>NC_092125.1:79878677-80523177 GCF_043159975.1 Macaca nemestrina
GATTGACAAGCTAGGCCTGGATCTCTGACCTCCTTTCTTCCATTTAATCACCCTTCATTATATCTGAGAAACAAGGAAGGGACAAATTGACCCTACTGAGTGGAGTTACCAAGCTAGACTATACTACGATAACTGCATAGGGTGGCTTTGAGAACATTTCTACCAAGTCAATGGGCCATCCCTGAAGAGAAATTACCTATCCAGCATTGGGCTAGAATGACCTGGCTCTTGAATCCCCACTATTTTCCTAATAACCTCACCATTTCAGGCATTGCCTGGGAGCAGCCTGAGGGAATTTCCACAGAAGTGGACCTGAAGGAATAGCAGCCAGGACACTGTCAGTCACTGTGCTCCTTGCCACAGGTTTTCTGGAAGGAAGAGCTGAGTGCCACATCATTAAAGGCCACCCATGGGTTCTTAACTATGCATAAAGTTCATCCCATGAGGAAAGGGAAGAATTATTTTAATTAGATAAATCAATGTGAACTCATGCAAACAAAGATAAAAAGATCATAAAAGCGGCCGAGCGAGGTGGCTCAAGCCTATAATCCCAGCACTTTGAGAGGCTTAGGTGGGCAGATCGCAAGGTCAAGAGATCAAGACCATCCTGGCTAACCTGGTGAAACCCCCGTGTCTACTAAAAAATACAAAAAACTAGCCGGGCGAGGTGGCGGGCGCCTGTAGTCCCAGTTACTCGGGAGGCTGAGGCAGGAGAATCGCGTGAACCCGGGAGGTGGAGCTTGCAGTGAGCTGAGATCCGGCCACTGCACTCCAGCCTGAGCGACACAGAGAGACTCCTTCTAAAAAAAAAAAAAAAGAAAATCATAAAAGCTATGGATTTTATCTTTAAAAAGGAGTATAACATGCAGGCAGGCATAATGTCAGAAAAGCTAAAGCTTAAAAAGAACTCAAGGAAGAAAAAGGACTCTTTTTAACATACATTTGGAGCATGAATAAGAATGAGAACACTATGGTTTCTTTTACTGGAAAAGAGGGAACAACATTAAAGAGGGAACTAACATTAGTCAGTTAACCAAAATGTATTGAGTATCCCACTACATACTGAGAATTCTACTGCTAAACACCAGGGATAAAGATAAGAGACATTTTCTCTTTTCCTTTAACATATTAGAGGGTTGTAGATCGCTTTGAAAATCTGATAAAGCTATATAACCAAAGATGGCAAAGCATTTAGGAGGAAGCAAGTGGGGAGAAAAAGGGGATGTTGGGTGGTGAAGGGATAAAAAAAGAGGAGAGAAGCAATGTATGGTATAGTAAAAATGCACAAAATTTTGCATGCAAATTCATAAGCCCCCTAAAATGGGGAACCCTTAGGTAATTTAATTCATTAGATTTTAAACTCCTAATCTTAAACTCCTAATTCACATCTGTTTTCAGTTAGGGGGATGATTTTTCAGACAAGAACAAATAGAACAAATATTCACCAAAATAAATTTTAAAAAATGTAAGAGTGTATGCTGCTCTCAGTGTGTTTATAGCTATTGATTGTAACAAATGTCATCTCAGGATACTCAGGGATTATATATTAATAATGCTGCCAAGTCAAGATCTGTTTTCTTCAAGAAAACATGGAGAATAGGAGACATTTTGGGTAAAGGATGGCATATTTCCAAAGGAGAAAGATGTAGATAAACCAATAAGCACATTAGTAATCCCAAGTAGGATTCTAAAACAAGTTGTATGTGCTTAGAAATGGAGAAGTGGTCACTAGTAGCAAGTATGGGTTTAGTAAAAGCAGAGCATAACAAGTTAACCATATGTTCTTTGGTGACAGGTTATCACTAGATTGGTAGGTTAGGGGAATAAAGTAATCATGTGTCTGTAATTTGTCAAGGATTTCATAGTGTATTGGATAGAGCAGTGCAACTGAACGATAACACAGCTGGAAGAAAATACAAATGCTTAATGACTAAACCCAAAGGATCTTTATTACCAGACTGATGTCTTCATTGGTGCTCCTCAGAACTCCATCTGACCAGTGTCCAGTTAAACTTTATATTATGGACTGTAATGAGTTCAGAAATAGCATGGAATTAAAACTGGTGAATGGCATCAAGTTAAGAATGTAGCTAATACGGTAGTGAAAGAATCCGGATCTAAAATTCATGGATTTTGTTATTGTTAAATTTAGGGTTGAAGGAAACAGAACACTGCAAACATAATAGTGTCATTTCATTTTGCATGGGTTAGAGCACACTTTCAATAACACATTGTACTTCCAGGTACAATGTTACTAATAGTACATTGAAAGACTCAACCTGTCCTGGTAAGAAAGATAACATAATAAAGGACCTCAGAATAATTCAACGTAAGGAACGACTGAAAGAACTAGAGAGTGTTAAACATGGAGAAGCTGAACTTAGAGAGTTCATGTTGTTTAAATTATTCCAAAAGATTACATAAAAAGAGAATGACACTTGTTCTCTGTGGCTCTGGAGAAAAGAATAGGGACAATTAAATATACATTACAGAAAAATGTTGACTTAGCTTAAAGAATAACTTTTTAATCACTGACTGCTGAAAAAAAATAAAAGAAAATGTTTTCTGAGTATGACAGGTTTTCCATTACTAGAGGTATCCCAGTAGATAATCAGATGGATAACTCAAAGACCACCTGGTAATGTCTTCAAGAGACATTGTCAAACTAGGATTTAGTTGGACAAAATGCACTCAAAGTATATGAAGGTAGAAAGAACTCAACCAGAAAACCTGGCCCTCAACCTCCTTCGTGGAAAATTATCTCTTGGGCTCTTTCTAATTAAAAAGCTCTAATGTTATTATGATGTATAACTTTTAAATTCATTTCTGTGATCCTGCATCAGTCAAAATAGGTTATGCTGCAGCAACTAACAACTTTAAATTTCTCAGTGGCTTTTAAAAAAACAAAGATTTATTTTTTGCTTTCAGGTTGATGGGGAGCCTTAAGAATCTGAAGGAACTTGCTCGGGTAGCTAGCAGAGTGAACTCAGTAAATTCTGCACTTGCTCTTGATGGCCTCTAGCCTATCTAGAACTACTCTCAAAGCTCACTCAACCTTGAGAGTAAGCCTTGAGATGGGGGTGGGAGGAACAGGCAATGTAGTCTTACATATACTCAGAGGAGAGGAAAGACAGATTTTATGAGCAGTAACTGACAACCGTCTGAAATTAAAATGGGTTTAAGACCTCAAAAACCAAAATCACCGAAAGAGAAAGCACCGCTGTCTCTTCCTGGATCAGGTCCTGCTCTCATCATGAATCTTTTCTGGGTAGGTCACTTCACCTTTCTATGCCTCAGTTTCTCTAAAACAAGGATTGGAATATATTTTTCTCAGGATTGTTGTTTCAATATAATTAATAAATAAAAATGTAATTCAAGATATTTTAATAATCTTTGTTAAAGGAAATACTTTATGTAAATTAAATGTATTAATTTTCTTTGAACATTATTAAATAAATTCATGCAGAGTTTATTTGAGCGAAGAATGGTTAATGAATTGGGCATCACTCAGAACCAAAAGAGGTTCAGAGGGCTCTACCCAGACAGTGTGAGCAGCGAGCTTGTTTGGCTGAACGCAGAGGCAAAGATCAGAAATCACTGGATTGGCTGTATCAGAAATCACAAACATTTGCCTTATTTAGGTTTGGTGCGATGCACTGGCTGCCTGTGATTGGCAGAAGCTCAGCTGTTTGCGTTGGCTGAAACCCAGCTATTTGTTACAAAAAATATACTTCTAGTTAGGTTTTGATTTGTCTGACATACTAAGTTAGGCTGTGATTCGTTACCTAGGAACTCAAAGTTCGGACAAAGCCTCAGATAATAGCCTCCTGCTAATTTAAGTTAACGCTACACAAATTAAGTGGGTAATTCATAAATACTCTCTGCCAAAACCTACGATAAAGAACCATGCAGCTGAAAGTCTCCTGTATATCGAGTACATTTTTAGCAATTTTGTAACCGAAGGAAGCACTCCTACTTGTGCAATTTAATATTGTTCTAACGGTCTTCCCACTTCCAGCTAGCTAGGGACAAAAAAAAAAAAAAGTTGCTCCAATCCATGTTACAGAGACCAGCTAAGGCATAGGACCCAGCAAGGGCTCCTCTGAAAACATCCAGAGCCGGTGTCAAGATCAAGAATAGGGCGCCCTGGCTCCCCACGCCTACCGGGCCAGTTTGCGTACTCTTCCTCCTCTCCTTTGGCCTTGCTCCTCCCTTACTCCCATTTCAATAGCTCCACAAACTCTTGGCCTAGAGAACCGAGAATGTGGGGTACTTGGGCAGTGGATGAGGCGACCTCTGCCAGTGGCCTTCTCAAAAATAGTTTCAGTTCCCTGCCGACCTGCCATGCCCCCTTGGGAAGGTCACAAGAGGGAGGCTGGGCACATGACCCAGACGTTTTGGTCCAAAGGCAGCCCAGATGTTCCAGACACCCACGTTCCCTGTACAGATGCCGAGTAATAATCGCGGCATCCAGGAATGTGGGCCCAAGTCCCTGTGCTTCCGGCCGGGGAAAACTCCCCCGTCAGGGAACTAATTGTGACTTGGACGGTGAATTGGAATGTTTGGAGGCACAGGTCGTGGACTAGCTAGGGTGTAGGCAGATCCACAGGCAATGAATGCTCTCTCATTAAGGAGTCACTGACCTACCATGGGGTAGGAAGCAGCTGTGGAAGAGACGGGCTAGCGTCACGGTGTCACAGTGAGGGCGAGGATGTGTGCGCATACTCAGACATCGAGTGCACACATGCAAGGCCGATTACTGGCGTTCTTAGCAACTGCTTGCCAAGCTCAATCTAAAAGGATTTACTAAAGACCCAATAAGAGATCATCAAAATTTAGACAGTTACAGTGCCTGCCCTTAAAAAACTCATAAACTGAGGAGACCAGGCATAAACACATGTAACAACTAGAAAAAAAAAAAAAAATCACAAGGCAGTGCAGAATACCACCAATATGGTAGAATTCAGATGAGGTAGAGCAGAAGTGGGTCTGAATTATTGGGAAATTTTTCCTAGGTAATTTATATTGTGGCTCATGTCTAAAATCTGTCTTTTTCACGCTACTCCAGACAATTTCAGCTTCTTGCAATCTAAATCTACTTGCTTCTCAACTAGCTAGATCGCTTTCTCCTCCAAACAAACCAGTATAAAGAAGCAGCCTTGGCTGGACATGGGAGTTCACCCCTGTAATCCCAGCACTTTGGAAGGCTGAGGGGGGTCGATCACAAAGTCGAGAGCGAGACCATCCTGGTCGAAATGGTGAAACCCCGTCTCTACTAAAAATACAAACGTTAGCTGGGCATGGTGGCGAGCGCCTGTAGTACCAGCTACTCGGGAGACTGAGGCAGGAGAATCTCTTGAACCCGGGAGGTGGAGGTTGCAGTGAGCCGAGATCGGCCATTGCCCTCCAGCCTGGAGACAGAGCGAGACTCTTTCTAAAAAAATAAAAAGAAGAAAGAAAGAAAAGAAAAAGAAAAAAAAAAAGAGAGAGAAAAGAAAAGGAAAAAGAAGCACCCTTTCATGGAGAAGCAACTAACCACTCTACTAAAGGATTAAGACATATATACATATACCAGGCGTTGGAAATGATTAGTGGCATTTTTCTTAAATATTGCTGTTCTACTCTTTGTAATTTTGAATTGATAATCAAATATCCAGCTGCTGTTCTGCCTAATTGTGACTCTTTTCCATGCTTTCATTTAGCAGTAAAAATAATTCTGCTTGTCATAATATCATGTCAGTTATGAATTAGATTATCAAAGCAGAGAGATCTGGAGTGTGTACAAGGGAAAATACCACCTGTATAATCCCTTTATGTAGGACTTGCCATCACTCTAAGTTAAAGATTATGGGGGAACCCTTTCCATGCTGCCTAATGCAGCAGAGCCTAACAATATGGCAAGTGATCAGTCTAAATGGTTGCTAAATGAACAACATCAGCATTTTTTGAGTTATCCGAACTTATGTTCTCCTTGAACACACCAAGATAAGGTACTTTCCTCAGTCTAGAGGGGAACTATGACTTCTCCTTGTTTAGTTGTTCGGGCTTTAGAATTTATTTCCCCAAATCAACTCTTATAGAAACATTCTTTAAAAAAGAGAGAGAGAGAGAGAGAGAGAGAATATTTTATTCTTTAAAAAAATAATTCAGCTTTTACTTTAGATACAGAGGGTATATGTGCAGATTCCTTATGTAGGAATATTGAGTGATGCTGGGGTTCTTTTTTCCTCTTGAAAATGGGATGAAGGAAATGACAGTCTAGTGTTTTCTTTCATCAGAATTATCAAAACGTCAGCAAAAATTCCTTATGTTTGCAGAAGTTTCACAAATGAAGGAAAGTCACAACCAACGAAGGCTGATAGGAGAGGAGAGGCCCCAGGCAGAATTTGCCTTAGAAAATTGAAAGAACCAGATCTCATCCTGCCAAACACGTTCAGTCTTTTCACCTTTTTTTTTTTTCTTTAGGAGATTTCTGATGACTAAAGCTGCTTAAGAGATCCTTAAATAACATTTTGGTCCATGTAACTAGCAGATTTCTTAAAGAGCTCAATACAACTGTCAGTATGGACACGGGCAATATTATGTTAAAATAGTGTTGATTCCACTAAGTGTTCACAGGGTGAACATTTTATTGTATGCCACTGAGAGGTCTAGGTATGAGACCCTTTCTTTCTCAGCCCTATTTTTAGAGGGCACATGTGATACGTGGCACTTGCACCTGTCGTTAGTAAGCTCAACAGCCAACGGCCTGTTTGTGCTACTACTGTACGTGTGTCCAAATGGTGAGACCAGTGCTGGGGCTGAGGCTGCGTAAAGGTCATGATCACCCGTGGCCTTCAGAAAAGGACATGCTTGCTGGTCCTTTTAACCTGCATGCCCTTCGCTCAGAGTCAAACCCTAACATCCCAAGGTAGTAATTACAATTGTTTTGCAGGAAGAAGACTGGTTTCCCAGTTTATTTGTTTAAAACAAACAAAAACAAAACAACATACATACATACAAATACGTAACATATACACATATGTATTTACATATGAAAGATTTAAAATTATGTACCAAACTCAATCATTACAATATATAGGTAGAGTAGAATGGGATTTAAAAATAAAGGAAGAAGAATATTTTAACGTAACTTTTACCCTATGAACCTTGGTATTGTTTGAATTTTTAACGTTTAGAATATTTTCATTACCACTACTGTGATTTTTAAATTTCTTGGCACAGAGGCTGTTATATAATAGGAATTTAAGGGAAAGAAAGAAAGAGAATGAGAAAGAGAGGGAGGGAGAAAGGAAAGGAATAGAAATAGGAAGAGTATGTACAAATTGTCAAGAGCCGCATCCATCAGCTCTGAATGAATGGAGTGATTAGAGATGAATGGAGCTAATTCAGAAAGACTTTATGAAATGGTTGAATTTGAGCTGCATTTGTAAAACAGTTTAAAAAATAATGATGTACTTACTATATCCTGTAACATGTTTATTCCAAAAAAATTGGATTATATAGAGGAGCACAAAGAAGAAAATGAGCATACCAGGAACCCAGTCTCACAGAGAAAACCACAGCTAACATTGCACTGGCTTTCCTTTCATTTTTCTTTTTGTCTCTTTGTTCTTTTATTGGACTACATTTTGAAGGGCAGCAGAAACAAGGTGTAGCAGAGAGAATGGGGTAGATGTGGGGAGGGCATTCTAGAAGAGCAATGAAAGAAGGGTGTACCTGAACCTCCCTTATCTCAGGGCTGAGATCTGAGAGAGATCTTGTCTGGACCTGGAACACTGGTATTGTGTCTATCCCTGAAGTTCTGCCATAGGGACAGGATCTCTTGATCTTAGGTGCCTCCCATTCTGTAAAATGGAGATATTCTCTTTATCCTGCCCACCTTGCTGCATGAGATACAACACACAAAGACAAAGCACACCCTGAAAGTTCCTATACAAATCAATTTTTACCTGCAATCCAAAATAATAATATCATGCAGGTTTGTGAACTAGTTCCCAAAAGTCTATTTAAACCAAAACGTAGCTGAAATTCTATACTGGGTATTTATAGCGATATATCATTTTATCACTATGCGTGTACCATTTTTAGTCACCATATGGGCACTTTAAGGCAAATTCTGTGTATTTATCTGGGAACCCAACCGATATTTATTCATCTGAGAAAATGCATTTTATTGGCTTATACAGGGGACTACTGTTAGCCCTACCTACAATTCTGGGGCATCTCTTAGAAGCATTATTAGGAGGAAGGGAAGATTGCAGATTGGGGACAGGTTTCATTTTTTAAGAGCGCTCCTCAAACAGAAAATGCATAGATCTATTTGATAACAGAATAATAGCCACAACAACATGTGAAAGCAGTAATGATCACAACTATCTTTTATTGAGGAACAACTATACTCCTGAAATACTTTATGTACCTTATTGTGTTTAACTTTCAAATCAACTCTATGACAGTTAGAATTCTCTTCTCCATTTTATAAAGGAGGAAACAAAGCACAGAGAGGTGAAGTAACTTACTCAAGGTCATTCCATTTAGATTGAGGCAGAGCCAGCATTTTCACTCTGATATTCTGGCTCCATAGCTGAAGCTCTTATCACTTGTTAATACACAGGCAGATAGGTGAACCTAGGTTACCGTTTGTGATCGCCATCACTAGGAAGTTGTGCTAGGCTATTTTAAAGATCATTTGGGCCTTTTGTGAGTTCTTCTGAAGGGTAAGAAGACAGCAACGGTGGAAATCTGACCTCTCTCCCAGAGATGTTTAACAGGCAATTGCCCAACCCTACTCACACTCCTTCCAGAGATGATGCCCTGGGTAGCCTGGCACTGGAGAAATGTGTTCATTCTGCTTGAAGTGGTGATTCTGTCACTACCCGTCACTAGGAAAGTTCATTTAAGGTTCTATGAACAAAGACTCTGACGTTAGGATTTGGTATATGTAGGGGTGGGGGGATTTACAATCTTCCCATTCTCTCCCGCAGTGCCCACTTCTCTGCTGGATCCATATTTCTGAGTCATCTCTCAATTAGAATCAACCGCCCATAACATGCTCAAAAATGCGTTTTGATGCTAGCCTCTACACATTTTTTTTTTTGTTTTGCTATATTCTTATAATGTTTGTGCAGCTGCTTTGAGAGCTAAATATGCAATCAATGTGATGCAATCATGTTCCTTCCTTATCAGAGAAGGGAGAAAATGTCAACTTGAATTTTAGGCAATTGTCAAGAACTCCACGATACAAAATCATAAGTGTATTTAATTGATGTGATCTTAATTGGAATCACAAGGAAAATTGGAATGTCCATGCAGTTCACTTGTTTGTGTTTTTAATAGCACTGTTTGGCTGAGATTGGACCATTATCTGTCTCTGATTCACCAAATGATGGAGAGTTTGTATTTCTAAAGTTTGATGAAAACTGAATGCTATGTTACAGTATTTTTTTCTGGCCTTTTTTGTTTTGCGCTTCTTATGAGATTTGGATTTTGTGGGTTATCATTTGAGAATGAGCTACCATAAGCAGGCATAAATATGTACTTCTGTTCATATTCTAGCAACTAGAAATACATTGATAGTCATTTCCTATTTGTTATTATAACTGGTGATATTTATTTATTCACTTGTTTATACAGACATTTATCCAATCAATAAATGTCTGCTGATCCCAAGCCATCTCTTTGTGTGATAAGAACAGAAAATGGATAAATGAACAAAACTAAATCCCTGCTCTCAAGGTCTGACCATAGTTGGAGAGATGAGCAAGTAAAGCACGTGGAAGTCCTGGGGTAGAAGTATGCAGAGGGTGCTGAGGGAAGAGAGAGAGAGCTACAGCTAGACTGAGGAAGATCAATAAATTTAAAACATAGGGCTAAGTTTTACCAGAGAATGAAAAAATGATGACCCCAGAAGCCAAAGTGATTGGAGAGATTTTGCTTTGTTTTTAAGTTATCTTGCCTATATTAATCAAACTGAATAAACTTTTAAGAACTCATTCATTTTTCATCACTGATGTTCTTCCATTAAATTCGAACTGGACGAGCTTATTAAAAAAGAGAAGAGATCAGGCAATTTAGTTTGTTAAATTGGTATGTATTATCCTAGGTTTTCAGGTACCAATGTTGCATATTTCTATTGAAAGCATTTTTTACAAAGCATCATATCACATGGACTAGAACTAGGATGTGGCTTTGTCCAGAGGAGTGCATTCATTCAATAAGTCCAAAATGTGTTAGGTATGGATTTTACCTCGTTTCTGCCCTCAAGTTAAAATCTAGAAAGGGAAGATATATCAGTTACCCAAATTGATTTGTTTAACATTCAAGGAGATCTTTTAACTGCATTTTCAGTCCTATGCATTCATAAATAACATCACAGAAAAGCCTGAAGATGCCTAATGTCAAAGCCCATATTGCACTTCTTCAAGTGCGAGTAAAGAAGCAAAAGTGATTCCAGCATGGCATTCTAGTGTTTGTTATCTTCCTTTGGGGAGACCATAGGCCCTAGTCACACCCTGAAAACAGAAAGTTTCAATCACTCTGAAATGGCTAAAAGATTTAGGAGAGAAAATGGCACTGTGATGGAACAAATACTGAAAGAAAAAAAAAAAAAGGAAACAAAAAGAGAGATTGGTTCCGTTCTGTTCCTAGTTCCTAGCTCATCAGTCTCTATGTGTATGATATGACTTTGAAGAATTTCTTAATGTTTCCAATCCTTAATTGCTTCATCTAAGATATGGGGGAATGCAATATATGATTCATAGACTCTAAAATATGAATTACAAGAGAAACACAACATTTGAGATGACTCTTGGTTACTTAGCTTGAATCGGTCAATAAAGATAATTTAGTTAAAAGGGCTTTTGATAGAGAATCAGAAGACCAGATTTCAAGTTCTAAGTCTCCTACTAACTTATCTGTGTAACATTGGACGAGCCACTTCATCAGTCCATAGTTGCCTCTTCTATGAAATAGTATGGGATATGTGGTGGGTGGGGAGTGGTTTGGAGACATGAACTATATTATTGCTGTGCCATATTCCGGTTCTAGCCTTCAATGGTCACACAGATGTGCCAAGATTCCCTGAGAAATTGTACAAGTGCTTCTCTAGTTTCCCTAAAATAGTATATACTTACCTTCTCTGGAAGGGAGAAGCAAGGTGGCCATTTTCATTTTATAAAGCCAAGTGATCTTTCTAATACAGCTTAGATTGTGAAGTTCTAATGAAATTGAAATTAACTAGGACAATTTATCTTGTTTAAGACCTCATGATAAATACCTTCATTCATAGGCTAAGACAGGAGGTTCTTTCTTCTGTTTTCTTTATTTCCAAAACTAAAAGGCTTCTTATCCCTTTGAAGATTGTTTACGTCTAGAAAATGAGTTCATGCATCCTACAGCTTGTTCTTCTCTGGGAGTCCTCAGGCTTGTAAATTGAATGGATACAGAGAAAAAACAGATGTTCTTGTAAGCTTCCTCCAAACTCTAGAAGACTGTGGTACACATTAGAGGCCCACTTGATTTGCTTGCTTGAGGGTCCAACCACAACAGATTTTAAAGAGCTATTAGAAACCTTTTGAACTCTCATTTATACCTTTATTAAATGGTAGTCTTTCTTGCATGCGTGAGCCCAGAGAAGAAATGTAATAATTTCAGAAAATTTGGAGCTGATAACACTTGTTGATATTTTTATAGCCTGCCCTTTACAGAGAGCTTTCATATGTATTATCCTAGCAAAACATGCAGACTGTGTAACAGTAGTCCACTTACCTAATGAGAAACCCAAAGCATAGGCTAGTAGGTCACATGTCCAAGGACACACAGCTAAAGAGGACTGCAGCAGGAGTTGAAGCCAAATCCCCTCCATCTTTTGTGATAGCTAGTTCAGTCTCCACTACTTAGTATTGATCCCCAAGTGGGGGCCCCCTGTGACCCCTGGGGAGAACTGTTGCGTATGATAGTAACAGTAGTCTTCATATCACGAATAGGGGGATTATTAAAAGATTCTCTTTTAGCTTTTAATCTCTACTCCTTCTTTCCTCGTCCTTAACACATACTGCGACCTTGAAAAGAGATAGAAACTAAAAATCTTCAAGTGGCTTTTTGGTTAATGAATTACTTTGTAGTACTTCTTGGAGATTCTTGGATGTTTTCTTTGTGTTTTAGAAGGTGATACAATATGCAGTGTGTTTCTTCTCTCCTGGGTTGGAAGACTTTGCAGCTCCTTAGCCAGTGACAGAATTTCTAATTCAAATTTCTAATTGCTTGATTCTCCCAACCAGGGTCAAGGTCAGAAGTAGATTTAAGTGGAAAAAGCCCAATATTCATCAACCAGTGAAAGAATAAACAAAATGTGGTGCACATATACGGAGGATGTTATATTTGACTACATAAAGGAAATGATGTTAGATGCTACATTAATGTGAATGAAACTTGAGAACATTATCTATCCTAAGTGAAAGAAAGCAGTCATAAAATACCAAACATTTTAAGATTGTATTGATCTGAATCTTCCAAAGCAGAGAAATATTTAGAGACAGAAAGTAGATAAGCAAATAAGGGAGCAATAGCTAGAATAAGGGGTTTCTTTTTAGATGATAAAAATGTTCTAAAGTTGATGATGAGTATGATTGTACAATACTGTGAATAAAGTAAAAACTATTGAACTTTGAACTTTAAATGGATGAAATACATGGTATATGAGTTATATTTCAAAAAAGTTATTTTGAAAAGAAGGAGATTTATAATAATATAGCACTGTCTCTTTTGTATTCCATTACTATGTAAGGCGCCCTGATATTATTAGTCATTAAGAGCACCTGTTGCCTCTACCATTCACTTAGTTAAGGACTGATCAGCAATCATACTGGCTATGCAACCCTTTCCTGGAAACACACAACCACTGGCTGGGTGTGGTGGCTCACGCCTGGAATCTCAGCACTTTGGGAGGCCGAGGCGGGCCTGAGATCAGGAGTTTGAGACCAGACTGGCCAACATGGTGAAACTCCGTCTCTATTAAAAATACAAAATTAATCAGGTGTGGTGGCAGGTGCCTGTAGTACCAGCTACCCAGGAGGCTGAAGTAGGAGAATTGCTTGAGCCCTGGAGGTGGAGGTTGTAGCAAGTCGAGATTATGCCACTGCACTGTAGCCTGGGCAACTCTGTCTAAAAAAAAAAAAAAAAAAAAAAAACAGTTGCAACCACAGTGTATTTCTTAAAACAAATACTTTTCTCCCTCAAACACCAAGATAGTTGATTCAAATCTCAGCCCTACTTACCGCATATTGCAGTTATATTTTTAGTTCTAAGTTTTTTGTACTCAATCATCAGCTCAAGGAGGGCAGGGAACATTTATTTGTCTTTGAATTCCTATTACCAACCATAGCGCTTCATAGCAAGTAGGTTCACCATAAAAGTGGAGAAGGGAAGTAGGAAAGAAGGGAGGGAGGGAAAACCACCATCTCATTTCATCAGGAGTCAGTGAATTCCTGAACATCTGGAGTATAGTAGCTGCTTTGTGCATGAGGTCCTAAATCACACTCAGGTTAGTGATGTCTTTGAACAGCATGCAGTTGAGTGATGGGTTAGACATGGGTTAAATTTATGCACATCTTTGGAAAAAATGCATTCCATCAGAATGTCTGAATTTATCTAAATAAGCCATTTAACCTTGGTTTATAATAAATATAATACTACTCTTTAATTATTGTCTATTTGTGGTTTACACATATGAATCCCAGAGTGTATCTTTCACTCGGTCTGTGCTGGTTATAAATTTAAGTCCAGGAACTTTAGATTCTACATCTTACATGTCTCTCAAAGCATAAACCACAGAACAATTTATTAGTAGAGACTTGTTCTCTGAATAAATGGCTGAATGATAACATTAAATAAATATTCTAAAAATTTTAACAGTGTGGCAAGTCTAAATAGCGAGGTTAGGTTGATTTTTTTAAATGTACCATTAAGTAAACAACCTGATTCTTCATACACTGGAATTCCAATTACTACCTGCCTGGGTCTATATGATAGGCTATTTTGTGGTATTGATGTAAAAGAAAATATTTAACTGAAAAGACTTTTGCATCTGCAATACAAGGAGATGCAGTTATTTTATCCATAATTTCTGTGGTCATCAGTGGCCAGGTACAAAGATAAACCTTTTCTCTGAGCTTATGACTCCTGGCTCCCGGGCACACCACTCCTTCCCGCCCGGGCTGCCAAACTGTTATATGTGTGAGGGAATCAAATTCTGCTCAGCAGTTTCTACAGTAGCATCCTCTTAGGTCCATGCCAAAATGTAAATTATTATCACCATTAAGCACTTATTAAATGCTTCCGTATGTATGATGTGGGAGAATGGGTTTCATAGCCAGAGTCCTGGTCTTCTATGAATTTATATATTCTTTTGGGCAAGGCAGTTGAAAACGACTGAAAATCTGATGGTTTACCTACATAGGGACATTTGTAGCAAGGGTGGCAAGAGTAAAATTTGTCATTTTGTCTACAGAAAACTTTTTTTTGCGAAGCAGGAAGCAAATAATCAGGCCAAGTGTGTGAATTTTAAGGCAGTACTTGGGCTTATTGGAGCTGTCTTATTTGTTCTTTACCGGGACATTTGATCCAATGGGGAGGGATTAGGATGGGCTCAGGTCCAAGAATTACGGCTGCTATTTCCAGTGCTTCCAGCAACTCAGCAAGGCTGTCTTCACTGTGCCTGGGGCAGGGCCAACCTCAGGGCAACGTGAGGCCACACTGAGTGACCCTAGGTGGCCTTATGTATGAGAAAAAACTAGTTCTCCTGCAAACTAATACATTTCTGTATTGTGCAACTCTTCAATAGACCAGGATCCCAGATGGAGGACATGTGATGGAGACTTTGGGGAGAAAAGGGAAGCCAGCACGGGCAGAGTTGTTTTGAATTTTCCTCAACCCAGACTAGCTTCTCCGAAGTCACTCATTTGATTGAAGGAGTGTTTACTAAGCAGCTACTATGTGCCAGGCACTATTCTAAATAATGGGAGTACTATGAAGCATAAAACAGACTCTCCCATGGGACTTATTTTTTGACAGAGGAGTCGTACACATATGGGCACCCTCTCAAAGAACCCATTGAGCTTCCCTAGTTTGCGGCAGCTGCCCAAGGACTTTCCTTCTAACTGGACATTTTCTGGGCCAGAGAAATTCATTTAAGAGAGGACATAAGACATAAGCAAGAATGCTTATTACAACTTAACACAATCAAAGTCCTCATCTTGAAGAGTAAAATATTATTTCTGATATCCCTTTGTGATAGGCAATGACTATGTAAGAGGTAAGGCCTCAAAGTCAGACTCTTTGGGTTTGAATCCTGGCTCTTCCACTTACTAGCTACATGTTAGTAGGTAAGTTAGTTACACTATATGCATCGCAGCTTCATTTGTAAAATGGGCATAATGTTAACAGCCACCTCATAGAGTAACCATGAAAATTAAATGAGGTAAAGTACCTGGAATGTTGTTCATGGTCCTGTTTATTTTTCAGTATGAACTTATTATAAATATGCCAGTTTGGAATGTGCCCCAGCTGTCTTACTGGACAAGTACTTTCAGCTCTATTCTAACTTTCTCAGGGTAGGGGCCTTGTTTTGTATATCACTGCCTTTCCTATAGTAATTCTTCCAAGGGTTCTACATGCAATAGGGGATCAGTCAGTGTTTGCTGATTTCTGCTAAGAAAATGAATTGAAGGTCATTTATATGGCTTTGAAATTGCTGAGATGAGCACACAGTACATATTAAGTCATCTTACCTTCCACCTTCTTCGATTCTGTTCAGAGTCCCTATATTCTTCCCTATCAGCCAGATCCCAGGTCCTAGGCATTTCTCCCTCCTTCTTTTCATTAAAAATAATACCCAGTTAAACTCCAATGATCAGTTCTTGGGACAGTGTGCTTTGTCATATCTTTTTTATTCATTCTGCTGCTTTTAGTCCACCAATACCTTCCCTGTCTAGAATCTTATCATCTTATGATAACAACTTTACCTCTATTGGTAAAGTTGTTGCCTCTGACTCAGATTATGAATGCTGAATATTTGGTTTTCACCCATTAACAAAGAGCAACCCAGAATCATTTTATTATCTTATACCAAATATATGTTAATGGAAAGTTCTTACCACCTATGAATCCCAAGGCAGAGGAAGAAAGAAGGTGGGGATAGATACCTGAGAATTGTTTTGAAATGTGGTCCTTTTTTTCCCTCCATGAATGAGAAAAGCATACTCAGCCTCTGGTTTGTTATCTAAAGCAGGGGTCCCTAACCCTCAGGCCATGGTTGGGTACCGGTCCATGTCCTGTTAGGAATCAGGCTGCCCAGCAGGAGGTGAGCAGCAGGTGAGTGAGCATTACCACCTGATCTCGGCCTCCTGTCAGATCAGTGGCAGTATTAGTTTCTCAGACCGGCGGAAACCCTATTGTGAACTGTGCATGCAAAGGATCTAGATTGTGGGCCCCTTATGAGAATCTAACTAATGCCTGATAATCTGAAGTGTGACAGTTTCATCCTGAAGTTACTCCCGTCCACCAACCATGGAAAAATTGTCTTCCATGAAACTGGGCCTGGTGCCAAAATGGTCAGAGACAGCTAATCTCAAGGAAGTGAATATGCTGTCATACTAAGAAACCCTTCTCATGTGTGAAAGATACTACTTTATAAGATGAAAAGCAATTATAAAGCAAAAGTTGCCTAATACTGAATTGATCAGAGTTCAAGAAGACTCCCTTTGCCTCCCCTCTCTCAAAAGATTCTGAAGCACTCGCCCTCTTACATTGGGAATAAGTGACTCTGACAAAGTTTTTTTTCTGATAGTTGAATCCATATCAACATATATTGATCAATTCATTCCATTTTATTTTATAGGCATGCTGCCTCTGTAATTGATTACAGTAAGAAACACTTAGGAAACTTTAAACACAAAATATATCCTGAACTTCTGGAAAATATGAAGTAACAGGGAGTAGATTTATCCTCTTGAATGAAACAAGTAAAAAGTGAAAAAATATACGGAACAGTGTCATTCAAAAAAAATGGTCTCAGACAATGAAGGATCATGATAACTGTTAAAAGAAAAAAGCTTTAGACATATTAAATTTAGCAAAGTTTATTTGCACAAATAATGATTAATGAAACAGGCAGCACCTTTAACCAAGAAAGATTCAGAGGTCTGCACCCAGCAAGGTGGGCAGGTAGTATTTTCTGACAGAAAAAGGACTTACTGAAACAACTTGATTGGTTACAGCTCAGCATTTGCCTTACGTGGCCATGGTCTGCTCAGTTAGCAGCCTGCGATTAGCTGAAACTCAGCTACTTGTTATAAGAACACACTCTTAAGTTGGTTCTTATTGTTTACGTACTAAGTTAGGTTGCAGTTTGTTTAATACTAAGTTAGGTTGTAGTTCACTATGTAGGAATTCAAAGTATAGAGGCATCTTTAAGACAAATTCAGTTTAATTAAACACAGCTAAGATGGGAAACAAGTGAGAGAAACCCAATGACTACTCTGGCTTGCTGACTGGGTAAGCTTCAGGAAATGACACAGACAAAGGGAACCTAGGCAGAGCTCTGCATTCTCTTTGATTAAAAGTCTTAGAGCTGAAACCTCAGGGATGTCAACAAAGCTATAGTTTACAGTGAGAAAGAAAGTACAGGACAGAGCTTCCGGGAAGGAGAACCCCAGAGATCTGGAGAGGGTATTCCAGGAGAACTCTGCTGAATACTGACCTGCACATGAATATAAAGAAACTGCCCATGGCTAGAGAAAGAGTCACTGCAAAAGATTAGGAGAAATAGTGCCTAAACTCACATGGGGTTGGATATATTGTCCCTAATAATTAGAGGAAAGCATACTTTGGGAAGCATTGATTAAAGTACTAACAATGGTCTTACCTCAGTAGTGAGAAAAATTAACCTTAAACTAAAATGCAGGCCAAGCGCGGTGGCTCATGCCTGAAATCCCAGCACTTTGGGAGACTGAGGAGTGGGGGTCACCTGAGGTCAGGAGTTTGAGACCAGCCTGACCAACATGGTGAAACCCCGTTTTTACTAAAGAAAAGTACAAAAATTAGCTGGGCTTGGTGGCAGGCACCTGTAATCCCAGCTACTCGGGAGGCTAAGGCGGGAGAATCACTTGAATCTGGGAGGAGGAGGTTGCAGTGAGCAGAGATCACGCCACTGCCCTCCAGCCTGGGCGACAAGAGCAAAATTCCTTCTCAAAATACGAAACTAAAATGCAGCCCTGGTCCAGCTTAATAAAGCTTAAAAACAAAATCCAAGGGGATCAAACTGTTTTCAAGTGACTTAACCACCTCCCAGGACAAAACTCCCTAGAATAACTATAATAATATAAAAATAAATAATGCCAAATAAATTTTTTTTAAAAAACCTGACATCCAACCAAAAATTACCAGGCATGCAAAGAAGCAATAATGGACAGAAAAACAGATCAATTGACCAGGCGCGGTAGTTCATGCCTGTAATCCTAGCACTTTGGGAGGCCAAGGCAGGTGAATCACAAGGTCAGGAGTTCAAGACCAGCCTGGCCAACATAGTGAAACCCCATCTCTACTAAAAATACAAAAAAAAAAATTATCCAGGCATGGTGGTGGGCACCTATAGTCTCAGCTACTTGGGATGCTGAGGGAGGAGAATCGCTTGAACCCAGGAGGCGGAGGTTGCAATGAGCTGAGATCGCACCACTGCATTCCAGCCTGGATGACTCAGTGACACAGTGAGACTCTGTCTCAAAAAAAAAGAAAAAAAAAAAAAAAACAGAAAGAAGAATAGATCAATTGACACTGACCCATAAATGACACAGATGATAGAATCAGAAGACAAGAATATTAAACAGTTGTAATTTATTCCATATGTTCAAGAAGCTATAAGAAAAGATTGAACATGTTAACTAGCTACATGAAAGATATACAAAAGACCTAAATAGAACTATTAGAGACAAAAAATTACAATGTCTGATAAAACACACTGGATGGAAATAATAGCATATTAGTTATTGCGAAAGAAAAGATTAGTGAACTTGAAGACATAGGAATAATAATTTCTCAAAATGTGACACATTGAAAAAAGTGAACAAACATCAGTTAACTAGGATAATTTTAAACAGCCAAATAGATGTGTAATTGGAGTCTATGAAGGAAATGATTGGGTGAGATATTGGTAGAATAAAGGGCAAAACTATAAATCCACATATCTAAAAAGTTCAACAACCCTTGAGTAAAGAAACAGGAAAGAGGTACAAAAAAGAAAAAATCTTTATTGAATTACTTAAAACAAGTGATAAAATGAAAAAGTCTAAAGCAGCTAGAGAAAAAAAAGATAGACGAACAGGAGAACAAGGATAAGGATGACAACCGATTTTTGTCAGTAGTCATGGAAACAAGAAGAGAGCAGAGCAACATTTTTTAACTATTAAGGGGATACAAGCTTGTTAAACTAGAACTTCTACCTAGAAAAAAATGCATATCAAAATGAAGGTAAAGATCTTTTCCATGCATAGACAAGCTGAAAGAATAAATCACCAACAAACTTGCATCACAAAAAAATGTTAAAGAGGGGGCGGAGCAAGATGGCCAAATAGGAACAGCTCCAGTCTCCAGCTCCCAGCGCCAGCGACACAAAAGATGGGTGATTTCTGCATTTTCAACTGAGGTACTAGGTTCATCTCACTAGGGAGTGCCGGACAATTGGTGCCGGTCAGCTGTTGCAGCCTGACCAGTGAGAGCTGAAGTAGAGTGAGGCATCGCCTCACCTGGGAAGCACAAGGGGGAAGGGAATCCCTTTTCCTAGCCAGGGGAACTGAGACACACAACACCTGGAAAATCGGGTAACTCCCATCCCAATACTGCACTTTACCAAGGGTTTTAGCAAACGACACACTAGGAGATTATATCCCACACCTGGCCAGGAGGGTCCCATGCCCGTGGAGCCTCCCTCTTTGCTAGCACAGCAGTCTGCCATCTAACTGCAAGGCAGTAGCGAGGCTGGGGGAGGGCCGGCCACCATTGCTGAGGCTTAAGTAGGTAAACAAAGCCGCTGAACTAGGTGGAGCCCACAGCAGCTCAAGGAGTCCTGCCTGTCTCTGTAGACTCCACCTCTGGGGACAGGGCACAGCTAAACAAACAAACAAACAAAAAAAGCAGCAGAAACCTCTGCAGACGCAAATGACCCTGTCTGACAGCTTTGAAGAGAGCAGTGGATCTCCCAACACGGAGGTTGAGATCTGAGAACAGACAGACTGCCTGATCAAGTGGGTCCCTGACCCCTGAGTAGCCTAACTGGGAGACATCCCCCACTAGGTGCAGACTGACACCCTATACCTCACACGGCAGGGTACACCCCTGAGACGAAGCTTCCAAAACAAGAATCAGACAGGTACACTCGCTGTTCAGCAATATTCTATCTTCTGCAGCCTCTGTTGCTGGTACCCAGGCAAACAGGGTCTGGAGTGGACCTCAAGCAATCTCCAACAGACCTACAGCTGAGGGTCCTGATTGTTAGAAGGAAAACTAACAAACAGGAAGGACACCCACACTAAAACCCCATCAGTATGTCACCATCATCAAAGACCAAAGGCAGATAAAACCACAAAGATGGGGAAAAAGCAGGACAGAACAGCTGGAAATTCAAAAAATAAGAGTGCATCTCCCTCTCCAAAGGAACGCAGCTCATCGCCAGCAATGGATCAAAGCTGGATGGAGAATGACTTTGATGAGTTGAGAGAAGAAGTCTTCAGTCCATCAAAATTCTCAGAGCTAAAGGAAGAATTACGTACCCAGCACAAAGAAACTAAAAATCTCGAAAAAAGAATGGAAGAATGGATAACTAGAATAATCAATGCAGAGAAGGCCATAAACGAACTGACAGAGATAAAAACCATGACACGAGAAATACGTGACAAATGCACAAGCTTCAGTAACTGACTCGATCAACTGGAAGAAAGAGTATCAGTGATTGAGGATTAAATGAATGAAATGAAGCAAGAAGAGAAGTCTAAAGAAAAAAGAAGTAAAAGAAATGAACAAAGCCTTCAAGAAGTATGGGATTATGTGAAAAAACCAAATCTACATCTGGTTGGGGTGCCTGAAAATGAGGGAGAAAAGGGAACCAAGTTGGAAAGCACACTTCAGGATATCATCCAGGAGAACCTCCTCATCCTAGCAAGGCAGGTCAACTTTCAAATTCAGGAAATACAGAGAATGCCACAAAGATGCTCCTCGAGAAAAGCAACTCAAAGACATATAATTGTCAGATTCACCAAAGTTGAAATGAAGGAAAAACTGTTAAGGGCAGCCAGAGAGAAAGGTCGGGTTATACACAAAGGGAAGCCCGTCAGACTAACAGCAGATCTCTCAGCAGAAACTCCCCAAGCCAGAAGTGAGTGGGGGCCAATATTCAATATTCTTAAAGAAAAGAATTTTAAACCCAGAATTTCATATCCAGCCAAACTAAGTTTCATAAGTGAAGGAGAAATAAAATCCTTTACAGATAAGCAAATGCTTAGAGATTTTGTCACCACTAGGCCTGCCTTACAAGAGACCCTGAGGGAAGTACTAAACATGGAAAGGAAAAACCGGTACCAGCCATTGCAAAAACATGCCAAAATGTAGAGACCATCGATGCCAGGAAGAAACTGCACCAACTAACGAACAAAATAACCAGTTAATATCATAATGACAGGATCAAGTTCACACATAACAATATTAATCGTAAATGTAAATGGACTAAATGCTCCAATTAAAAGACACAGACTGGCAAACTGGATAAAGAGTCAAGACCCAATCAGTTTGCTGTATTCAGGAGACCCATCTCACATGCAGAGACACACATAGGCTCAAAATAAAGGGATGGAGGAAGATCGACCAAGCAAATGGAGAACAAAAAAAAAGCAGGGGTTGCAATCCTAGTCTCTGATAAAACAGACTTTAAACCATGAAAGATCAAAAGAGACAAAGAAGGCCATTACATAACGGTAAAGGGATCAATTCAACAGGAAGACCTAAGTATCCTAAATATACATGCACCCAATATGGGAGCACCCAAATTCATAAAGCAAGTCCTTAGAGACTTACAAGGAGACTTAGACTCCCATACAACACTAATGGGAGACTTCAAAACACCACTGTCAACATTAGACAGATCAACAAGACAGAAAGTTAACAAGGATATCCAGGATTTGAACTCATCTCTGCACCAAGTGGACCTAACAGATATCTACAGAACTCTCCACCCCAAATCAACAGACTATACATTCTTCTCAGCACTACATCACACTTATTCCAAAATTGACCACATAATTGGAAGTAAAGCACTCCTCAGCAAATGTACAAGAACAGAAATTATAACAAACTCTCTCTCAGACCACAGTGCAATCAAACTAGAACTCAGGACTAAGAAACTCAATCAAAACCGCTCAACTACATGGAAACTGAACAACCTGCTCCTGAATGACTACTGGGTACATAACGAAATGAAGGCAGAAATAAAGATATTCTTTGAAACCAATGAGAACAAAGATACAACATACCAGAATCTCTGGGACACAGTTAAAGCAGTGTGTAGAGGGAAATTTATAGCACTAAATGCCCACAAGAGAAAGCTAGAAAGATCTAAAATTGACCCTCTAACATCACAATTAAAAGAACTAGAGAAGCAAGAGCAAACACATTCAAAAGCTAGCAGAAGGCAAGAAATAACTAAGATCAGAGCAGAACTGTAGGAGATAGAGACAGAAAAAAACCCTTTGAAAAATCAATGAATCCAGGAGTTGGTTTTTTGAAAAGATCAACAAAATTGATAGACCGCTAGCAAGACTAATAAAGAAGAAAAGAGAGAAGAATCAAATCGACACAATACAAAATGATAAAGGGGATATCACCACCGACCCCACAGAAATACAAACTACCATCAGAGAATACTATAAACACCTCTATGCAAATAAACTAGAAAATCGAGAAGACATGGATAATTTCCTGGACACTTACACTCTCCCAAGACTAAACCAGGAAGAAATTGAATCCCTGAATAGACCAATAGCAGACTCTGAAATTGAGGCAATAATTAATAGCCTAGCAACCAAAAAAAGTCCAGGACTAGATGGATTCACAGCTGAATTCTACCAGAGGTACAAGGAGGAGATGGTACCATTCCTTCTGAAACTATTCCAATCAATAGAAAAAGAGGGAATCCTCCCTAACTCATTTTATGAGGCCAACATCATCCTGATATCAAAGCCTAACAGAGATACAACAAAAAAAGAGAATTTTAGACCAATATCCCTGATGAACATTGATGCAAAAATCTTCAATAAAATACTGGCAAACCGAATCCAGCAGCACATCAAAAAGCTTATCCACCATGATCAAGTGGGCTTCATCCCTGGGATGCAAGGCTGGTTCAACATACACAAATCAATAAAAGTAATCCAGCATATGAACAGAACCAAAGACAAAATGATTATCTCAATAGATGCAGAAAAGGCCTTTGACAAAATTCAACAGCCCTTCATGTTAAACACTCTCAATAAATTCGGTATTGTGGAATGTATCTCAAAATAATAAGAGCTATTTATGACAAACCCACAGCCAATATCATACTGAATGGGCAAAAACTGGAAGCATTCCCTTTGAAAACTGGAACAAGACAGGGATGCCCTCTCTCACCACTACTATTCAACATAGTGTGGGAATTTCTGGCTAGGGCAATCAGGAAAGAGAAAGAAATAAAGGGTATTCAGTTAGGAAAAGAAGAAGCCAAATTGTCCCTGTTTGCAGATGACATGATTGTATATTTAAAAAACCCCATCATCTCAGCCCAAAATCTCCTTAAGCTGATAAGCAACTTCAGCAAAGTCTCAGGATACAAAATTAATGTGGAAAAATCACAAGCATTCTTATACACCAGTAACAGATAAACAGAGAGCCAAATCAGGAATGAACTTCCATTCACAATTGCTTCAAAGAGAATCAAATACCCAGGAATGCAACTTACAAGGGATGTAAAGGACCTCTTCAAGGAGAACTACAAACCACTGCTCAGTGAAATCAAAGAGGACACAAACAAATGGAAGGACATACCATGCTCATGGATAGGAAGAATCAATATCGTGAAAATGGCCATACTGCCCAAGGTAATTTATAGATTCAATGCCATCCCCATCAAGCTACCAGTGAGTTTCTTCACAGAATTGGAAAAAACTGCTTTAAAGTTCATATGGAACCAAAAAAGAGCCTGCATTGCCAAGACAATCTTAAGTCAAAAGAACAAAGCTGGAGGCATCATGCTACCTGACTTCAAACTATACTACAAGACTACAGTAACCAAAACAGCATGGTACTGGTACCAAAACAGAGATATAGACCAATGGAACAGAACAGAGTCCTCAGAAATAATACCACATATCTACAGCCATCTGATCTTTGACAAACCTGAGAAAAACAAGAAATGGGGATAAGATTCCCTATTTAATAAACGGTGCTGGGAAAATTGACTAGCCATAAGTAGAAAGCTGAAGATGGATCCTTTCCTTACTCCTTATATGAAAATTAATTCAAGATGAGTTAGATATTTAAATGTTGGACCTAATACCATAAAAGCCCCAGAAGAAAACCTAGGTAATACCATTCAGGACATAGGCATGGGCAAGGACTTCATGTCTAAAATACCAAAAGCAACGGCAACAAAAGCCAAAATTGACAAATGGGATCTAATTAAACTAAAGAGCTTCTGCACAGCAAAGAAGCTACCATCAGAGTGAACAGGCAACCTACAGAATGGGAGAAAATTTTTGCCATCTACTCATCTGACAAAGGGCTAATATCCAGAACCTACAAAGAACTCAAACAAATTTACAAGAAAAAAACAAACAACCCCAT
The DNA here is from genome assembly GCF_043159975.1 of Macaca nemestrina. NCBI lineage: Eukaryota > Metazoa > Chordata > Mammalia > Primates > Cercopithecidae > Macaca > Macaca nemestrina. Next base: position 79,903,599 of record NC_092125.1, read on the forward strand.
CAAAAAGTGAGCAAGGGATATGGACAGATATTTTTCAAAAGAAGACATGCACACAGCCATCAGACACATGAAAAAATGCTCATCATCACTGGCCATCAGAGAAATGCAAATCAAAACCACAATGAGATACCATCTCACACCAGTTAGAATGGCGATCATTAAAAAGTCAGGAAACAACAGGTGCTGGAGACGATGTGGAGAAATAGGAACACTTTTACACTGTTGGTGGGATTGTAAACTAGTTCAACCATTATGAAAAACAGTATGGCGATTCCTCAAGGATCTAGAACTAGAGGTACCATATGACCCAGCAATCCCATTACTGGGTATATACCCAAAGGATTATAAATCATGCTGCTGTAAAGACACATGTACATGTATGTTCATTGCAGCACTATTCACAATAGCAAAGACTTGGAATCAACCCAAATGTCCATCAATGACAGACTGGATTAAGAAAATGTGGCACATATACACCATGGAATACTATGCAGCCATAAAAAAGGATGAGTTCATGTCCTTTGTAGGGACATGAATGCAGCTGGAAACCATCATTCTCAGCAAACTATCACAAGAACAGAAAACCAAACACCGCATGTTCTCACTCATAGGTGGGAACTGAACAATGAGATCACTTGGACTCAGGAAGGGGAACATCACACTCTGGGGCCTATTATGGGGAGGGGAGAGCGGGGAGGATTGCATTGGGAGTTTTACCTGATGTACAGGACGAGTTGATGGGTGCTGACGAGTTGATGGGTGCAGCACACCAACATGGCACAAGTATACATAGGTACCAAACCTGCATATTATGCACTTATACTGTAGAACTTAAAGTATAAATTAAAAAAATAAAAAATTTAAAAAATTTAAAAATAAAAAAAAATATTTAAAAAAAATGTTAAAGAAAGTCCTTGGGGCAGAATGAAAATCATACCATAGGAAAATCTGGAGCTACACAAAGAAATTAAGAACATTGAAAATGGTAACTACGTGGGTAAATAGAAGGTATTTTTCTTGTTAATTAAATATCTTCAAAAGAGAATCAAATATTTAGAGGAAAAACTATAACAATATATTGTGGGGTTATAACACTTGTAAGAGTGGATTGTATGACAACCACAACTCAAAGTGAAGAAATGAAAGTGTACTGTTTTAAGTTTTTATACTTTATATGATGTGATATTATTTGAACGTATATCATGAGAAGTTAAATTATGTATTCTTTAAACCCTAAAGCAACCACCAAAATAACATAATACAACAATCAGTTGTAGCTAATGAACCCACAAATAAGAAAAAAATAATTATAAAAATACACAAGCAAGAAGGGTCAAGGGACCAATAATTGTGAGATTGCACAATGATGTGAAAATACTTAATGTCACTGAACTACATCTATATCTATCTATTGATATAATATATATAATAAATAGTTAAAATGATAAATTTCATGTTACATATATCTTACCATAATAAAAGACACACAATCAAAATAAGGCAGAAAAAGAGGAAAGAATGACCCAAACTGAATAGACAAATAGAAAACAAATAGAAGAGAGTAGATTTAAAGCCAACCATATCAATAACTACATTTAACAGAAGTGATTTAAATATATGGATTTTAAAAAATGATTGTAAAAATAGATAAAAATCAAGACGTAACCTTATTTTGCCAACAAAAACCAACTTTGAATATAAAGAAAAAAAAAAAAAGTTAAAAGTAACTAACAGAATACCCAGTGTGGTGGCTCACATCTACAATCCCAGCTACCTGGGAGGCTGAGGCAGGAGAATTGCTTAAACCTGAGAGGTGGAGATTGCAGTGAGATGACAGCATGCCACTGCACTCCAGCCTGGGCGACACAGCTAGACTCCACCTCAAAAAAAAAAGTAACCGAAAGAAAGCTAGAGCTCCCATATTAGTAACAGAGAAAGTAGATTTCAGGGTAAAGCATAAAATGAGGGATAAAATGGATCAATTCAGAAGGACATCAACATCATATATATTTACACACCTGCTAACACAATATCAAAGTAAATAAAACAAAAGCTAATAGAATTAAAGAATTAAAGTAAGTAGACAAATCTACAATTACAGTCTAAGATTTTAACTTTCCTGTCTCTATAATTGTTTGAACAAGATGGAAAATCAGTACAGATACTGAAGACTTGAAAAACACTTTAAGTCAACTTGATGGAACTGATACTTATAGAATACTCCACCTAACAACAATAGAATGCACAATCTTTTCATGTGTGTGTGAGACATTCATGAAGACTTTTATAAATGATATAAAAACTTTATCCTGGTCAATAAATCAAGTCACAACTAATACAAACAGATACAAGTCATACAAATTATATTATTTAACAGTAATGAAATTAAATTATGAGTAAATAATGAAAGGCTACCAGGTAGATCTCTAAATATGGGGAAATTAAATAAACAGTACTGAAAGAAGAAAAAAATATAATCTTCTCAATAGATGCAGAAAAAGTATTTGACAAAATCTAACATGTTTTCCTGATTAAAAACAAAACAAAACAAACAAACAAACAAAAAACTTCTCAACAAACTGAGAAGGCAATTTCTGTTCTAGAAGGGATACCCGGTAATGGTCCCTATGAAAATGTGTGTCTGAAATCATACCTCATGGTGAAAGAAAACAAAGCAAGGATGTCTTCTGTCACCATCTCTGTTTAATATTATAGTGGACATGCTAGCTGGTATATTAGGGCAAATAGACGAAGTTAAAAGTACATAGAGTATATTTTTAAAAAACTAAGAGTATAATTGGATTATTTGCAACACAAAGAAAGGATAAATGCTTGAGGGGATGTATACCCCATTAATCCTGATGTAATTATTATACTTTTTATGCCTATGTCACACCATCTCATGTACCCTAAAATATATGTATATACTTACTATGTACCCCCAAAAATTAAAAATAAAAAAATAAAAGAATTAGATGGATAGGAGAGAAAAAAATAAAAGTTTTTATTTGAAGACATGATTATATATGTAGAAAAATCTCATGGGATCTATAGGAAAAGCTACACTAAGTAACACATAAGTCTTATAGGGTTGCAAGATATAAGATCAATATACAAAAAGAACAATTTTATTTCAATACAGTAGCAACAAAAACTGAAATTAATAAAATAATATGTTTACAACATCATAAAATACAGAATACTTATGGATGAATCTGATAAAATACATGCAAAATATGACACTGAAATCTATAAAATTATTGAGAGAAATTTAAAAGACCTAAACAAACATGGAAAGATGTATCATGCTATGCTTATGGATCAGACTGTAAATTTTTCTAAAATTCATCACAACCCAGTCAAAATCCAAATGAGCCTTTGTAGAAATTAATAAACTGCTTCTAAAATGTATATAAAAATGCAAAAGATCTAGTATCAACAGAATTTGACAAAGCATAACAAAGTTGGAGGACTAACGCTTTTTAATTTCATGATCTATTATACAGCTACAGAAATCAAAACAGTATGGTAATGGCATCAAAATAGACAGATTAATGCAATGAAATAGACCTACACATTGATCTTCAATCCATTTTTTTGTTTGCTTTAATTTCTTTGTATTATTATTATTATTATACTTTAAGTTCTAGGGTACATGTGCACAACGTGCAGGTTTGTTATATATGTATACATGTGCCATGTTGGTGTGCTGCACCCATACTTCAATCCATTTTGGACAAAGATGCACAGGCAATCTTGGGAAGAGAGGATAGTCATTTTAACAAATAGTGCTGAAAAAATTGGATATCCATATGCAAAAATATGAACTTCAGTTCATACCATGCACCACATACAGAAATCAATCCAAGAAGGATAATAAACTTGAAGGTACAACTTAAAACTCAAAAAGTCTTCAAACTTAAGACTTCTATAAGAAAACATAGGAGTAAATCTTTGTGATTGTGGGTTCAAAGACAGTTTTTTAAATATAATAACAATAGCACAATACACAAAATTAAAAATTGAAAAACACAGTTAGGAATTTTGCTCTTTTTCTTAAAATTTATTTATTATTATTATTATACTTTAAGTTCTAGGGTACATGTGCATAACATGCAGGTTTGTTACATATGTATATTTGTGCCATGTTGGTGTGCTGCACCCATCAACTCGTCAACACCCATCAACTCATCATTTACATCAGGTATAACTCCCAATGCAATCCCTCCTCCCTCCCCCCTCCCCATGATAGGCCCCGGTGTGTGATGTTCCCCTTCCCAAGTCCAAGTGATCTCATTGTTCAGTTCCCACCTATGAGTGAGAACATGTGGTGTTTGGTTTTCTGTTCTTGTGAGTTTGCTAAGAATGATGGTTTCCAGCTGCATCCATGTCCCTACAAAGGACACAAACTCATCCTTTTTTATGGCTGCATAGTATTCCATGGTGTATATGTGCCACATTTTCTTAATCCAGTCTGTCACTGATGGACATTTGGGTTGATTCCAAGTCTTTGCTATTGTGAATAGTGCCGCAATAAACATACGTGTGTATGTGTCTTAAATACAAATCAAAACCACAATGAGATACCATCTCATACCAGTTAGAATAGCGATCATTAAAAAGTCAGGAAACAACAGGTGCTGGAGAGGATGTGGAGAAATAGGAACACTTTTACACTGTTGGTGGGATTGTAAACTAGTTCAACCATTATGGAAAACGGTATGGCGATTCCTCAAGGATCTAGAACTAGATGTACCATATGACCCAGCCATCCCATTACTGGGTATATACCCAAAGGATTATAAATCATCCTACTATAAAGAAATTTTGCTCTTTAAAAGATACTGCTAAGAGAGGAGCCATACTTTTAGTTTTGACTTGGCTTTCAAATCGCAAGCCCTGCCCCTTCCCCGTCATGTGGGCAGAAATTAGTTCTCAGGCCCTGCTACCTAGCTTAGTTTCTTCTCTGCCTCAGTTTCAACATCTGTAAAATGAGAATTACATTGTTAGGAGGGGTTAGGAGCATTAAATGTAAAATGTGTAGAACAGGACAGGTCTCTGATACTACTCCCTCATCTCTGTCCCACATTCTGGATTTAAGGGTGCCCAGAAAACCATTTGCTTTCTTCCAAAGAGCTTTTAAAAATAAGTTCCTGTGACTTCTTCAAGTAAGATAAAAAAAGAAAAACAAAAAAAATGCATATTGGATGACAATCAGTAGCCAGTGTTCCTGTCACTCTTATCTTCTTATGAAGAGAAAACATGCTAAAGTGCCGACCCACCTGCCTTCCTCCTTTACCCTACCTCCACCCTACCTACTGTTAACATACCCCAGGCCACAGTCTCTTATTCACAATTCGGAGTAAAAAATCTGAAAAGCCAAAAGTATTTTATTCAAACGTGGTGGCAAGATCTAACACTAGGCTTTTCACAATCCTTATTTTCACACTTAATATGTATACAATTTACTGCTGATTGATATATTAATGGTTGAATATGGGGAGCTGTCCTAGATTCTGAGGCGGTGGGATTTCATATGCAATGTGCACAAAGAAAGTTAGGGCTTCTAAATTGTTAAAAAACAATTCGTGGCATTATTCTTCATAAGCATTTCTAATACTACAGGTTTTATTTTGTAACTCAACTTTAAGTTTTCTTTAAAACTCGTCTCTAAAAGTTTGTTTAATGCTTTCCAGTCCTTAATAGTTGCCAAAGCAAAGGATTTGCAGTCTCTTTTAAATGTATGATGCAATCCATAGTAAGAAGTACATTTTTCTTTATTGGGATCAAGTCCACCCATTTGACTACGTATGTGAAATAAAAGTTTAATGAATGAATATTCCTTTGTGCAATGTTCTCTGAGGTTTCCTAACTTATTTTAGCAAAGATAACTAGCCCCATACTATTAAAATGATCATGGAACCTGCATTTTGAAAAATATTGTTGTTTTTGTAATTGCTAAATCTGGTTTACATTATATCAAAACTTTTCTTTTTTTAACTTTTTCAGGTTCTGAGGTACATGTGAAGGTTTGTAACATAGGTAAAGATCTGTCATGAAGGTTTGGTGTACAGATTATTTTATCACCCAGGTATTATTCTATGTGTAAATTTGAAATTTTTCATAATAAAAAGTTGAAAAGAACAAAAAAGGAGTCAAGCTGCAGACCGAGATAAAATATTTTCTGATTACTTACCTGATAAAGGACTTGTGCTCCAAGGTTTGTAAAGAAATGTCAAGACTCTATAACAAGAAAATAAGCAATCGAGTAAGAGAAAAGATTTGAACCATACTTCATTAGACAAAATATACAGATGGAACATAAACACACAAAAAGACGCTCAACATGAATAGGCATTGGAAAAATGCAAATTAAAATCGCAATGAGAAATTTCTTCATACCTATTACATTGTTCAAAATTGGTGAGAATGGGGAGGAACTGGATCTCTCTTAGACTTCTTGTAGGTGTGTAAATGGCTACAATGAGTTTGGAAAACAGTTTGTTTATTAAAAAGTTAAACATACATCAGATGTATGATACAGCTATTCCACTCTTAGTATTTACCTAAGTCAAATATCCATATCCATATAATACTTGTACCAAAGGTTCATAATAGCTTTATTTGAAATACAAAAGTGGGAAAACCCAAATGAGGGTGATTGATATTTGTTATCTTGATTATGATGTTGCTTTCACAACTGTATTCATTTGTAGAAGCTTATTAGACTGTGTACTTTACATTTCAGTTTATTATATGTCAATTATAACTCAACAAAATTATTAAACAATTATTCCTGTGACACATTCATATGATTAATAACTTTTGGTAACTTCTGAATTAGACCTCTCTGGACTGTCATTACCTTATTGGCTATCATCTGAGCTATTATTCAACTCAAATTATGTAAAGAACTATGCATGGCATTAAAGAAAAGTATGATAAATATATGCAAAGGGTGATAGAGGAATACAGGAAAGGAATGCTTTGGCCAAGCATGGCAGGTCAGGAACATCTTCCTAGTATGGTAAACTTTAAACTCAGAGGTAATGGAGTCAGCCAGACATCTACTGGCAAGATTAGAGAGGCATTTACATGCAAAGGGAACAATGTGTATAAATGATCAGAGGCGATAGAGAGAATGGGATTTGGGGAAATAGAGTGATTCAACACGACTGGGAGAATGATTGTCAGGGAGTGTGGGCAGGTAAAAGGTCAGATCATGAAAGACTCCATGCCATCCTAAGGAGTTTGTGTCTGTCACCAAGAGTAACAGAATGCCACTGAAGGGTTTTTATTAGGGATAAAGTGTGTGAGATGTAGAACACACACACACACACACACACACACACACACACACACACTCTGCAGTGACTAGGATTGAAGGCAAGACTAGATGTAGGAAGTGCAGTTAGGAGAGTTAAACAATGAATCATCAAATTAAAGGGTGATTGGAGCGTCAACTGAGATAGTGAATGTGGGATTTGAGATATGGATAATTTGAGAGTTATTTCTTGGTTTCTGTTGTGAGAATACAAGAGGGGAGTAGTTGAATGGAAAGAATGGTAAGTTCAGTTCTGAACACTTTGAGATGCCTGCAGAACTCCAAGAAGATGTGTGACTCAGGGAAGCTGCTTCAAAAGTATCTAAGATGTTTTCCTCAAACAGAGTGTGATGCAAATAAAACTACATTAATGCTATTTCTTATTAATGTAAACCAGTAATACATATAACATGCTTTACTTATTTTCTTCATTTTACTATAAATCTGAAACATTTCAAGATTTAAATTAAAAAAATGAAAAGATACATGATACAGAGTATGGTAAATTTGAAGTCACTCTCCTATAATTTAACTAAAAATTGGATAAACTGAACAGGTAAGCTTTTAAGACTGAACTCACAAAATAGAGAAATGTTCAAGCCCTATTTCAAAAATTGTTCCTGGGATTTAAAATTTAATCCTGAAATGAATCTAAGACCTCTTTGTTATTTAGTGGCCCTCAAAAGGGACTAAAGTGGTTGGCAGATATAAACCCAAATCCTTTCTGGAGGAAATCAACCCCAATTTAGGGTCTCGGGATTATCGTAGATCAAATTTCATAAAATAAGAGCTTACATACCCACACACAGATGCACAACAAGGAAAAAGACAGAACAAATGACAGCAAAAACAATAAATGATTTAGGTCCCCAAGTACTTCATATATTAGAATTATCAGGTAAAGAATATTTATGCTTAAAATGTTAAATGAAATAAATTATTACATTTTGTAAAAATGAGTGAAGAACAAAAGTCTATCAAATGCAATCCTACAGATTTGAATAAGAACACTCACAGAAGAACATTTCTATGAAAAGTAAAATATTGTCATTGCAATTTAAAAGTCAGTGAATGAGGTAAATAGCATAGTAGAAATAGCTAAAGAGAGATTTGGTAAGCTGTGACACAGAGCTGAATAAATTACCCCGAATAAAACAGAAATACTGAGACAGAAAATATGAATAGAATGAGAGGGTATCCCCACCAGATATTAAAATGTATTACAAATCTCCCATAACTAAAACAGTGTGGTACTGATGCATGAACAGACCAAAAGAATAGAAGTTTAGAAGTGAACCAAAAACATTAAACTCTGATGCATTACAGAGGTGGCATCTCAATTACTGGAGAAAAGATGGTCTGGTGTCACATATATCTAATCAAATACAGGGAACCCAAAGAATGAAGAAAAGGCAAAAGAGATGATGACTGAGAATTATCCAAAAACTGATTAAATACATGAATAAGCAGAATGAATGAATACAATGTATAACAAGCAGGATATAAAAAGAAATATATCTGGTACATCGTAGGGAGACTAGAGAACACTGAAGAAAATAGTAGTACAGATTACTTTCCCCGCAAAAATTTCAGGTAGCCTAATAGCAGACATAGCCATAGCAATAATAGAAGCCAAATAATCTCTTCTGCTGAGAGAAAATGACTGTCAATTAGAATTACTTACTGAGCAAAATTATCCTTTAAGAGTGAGACTGTGTAAGTTACTAAATACTTAGAAAAAAATCAATTAGGTAACTGTGTAAGGAGTATAGTCAAAAAAAAAGGAATGACTTCAGAAGGAATATTATTCTAGTAGGAATGATGAGAAAATGACTAGTAAATAACTATAAAAATATAAAGAGGCAATTATAAAATAATGAAACAATAATGTCTAATCTATGGGTTGATTTTTTTAAAATGACAGAATTCAAGTATTAGACAGGAGGAGTTTAAACACCAAGAAGGAATGCCTGGATTTAAACTGTTTGAAGCCTTTTATTTTGTTGAAAAGGAATTATTTTGATTAACTATAGACTTTAAAAATTGAGAATGCATAGTAAAATTTTAAGTAATCACAAAAATGCACATATAGTAAAACATCAGCTAATTTAGAAAATTTTTAGGGAAAAAGAATGAATTGTCTTAAAATACTGAGTAATTGGAGTAGATGGGCATTACCAGATGTTATGGATATCATAGCATATCATAAATCACCAATTACTTAGTATGGTATCATTTAAAACATATTCTAATATTTAAAAAAAGGGAATAAAAGAGTTACTTAACAAATAACTCTAGAGGAATTTCTGCTAAGTCAGGAACAGGAAAAGATGCCCACTATTTCTACTAAAATTGAACCTCAATCTGGAATTATTGCTCAAGGCAATTAAATAAGATAAAACAACTAGAGCATAAGAATAGGAGAAAAAAATCTCTCTTTAGAGATAACAAGATAATATATCTGGAAACCCCTAGAGAATTAATGACTAAAAAAATACAACAACTAAAGAATTCAACAAGACAGTCTGTGTCTTTTTATTATCAGACTTTCAGCTCACTAGACCACATCACTGGTAAACAGTCACTGATACCTCAACACATACATCCACACATACACATGCACACACACATCAACTAGTCTGTAAAAACAAAAACAAAAACAACTCCTGATGCACGAATTACAAATTGGGGACTTTTACAGATTAATCAGGATTGTACTCTGACTAGCCAGTGGGGCTATACGCAGAGTGAGCAATGGATTTCAGAGGCCCAGAGCACCCTTCTGACCCCAAACATGTCCATCTAACATCCTGAAATAACTTTTATGTTAAATGTTTTATTGAGAAGATTGATATTTAATGAGTTAAGAAAGGAACATGTTAGAAGAGATTTGTGTTCACTACCATCAAATTACATGGGTTCCAATCCTAGCTCTGCCCTACCTTCTGTGAATTCTTAGCTGCTCTGTGCCTTAGTTTTATCAACAGTAAAAAAAAAAAAAAAAAAAAAAAAAAAAAAGAGGCTACACCATAGACTTAATAGAGTTATATATGTAAAGTGCTTAGAGTGAGCATGCCATTAGAGCTATGTAAGTGTATTTTATTATTTCTTTATACATTCAACAGAGTAAGCAACTATATTATGCAAAGCACTATGCAAGGTCCTAGAAATACCAGTATATATGAAACAAATAGCTTATAGACTATTGGGGGAAAGCAACAATAAGCAAACAGATTTTTTAAGCAAATCATCATTTAAACCTGGAGGAGAAAGAAGATGAAGAGGGAGAGAATGCAAGGGTGTTCGTGGGGCGGGGAGTGAGGAAAGGGACTTGGATTTGGCCATCAGAAAAGGCTTCTCTGAGGAGGAAGCATTTGACCTAAGGCCTGAATTGAGGGGAAGAAGCCAGTTCCCAAAGAGGAAGAGGAGGAGCACTTTAGACACAGAGGAAAGTCTCTGTAATGGCCCCCAGGGTGGGCAATGACTGTCCAGTAGAATCTGGGCTTAATGAGTGAACATGAGTGGCCTTCAAGGAAGGCGGGGGTCAGATTATGCAGGGCCTAGGGGGGAGTGGTAAGAGTTCAAATTTGATTTTATGAACCCTGTGAAGTCATTGAAATGTTTGAAGCAAGACAGTTACATGATCCAATTTACTTTTTCAAATGCTCTATCTGAATGCCCTATAAAATTAGATTGGTACCAGGGCAAGATAGATTACAGGAATGCCATCACAGGGGACCTGGCTGCTACATCCCATGAACTGCACAGGCCACCCAGGCAGTGGTCTGTTTGGGTCACACTTACAAAATGTATCCTTTTGTGTTTCAGGGAACCAGTCCAAGATCTTGTGTAGTTTTGCGGCTTGGATCATGGAGGTTCCATTGGGGCTGGGAGGGAGAACGTATTTTGACCATTGGATAATGTCTTGCAGCTTGTAACATGTGGCTTTGATCTATTTGAGTGAGAACCTCAGTCTGTTAGCTGACATCATTTATACAGTCTCTTTGGCACTCGAGAAGTAAATTATCTCTCTTTAAATGTTTTAATTATATCATCAGCTTATTTTAATATTTTACTATTAATAAGAACATTTTTCTTTCCTCCTCTTGAAGTGGACATTTGAGGAAATAATGTCAAGATTGAAAATCATTTCATATTGAGATTATCTATATCCTCAATCATTTGGCCGGATTCCTGTGGCTTTGTTTGTTTGCTTGTTTTTGAGTAGATATGTTTGAATGTCTGGAACTACATGGTACCAATAATTAGCTTGACTGTTATTTCCTATTTTTATTCAGGACTGCCTGGCATTACATAAATAGTTCTGATGTGCTGAATATCTGTTGATCCCTATTTTGACTCCGAGTGGTTATATGAATTTAAATCTCTGAGACTGTCAGCTAAGTCAGCTGTGACTACTTCCATTCTAATATTCTAGGGCTTTGGATAGTATCTGAGGACACTGGGGAGGCATAGCAGTGTTTCCTTTTAGCTATGATTTTATAAAATTGTCCTGGTTGGGTTCTCTGAGAATAAGATGCTGAGATGGAGTTGGGAGTGCAAAAGGTTTCTTGAGGAATAAGACTTGTGAAAAGAAAAAGGAGGTAACAGAATTGGACTGAGATGTCATCACACTGTGACACAGTCCTGACAAACTCAGGGCTCCAGATCAATGACTGCCCATTAAGAGTCTTGCACTGGACAAAAATGGTTATGCCTTAGTGTCACCATCTGACTCAATCTTTGGCTTAGAGTCCCCTCAAAAGGAGCAGAACCTCAGTTCAAATATTAAAGTGAACCCCAGAAAGAGCTAACCACTGGAGACTGCCAGCTTACCATACTTCTTGCAGCTGGATAGCAATTCTTCCTCTGAAGGGGAAACAAAGTGGTGGTATGTCTCTTTGTCTTCCACAGGTAAATCACATCCCTCTGCCTTTCAGAGAAGCTTGTGCTGTGCAATCTGCTTGTCTACACACATGAGAGAACAGCTTCTCCTTTCTTCCTAATGGTAAATGTGTAAGAGGGAAGTTAGTGGAACAAACTATGGCCCTTGTGGCTGCCCTTGGTCTAAAGACCACTACTGCTGCTCATTGTTTCCTCCTCCACTCCTCATTCAAATTTGTTCTTATCCCCAGCTACCACTTCTGTTGGTCTCAGCGGCTTACTTGATGGTGTCAATCAACCCTCATTTCTGAGGGATCTGAGCTCCTTCTCAGCCAGGGCTACACCCTTGTTCATTCTCAATCACAATTGGGCAAGGAAGAATAAAGAAGCACCAAACTGGATCACCTGGGTTCCACGTGGATTCCTCCTTGCCTCTGGGGTGTAACAGCAGCTGTCTCCTTCTGCTGATTGCATCAGTTACTCCTGAGAAGACGGTGAATCTTCTTCTTGCCTATCACTCCCTGCGCATGAGGAGCCCGAGATGCCGCAGTAGTAGCTGCAGTTTATAGTTTCGTTACACCCTTGCTGTGTACACTGGCAAGAGTGCTCCCTTCTGATGCTGAGAACCTTTATCTCTACAGTAACCTTTCAGAAATATGAAGCACAGTTTGCGGTAGTGGTGGTCAGAGGTTCTACTCCCCATATGTGCCTTGGTTCTCAAATCCATGTATTCTTTCTACAGTGGACCCAGTGCCATAGAAACATCTCTGACTTCATAGGTATGTGGCATCCTGAAGGATGATGTCCAATTTATATAGAGTTTTGCCTCTGGGCTGGTACTTCAGCTGTGACTTCAAACAGACCTTTTTAATACTCTGAGCCTGGCTGTTTCTGGATGGTATGCTAGGTGCTTCTATACTATATTATTTGGGATTCTGTCTCACTGAATCAAACATTCTGTAAGCCCCATGATAGAGGTGTTAACTGAAGTCCTGAAGGCAGAAATGGCAAACCTGTATCTGAAATAGGTGTCTACTCCTGAGGGATCCAATATAATAAATTGCCACCAACTGGTCAGTTGATCTCCTCAAGGCAAAGCTCCAAAGGGGCTTCCAATTAGCCTTTTTTGCTGATAGGTTAGACATTCATCAATGGCAGTGGTTAAACTGATCTTGGTGAGTGGGAGATGGTCCTGTTAATCCCATGTGTAGTTTTCATCTCTGCTTCCATGCTCACATGATTCACCTGCCTGTTTTGTCAACACTGGAGCGGCTGCTGACAAAGACTGGTTAATACCAATTGACCATGCCACTTTTTCCACTTTGGTTGTTCAGTGCCTCGTTCCTGGTAGATGCTATTTCTAATGAGCTTTAATATGTGAATTAAAAAACAAAAACCTCCAAACTTGGTTCCCATTCTAATATATCCAGCCACATACCTCCACTCTCAATATTTTTGTCTCCAATCTTCCAATCTCTTTCCTTCTAGGCTCTGAACCAGCTGACCAGGCTATTTCCCACTGACCAGGGAGGTTTTTTCCCCCCATCACTGCCATTTTTCTAGGTATCCTCTGAGTGAGGCTATCATGTAGTCTCCATGAATTTTTGGCTTGTACCTACTCGCTAAGATGACCCATTCCAACACCAAGCTCTGTTTTTTTGTCCTTCCTTCTTGGCTTTACAAAATGGCCTTTGCAATAGGCCTAACCCAATACAGCCATAAGTGAGATAAGAAAAGAATACTAGAACAAATGTGGCGGATGAATGAGAATTTGGGCTACTTGCTCATGCACCATGATGACACTTTCCGCTCCCGCTCATAGTAGGCCTTGAATATACCATTTCCATCTTATAATCAACTGCTGTGGTCATCTTCCCAACTTTTTTATTTGGTGAGTCCAGTAGGACCCAGCTGTTCCAGACAAATGATCATTTGGTGTCTCATGGTCTCATGGTCAATTGTTTTATATCTACTACATTCCAATATCATAAGAGCCTAAGAGCTCTTTTCCAGTGCTGGGCAATTCTCTGCTAGAGATGGCATAGCCTGTCTCCAGAAATTCAGGTTTGTTTATTGCTATTCTTACACTAGAACTTGCTATAAAGCCCACACTACATATTTTCTTCCACTGCTATCTCCTGCACCATAGGGCCTGCCAGATTATGTGACCCAACTGCTAGGGTTGCTCTTTGAGAAGTCAAAAAGTCCCACCAGGCATTGTGCATGCTTCTTTGAAAAAGGAGACGCAAGATGAAACAATTTATCTTTTACTTGGAGCAGGATAATTAAGCATGCCAGTAGACCCTAAATATTTTACTGAGATGGCAGGCCCATTAATTATTATAGCATTTATTTCTCACTGTCCAGAGTGCATGCATCTTACCATGGCTTCCAGTGTACTCTCCACCTTTTCCTCACCCTCAGTGTGATGTTCTGCAGGATGTCCAGATGGAGGAGCTAACAAAACGATTAACAGTGCACGACACTGTAAATACGCATCGTTTTCTGTTCCACGTGAATGCAAACTATTTCTGAAAGTCTTTCATCATTAAGATAGGGAAGAATACATTTGCCAAGTCACTGGCTGTATATCATATTCTTGTGGCCACATCAATCCACTCTAGCAACCTGAAAGAGCAGCTATCATTAGGGCTGCTGCAGATTGAAGCCGTGACAGTCTACACATTTATTCTCCAGGACCCATCCAATGTTTTCAGGGTCAAACCAGCAAGTTAAGTAGATAGTGGCCACCACCTTACCAAATTTAAGCATGATACTAATCTCTAATAACTCCCACTTTCAGAGCATATGATTCTGTCTGTGTCTCACCATCTTGTACAGATGGTATAAAATGGTACCTTGGGAGAATGTGCTAATAGAGGGATAGGCACGGGCTGGAGGGATGATTTTAAGTATTTGAAACATACAGAGGTGTTGCTGGTGGTGATGGTGATAAATATAGGGATAATGATTTTGGATGATTATTACTAAATTGCATTTATGCCTTGCATGTAGATGATGGAATGTTGAGGGTAGTTAACAATGGAAGTTCCTGAGGGAAGAATTATCTTTGCCTTTTGGAGAAAAGGGTTTCTCATTTTCTTCCCATACGGGAAAACACTTGCTTTTATTGGGAAAGGGCTGCTCACTTCCACAGGCTGAAATTATTCAAAGAAGTTTATGGAGTCAAAATATTGAGGGTATTATCCATATGTCCCCAAGTCATGTGTCCGGGATGCAGGTTTTCCCAACCAAGGCCTTGGCTTTGTCAAAACAGACTTGCCTTGGTTGGGCATCCGACAATATTTGAAGTTCAGCTGCTGTTTATTAGATTCTAGATTTGATCTCATACTTTGCTCACCACTGCAGGAGAGGAGGACTTTGTGTAGCCTGCCAAAGAGACTCTCTGGCTCTCATGCTTAGTTTTAGTTCTTTCCATTGTTAACTGTCCTCAGCATTCCATTATCCACATAATGGAATAAGGCATCAATGCAATTTAGTAACCATCATCCAAAATTATTATCCCTATATTTATCACCATCACCCCCAGCAGCAGCACCCCTATACATTTCAAATACTTAGAATCATCCCACCAGCCCATGCCTATCCCTCTAACAGCACATTCTCCCAAGATACCATCAGTGAAGGTTTTAACAGTTAGACCACCGCATCGGCCTCAGCCCGTCTGTGTTCCACCTGCCACCCAAAATGGGGTCCTCCTTGCTAGCTCCAAGGTAATTGTTCCAATGCATAAATCCCATCTTGCCACCTGCTTTCTCAGAACATTCCCAGTGCCAACTGTGCCAGTTGGGTTCTCTGAGAAGGTGTTTCTGAGATAGAATTGGGAACGAGATCTATTGGGGAATATTACCTATAAAAAGAAAAGGAAGGAGGCAGGGTGGGGTAGAGGAAGCTGCCAGAACTTGATGCTGCCCTGACAATGCCTCTGCCAACCCAATGAGGCACTTCAGAGAAAAGCTTTCCCGTTAAAGAAGTTTTGCATTGTGGTGAACATCTGTGTTATTAATTTGTTGACTTAAAGCTGCCCTGAAAAAAGATGATCTCAGCTGTCACCACTTTTTTCTGTCCTTGACTGAGGATCACCCCAAAAGAAGTGACCTCAGCTTGAAAGCTGAGAAAGACACTGAAGGTTTTTCTGGAGGCAGCCAGCTAAACATATGCCTTGTAGCTTGGAAGAAAGTCTTTTCTTGAAGGAAGATATAGAAAGCCTATCTCTGTACCTGCCAAGAAATCATAGACACCCACAGCCAGACAAAATTTTGAAGAATTTGTTTCATCCCTCCTGCTTTCAAATGCTACTAGTCTAAGATGGGCCATTGGTTTGTGTACTTCCAAGAAACACACACAAAACAACAAAGCCAATCATAAAAGTCCATCAATTTATACACATCGCATTGCAGAGTTCTTAAAATCTAGAAATATATGTATCTTAGAACTTGATGAAACATAGTACTTGCTTTCCTTTTTGATAACACTTCACAAATGGAAACACCTTTCAACTCCTCTCTGGTGCAGGGACTCAGGCCAGCATCATCCTGAATTGGAAAAAGAAGCTCAGCTCTATTTCTTCATGGTCTGTTGACTGTGTTGCATGTAGAGATGAAATAATTGACATCTCACTTTTTAAAAAATGCAAAAACAAAACAAAACAAAACAATAACAGCGTTTCTGGATCATATAAAGGTCACACTTCTCCTTTCCACCTCTGCTCAGAACACATAGAAATGAGAGATTACATTTAAAAAGGAAAACCAAAGAACACAGCAAGCCTTAAATACATACCCAATTCATTCACCAGTGGATATTAAAATTGGTACAGCCACTTTGGAAAACTGTTTAGCAGTATTCATTAAAGATGAGCATGTGTATACCCACAACTCAGAAGCTCTACTGCCAGATAAATAGCCAAATAAATACATACCAAAAGGCATGGGTGCGAATAATAAAGGAGCATTATTTATTATAGTTCCCAACTGAAAACAACTCAAATGTTCACAAATAGTAAAACAGATACATTAATGAAATATAAAACAGCAATAAAAATGGATGAGCCACTGATATATGCAACAACATGGATGAATTTCATAAAAGGCAGACACAAAGCACAAAGAGTACCTTCAGTGATACGATTGTGCTCATAAAATCACAGAAATCGAAAAAACAAATTTGCAATATTAGAAGTCAGGACAATTGTTAGTGTTGTGAGAAATATGAAGATCATGGCTAGGAGGTATGGAGCTACACTGATGCTTTCATACTTCACCATAGGTGTATTTCAACACAGTAAAAAACTAACAATAAATGAAAATAATATGAAGCACATGTAACTGAAAAGTCAGAACTTGACAGAGCTAGGTGCCTAATAGTATTCAGTAGTTTGCTATGTTGTTTTGCATTTTCTCATGTGCTTTAAAAATTTATTACAAAAAATTTTAAATCACTTAAAGGTCATGAAAAAGTCAAGTCTCAGCTTTCTGCCTCCTGTTGAAAATTTGCTTAGTCATTGGGGAATCCAATGATACGAAGGGCAATAATTCTTGTCTCAAGGTCAAGTTGGAGGCAAAAGTATGAAAAAGATGATCATGCAAGTTTCAGCCAAAGGTCAGATGATATAACTGTATTTATGCCATACAAAATAGACTTCAAGTAGAAAAAATGCATTTTAAAGATAAAGAAGGTCATGTCAAAACATAAAAGCTTCAAATCCATAGGGAGATAAAAAATTTAAAATGTCTTTGTACTGCTCAAAGCACAGCCTGAAAATATATTTAAATGAAACTGAAGAGGTCAGGTGAGTGGCTCACACCTGTAATCCCAGCACTTTGGGAGGCTGAGGTGAGAGAATAACTGGAAGCCAGCAGTTCAAGACCAGCCTGGTAAACATAAGGAGACTCCGTCTCCAAAAATGAATAAATAAATAAAATAAAAAGAAATAAAAGAAACTGAAGAACTACCAAAAGGAATAGACAAACTGACAATTATCTAGGTAAATGATAGACTACATAGATTAAAATATCTGTAGTAAAATGTAAAATCATTATAGAAAAAAATATTTTATAGTGTAATAAAAAATACTACATAGCACACTTATAAGACACAGGTAAAGCAGTTCTTAATGAAAAATTATAACCTTAATTTGTGTATTAGAAAAATAAAGAAAATTAATATTGAGAAACCATTGGAAGATGTGAAAAAAATAACAGCAATATAAATCCAAATGTAGTAGATGAAGAATATTTGCAAATAAGAGCTAAAATAAACAAAATAGGAAGCATAGATACAATTAAGATTTTTGTAGCTAATACTAACGGAAAGTTTTTGTTTTAGATGATCAATAAAATTTGACACCTATAGCAAAATTTCTTTAATAATTAGCATAATAGATATTAAGATTGAAAAGGACTATTATAAAGTAATAGGAGATAGTATGAACAATTTTACAGTAATCAATTTGAAAATTTAGATAAAATGAGAAAATTAATAACCTATAAAAGCAAACCAAGTGAAAAATAGAAAACCTAGAGCTTCTAAAACTATTAGAAAAGAAATTAAATCACTTTTTTAAAAAATGTTTCCACATAGCAAAACTCCTGCCCCAGATAACTTCATCAAATAATTATATCAAATATTCAAGGACCAGATAAGTAAAATCTTATCCAAGCTATTCAAGGATTAAATTGAATTTGTTGGTTTGAAAATGATATTGTAGAGATGCTAATTCTCCCCCAAACACATGGCAATCTAATTAAATTGCCAGTTATAGGCTTTGAGGAACTTGTCAAGATACATCAAAATTGATATGAAAATATAGAGGGTTAAGAATATCCAAGACAATCTAAAGGAGGGAAGGTATGAGTCCCTGTCCTACCAGACACCAAGACTTATTTTAAACTAACATTATTATTATCATTATTATTTTGAGACAAGGTCTTGCTCTGTAACTCAGGCTGAAGTGCAGTGGCCGATCTCAGTTCACTGCAACCTCCACCTCCTGGGTTCAAGTGATTCTCTTACCTCAGCCTGATAGTAGCTGGAACTACAGGTGCATGGCACCACACATGGCTAAGTTTTTTATTTTTTGATAGAGACGAGGTTTTACCATGTTGGCCAGGCTGGTCTTGAACTCCTGACCTCTGGTGACGCAACCACTTTGGCCTCCCAAAGTGCTGGAATTACAGGTATGAGTCACTGCTCCCAGCCCATTTTAAGTTAACATTACTAAGACAGTGCACCTCTGGCACAACAATATACAAATAAAACAATGGATCATAAAAGATCACCAAGAAATAGATTATGTATCCATAGCCACTTGATTTATGATAGAGATAGTGTAGCAGATTACGAACAACAGACTTTTTAGCAAATGGTATTGGGACAACTGGATATCTAATTAGAAATCTCACACCACATGAAGCATTCAATCTGGATGGAATAAAGACAACTGTAAAAAACAAAAGTATAAAATGTTCAGAATATAACATAGGAGAATATTTTATAGCTCACAGAAGGGAAAATATCTCTTAAACAAGATGTAATAAACATAAACTATATAGAAAGAATATACATTTGACTACCATTAAATAAGAACTTGTGTTAATCCACAGATATTAGTAAAAGAGAAAAAATACAAGCTACAGCGTAGAAGTTTCTAAAAATATATCCAAAAAGACTACTATCCCAAATATACAAGGAACTATGAATTAATAAGACAAGCAAACTGACAGAAAATAAGCAGAATTAAACAGATATTTTACAAAGAAACATTAATGACAAGAAAACAAGAAGAAACGCTTAGCATCATTATTAGTCAGAATAATGAAAATTAAACCCAGAGTATGCCATATTGGCAAAAATGTAAATATTATTTCAGACAATACCAAGTGTTGATGAAGATGAGCTCTCATCTACCACTGTGGAAGTAGAAATTGCTTCATTTATTTTGGAAAACAGCTTGGAATCATTTAGTGAATGTGTGCATGCACATTTGCAGCTACCAGTAATTATATTCCTAGCAAGAATGTCATAATATTATTTTTGGTAATTGCTAAAAACTATAGACACCCAAAATGTACATCAGTAGCAAAACAGATAAATAATTTGTGGTATAGTCATGATTTTTTCTTTAAAAAAGACCAAACTATCGTTATATATAAACATGAATAAATCACTAACAATATTAAATGAAAGATAAAAGGAATGAAAAGACATATTCAGGGTCATTCTATTTGCATAAATTGTATAAGCAGGAGTATAAATTACACACATGAGGAAGGAATACAAATGTAGTAAAAGCTTCTTATTAAAAAATCAAACGAATGACTCTTGAAAAGTCAGAACAGTAGTTATCTGTGGGGAAGGGGATGAAAAAGAAACCATCTTGGAGGGTCAGAGGGAACTTCTCTCAATGTTTTCTTAACCTATATGGTAGTTGCACAAATGCTCATTTTAATATTATTATTGAAAATGTAAATATATTTTATATACTCTTTGATATATGCAGTATACAATCATGCATTGCTTAAGGTGGGATACTGATATGATTTGGCTGAGTCTCTACCCAAATTTCCTCTTGAATTGCAGTTTCCATAATCCCCGCATGTCATGGGAGGGACCTCGAGGGAGGTAATTGAATCATGAGGTGGTTACCCCCATGCTGCTGCTCTAGTGATAGTGAGTGAATTCTCAGGAGACCTGACGGTTTTATAAGGGGCTTTTCCCCTTTTTGCTAGGGGACTAGGCTCTTCTCCTTTTGGTGGAGATGGGACATGCCATCATGTGAAGAAGGACGTTTGCTTCCCCTTCCACCATGGCTATAAGTTTCCTGAGGCCTCCCCAGCCATGCAGAGCTGTGAGTCAATTAAACCTCTTTCCTTTATAAATTACCCAGTCTCAGGCAGTCTTTTAAGGCAGCATGAGAATGAACTAATACAGATACATTCCAAGAAATATGTCATTAGGAGATTTTGTCATTGTGCAAACATCATAGAGTGTACCTACATAAACCAAGATGGTGTAGCCTACTACACACCTAGGCTATGTGGTACAGCCTATTGTTTCTAGGCTACAGTCCTATACGGAATGTTCCTGTCCTGAATTACTGTAGGTAACTGTAACACAATGGTAAGTATTTATATATCTAAATATATCTAAACATAGAAAAGGTATAGTAAAAATATGAAATAGATAAAGAAAAAATGTACACCTGTGTAGGGCACTTACCATGAATGGAGTTTACAAGACTGGAAGTTGTTCTGGGTGAGTCAGTGAGTGTGAAGGCCTAGGACATTACTGTACCACTATTGTAGACTATATACTCTATACATTTAGGCTACACGAAATTTAGATAACTTTTTTTATTCAATAACAAATTAACCTTAGTTTATTATAATTTTTGACTTTATAAACTTTTTTTTAACTTTTTGACTTTTGTAATAACACTTAGCCTTAACCTCAAACACATTGTAGAGATGTACAAAATATTTTTATATTCTTATTATATAAGCTTTTTTTATTAACTTTTTTCTACTTTTTAAACTTTTTTGTTTAAAACTAAGATACAAATACACACATTAGCTTAGGCCTATACAGGGACAGGATCATTAAGGTATCCCTAGGCAAGAAGAAATTTTCAGTTCCATTTTAATCTCATGAGACCACTGTTTTATATGCAGTACATTGTTGTTTGAAACATTGTTATATGACACATGACTATATTTCAAAATTAAAAAGAAAAAGGAACAACATCTCAGGTAGCTGAAATTGATAAGTCTTTGGCCCTTTTCTTAAGAGTTAGGGTAATCTGATAGCAGAGGCATTGTTTCAGATGTGAGACATTTAGTCAAATTACCTGTTTGTTTTCTCACAAATTCATACTTGTTTGACTGGATCATCTGGGTACCTTTGCTTTCTGCAGTCACAGCCTCTGATTACAAAGTGTCAAGAGATGGTATCCCAGGCCAGAACAGCAATAATAAAGCTACAGTCATAATAAAAGTGCTTATAGGCACACCTCCTTGTATTGTGCTTCACAAATAGTGCTTTTTTTTTTTACAAATTGAAGGTTTGTAGCAACCAGGGAGTGAGCAAGTCCATCAATGCCATTTCTCCAACAGCATATACTCACTTTGTGTCTGTGTCATATTTTGGCAATTCTCAAAATATTTCAAACTTTATTATTATGATTATATCTGTCGTGGTGATCTGCGATCAGTGATCTTTGATGTTATTATTGTAATTGTTTTAGGGCACCACGAACTGCATCCATATAAGATAGCAAACTTAATCAATAGATGCTGTATGTTCTGACTGCAGCACTAATCAGCCATTCCCCTGTCTTCCTCTCTCTCCTTGGGTCTCCCTATTCTCTGAAACACAACAATATTTAAATGAGGCCAGTTAATAACCCTACAATTGTCTCTAAGTGTTCAAGTGAAAGGAAGGAAGGGTTGCACGACTCTTACCTTAAATGAAAAGCTGGAAGTGATTAAGCTTAGTGAGGAAAGCGTGTTGAAAGCCAAGTTAGGCCAAAAGCTAGGCCTCTTGCACCAACCAGTCAAGTGGTGAATGCAAAGGAAAAGTTATTGAAGGAAATTAAACTTGCTACTTCAGTGAACACGCAAATTATAAGAAAGCAAAATAGCTTCATTGCAGATGTGGAGAAAGTTTGAGAGGTCTGGATAGAAGCTCAAACCAGCCATAACATTCCCTTAAGCCAAAGCCTAATCCAGTGCAAGGCCCTAACTCTCGTCAATTATATGAAGACTGAAAAAGGTGAAGAAGCCAAAGGAGAAAAGTTGAAAGCTAACAGAAGTTGGTTTATGAGATTTTTAAAAAGAAGCCATCTTTATAACATAAAAGTGCAAGGTGAAACAGCAAGTACTTACATAGAAGCTGCAGCAAGTTATCCAGAAGATCTAGCTAAGATCAATGACGAAGTTAGCCACACTAAAACATACATTTTCATTGTAGACAAAACAGTCTTCTATTAGAAGATGATGCCATCCAAAACTTTCATAGCTAGAGAAGTGAAGTCAACGCCTGGCTTCAATGCTTCTAAAGACAGGCCGACTCTCTTTTTAGCAGTTCATGCAGCTGATGACTTTAAGTTGAAACCGATGCTCATTTACCATTTCAAAATCCTAGAGCTCTTAAGAATTATACTAAATCTACTTTGCCTTCCTCCACAAATGCAAAAACAAAAACAAAAACAAAGCCTGCCTGACAGCACATCTGCTTACAGCATGTTTTAACGAATTTTTTTTTTTTTTTTTTTTTTAGATGGAGTCTTGCCCTGGCTGGAGTGCAGTGGCTCGATCTCAGCTCACTGCAACCTCCATCTCCAGGGTTCAAGCGATTCTCCTGCCTCAGCCTCCTGAGTAGCTGGGATTATAGGAGTGTGCCACCACATCTGGTACATTTTTAGTAGAGACATTTTTGCATTTTTAGTAGAGACAGGGTTTTGCCATGTTGGCCAGGCTGGTCTGGAACTCCTGATGTCAGGTGATCTGCCCGCTTCAGCCTCCCAAAGTGCTGGAATTACAGGTGTGAGCCACCATGCTTGGCTGGTTTACTGAATATTTTAAGCTAACTGTTGAGACCTACTGCTCAGGAAGAAAAGATTCCTTTTAAAATATTACTGATCATTGATAAGGCCCCTGGTCATCCAAGAGCTCCTAATGAGATGTATAGAAGATGAATGTTATTTTCATGACTGCTAATGCAACATCCATTCTGCTGTCCATGGATCAAGGAGTAATTTTGACTTTCAAGTCTTGTTATTTAAGAAATACAATTCATAAGGCTATAGTTGTTATAAATAGTGATTTATCTTATGGATTTGGGTAAACTACATTGAAAACTTTCTGAAAAGAATTTATCATTCTAGATGCCATTAAAAACTTTCATGATTCATGGAATGAGGTCAAAATATTCACATTAACAGGAATTTGGAAGAAGTTGATTCCAACCCCCATGGATGACTTTGAGGGGTTTAAGACTTGACTGTAGAAATAACTACAAATGTAGTAACAACAACAACAAAAAAACTAGAACTGAAAGTGGAGCCTGAAAATGTGACCAAATTGCTATAATCTCATGACAACATTTTACTGGCTGAGGAGTTGTCTCTATGGATAAGCAAAGAAGGTGATTTCTTGACCTGGAATCTACTCCTAGTGAAGATGCTGTAAACATTGCTGAAAATGACAGCGAAGGATTAAGAATATTATCAAAACTTGGCTGGGCACGGTGGCTTACGCCTGTAATCCCAACTCTTTGGGAGGCCCAGGCGGGCAGATCATGAGGTCAGGAGATCAAGACCATCCTGGCTAATACGGTGAAACCCCATCTCTACTAAAAATACAAAAAATTAGTCGACTGAGGTGACAGGTGCCTGTAGTTCCAGCTACTCAGGAGGCTGAGGCAGTAGAATGACGTGAACCTGGGAGGCAGAGCTTGCAGTGAGCCGAGACTGCATCACTGCACTCCAGCCTGGGGGACAGAGCGAGACTCCGTCTCAATAATAATACTAATACTAATAATAATAATTTAGAAAAAAAAAAACAGAATATTTCCAAAACTGAGTTGAAAAGCAGCAGCAGGTTTTGAAAGGATTGACTTCAACTGTGAAAGAAGCTCTACTGTGGGTAAAATGCTATCACACAGCATCACATGCTACAGAGAACTATTTCATGAAAGTAAGAGTCAATCTATATAGCAGATTTCATTGTTGTCTTATTTGAAGAAATTGCCACAGCCACTCCAGCCTTCAGAAACCACCATCCTGCACACATCAACTCAACTGTATTTTAAAACTCAGCATACATCAACTCAACAATATTTTAAAATTAGGTACTTTGTTTTCTTAGACATAACACTATTGCCAACGTAATAGACTACAATATAGTGTAAACATAACTTTTATGTGCACTGGGAAACCAAAAATTTTGTGTGACTCACTTTATTGTGTATTTGCTTTATTGCAGTGGTACGAAACCAAACTTTCAATATCTCTAAAGCATGCCTGTACATTATTCAAGGACTGGTGGGAAGCTCCTTCTTTACAATATTTCTTGGTGAAATAAGAATGTAATATCTACAATTCCCAAGACTTTTCTAGTTCTACCAAGTCAATTATTCTAATCTTTTCTTGTTTGTACCTTTCCCTACAACTCAATAACAAAAGAAACTCAATACCACGTAGGGGATTTCCCATGAATTACACTGTATCTAACAGACTAGCTCAACCAAAGAATAATTACCTCAGGATAATTCCTTTTATCTTCTTTTAAAAAATAATCCTTATATCACATCTAATTATTATTCCTTTAATGTCTCTGTTGTAAATTAGACTGTAAAAGTCTCGAAGAGAAAAGAGACCTTATCAATATTGTTCACCTCTTTAGTTCAGCTCTTAGAAAAAGACCTAGCATAAAGAAGGTATTCAATAAATATTGTCAAGTGATAAACAAATAAATGGATACATGAATTAATGAACATGTAAGGCAACATTCACTAGTTTCTTCATGCAACTGCAAACTCAGAACTGAATAATTTTTCTCCTGTTGTTGTTTTTACTATCAAGGTAACTTTCTACAGATTCTGCAGATATATTAGTAAGCATGAGATTTAATGAAAAACATGATAGGAAAAAATGCAAATTAAATACAAAACAGAAAATAAATATTTGCCATTTTAACATTCAAAGTTGACAAAAAAAGAAAAAGAGTGGTCAGTTTGGGCAAAGCTGCTGGAAAAAGGCACTCTACTGGGAGTATCAATTATAAAAAGATTCATGAAAATCCATCAAATGGATCAAAAATCTTTCAAATTCAATTCTGGGTATATATCCACAGGAAATACTAAAAGATGTGCACAAAAGGTAGTTGGACAATATTCTCCATAGGTTGCTTATAATTGTGGGAAACTAAAATATCCTAAATACCCCCAAAATAGGAATTGGTTCAATAATTCAGGCTATATTATAATAAAATATTATGAATTATTAACATTTACATTGTAGGAAAATATTTAATGACATAAGGACACAGTTACTATATATTATTAAGTTTTAGAAAAGAAGATTGCAAAGCAGTATTGTTGGTATCATCCTGTTTTGTAGGAAAAAGCATCATGTATAGGTATAGGCATCATAAAGGCCTAGTCTAAGTTCTAGAAGAATATATGTCAGTGTTATAATGCTTATCTTTGGGTAGTAAGTTTACGGGTAATTTTATGTTTCTTCTATAATAAGAAGGAGTGGTAAAAGTTAGTTAAATTCTAATAAAAGATATATATCGTCATAAGAAAATATTAGAAAAATATATAGCAAAAATTAAATAGCTGCTATCTCTGAGTATAGGATTGTGGGTTAGTTTTATCTTCTTTCCACTTCAATGCATTTCTAAGTTTTCTGCAATAATCTCATATTACTTTTGTAATAAGAAAAGTCCATAAAAGTTCATTAAATTTTAATAAAATGCATATGATGGCATAGGAAAAACTTGAGAAGATATACAGCAAAAACAAACAGCAGTTATTTATCTCTGGGTATAGCATTAAGGGAGTTGTATATTTTCTCCTTTTTGCTTCTTAAGACTTTCCATACTTTTAGAATGAGTATATATGTCTACAATGAAAGAAAATAAAATGTTATTTGCAAGAAGTTTTTGCCACTTTGGGCATGGTGGCTCACACCTGTAATCCAGCACTTTGGGAGGCCAAGGCAGGCTGATCACTTGAGGTCAGGAGTTGGAGACCAACCTGGCCAACATGGTGAAACCCCATCTATACTAAAAATACAGAAATTAGCCAGACATGGTGGTGCATGCCTGTAATCCCAGCTACTCGGGAAGCTGAGGCAGGAGAATCGCTTGAATCTGGGAGGTGGGCATTGCCGAGATCCCGCCACTGCACTCCAGCCAGGGTGACAGAGCGAGACTCCATCTAAATAATAATAATAATGGTAATAATAATAATAACCTTTTTGCCTGTCAAGTCACAGGGACAAAAGTCTCTTTGAATAACCATGTGCCCTAGGAGAGTAACTTAGAAGGTTCTAAGAAGTTGGTGAATAGACTATAAAGATCAAAGAAGTACCTGCTCTCATAAAAATTGTCACTGAGGAAAAGAAGGCAGTAAATTATAGCAATATATTGATCAGAATCTAGGTCAAGTAAATTTTGTGCCCAAGATATCAAAGCTGGATTCATACTGCTCACTTCCACCTGTGAATGTCTAGTTATATATAGTTTTTAAATTTACAAAATAATACTGAAATGTCAGATTAGCAGACCGAAAAACAATATATATATATATATATATATATTTATTTATTTATTTATTTATTTATTTCAAGAGGAGAGTTGCTTTAAACCCTCACAGCTTTATCCACTACAAAAGTCAACATGTAAACTAAACTTTGAAAAGATATTTTATGTGTTGCAGGCACATTTTCACGGATGGAAATTAACTGAGAAAAACCTATTCTGAGTTAGTAAAATTCTGAATTACAGAAGATTCTAAAATAATTATGATTGTAATACTATTTCACACAGCAACGGCGGTTGTGTAAACTGTTGACCCAAGTAGGGTCTGAATTAATGAGTAAAAAAAGAAGTAATGCCCTTACATTTGTATAACATTTACCAACATATAAAGCATTTTCATATTTGCTTATTTAATTACAATGCTGTGAAGGAGTTAAGAAAAACTCTAATGCTGGCAGGTTTCCCAGCATCACAAAGAATATATATGTGGTAGAGCAAGACCTTGACCCTTGATTATCAGCCTCCAAGGCCAACACTCTTCACATCACTAAACTCTGTTCCAGCTCTGATTAATTGCAGATCATTGACAATAAACAATGCATTGGCTGAAGTCCATATAATCATTCCCTCTGATTTATTTTATGTTTCTTCTTCTTAACTGCCTTTTACATGGGAGCTGCAGAGATACACTGCTCTCAGGTCTGGGTTGAATTATTATACATTCTTACTGAGTGAAATCACAATTGATAAGCCTTTGGTATAATTGAAAAGATTTTGGGCATGTTTTGTCTTATTTAACTGCACCAAGAAGCCTGAGAAGAAGGGGGAAGCTGAAAGCAAGAGCAAGTGACTAGGAAGGGAACAGGATGAACAGCACTGCCCAGGGACTTTAAAGGAAGAATCTGGAGGTGCTACAAGATAAGAGAGGGACTGGATGAATGAGTCTGATGTGCGACAAGATAAGAGAGGGACTAGGTGAATGGGTCTGATGTGAAGAGGATAAGAAAGTCACAGAAGCAGCTGGTTCTGTTATGCCACACTCACAATAACATAAAAAGCCCGCATAGCACAGACTAATTTGGCAGTAATCTGAGATAGAAATGCATTAATCCAATTATTCTTCTTGGCAGCCCAAACCACCTACTACCTACAAGCTTTTAGAATCTTAAATAACCCCAGGGCTAGGATGACAAAATGAGTTCCCAGAATAAACAAATCCCATTTTAGGGCAGGATGAGTCATCTTGGGAGGCCTTTATGGCCGGGGGCCATGTTTCCTCCCTGACATGAATGAAGCCAGCTTCCTACTTTGTGCCTAGGAAGCCTCTCCCTCCTCTGTCCTATCCGTCTAACCAGTGCCCACAGCTTTGAAAGATAAGCCAAAATTTTCCTTTTTTCATTTATAGTCACAGTTGTTGCTCCTCTCGTGGACAAGATTTCTGCTATCCTCAGATGTGTAGATTAGTCAAATATGGGTGTGTAAAGTCTCAGATGATTGAATTTATAAAACATTGCTGGGCTAGAGAAGGAACATTATTAGGCACTAAATGGGGAGAAATTGAAGATAAATACCTTAAAATTTGAGAATTGGAAAAAATGTTGACTTCTTTTTTTGTGTGGTAGTGAAGCCTTTCCTTCTTGCAGATAAATAGTTAAAATATATAAAAATGAACTTGATCTATTTCAAAAACATGAGATTTTATAACTTAAAAGAACCTACAAATGAGATAGCAAATAGTCTGTATTTCACCTACAGATGTGACCAGTTTATAGTGACCATCCTCGTCATGTTGAGATGAATGGATATGTCTGGGCTTAGGCAGAAAGGTGGTCATGATGGATGGATGGATGGATTGCTAATGGCTGCTCTCAAGTTCACTATTGTAAATTTTAAACACAAATAAAATCCTAGACATAATGTGACAACGGTAGTAACTCAAGTTGTTTTTCTTTGTCTTTACAATCACTGAACCATCATGTTTGTCTCCAATCTACTGTTCAGACTTGGTACTATGTTGCACCACAGGGCTTGGAGATAAACTACACTGCACTCAAAGCAAGCTGGAATCATTCTAAATCATCACAAACTTCCCCTCAAAACAAATGGCTGTAGTTGAGTCCACACATTGTTGATTATTGACTATATACTGGGGAGTTCTTCCAACTTACTTTGGAATACAATACAATGTTTACAAAATAATATAATGTTCATTAAAACATCAATAAGAAAAATGAGCTAATTTGAAACTTACATGTATGTTTTTAAAACAAATAGTAACTGTTTAATTATTTAGAACTTAGGAAAAAATGTTTTTCAGGGAAGATATTTTAGGATTGACATTTTTTTTTAGAATTCCTTGCATCCTGTGAAGACAGACAAGCCAACTTTAGTGAGCTTTATTTTTTAAAAAATTATTTTCTATAGACAGTGCACCCCTTATTGCCTACCTCTAGGCAGACAGCTCCCAAAAGCCCATACCTGCACACTGCCCATGACATCTATGCAGGTGTTTGACACCCTGATCCTCTATAATCCTCATTCTATGAGCCCTAGTGAAATTACCTATGTAAGATAGTGCAGGTACAGAGCTTGGATTAATACTTCAATTACTTGAGTCAAAGGTTGATCTAATTTAATAGATAATCCCGGTTTTTCCTCTGACCTGCAGTGCCACCTCTGTCAAGTGTCAACTTTCCATCTAAGTATGAATCTATTTCTGTGCTCCCTATTCTGTTCAATTAGTCAGTATGCCTATTCCTATGCCAATGCATCTAGCATAATGAAGAAAAACCCTGGATATCAGGTAGGGTAGGTGCCCACCGTGATTATTTTCCCTCTAAATTGTCATGGATTTTTGTTGGCTCTGATTTTCTTCATTAAAAATTGTAGGACCAGGCTATCTGGTTCAATGGAGAAAGTTGTTGTGATTTTGATTGGAATTTTGTTTGAATTTATAGATCACTTTGGCAAGCATTGTCACCTTTGCAATATTGTATCTTCTTCCTTCACATCAATTTGATCTATCTTTTCTTTCGTTTGCATTAACGTCTTTCAAAAATATTTTATATTTTTTCATAAATGTGTGGTAATACACTTCACAAGTTGATTTTTAAATACTATAAATTTTTGTGCTCATGAATTTCCAGCCCTTAGTTTTTGGTGTCTAGAAACATAATTGACTTAGTATATCAATTTTATTTCATGCACTATGACTAAACTCTTTTATTAATTCTAACATTAGACCTGAAAAATCTTTTGGATTTTCTATGTAGACAATTATGTAACCGATAAATAACGTGCTGGGTTTTCCTTTGTATTCAATTTTTAAAAATTTTTACTTAGTTTTTTGTATCTATATGTTTATTTATTTGCTTGTCTTATGGCTCTGGCTAGGATATCTTTTGGGGGTTGGGGGAGGGCAAGAGTCTTGCTGTGTCACCCAGGTTGGAGTGCAGGAGCACTCGCTCCTGGGCTCAAGCCATGTTTTGGCCTCAGCCTCCCAACTAGCTGGGACTACAGGCACGTGCTACAGTGCCCATCCCATTTTTAAATTTTTTGTAGAGACAGGGTCTCACTATGACCCCCAGACTAGTCTCAAACTCCTGGACTGAAGCAATCCTCCCACTTCAGCCTCTCAAAGCTCTGGGATCATAGACATGAGCCATTGCATCTGACCTGTGGCTAGGACCTCTTAAATAATGTGGGATAGAAATGGCAGTACTGAAAATTCTTATCTTTTTTCTGATTTAAAAGGCAAAGTTTTTAATGTCTTGCCACTAAGAGTAACATTTGCTGAAAGTTGAAAACATAATCCCTTTATCAAATTAAGGATATAACAATGTATTCCTATTTGTTAAAAAAATTTGTTTGTTTGTTTGTTTGTTTGTTTTTTAAGTCCTGACTGGGTATGTATTTTTTCCTGAAACTTTTTGAATAATTTTAGGATTTTTCTCTTTTCATCTGTAAGTGTGATGGATGATAATTGATACAGTTTGGATGTGTGTCACCACCCAAATCTCATATTGAAATGTAATCCCCAGTGTTGGAGGTGGGCCCTGGTGGGAGGTGACTGGATCATGGGGGCAGGTTTCTCATGAATGGCCTAGCTCCATCCCTCTTGATACTGTCCTCGCAACAGTGAGTGAGATATGGTCACTTAAAAGTGTGTAGCTCCTCCTTCATGCTCTTGCTCTTGTCATGTGAAGTGTCTACTCTTGGATTGCCTTCCACCATGAGTAAAAGCTCTCTCAGGCCTCCCTAGAAGCAGATGGCACCATCCTTCCTGTACAGCCTGCAGAACGATGAGCAGTTAAACTGATTTTCTTATAAAAACCCAGTCTCAGGTATTTCTTTATAGCACTCTGAGAACAGCCTAATACAATAATAATTGATTTTCTAATCTCAGATCAACTCTGTATTCCCAGGTAATGATATATTAATATATTTCCAGACATGGTTTGTAAGTGTTTAAGATACATAACTCTGTGTGAGATTACCTTATCAATGGTCTTTTCCCTACTGTTTGTTTGATGTAGTCTCTAAATTATAATGGCCACATAAAATGATTTAAGAAGTGTTTCTTATTTTTCTAAGAAACTTTATGTAAGATTTGGAAATAGCTATTCAGCAAATATTAGTAGAAGATGTCTGTAAATCCTCTGGGCTTGATTTTTTGTGGGTTGGTTTTTTATTACCAGTTACATTTATTAACTGTTATAGTACAATTAGGCTTTCCAATTGTTTTATTGCATACTTTGGCAAATAATATATTTTTAGAAATTATCTATGTTTTAAAATGTGTTGACATAAGTTGGTTCATATTTTATGTTAATTTTTCCTCCATCTGAAGCTGCATCCTACTTTTTGATTCCTCATATTATCTAGCTGCACCTTCTCTGTTTCATGATCAGTCTTTCCATAGAATCATCATACTGTTCTTCTTTAGAGCAAATGAGTTATTGGTTTGTAGATCTCCATTGTGTGTTTATTTTCTATTTCAATTTTTTAAGTATTAATCTCTTCTTTTTTATTTTCTTTGAGTTTATTCTTTTTCTAACTTCTAAAGTTAAATGCTTATTTAGTTAATTTGCAGCCTCTCTCCTTTTCAAATATATGTGTTTAAAGCAGTGCATTTTATTCAATCAACCACTTTTCACTTTTCCCATATTAGGCAATTTTTTAATCTATTTTTTGTTTGTCTTGGTATGTATTTTATAATTTCAATGACTTTTCAAAACAATTAGGACACATGCATTTTTATGATATGTGTTTTTTTAATTTGCAAAGTTGAGCTGTGGTAAGTTTCTTATAAATTCCTATTCTAATTTATGGACAGAAAATCAGTATAGATTAAGCAGGCTAAATGAAATGTGTTGAGACTTTAAGTGGCCACATTTGGTAAATGTGTGGGTATGTTTAAGAGAGTGTTTATTTTCCATTTGTTTAGTATATATTCTATATGTACCCATTAGATCAACTTTGATAATTGAATTTCTTGAATCTTTGTATGTTTGCTGATTTTTGTCTCTCTCATCTAACAGTTACTGAGATACTAAAGATTTGTAAATTCTCTACTATAATATGGATTTTTCAATTTCTCCTTGTAGTTTTGACAATCTTTGTTTTACATATATTTAAACTATCTTAATAAATATATAGCTTAGAAATTTTTATATTTTTCTATACACTTTATGCTTTTTTATTAGGTATGCAATACCCTCTTTATGTTTTGCCTTATAATGCTTTTTGCCTCAAAGTCTAATTTTTCCAATGTTAGTTTTGTCATCCAAGCTTACTTAAGTTAAAATTTACCTGACATATTTCCCATCCTTTTATATTCAATCTTTCTGTGTTCTTAGGGTTTATGCATTTCCTTGTTCCTTGTTAACAGCATATATCAGGATTTAAAAAATCTTTTTAGCTCAGTTTTGTTTGTTTGTTTGTTTTCTTAAAACGAGATTTCACTATGTTGTCTGGATTAGCCTTGCAATCCTGGGCTGAAAGGAGCCTCTCACCTCAGCCTCCCAAGTAGCTGCGACTACAGGTGTATGCCATTGCACCCAGCTTGTTTTTGTTTTTGCTATAATAAATTTTGGCTTTTAATGTGGAGTTCAGACTATATACATTGACTACTATTCCTGATATGTTTATATTTATCTATTTATTTTTATTATTATTACTTTTTATTGAGACATGGTCTCACTTTGTTGCCCAGGCTGGTCTTGAATTCCTGGTCTCAAGTAATATGATCTTAGTTTGTATTTTCAATTTATTCTTTTTTTCTCTTTGTTGCAGTTTTGTTTTGTTTTTAATTTACCTTCTATTCTTACCTTCTTTCGCATTGCTTCTTTCAGTAATTGCGAGATTACTGTTTTCTCATTCCACTCCTAATCCTCTGCTGGTTTGGAAGGTACATACTCTATTTCTATTACTTTAATAGTACTCCTGGAATAATTTTAACATACTGAAATAAATATAAAGATGATCAATATCTTTATCCTCTCATAAAACTACAAGGACATGAGAATTCATTAATTCCATTTGCTACTTCTTCTAGACTTATTATTGTCTGTAATTTTAGAACTAAGATGATTTTCAACCCACAAAATAGTTTATTTTACAGTTATATCTTTACATTTACCAATCTATTACCATTTTTCTCAACATTTCTTTTCTGCATCTTAGCTCTTCTTAAAATCATTTTTCTTCTTCTTGAAGTGCACCTTTAAAAATCTCTTAATTGGGGATTTGTTAGTGATAATCTCTCTTATCTATTGTGCATCAAAATCCATTTTTATATTGCAATTGCTTTTGAAAGATAATTTTTCTGAGTAAATAATTATAAGTTTAAATTTGTTTTCTCTCAGTATGATGAGGATTCTGTTTCACTGGTTTCTGGTTTATCTTGTTGCTATTAGAGGAGTAAATATAGTTGACATTCATTTTTTAGTTAGTCTAACTTTCTCTGTGCATATTTAAGATTTTCTCTGCCTTGTGCATTCTGTAATTTTACCTTGTATCTCATTCTTGTCTGGTTTGAGTTTCATTATACAACTTCAATCACAGAATTGGTGTCTTCTGTGAACAGAAGTTTTCTGGAATGGCATTTGGAGAAAAGACTTTATTCTAAGGAACAGTTTGTAAACTGGGGAAATGCAGCTTTAGGTACAAAGTGGAGTACTCCAGAGAACAAAGGGAGGGTTTGACTTTTACAGAGAAGTTTCCTGCCCAAGTTCCCAAGCAGATTCATTTAAGCAAATGAAGGAATAAAACTTGCTTAGTCCTGATTGGATGATACAGCTGAGCCATGATTGGTTGATGGGCTGAAGCAGGTAAGCTCTGATTGGTTGGTTCAAGTAGGTTCTGAAAGTCCCCAAGTTAAATAGAGGTGTTTGGGTTTTCAGGGAACTCAGAGTATGTGTGTGACATCTAGTCAGCAAATGGGTGCGTGGCTCTATTTTAAATTTAGGCCTAGTTAGTCACTTGGAATTCGTCTTGAAGGATTGGGTCTTTCAGATGCACATTTGTTTGCGTTTCTGACCAATTGTAAAAAGTCTCAAACCTTATCTTTCTGAATAGCGTGTATCCTCCTGTTTATCTCTCCTAAAGTCTAGTTAAGTCTATATTACTACCTCAGTTATTCATACCTTGCATCTATTTGTCTCTCTCTGGTATAATTAGACTTTCATTTACATCTAAACTATTTATTCCAGTCAGTAATCCTTAAATGTATACACATACATATTAACATATGTCTGTGAAAGTGATATGTATTTATACCTATACAAAAGTCTATCTGTATATACCATATTTCTAGACATTTTGTTAGGATCATTTCCATAGCTGCCATGTCGTTTTATCTTGAGTTTTACTCATACTTTTGATTTTGCATTTTCTGATTTTAAATAAATTAAATATACTTATTTTATTTCTATACTTAATTATTCTAAAATTTGCTTAGGTTTTTTTTTTTTTTTTTTTTTTTTTTTTTTTAACCATAGACATAGTGTAAATCCAAGCCCCCAACTAATGTGATTAAGATTTTTCAAGGGAGGGCTCTTCACTAAGAGCTGAATACTAGTTAGGCACATTTTCTCCCATATCCCTTTTGTCTGGTTTCTTTATTCACTGAGAATATTGCCCTGTGGGTTACAACAGGGATGTTTCTAC
Organism: Macaca nemestrina; assembly: GCF_043159975.1. NCBI lineage: Eukaryota > Metazoa > Chordata > Mammalia > Primates > Cercopithecidae > Macaca > Macaca nemestrina. The sequence goes on from NC_092125.1 coordinate 79,939,263, forward strand.
CCTTACAGAGTGTTTTGGATAGTTATACAAACATTTTTGATTGTCTCATTAAATTAAGGAATGTGCTTGGCACTTACTGGGTAGAATTCAGAAATATTAGATACTCACAATATACAGAACTGCACACTACAATGAAAATCTTTCTTATTGATGAAAAAAGTATTTAGAATTATGTGATCCTAGTAGATAATGTCATTAGGCATGTAAACCTAAAGTATTTTTTAATTTAAAAAATATCCTGATTTATTTCCAGGAATGAAGCTTTCTTTCATATTAATTATTGTTATATTTTGCTCATAATTTTTCCAAGAGTTGGGCACCATTTTAGAAAAGTATTCTCAATGAAAATGCTACCCATAGAATGAAAGTTGTCATACCATGCATTTGTATTAGCTGCAGCCATAGCTATCACTCATGATGAGTCCACAGATAAGAGCAAGTGGCTGATTACTTTCTTATGCCTTCCAGTGCCTTCATAATTTTTGTAGTTACATACTTATTAATTTATTATAATTTACTTTTACTTCTTATTTATGTTTTAGTTGGGGCAATGACATTTTTTAAATTATGCAACTTATACTATGAATTTTATTTCAAAATAATAAAGGGAACATTATAAAATTTTGAAAAACGGGAGTTGTTTCTGATGGGTTTATGTACTACTGGAGTAGCACTCTGAGGGGTCCCAGATTTATAATTTAAGTTTTCCTACTTGGAAAACCAAAAGCTTAAAACTATAACTCTAAGTCACTAGAAATAAGAGAATCGTTGGAATCCTGTTCCTGTTTTATTTGTCTTCCCTAAGGATTTTCCTTAAAGTCTTGCCAAGTCAGCCATGCATTTTAGATTTTATTTTAAAATATTTAATTTAGGATTTACATCTGTTAATGGGATGGCAATACTTAACTTCCTTGACCCACAGGATTTTTCTGAGTCAAAGCAGAATGCATATATAAGCACTTTATAAAATATTAATTACAAAGGAAATGCAAGTAATTGTTAGCCACAGTGTGCCCACTGCTTAATTATTTAAACAAGGAACTCTAAGAGAAAAACTCAAAATAAATAAATGCAAACATCCTAAGTTGGAAGAATCACCATTCCATGGTGTCACGGCTTGGAGCCTGTTTCCTCTTCCTCATCACCCTCCAATCCTATGAAAAGTATTGGATCTAAGCAAGGAAAACAACTCATTGTTTTGGTTGAATAGGTTTAAGGAAAAACAGATTTTTTTCAGACGAGCAAAGGCTCTCCTGTCATAAGGATCAGAGCCATCCACTTGGCCCTCTTCCAGATTAGGTAATTATTGTCTGCCTCTGGCCTGGCTCCTCATTCTCTGTCTTTCCTGCTGCCCAAATTACCAATTGCTTATGTTAATCTCAGCAGAAAGATCTTGAACAATTGCCATCTTCTGGGTGTGGGGAGTGGAAGGAGGTGAAATGGGGGGCAGGATAGAGTGAATCATAATCTGTTCTTTAAAGGCAGAAGCACCTTTGGAGAGCAGAAGAACAAAGTTTTTGTAGTCTAATCTGTTCAGCACGTAATATGAGATATAATGGTTTATTACAAAAGAGTCTCTAGGTGTACTTTACTTTCAATGTTTAAGAGCAGGCAATGAAAAACCCTGTGCATGAGTGGGGAGGAGAGTGTTGCAAAATGACATTGTCAGCCAAGGGTGAAGCTACATCAAACATAGAGGCCAGCTCTGCATTTGAGAGTGTACAGTATGGAGTAACAATAACTCTTTAAAGGTTTGGTGGAAGAGAGACTTTGCAGAGAGCTTGATGGATGGGAGTTACTGGTCAAGAAACTCAACTGATACCAGAAAGTGTGCAGAAATGGGGATTCGCAACCACACGGAGAATGACACCAGCTTCATTCACAGACTGTAGAGAGTTACAGTCTTATTTTTTCTTTTCAGGAGGAAACTAAGATTCAAGTGATAAAATAGCTTGTCCAAATTTTCAGTGACGTAAGAACAAAACTGGGAGAGAATTCCAGAGTCCATTGTAGTTATACCATCTCCCCCAAATTTACCAAGTACACAGTTTGTGGGAACTTGGTATTCTGAGATAGAAAATCCTGCCCACCTTTTAACCGAGCAAATATCACAATATCAACTCCTTTCAACTGATGGCATTTCTGTTTCAAGCTAGACTAGGTAGGCAAAACTGCTGGCACTCTCTTTCAGGAGTATGGGTGGGCCAGGAACTGTCATGGTGGCTGGAAAGAAGTTGCAAGTTCAAGAATACCTTTAATTTATTCCTTGTACCTGCTGCTGAGAAGCCTCACAGCATTGGCTCCTCTCCTGGAAAACTGCTAACTAGTCCTGTGAGCCTGACTTCACTGATTGCATATCTAATTATTAGCCAATAAACTAGACCACCCTTCTCAAAGATTCTCAGTTTTCCATGTCAGCAGCACAGAAAGCCTGAAAAGCAGATTTAAGGAGGTTTCACTGCTTTTTATTTCAGGGTTCTTAAGAGCACAAAAGTAAATTTAAGAAGGTGCATCACCCTGGTTCAAAGTCGACACATGAGGGTCTAAAGATGAGAGAACAGGAGTCTAGATCTTGCCAAACGTACAAAATGGGAAGCGTTCTAAGCTACAATATTCAGAGCATCAGTGAATATCACATATGCAATATGGAGTAAAACAAGTCAAATACAAAAATGTACAATATGATGCCTTTATATAAAGTTTTAAAAGGTAAAACAATTCTTTGTCATTAGGCATCTGGGGAGTGGAGGGTGGCTATCCTTGCTGAGGTTACTGACTACAAGAGGCACAAGAGAATTTGTGGGGGACTTACAGGCTTCTGCATCTAGACAAGAGTGCTGGTTATGTAGGTGCATTTATGTAGTACAATTTTGTCAAGCTGTAACTGATGGTTTGCTCACTTTTCTGTATGTATGTTATACCTCACTCAAATTTGCCTAAAAAAAAAAAATGAATGATGGAAGAAGGTGTTCTGGTATAAATTGCTGACTAAGAAGGACATTCTGGCAGTAATATGATTACTTCAAATCCCTATTTTCAATTTTATCTCTTTAATTTTTAATAGAGTTCGAGGAAAACAAGAGGAAAAAGAAGAAAAAATTGTAGTACATATGTAATTCACTGCTATAGGGCCTGGATTGGTTAAACAACTACATGTGCTCTGAAATGGACTACCCAAGGGGAATCTTTAAAGTTATACATTCAAGTTTAACCATAATCGATCTGTTGCCAGTTCAACGTGTGTGGCAAGTCAGTACGTGGAGACACTGGGTGGCAGCAGAAAAAGAGGTTTAATCATGGAGCTGTTGAATGAGAAGATGGGAGGAAACCTCAGATCCATCTCCCCAAGGAGTTTGTGTCCAGAGTTTTTAAGTGTTTTGAAAGTTATCCAAAGTATGGAGATAGTTGTTGGTCGAAGAGTGAAGGGTGAAGTCATGGGACAAGGAGATGAAGAAACTGTATTCTCATGCTGATTCTGTTCCTCTCCAGGGTCTTCAAACTGGTGGCATCAGCTATTTCACTGAAATTCAGGATTTGAAAAACATCTTAAGCAATTCTTACACAAAAGCCTTAAGATTCTAAGATTCTAACATCAGAAATTCTACCAGTGAGAACAATAGGGATGTGAATGGGCAGTGCCAACCACTGAGTGACTTTCTGTTACAAGAGAGTGGACCAAAGTGCAGCCTAATTAATGCCTAATAATAGCTACATTTCTGTCCAGAATTATTGTTAATCCTGTAAAGATGTCATCACAAGTCAATTTGAATAAATTCTGCAAATATATTTATCATACTCTATTATATGCTTGGAGCAGAGAGACCCACTGTAGGTAGTTCCTAGCCAATGAAAGATGGATCTAATATCGACTTAGATCCTAATCAGGAAGAGACTCTTTCCACAAAAATAAGTTAATATCATCTCCCCTTTAATGCAGTGTCAGCAAAAACAAAAGAGGAAGGACAGAGAGCTCAGATGAGAACAGAGTGCCGTAGGCCAAAGAAAATCTGGTAGACAGTTGGCATTCTGGAGTACTTAATGGATAAAGAAACTCTCTTTAGCAATCAAGTGATACAAACTATACTAAACTTTGAAAAAAAAATTTTTTTTTGATGGAGTCTCGCTCTGTCACCCAGGCTAGAGTGCAGTGGGGCGATCTTGGCTCACTGCAATCTCTGCTTCCCACGTTCAAGTGATTCTCCTGCTTCCTCCTCCCAAGGTGGGCAGGGTTTCACCATGTTGGCCAGGCTGGTCTCGAACTCCTGACCTCAGGTGACCTGCCCTCCTCAGCCTCCCAAATTGCTGGGATTACAGGTGTGAGCCACTGTGCCCGGTCTATTTTTTTTTTTTAACTTTTAATTTTTGTGAGCACATACTAGGATGTGTATACATTTATGGAATACATGGTACAGGCATGCAGTGTGTAATAATCACATCATAGAAAATTGTGTATCCATTCCCTCCCCTCAGGCGTTTATCCTTTGTGTTACAAATGATCCACTTATACCCTATCAGTTATTTTAAAATGTACAACTAAGTAATTATTGACTACAGTCATCCTGTTGTGTTAGCAAATGTTAAGCATTATTCATTATTTCCAACTACTCTTATTGTATCCATGAACCATCCCCACCTCCCCACTACCCCTCCACTACCATTTCCAGCCTCTGGTAACCATTTTTCTACTCTCTATCTCCATGAGTTCAGTTCTTTTGGGTTTTAGATCCCACAAAAAATTGATAACATTCAATGTTTGTCTTTCTGTGCCTGGCTTATTTCACTTAACATCTACATTGCTGCTTCGTCTATGTTGTTGCAAGTGACAGGATCTCACACTTTTTATGGCTGAAGAGTACTCCATTGTGTATAAAAGTTTTTGTAGTAATAATTCTGATTGGTTCATTATTTAGTCTTTCTACTTAAGACAAAAGTAATTTACACATCACAGTTATAGTGCTATAATAGTCTGTGTTTTTCTGTGTATTTATTACCAGTGAGTTTTATACCTTCAGATACTTTCTTCTTGCTCATTAACATCCTTTTCTTTCAGATTGAAGGACTTCCTTTAGCATTTCTCATAGGACAGGTCTATGTAGATGAAATCCCTCAGCTTTCATTTGTCTGGGAAGATTTTTATTTATTCTTCACACCTGAAGGATATTTTCCCTGGATGTACTCCTTCAGCATTTTAAATATGGCATGCCATTCTCTCTTGGCCTGTAGGATTTCCACTGAAAAGTCTGTGGCTAGATATATTGGAGCTCCATTACATGTTGTCTGTTTCTTTTCTTTTGCTGCTTTTAGGATCCTTTCTTTTTCCTCAACCTTTGGGAGATAGATTATTAAAAGTCTTGATGGAGTCTTTGGTCTAAATTTGCTTGGTATTCTAGAACCTTCTTGTACTTGAATGTTGGTATGTTTGCCTAGGTTTGGGAAGTTCTCTGTTATTATCCCTTTGAAAAAACTTTCTACCCCAATTTCTTTTTCTACCTCCTTTTTAAGCCTAATAACTTCAAGATTTGACTTTTTGAGGCTGTTTTCTAGATCTTGTAGGCATTCTTCATTCATTTTATTCTTTTTTCTTTTATCTCCTCCTGCTGTGTATTTTTAAATAGCCTGTTTCAAGCTCACTAATTATTTCTTTTGCTTGATAACTCTGCTATTAAGAGACTGATGTATTCTTCAGTGTGTCACCTATACTTTTCAACTCTAGGATTTCTGCTTAATGTTTTTTAAATATTTTAATTTCTTTGTTAAATTCATCTGATGGAATTCTGAATTCCTGCTCTGTATTATCATAAATTTATTTGAGTTTCTTCAAAACAGCTATTTTGAATTCTCTATCGGAAAGGTCACATATCTCTGTTTCTCCAATATTGGTCCCTGGTGCCTTATGTTGTTTGTTTGGTGAAATCATGTTTTCCTAGATGATCTTGATGCTGGTAGATGTTTGTCGGTGCCTGGGCATTAAAAAGTTAGGTATTTATTGTCATCTTCTCAGTCTAGGCTTGCGTCTGTGCTTCTTGGGAAGGATTTTCAGGTTGAATAAATGTTTATATAGAGAATAAGGGCTCCAATTTTTAAAAGCAACATCCTACATGGATCAGAATTGGACTGTACAATATAGGGCACAGAGCAGTGCATTTTATCATTCATTGTCAAACACTAGAATAAATAAAACTGATGACTTCTCTGCTTTCATTGAGCTAGCAATTCTAGTGTAAGTGTTAGAAAGAGAGAGAACATAGATAAATAAGTAAGTAAACATGTAACATACCAAATGATAATGAGTGTTATAGTTAAAAAAGAAATCAGGTGAGGTAGGTCAGAAAGTACTGTGGTGGAGACTGCTATTTTATATACAGTGATTATAGAATCCCTCATTACTCATATAACCTTTGAAGAGACTCAAAGTACCTAAGGAAGTGAAATATGTAGATACCTGGGAGAAGAATGTTTCAGAACAAAGAAAAAGCAAGTGCAAATATCCCGAGGCAGGGATGCGTTTGCTGCTTAAGTAATAACGAAGCCAGTGTTGTCAGATGGAAGCAAGTAAGTCAGGGGATGGGAAGAAGGGAGATTGGAAGAAGCAGAAGCCAGATTACAAGGGCTCCTGTGGGCCATTATCAGGAATCAGCTGAATGTGATGAAAAGCCACAGAAGAGCTCTGAGCACATGAGAGACATAATGTAACTTTTGTTTTTAAACATTCATCTGGCTGCTAGGTTGAGGATATTCTGTAGAGGAGGAAGGACAGGAGTAGAGAGGCCCATTAGGATGTTACTGTGGTGATCCAGAGGAGAGATAGTGGGGGTTTGACCCAGATGAAAGATTACAGATGTTTGGCTCAGGGTGGCAGCAGCAGATGAAGCAAAGACAGGTTGAACTCTAGGTGCATTTTGAAGGCAGAGTTGACAGAATATTCTGATAGATAAAATATGGGGAATGAAAAAGAAGAATCAAGGAAAACTTTGTTTTTTGGGCAAATCAACTTTTGGAATTCAACAGAGGCCTAGACTCATGTGAGATATGATATGCCAAAATTTAGAATCTACCTAAAAGCATGCAGCTAAATAAGATTACCTAAAGATTTGGTGTGGGTAGAGAAGAGGTCTGTGGGCTAAACTCTGGATTGGGTCAACATTTTAGAAGAGTGAGGACAAATCATCAAGGGAGTCTAAGGAATGAGCACTGAGGTCAGAATCCCAAGAGAAATCCAGAAGCCAAGTGCAGAAAGTGTTTCAAGACGGACAGACTGGCAAGCCCTATGAGGGATTCTAACAGATCCACTAGGATGAGGAGTGAGGCCAAGCCATTGGATAGGTCACTGTGAAGGTCATTGGTGATCTCAATGAAGAGGAGTTTATTAGTAGAAATAACAGTTAGTTTATTAGTAGGAATATGTGAGTGGTTCAAGAATAAATAAAAGAACAGAAATAGGCAGAGTATAGACTGCTCTTTAGAAGAGTTTTGGTGCAAAGGCAATTAGATGAGGTAATAAGTGAGTTCTCTGGCTGAGGTTGCAGTTGATGTAGTGGCCTGGAAGATGCACACTCAGATGTCTTGCTATGGGGGCCATAGTTGGTGAGCAGCCGCTGCTCCTGCCCTTTTAGATCTACCATTGCATTTGTACCAAGGCCACACTTCCCCAGGGCTGAACCTGGACAAGGAAATCATCCAGGAGGGAATCTTATAGCAGGTAACTTTGGCCTATGGTCTTTTGTAGCTGAAGCTTTCTTAGAACTCCACTGCAACTTGGAACCCTCCTTTCCTATCCTCCTTTGCTTTCCCTTTCCTTTACATGTGTCAGATCTGCATCACAATCTGAATTTTTCCCTTCACACTCCTGCTTTCTCCCCTCAGTCTCTATGTCTACTTCTTAAAGGAGTTGAATTAACATAGTTGGATGAGCTAAGACATAAAGTTTTAAACCCAGGCAATCTGGATTCAGACACTGTGCTCTTAACAGTGCTTCATACTGTCACTCCAGCAGAGTGATAGCAACAGACCCTGAGCAAAAAAAGAACTTGAACATTGATCAGAATAGAGATTAACTCTCATGGTTTTCAATAAAGAATATTAGGCAATTTTTCTTGTACTTTTATTTCTTCTCTCTGTGTGTTTGTGTGTGTGTTAACAATTAGAGTCTAGCTTTTAGTATATGTAGATATGTGAGATTACCTAAATTAATCACATACTTTTCATTTTAAGGCATAGCTAAAATAATTCTCAATGAATCTTTTTTCGTATCTTCAAGTTTCTAAATTTAAGATCTGCCCTAAGAATTGTTACTTGTGCATGTATAAATGGGATAGTTCCCAGTGAGAAAAATACTCCCAAGACTTGTTCAACAAATATTTGTCAAGTTTCTACTATCTGTTAGGTTTTGTGCTGAGCACAGGGAATATATGGTTAACAGAGATAGACGTGGTCCACGCTGTCATGGAGCAGAGACTGGGTCCATAGAGGGTAAAACAAAGTAAGATACATTCTCTACCACCAGCTATCTGTATGGTACAGCATCATGTGAACCAGACAGACCTAGGTTCATGTAGTGTGGGCCTGCTATTTATCAGTTGTGTGACCTTGGACAATCGATTTAAGCTCTCTGAATCTCATTATCTCCTCTGTAAAATGAGGGTACTAATTCCATCCTATGCAAACAATTGTGAGGACTAGAGGAGATAAAGCATATAAAGCCCCTAACAGGATTTTGGTAGACATGGGATGATAAAAAATGTGACTGTCATTTTTGGATCTGTTATCATAAGGAAGCGGAGTGCATGTTACATGTATATTTAAACCTTACTTTCAAAAATTCTCTAACCCTACAAATAATTATGTCAAGTTACAACGATGTCACAATGTAAACTTGTACATTCACTCCTCCCCATCCCTACCACTGTCTTCCAGCCATTACCCAGTGGCACTTACCTTCCTCTTGTGTTCCTTTTTATTGCTTGGCTTTTAACTAACTCCTTGTTCATACTTCCACCAAAATTGAGTATTTGACAAGAAAATGAATTAATGTGGTCTTTAAAAAGAACAAACAAAAACCCCCACAATTTTTTTTTTTTAATTTTGGAATAAGATTTAGTAATTAATAAATGAGAAGGCTGTTGGTACAACTGAGTTGGGAGCTAAGTGGACTTAGTTTATTCATCCTCTTTTGTGTGTCAGAGCCTGAATAACAGACCATTTGCTGCGATATTTATTGTTCTTCCCTGGTAATGACCTTGCTTTATGCAGTTTCCAAAGTGAGCAGACATCTCTGCCTCTGACACCTTTCCCCAAAACAACCCCACCTTCACCCCCACTATAAACAAACACAAAAAAAAGGCTGGGAGAAACACACTTCTAAGGCAAATAATAGTTCATTTGTGAAAAATATATCTTTTTTTTTTTTTTTTTTTTCCCTTGAGACGGAGTCTCACTCTGTTGCCCAAGCTGGATGGAGTGTAGTGGTGCAATCTTGGCTCCCTTCAACCTCTGCCTCCCAGGTTCAAGCAATTCTCCTGCCTCAGCCTCCCCAGTAGCTGGGATTACAGGCGTGCACCACTACACCCAGCTATTTTTTGTATTTTTAGTGGAGATGGGGTTTCACCATGTTGGCCAGGCTGGTCTCAAACTCCTGACCTCAAGCGATCCACCCACCTCAGCCTCCCAAAGTGCTGGGATTACAGATGTGAGCCACCGCGACTGGCCTTTTCCTTCTTATTTATTTGAACTTCTTGTTCTCAAGTTAGGGTTTTAACAATAAATGTCATTTTCCAGTCGAGGGGAAATATTCACAGTATCTTTTCAATTAAAGGCGCATTACATATGAAAATCCCTCATTTTGTAACTGAAGAAAATGAGCCTGACAGTATTTGAATATCATCTACCAAGTTCTTGAGTTAACCTGTTCATACATCTGACCAATTAGGGGACCAAAATATCAACTTCAAGTTTTCTTAAAAACAGTGGACTCCAAAGGGAAAATCTCTTTTTAAATGTGCATTTTGCATCTTTTCTTTCCTTTACTCAGCCCTGGGGAATTGGAATGGGTAATTGATTGGTAAGGTGGAAAAAAAGAACTGGTGTACCTGAGTCAACACTGCTCTTGGGATTAGACCCACCTACACCTCCAGTGCCTCCTCCTGCAACCAGCCTGGAGAATTGTCTCTGACTAGTGAGCACTTTCCCTAATTCTGGGTCCCATATGATAAAGCCTGCTTGGCCAACAGCCCTAAAACGGCGTGCTCCTATTCAGCCTCTCTTAGCAAATAAGGTGATATTTTGGCCTCCATCTTATCTCCGCACCACTCCCGCCCCATTTATTCATAAGCAGAGCAGGAAAGATAAATCACTTATTGCGTCCGCTAAGATTACACCCCTTCAGTATATTTAAATTGCTTTAGCAATATGAGTTGCTAAATGATTAATACTAAATGATTATTAATAAGTATTGATGATTATTATAATCATTATTAAATAATTAATATTATTTATCATTAGGACATGATAATATTAATAATAAGTTTTCTAGGGACATAGCTTTTAAAGAAAGGGATGTTTTATGTTGTTATGATGTGAAGCTACATGCCACTGAAACTTAACCTGCTTCCATTAGAAACTCAAAGCCTGTAAGCAGAATTCTCAATACGTGACAGATGGCCAGACCAGGAGAGGGTCCAAGTATCACATCTATAAATTTGTAATCACCTTGGCGTAAGTTTGCCAGCTGTTGATATATGCATGGGAGAGTGAGAAGATGCAGGTAGAAATAAAGAAAAGGTTGGAAGAGAACGACTATTCAAACATTTTTCATGACATTTGTTAAAGATAATAGGGAAGACTTTATTCAAGAGGGACTACTGCAATGGGGATTGTGCAGTAGGAGTGAGAGGTTGGGCTCAACTTTGAAGAGAACAAGGAAAAAGCTGAATTTATAGCCAAGGAGAAGGGTGAGGGTCAGTGGAACATTCCTAAGAGGAAACATCAAGGCAAGAGGAAGTCTTGCTAAACAAACTCAACGGAATTCTTTTTCAAGGCAAGCCAATGTGATAAGATATCAAGGGTGAGGGATGAGGAATTTGATCAGATACCGAGGATGACCAGATAACACAGATGGGGGATTTTTGCTAAACTGATTGAGCAGAATTCTTGCTAAAACTAAACTAAGCCCAAGATTGGGGCCTAGTTAGAAAGAGGACTCAGAGGAGCCTGGCTCAAGTTTGTTCAAGGATAAATTTATTTGATAAGATTTCCTTGAATGATCGTCTTTTTAACTGAGACCATAACTTTCATCACAGTCTAAGAGATTCATTTATTCAACAATATTTTTCATTTATTCATTTAGAAAAAAATATTTACTAAGTATGTGTTATGTGCCAGGCACCATGCTGGGCATTGAAGACACAATAGTCACTGGGACAAGCCATGGCCCCAACCCTCATGAAACTGCCTGTGAAAAAAAACATAAGCAGAGAGCTATACTAGAAAATAACAGGGAAAGCTGAGCTACTTACGATTGGGTGGTCAAAGAAGCCCACTCAGGGAAGGTAACCTTTGAATTCAGAAATGAGAAATAGGCTTTGGTCATCTTATAAGCCCTAGGAAGAACACCATAGTCATAGGGAATAAAACTAAAGGGCTCCAAGGCAAGTGGAGCTGGATTATGCTGAGAATGTCAGAAAGCCAGTGTGATAGGGTCGGGAACAAGCAAGATGGAGCAAGTGTTGCGGAAAGAACAAGGCTAGTATAAGATTATATGAGTTTTCTTGAAACATTACTGTGGTCACTGTGAAGGTGATAGACCTAGGACAATAAAGAAAGCAGGAGACTAGTTGCTGGTCTATTAGGTAATCTATGCAAGAAATGAGAGTGGCATAGGGGCAATTAGAGGAAGAGAAAGAAGATCAAACAGCCTAAAGGAGAAAGGTACTGGAGAAGGCTTACACTGCACAGTAGGTTGTCACTGGAGGAATAACTTCCAGTTATTCCTGTGTCTTTCCTGAATGCTGGATTGCTACAGACAGCTACTCCATCAAGCGCAGTATAGATACCATGCATGGGCCTGCATACAGCTCTCAGATGGACAAGAATATGGAGATCTTAAAACGTGTCAGTGAAGCCAGAAATGGGTGAAGCAATTTGTTCCACAGTCTCATTCTCACTCTTTCAATACATATGTCTTGTACACTCAGTATGTGCCAGGCATTGGGAACAGAACAATGAATGGGAGAGGCAAGGTCCCTGCCCTCCTAGAACTCACACCATTGAAGCAGACATGGATCATCAATTGATGAACAAACACATTTGGTAATTTCAGTGGGTAACAATTCCTATGAACTACAATCGAAGCTGGGTGAGGAGCTGACATTCAAGAAGCAAACTGAAGGAAGCAGGAGAACAAACCATGCAGAGATGCAGGATGAGGAGGACGGCCCCATCATCGTCATCATCATGCAGCAGTGCAAAGCCCCAAAGGGGCTGGGGGCTCAGGGTTGGTGCACTCCCTCCAAAAGCTCATACAGGCTTTCTTCTCATTTCCTAGTATTCTATCTGTATCAGTCCATTCTCACACTACTATAAAGATACCACCCAAGACTGGGCAACTTATAAACGTAGGAGGTTTAATTGACTCACAGTTCTGCATGGCTGGGGAGGCCTCAGGAAACTTACAATCATGGTGGAAGGGGAAGCAAGGATCTTCTTCTCATGGCGGCAGGAGAGAAAAGTCAGAGTGCAGGAAAAAGCTGCCACTTTTAAAACCATCAGATCTCGTGAGAATTCACTCGCTATCACAAGACTAGCATGGGTGAAGTCACCCCCATAACCCACCTGAGTAGGGACACAGAGCCAAACCATATTGCTATTTAATCTCAACAATTCTAGCTTATATAAAAGAGAAAGTATCCTACAGGAGGTTGGATGACTCTTGTTATTTATAATCCCAAATGTCTTTAATTAACTATCCAAAATTCCATGACCGTCAATGTAAGTACTTAAGCTTGATACACAGATGAAAATTCTAAACTATTCCAGTTTAGACAGAAAAACATGTTATTTGAGCACATAGAAAGTGTGGGTGTGTGTGCACATGTGAGACAGAGAAAAAGAAAGTGAGAGAGAGAGAAATTAAAAGAGAAGGAGAAAGAGAGGGAGGGACAGAGGGAGAGAAGGAAAGATACACAATCTCAGACCACAGTGGCTTTGTGTCTTACAGATGAAGTCATTTGTTTATAATTGTTCAAAATAGATGTTTACCCAAGGAACTGATAGTAACTTTGAGACGCCAGTCTAACCTTGAGGTTTCTGTGTCTGCTTAGACAAGTGGCAGTGACTAGGCCTAAGTGGCATTGATGAGTCCACATGACTCCTTTTCTTCCAATCCACTGTATTGGCCACCAGCCGACCCAAGACACCCTCTCCCTGACAATCGCCTGAATTTCTGGGACTTGAAGGAAAGCACAGTAAGTTTTGGGCCAGAGTCATTTTGATAACGGAGAAGGTGATGATGCCAAGTCTGGAGACTCTGCAACTGAACCCAGGACCAGGATTTTCAATTGAGAACTACCCTGCTCAGGATAATTGGACAATACAGATTCTTTTAAAAATGCCCCTTCTGTTGCCTAGAACCAAAACGATTTCCTTCCCATTTCCTGCTATTTCTTCGGGGAATCTGTTCACAACAAAATTTCACTCTAAAAATAATAAGTTTATCTTTCCCAGAAACAAATACTCTGGAGCTGCCTTTATGGACCATCTCTCAAAAAGCAGGTGCATGATCCCAGGGGAGGCACCATGCCAGGTGAAGTCTTGGCCATCCCACCGCCCCTTAGGCTTGGGTGTGTTTTTCATTCATGTAGACCAGCTAGAGGCCAGCAGACCAAGCAACATGTGGCCCACACCACCCCCAGCATCCTGCCCACAGCTCTCTGGAGCAGACAGCACCCATCGTTATTTCTTGAGGCTCTTCCAAGAATGTTTTGCTGCAGCCTCCATCCAGCTTGGTGCTGGGACTGCAGCTTCACCGGGCTTTTTCCAGGCTGGCTCTGTCACTCCCCTCTGAGACATTCTAGATCCTTTCAAAATTAACCATGCCTTCCTCTATGGGACAGACTTACATTGTCTTCATTTCAATGAGTTCAGAATCTCTGGTACCAATAAATAAATATCTTCCCAAAGAGTCTTATTGCTCCCCCATTGCCAGAGCCAGGAAGTATCTGGACATTACTGGCCCTGCTTCCCTCCTCTGCCTGAAGATAGGGAGTTGCTTATCTGAATAGTTTAGATCCCCTACACTGGAGTAGTTCACTTGATCTCTGGGGGTTAACAACAGAGAGAGGTGACTGCCACCTGCAGCAAAGTCCCTGCCACCAAGAATGGAAGAGTGTCCTGACCATTATTTTAAACTGATTTATTTGAAGAGATTTAGTAATAAGGGTATCTTGCCAAAACTCTCTTTTTTATTTGGAACTCTGAAGGGAAAGCATTTTTTAAAAACTACTTTAATAGAACCATTACAAAACAGCAAAATTTTAGATTAAAAAAAAGTTTTCAAAAGGATTGTGCAGGCATTACATATTTTTAAATCTCCTGTTGAAAAGACATAATGTATCTCCTGGGAAAGAACACAGGTAAATATTTGACATGGTAGACATATGGCCATAATCTATACATTCTTTCATATTTCCATGAAAAAGAAAAGGAACATTGTATTAGTCCATTTTCACGCTGCTGATAAAGACATACTCAAGACTGGGAAGCAAAAGAGGTTTAATGGACTTATAGTTCCACATGGCTATAGAGGCCTCACAATCATGGCAGAAGGTAAGAAGAACCAAGTCGTCTTATAAGGATGGCGGCAGGCAAAGAGAGAGCTTGTGCAGGGGAATTCCTCTTTATAAACCATCAAATCTTGTGAGACTTATTCACTATCATGAGAACAGTATGAGAAACCTCTGCTCCATGATTCAATTACCTCCCACTGGGTCCCTCCCATGACATGTGGGAATTGTGGGAATTACAATTCAAGATGGGATTTGAGTGGGGACACAGCCAAACCATATCAAACATTCTTGTCTTTTGATGTTGTCATGATGTCCCCCAAAAGAGATGTTGCCTAAGAGGTATGTATAACAATAGAGATGAATGCATGCAACAGGAGAAACTGCCTTCCCTCTCTCACTCTTCATAGTTCCATAGCCTTGGGGAATCCCATCTGCCATAGTCAACCATGCTGCCAACGCCGTGGGACAAGGTTCACAGAAGATGTAAATGGAAATTTCAGAGAAATAGAAAATGCTACTTCTTGGAAGATAAATTAAAATTATCTCTGTCTTTACCTTATTTACTTAAATAGTCATTTTAAAAAATGATATCAAATTGCCATATTTATT
Source organism: Macaca nemestrina (assembly GCF_043159975.1). Lineage (NCBI taxonomy): Eukaryota > Metazoa > Chordata > Mammalia > Primates > Cercopithecidae > Macaca > Macaca nemestrina. Next base: position 79,954,649 of record NC_092125.1, read on the forward strand.
TGGATCTATTTCTAGACTGTCTTATTGCTCTGTCTAGTTTTCTGTCAGTGCCTTATTATTTTCACTACTGTAGCTTTACCATATATTTTCCTACAAAATAGAGCTAATCTTTCTGTTGTGCGAGTTTTGAGATTGATGTAGAAAAAATACAAGAACCCAGAGCCCCAAGACAGTAGCCATCCCAGGCACAAGCAAGTTGAATGTGTTCAGAGATACTCTGTAAAAGTTGAATATTTTTCTTCATAAATGAAATGTGTTCAGCTGTGGTCTGCTAAATTGATAAGAAATCACAAATGCAGTTAAGCTCCTGAATATAAGGATGTTGCATTATTAGGAAGTTAATTATATGTGCTATATGACTAAATCAAAGGGAAGAACAATGTAATCATTTCAATAATGATTAAATAAAATAACATTTGATTTAATTCCAAATCCAGGTTTTTAAAAAAATTCTTAGCAAACTAGGATAGATGAACATGATTAAAATACATACATCTTAAATCAAAAGTCCACAGCATGCTAGCCAATGCAATTGGTTGGTAAAACTAAATAAAAGTCACAGATATTGGAGTGGCAGAGAGAGAGAGAGGGAGAGAATTTTTTTTTTCAGATGATCTTATTTTATGTCCAGAAAGTCCAAGAAAAAAATGATAACAGGGTAAAAGAAAATATAAAATTATTAAAAATAATTAAATCTATTTTGGTTCTAATTTATTAATTTCTGCATATATTTTTCCTTGGCTTTCCTTAGGTTTTTTTTTTTCTTTTTATGGTTTTTAAACTTCTTAAGTGGGTCACATTACTCTTTTCTTTATTGTTCCATGATGTCAATGTTCAAGCTATGAATTTTCCTGTTAGAACATCTCTATATGTATTCCATAAATCTTTGCTATATCTCACCAATTCTAAGATGCCCTTTTCACATTTTAACATCTCTGAGATAGAAATTTTGATGGAATAGTATCAATTGTATCTTACTGTCACTGTGGCTAGGAAGTAATTGTCATGTAGTTGCTATTGCACAAACTCGATTATCGCTGTTCATACTTTTGCTTCACTTGACATGCAAGTATTGTTGGTAATTGCCATTAAAATATCTTCAAAAAGTTTTCTCTATAATTTGGCATCAAAATTAAGTTATTGTGCGTGCAGAAATACATGGAAATAGATCAGCAGGGCACACATTTATATTAGTGATGTACATTTCCACCTCAGAAAAGGTACTACAGTTTCATATTTTCTTGCAAAGCAGCTACCAAAGGCTTTGCTTGACCTAAGAAATGAATACATAACCAAGTAGATGAAGTTGTGTTACATTTTGTTCCTGCAACACATGAAAAAGGATTGTCCATTATACGCTAAGCAATGCAACTGAAGGAAGAAGAAAATGCTAAATCCCTTGGAATGGATAGAAGAAATTTCAAAGGAATAAGAGCTGGTATGTCTCACCCATGAATAATGCAGGACTATTGTCAAAGCATTACATGTCAATTTGACCAAAAATTCAATCCAATTTTGAACAGAGGCTGCTTAAAGTCTAGTTATATACAATTATTCAATTGAGAAAAAAATTAAATCATGGGTTTGGTCGTATAAGAAATACTAATAAAACATCAGTATTCTTTGACAACTTTAAATTATACTGAAAATGCTAAAGGTGATAAAGAGATTAAGATCATGAGCACAGGACACAAAAGCAGCAATCACTGTTTTATAAGGCTTTGCATAATTGTCATTAACCAAATTTGCTAAAATACTTAAAAGCCATAAGACAATACCTGACAATGAAATGTTATTAGGAAAGAACACACACACAAAAAGGATAAACCACGACTTAGTAGTGTTAGAGAACTGACTAAATGTCATCAGGAAAAGATGGGCAGGATTCTTAGGATTCTTAAAGAATAAGTAGAGGGGGGCGGAGCAAGATGGCCGAATAGGAACAGCTCCAGTCTCCAACTCCCAGCGCGAGCGACACAGAAGACCGGTGATTTCTGCATTTTCAACTGAGGTACTGGGTTCATCTCACTGGGGAGTGCCGGACGATCGGTGCTGGTCAGCTGTTGCAGCTGGTCAGAGCTGAAGCAGGGCGAGGCATTGCCTCACCTGGGAAGCCCAAGGGGGAAGGGAATCCCTTTTCCTAGCCAGGGCAACTGAGACACACAACACCTGGAAAATCGGGTAACTCCCACCCCAATACTGTGCTTTAAGCAAACAGGCACACCAGGAGATCATATCCCACACCTGGCCGGGAGGGTCCCACACCCACGGAGCCTCCCTCATTGCTAGCACAGTAGTCTGTGATCTACCGACAAGGCAGCAGCGAGGCTGGGGGAGGGGCGCCCGCCATTGCTGAGGCTTAAGTAGGTAAACAAAGCTGCTGGGAAGCTCGAACTGGGGGGAGCTCACAGCAGCTCAAGGAAACCTGCCTGTCTCTGTAGACTCCACCTCTGGGGACAGGGCACAGTAAACAATAACAAACACAGCAGAAGCCACTGCAGAAGCAAACGACTCTGTCTGACAGCTTTGAAGAGAGCAGTGGATCTCCCAACACGGAGGTTGAGATCTGAGAAGGGACAGACTCCCTGCTCAAGTGGGTCCCTGACCCCTGAGTAGCCTAACTGGGAGACATCCCCCACTAGGGGCAGTCTGACACCCCACACCTCACAGGGTGGAGTACACCCCTGAGAGGAAGCTTCCAAAGCAAGAATCAGACAGGTACACTCGCTGTTCAGAAATATTCTATCTTCTGCAGCCTCTGCTGCTGATACCCAGGCAAACAGGGTCTGGAGTGGACCTCAAGCAATCTCCAACAGACCTACAGCTGAGGGTCCTGACTGTTAGAAGGAAAACTATCAAACAGGAAGGACACCTACACCAAAACCCCATCAGTACATCACCATCATCAAAGACCAGAGGCAGATAAAACCACAAAGATGGGGAAAAAGCAGGGCAGAAAAGCTGGAAATTCAAAAAATAAGAGTGCATCTCCCCCGGCAAAGGAGCGCAGCTCATCGCCAGCAACGGATCAAAGCTGGATGGAGAATGACTTTGCCGAGATGAGAGAAGAAGGCTTCAGTCCATCAAATTTCTCAGAGCTAAAGGAGGAATTACGTACCCAGCGTAAAGAAACTAAAAATCTTGAAAACAAAGTGGAAGAATTGATGGCTAGAGTAATTAATGCAGAGAAGGTCATAAACGAAATGAAAGAGATGAAAACTATGACACGAGAAATACGCGACAAATGCACAAGCTTCAGTAACCGACTCGATCAACTGGAAGAAAGAGTATCAGCGATTGAGGATCAAATGAATGAAATGAAGCGAGAAGAGAAACCAAAAGAAAAAAGAAGAAAAAGAAATGAACAAAGCCTGTAAGAAGTATGGGATTATGTAAAAAGACCAAATCTATGTCTGATTGGGGTGCCTGAAAGTGAGGGGGAAAATGGAACCAAGTTGGAAAACACTCTTCAGGATATCATCCAGGAGAACTTCCCCAACCTAGTAGGGCAGGCCAACATTCAAATCCAGGAAATACAGAGAACGCCACAAAGATACTCCTCGAGAAGAGCAACTCCAAGACACATAATTGCCAGATTCACCAAAGTTGAAATGAAGGAAAAAATCTTAAGAGCAGCCAGAGAGAAAGGTCGGGTTACCCACAAAGGGAAGCCCATCAGACTAACAGCAGATCTCTCGGCAGAAACTCTCCAAGCCAGAAGAGAGTGGGGGCCAATATTCAACATTCTTAAAGAAAAGAATTTTAAACCCAGAATTTCATATCCAGCCAAACTAAGTTTCATAAGTGAAGGAGAAATAAAATCCTTTACAGATAAGCAAATGCTTAGAGATTTTGTCACCACTAGGCCTGCCTTACAAGAGACCCTGAAGGAAGCACTAAACATGGAAAGGAACAACCGGTACCAGCCATTGCAAAAACATGCCAAAATGTAAAGACCATCGAGGCTAGGAAGAAACTGCATCAACTAACGAGCAAAATAACCAGTTAATATCATAATGGCAGGATCAAGTTCACACATAACAATCTTAACCTTAAATGTAAATGGACTAAATGCTCCAATTAAAAGACACAGACTGGCAAACTGGATCAAGAGTCAAGACCCATCAGTCTGCTGTATTCGGGAGACCCATCTCACACGCAGAGACATACATAGGCTCAAAATAAAGGGATGGAGGAAGATTTACCAAGCAAATGGAGATCAAAAAAAAGCAGGGGTTGCAATCCTAGTCTCTGATAAAACAGACTTTAAACCATCAAAGATAAAAAGAGACAAAGAAGGCCATTACATAATGGTAAAGGGATCAATTCAACAGGAAGAGCTAACTATCCTAAATATATATGCACCCAATACAGGAGCACCCAGATTCATAAAGCAAGTCCTTAGAGACTTACAAAGAGACTTAGACTCCCATACAATAATAATGGGAGACTTCAACACTCCACTGTCAACATTAGACAGATCAACGAGACAGAAAGTTAACAAGGATATCCAGGAATTGAACTCATCTCTGCAGCAAGCAGACCTAATAGACATCTATAGAACTCTCCACCCCAAATCAACAGAATATACATTCTTCTCAGCACCACATCGTACTTACTCCAAAATTGACCACGTAATTGGAAGCAAAGCACTCCTCAGCAAATGTACAAGAACAGAAATTATAACAAACTCTCTCTCAGACCACAGTGCAATCAAACTAGAACTCAGGACTAAGAAACTCAATCAAAACCGCTCAACTACATGGAAACTGAACAACCTGCTCCTGAATGACTACTGGGTACATAATGAAATGAAGGCAGAAATAAAGATGTTCTTTGAAACCAATGAGAACAAAGATACAACATACCAGAATCTCTGGGACACATTTAAAGCAGTGTGTAGAGGGAAATTTATAGCACTAAATGCCCACAAGAGAAAGCAGGAAAGATCTAAAATTGACACTCTAACATCGCAATTAAAAGAACTAGAGAAGGGCCGGGCGCGGTGGCTCAAGCCTGTAATCCCAGCACTTTGGGAGGCCGAGGCGGGCGGATCACAAGGTCAGGAGATCGAGACCACAGTGAAACCCCGTCTCTACTAAAAAAAAAAAATACAAAAAATTGGCCGGGCGCGGTGGCGGGCGCCTGTAGTCCCAGCTACTCAGGAGGCTGAGGCAGGAGAATGGCGTGAACCTGGGAGGCGGAGCTTGCAGTGAGCCGAGATCACGCCACTGCACTCCAGCCTGGGCAACAGTGTGAGACTCCGTCTCAAAAAAAAAAAAAAAAAAAAAAAAGAACTAGAGAAGCAAGAGCAAACACATTCGAAAGCTAGCAGAAGGCAAGAAATAACTAAGATCAGAGCAGAACTGAAGGAGATAGAGACACAAAAAACCCTCCAAAAAATCAATGAATCCAGGAGTTGTTTTTTTGAAAAGATCAACAAAATTGATAGACCACTAGCGAGACTAATAAAGAAGAAAAGAGAGAAGAATCAAATCGATGCAATTAAAAATGATAAAGGGGATATCACCACCGACCCCACAGAAATACAAACTACCATCAGAGAATACTATAAACACCTCTACGCAAATAAACTGGAAAATCTAGAAGAAATGGATAATTTCCTGGACACTTACACTCTTCCAAGACTAAACCAGGAAGAAGTTGAATCCCTGAATAGACCAATAGCAGGCTCTGAAATTGAGGCAATAATTAATAGCCTACCAACCAAAAAAAGTCCAGGACCAGATGGATTCACAGCTGAATTCTACCAGAGGTACAAGGAGGAGTTGGTACCATTCCTTCTGAAACTATTCCAATCAATAGAAAAAGAGGGAATCCTCCCTAACTCATTTTATGAGGCCAACATCATCCTGATACCAAAGCCTGGCAGAGACACAACAAAAAAAGAGAATTTTAGACCAATATCCCTGATGAACATCGATGCAAAAATCCTCAATAAAATACTGGCAAACCGGATTCAGCAACACATCAAAAAGCTTATCCACCATGATCAAGTGGGCTTCATCCCTGGGATGCAAGGCTGGTTCAACATTCGCAAATCAATAAACGTAATCCAGCATATAAACAGAACCAAAGACAAGAACCACATGATTATCTCAATTGATGCAGAAAAGGCTTTTGACAAAATTCAACAGCCCTTCATGCTAAAAACGCTCAATAAATTCGGTATTGATGGAACGTACCTCAAAATAATAAGAGCTATTTATGACAAACCCACAGCCAATATCATACTGAATGGGCAAAAACTGGAAAGATTCCCCTTGAAAACTGGCACAAGACAGGGATGCCCTCTCTCACCACTCCTATTCAACATAGTGCTGGAAGTTCTGGCTAGGGCAATTAGGCAAGAGAAAGAAATCAAGGGTATTCAGTTAGGAAAAGAAGAAGTCAAATTGTCCCTCTTTGCAGATGACATGATTGTATATTTAGAAAACCCCATTGTCTCAGCCCAAAATCTCCTTAAGCTGATAAGCAACTTCAGCAAAGTCTCAGGATACAAAATTAATGTGCAAAAATCACAAGCATTCATATACACCAGTAACAGACAAACACACAGAGCCAAATCAGGAATGAACTTCCATTCACAATTGCTTCAAAGAGAATAAAATACCTAGGAATCCAACTTACAAGGGATGTAAAGGACCTCTTCAAGGAGAACTACAAACCACTGCTCAGTGAAATAAAAGAGGACACAAACAAATGGAAGAACATACCATGCTCATGGATAGGAAGAATCAATATCGTGAAAATGGCCATACTGCCCAAGGTAATTTATAGATTCAATGCCATCCCCATCAAGCTACCAATGAGTTTCTTCACAGAATTGGAAAAAACTGCTTTAAAGTTCATATGGAACCAAAAAAGAGCCCACATTGCCAAGACAATCCTAAGTCAAAAGAACAAAGCTGGAGGCATCACGCTACCTGACTTCAAACTATACTACAAGGCTACAGTAACCAAAACAGCATGGTACTGGTACCAAAACAGAGATATAGACCAATGGAACAGAACAGAGTCCTCAGAAATAATACCACACATCTACAGCCATCTGATCTTTGACAAACCTGACAAAAACAAGAAATGGGGAAAGAATTCCCTATTTAATAAATGGTGCTGGGAAAATTGGCTAGCCATAAGTAGAAAGCTGAAACTGGATCCTTTCCTTACTCCTTATACGAAAATTAATTCAAGATGGATTAGAGACTTAAATGTTAGACCTAATACCATAAAAATCCTAGAGGAAAACCTAGGTAGTACCATTCAGGACATAGGCATGGGCAAAGACTTCTTGTCTAAAACACCAAAAGCAACAGCAGCAAAAGCCAAAATTGACAAATGGGATCTCATTAAACTAAAGAGCTTTTGCACAGCAAAAGAAACTACCATCAAAGTGAACAGGCAACCTACAGAATGGGAGAAAATTTTTGCAATCGACTCATCTGACAAAGGGCTAATATCCAGAACCTACAAAGAACTCAAACAAATTTACAAGAAAAAAACAAACAACCCCATCAAAAAGTGGGCCAAGGATATGAACAGACATTTCTCAAAAGAAGACATTCATACAGCCAACAGACACATGAAAAAATGCTCATCATCACTGGCCATCAGAGAAATGCAAATCAAAACCACAATGAGATACCATCTCACACCAGTTAGAATGGCGATCATTAAAAAGTCAGGAAACAACAGGTGCTGGAGAGGATGTGGAGAAATAGGAACGCTTTTACACTGTTGGTGGGATTGTAAACTAGTTCAACCATTATGGAAAACAGTATGGCGATTCCTCAAGGATCTAGAACTAGATGTACCATGTGACCCAGCCATCCCATTACTGGGTATATACCCAAAGGATTATAAATTATGCTGCTATAAAGACACATGCACACGTATGTTTATTGCAGCACTATTCACAATAGCAAAGACTTGGAATCAACCCAAATGTCCATCAGTGACAGATTGGATTAAGAAAATGTGGCACATATACACCATGGAATACTATGCAGCCATAAAAAAGGATAAGTTTGTGTCCTTTGTAGGGACATGGATGCAGCTGGAAACCATCATTCTTAGCAAACTATCACAAGAACAGAAAACCAAACACCGCATGTTCTCACTCATAGGTGGGAACTGAACAATGAGATCACTTGGACTCAGGAAGGGGAACATCACACACCGGGGCCTATCATGGAGAGGGCGGAGGGGGGAGGGATTGCATTGGGAGTTATACCTGATGTAAATGACGAGTTGATGGGTGCAGCACACCAACATGGCACAAGTATACATATGTAACAAACCTGCACGTTATGCACATATACCCTACAACTTAAAGTATAATAATAATAAATAAATTAAAAAAAAAATAAGTAGGAGCGCCGGGCGTGGTGGCTCATATATGTCTTCTCAGCACTTTGGGAGACAGAGGTTGGCAGATCACCTGAAGCCAGGAGTTCGAGACCAGCCTGGCTAACATGGTGAAACCCTGTTTATACGAAAAAAAAAAAAATACAAAAACTTAGCCGGGCGTGATGGCACACACCTGTAATCCCAGCTACTTGAGAGACTGAGGTAGGAGAATTGCTTGAACCCTGGAGGCAGAAGTTGAAGTGAGACGAGATCACACCATTGCACTCCCGCTTGGGCAACAAGAGCAAAACTCAGTGTCAAAAAAGAAAAAAAAAAAAAAAAAAGTAGATAAGTAGGAGTGTTTCAGGAGGATAAATAAGGAACAGGCATTACAAGGGAAATGGCACAGCAAAAGTATAGGAGAATATAGAAGATGATAAACCCATTTGGAGAAATAAAGAATTCTGTTTGAACAGGAGGCTTTACATGGCAAAGGATATGTCTGTTTGGCCACACCCTTTAAATAGGACTGGGTGAGACGCTGGAAACTGTGTACAGATCTTGGTAGTAGAATCCCTCAGTAGCAGTACGGCCTAAATTACACGCTGGAGGGTCTTCCTACTTCTAATTTTATTTCTCTTTTTGTCCCCTATGCCTAGCACAGAGCGTAGTGCTTATTGGACATTGAAGAAGTATTTTTTGAATTGATTGTAGCTGCAAGACTGTCCTGCGGAATGCTGAGCATGTGGAAGACCTCAATACATAGATCGAGTGGTGGCTTGATTTGCCAAAAATTTTCATGAGCTCAGTTGGCAGCATTCACTGCCAAAAATCATATACATTTTTTTTTCTTCCTATTCCTTGCTTTATCCATCATGCAGGTGTGTTCCCTCAGAGCCCCTCTGTAGTGCTGTCGCCCTCTCCACATTCCATGCTGCCTAGACCTCGCTTGTCTCCCTCACTGCCATTTCCTCCAATTCTGTGCCATAGTGAGTAGTTAAAACAGCAATGGCAAATATAGCATTGCATTTCTTCTTAGCCATGGTTCTTTGGGCATCAGCTCATTTAACTAGATTTCTGGGGGAAAAAATTATAACATCTATATAAAATGAAGAAGTATGATTCTCTGGTGACATCTCATCTTAGGTCTTCTTGTTTTAAACAAATGCCAGAGGTTATACCTTCTCCCCATCATTACTAAATAAATTAAGAGAAAACAAAATAAACATAGCTCAGACTTTGGTTCAGGGGTTAAATTGAAGCTCTTATATTAATAGGAAATACTTGAGATGTGCATTAAAAATATTCAGGATTGAATGATTAAATTTTTTAAGCTGGAAATGTGTATATTCAACACATTGAAAATCATATTCAACAAGATTGAAAATCCATGATTAGAGGCAGGAGGCATGGTGTGAAGAGACACAGATAGATAGATGGACAGACAGACAGACATTGGCTACTTTGTAAAATATATTCTTGCTTTAGCCTTAAACAGAAATTTTGCTTACTTAACAATAGATGTAGACCAAAAAAAACTTTCATATTTTAAAAATTTATTTTATTATTTAGATTACTGGCAGTACCTTTGTTTTAAAGAGAATGTTCTGGCTGGGCACAGTGGCTCACACCTGTAATCCCAGCACTTTGGTCGCTGAGGCAGGCAGATCATGAGGTTAGGAGATCGAGACCATCCTAGCCAACACGGTGAAACCCCGTCTCTACTAAAAATACAACAAATTATCTGGATGTGGTGGCACATGCCTGTAGTCCGAGCTACTCAGGAGGCAAAGGCAGGAGAATGGCGTGAACCCAGGAGGCAGAGGTTGCGGTGAGCCGAGATTCTGCCACTGCACTCCAACCTAGGCAACAGACTGAGACTCCATCAAAAAAAAAGAAAAAGAAAAAGATAATGTTCTATTTCACAGAACTAGGATTGACTACCAGCTTCTGCTGGCCAAGGACAGACACTGAATACTGTAACCCCAATTTACTATGTCAGTAATTTGGCAAGAAGTAATTCTTCTTAATGGAGTGAGAGAAATATACCATTTTTGTGTGTGTGTCTCAAAAGCCAAAATTTTATGCTTCTTGCAAGAGAAGCAATATCAGAAATCTCAAAATTATAATAATATAGACTGTAAGAGCTTGCAGGAACAGAAAGATCCTCATCCAATCCTCTCAGTTTACAGATGAAATAAATAAATGAATAAATGAATAAATAAATAAATAAATAAATAAACTGATTGGTTACAGACATTATAACAAGCTAATGATAGAGCCAAGACTAGAACCCAAGTTCTAACTTTACATAATTAATTGGCCCAGGGCATTTAACAGGCCAACTAGTCTAATTCAGAAACACCTGGGTTGTCTATGCAGTCACAGGCTAATTCAGTAGACTTCAAGAATACTTAGAATCTCTCTTTTAGCAGATTTATGGACTTATAAACCAAAAGTAAAATGTATTAAGGTAAAATTTGCTTAAAGGAATTGATAATTAAACCTGAGAGATCAAAAGTCCTAATTACTGCACTGTAGCTGCCTAGTAGACGTAGTTCTGAGAAAGAGACAAGAAATGGCTATGTGCGTCTCCCCATTTCTCAGATGAGAAAATTAAGGCATGAGAAAACCAACAAAACCATCTTGCTGCAGAAGAAATGACTCCAAATAAAAGGCTTATTTTTCCTGGGCTGCATTCTGCAACCCAAAATTTGTGTAAATCTATAAAGCACTCAAGATTCCGCAAGGGCTCGAGCCCAATCAATAAATAATATGTAGAGTTGAGAGATTGAGGTCTCTCAGCAGCTTTACCAAGATCTATTAAAAGTAATTTCAGTTCTCTTTTGAATTGCAGTTCTTTTTCTTTTAGCTCTGCCAGAAGGTTTTTATTTTATTTGTTCTTGCATTTTGGATGGTGTCCTTTGTTGGCTGTAGGATGGATTTGATTATCTCATTTCATTTGGTCCTTTCCAGCCTATTTCTGTGATTCGAGTGGGTTGGAAATGGATTTCAAACTTGTTTCCCAAATGCGAGGGAGGAGGACATTCTCAACAACCTTGCTTCTTGTCCTCTCCAGTGGGTCACAGGCCTGCCTTTCCATCCAGGAGTCCCCATGAACCCAGGACTCCCCAGTTCCGTTCTTGCCCCAGCTACGCTTATTCCATTATTTGCTGCAGAGCCATAGGATACCTCCAAATTAGGCAGGCACTTTTCAGATTGACTTTTGAGGAGAGGAGTGCCTATTGTTTACAGTATTTCAAGTCCATTTTAAAAACCATAAAGTCAATCAGCATATCAAACAACAACTCTTTATTGGGCAACTAGGGTGTATCTGACATACTGAAAAGTCAAAAATAAGCCCAGCAGAAATCATGGCTCAGACAGGCTGAAGATTTTCCTCACTGACTTCTACCTCTCTGTTCCTGCAGAGATGGGCAGGATTCCCTCTCAGACAAGGAGGGCGAGTTCACCGAAGTCATCCAAACATTTTGCCACAGAGGCTGAAATCAAAGCAAGGGATGTCTACAACATTAAGATATTTTTTTCACTCACAGTCTTCCAGGACATTGCAATGCCATTCCTGAAAATGACATGCTATGATTTGCACAGTTCTCTACCAAACAGCACCTAATTACAGCAATTTCCTGTGAGCTGCTTTCCAGACTTCAAGACAGCCTGCCCTTTGCAGTAGACAACACTGCATGATTCCAGTGATGAGAAGGGAGGAAAAAGACTTCCTTCAGAAGCCTTGTGAAATAGCAGCCCTTACTAAGCATGTAGCAGCCACACTTTATCTCACTGAGTTAAAGATGAGTAACACACCTGTTCCTGGCAGGCCTAACACTGCTTGCATTTCTTTCCTCACCACAGTGTGATGGCAATTGCGCTGCTCTGTTTCTTTCAGAGGGCATATCCTTTCACCACGAGAGCTCTGGAAATATTCTGGCCCATCTGTGAATTGAGGTTTGTAAGACTGAGAGACTGTCTGTGGCATTCTGAACTGTGGTTCTAAATAGAGGCAGAACACATCACCTGAATCAAAACCTTGGGAAAAACTGAGGTCAGAAGACCTGCACAGTCTGATTTGAAACCCCTGGTCTACTGAGGATGCTGATACATTTCCAGAAAAGACTAAAAGAATCTCCCAGTGCTTTGTCTATAACCCTCACCACATTTTAGTTAATAAAAGAAGCATAGATTTCCTCAAACTTTCAGAGCTTCTTTCAGGGCAGGTCTTAATTTATTTCTGAATAAGCAAGAGTTCAAGTCAAGTTAATAACTGCAGTGTTTATGAGGAACTTTCCTCAAGCTCAGTGGGTTTCTGAAGATTGTTTGCTCTTAGGACCCTCTAGGTCTTATTATAGAGTCAAGACTTATGATGTTAAGGACAATAGAGGATAGCAAGTGACTAAATGATTTTAGCAATATATGCTTGAATAATTTGGATAAAAGAGACTTACTGTGATTATTTTTGAGCAATGCTTTATGCGGAAAAATACACTTGAACCAGATCTTAAAGTGTGAGCTGGGGGCACAAGGAAGAGGAGGCAGTGGGGATTTCAGGCCCTCTAGGAATGAGCATGTAAAGAGGATGAGGACTCGGCTGGAGCAGAGGCTATGCAGGGTTCCCTTTGATGGCTCAGATGCTCTCCCAGGCCTGGATGCCAACAGCGACAGAAGCCTGCCTGGAGGACAGCTAGCGCAGTCTGTAGTTAGCTTCCTGCAAAAAACACTTACGGCAATTGGATTTTCCTTCTGTCAACGATAAGAGCTTCCTGGAGATGCTAAAAAAGTCAACCTAGATGAGGTGAAAAATTGTACGGCATGACAAATGAAAGAAATCACCATTTCCATATAAAGATGTATTGTATCCACTGTCTCCCCTGTGCATTAATCTTATAATTCTATGAAAAAGCAATAATAATTAACTTTGCACAGAATTATTTTTAAATATAACATTTTTATAGCTCATGAGTTGGTGCTATTCTAGTTATTTAAGAATTTTTTCTCTTTAATGGTATATTATTATATCATGGAAGAAATGGATTAGCGTAAGAACTTTAGAAGGAGACAGATGTGGATATGAATCTAACTCTGCTAATTACCAGTCATGAGTCCTAGAGGAAGAAACTGACATTTTCTGGGCCTTGATTTCCTGGAAAATAACATGGAATTCAACATTTGCTTCATAGAAGTGATGGAACATTAAGTAAAATGACACACCAAAATACACCTGGCACAAGGCAGTCATTCAATAAATGGGCACTATTGTTACACTTCTCTTATTCTGTAATACCTAAGAGTTTCCTCTATTTGTTGGAGTCAGGGGAGGGGTATTACATTAAAATCTTTATTTTAACTTATTTTATTTTCTATTGTCTTTCTTTTTTATGCTAATGAATCCAAGCAACTATTGAAACTGATCCCTAAACTTCACAGTTTAAATGTTTTCCAATAATCCCAAAGGGCTGTGAAGAAACCAAACTTAGACCAAATAAATATAGGATATGCAGCTTATATAAACTCAAGGCTTAATAACCTCAGTTACTTTAGCATGTTGGACAAAAAAAATTGTCCAACTAGTTGCCTTAATGGAATAACTAGGTGTATTAACTAAATTTTTAATTTACCAACAAATTGAATATTACCACCTCACATCAGATTAGAAATGTGTATGTGGTCAAATCGTGAAGGCTGGTGTTTTAGTCTGTTTTCTGTTGTTATAATAGAATACCACAGATGGGTTAATTTATAAAGAAAGGTATTTCTTACAGTTCTGAAGACTGGGAAGTCCAAGAGCATGGCACTAGCATCTGGGGTGGCCCTACTTGCTGCCTTATAACATGGCAGAGGGCATCACATGGCAAGAGAACAACAGCGTACCAGTGTAGGTCTCAATTCCTCCTCATATAAAGCCACCAGTCCCATCATGGGGGCCCTGTTCTGATGACTTACTCTAATCCTAATTAACTCCTAAAGGCCTCACCTCCAAATACCATCAGCACATGAACTTGGAGATTAAGTTTTCAACATGTGAAATTTGGGGACGCATTCAACACTGTGGCAGTCATGAATAGCAGATTTCTATCCTTTGCACCTCTTTGAACTGTTTGCTTGCTAGCTAGTAGTCAAATTTGTGAAACAAAAAGCAAGACTGTTTTTAGACACAACTGAAGTAGGCATCTGCCTTTGGGTATAGTTGAAGAGTCAGCATATCACACAGCCAGGAAGCTTCTAATGAGCTTTATATTCTAAGTTTGTATAGCAGATTTTAAAATTCTTCATAATTACCATATTGAGAATGTTTAATATTCTCATACCATTTCAGACTTCACATGCCATACCAACATGCTGACATGTCTCTCTCACTTCTCTGTTGAGGATCACTGATATACAGAGTGATGTGGTTGCCATGAAAACTAATGTTGCTTGAGCCTCTAGAAAGGTTGCCTCTATAATGAGGAGTATATTGATTTTGCTTTACTGTCTTTTGGCTGGCAACATCGAGTCCACTACCTTTAAAAGAATTACTGGAAAACTGGAAAGAGGAAAAAACCTCAAAATCCTATTATATGACAAATGATTGAAGGAACAAAGTCCTGGATAACAGTGCAGTATGAGGAGGGAGAATTTAATTCCTAACTATCACTATTTGACCGTTGGCCATTCCTCTACTAGAATAGAGCTAAATATAGTGATAATGACAATGACTAACTTACACTGAGCAATTACTATGTTATGGACCCTGTTTTAAGCTATTAAGTGCTATGTCACTCAATCCATACAAAATCTATGAGGACTGTGTTATTATTGCAACCATGGTATAGATGAGGAAACATAGTCATTAAAAGGTTAAATGACTTGTGCATGGTCAAACAATAAGTAAAGATTAAGTAACTTGTCCATGGCTGGCACTGAACTCCAGAGCCCACAGTCCTAATACCTGTTTTGTGTGGCCCTGGTGGGTGAGAAGGGGCAGCCAGTATCCATGCAGTGGGAACCACCATTTGGTGATTTTAGCAGGTGGGTGTTGGGACACATGCGAGTGGTAATGACACTTCAGTTAGATGAAACGAGTCTCTGAGGATTTACTTACTAGTTTTTCCCCGCTTTTTCTATTAGGTTTGATGGGTCTCCCTTCCGTTAGGCTATAGTAGGGACGCCATGTGATAAGGTGCAGAAGGTGTGGACCAGATTCAATGTGTGACTCATTGGTTTCTTAACTATGTGAGCTTGGGGGAAAAAAAAAAGTTACTTAATACCTTATGCTTCCTCTGTAAAATGTGCTTTAAAATATTAACTTTAAAAAATATAGTTTATTCTATAGGTATTACTAGAAGATGAATAATTATAATCTATTCTTATTGAAATTAAGTTGACTTTGCTACCCAGACCATATTGAGTTAAGGGAGAAAGACATTTATAGAAACAACTCTGGGAGACTCGAATGGTTGTACTATGAAATGGTACATGAGAGATTCTCTCTAGATCATTATCCTTTAGCTGTGAAAAAGCTAAGGTCTAGGATGTCATTTATACTACATACAGATGCAACTACCAGTAACAACAGTATTTCTTAGTGATGCATTTCCTGAACCTCTTGGGGATGTTAGCAGATTCTGCATGAGAAAGAAAGGGACTCTGAAATAAAATTCACTTCAGTCAAAGCGTACAAAGTTTTAGTTATAGAAGATAAATAGGTTCTGAAGATCTGCTATATGGCATAGTGCCTATAGGTGACAGTAGTGTAATATGTGCTTAAATTTTACTAAGAGGGGAGATCTTATGTTAAGTGTTACACTTTTCTCACACACAATAATAACAAAGTGGATGGGAAGAAACTTTGGAAGCTGATAAGTAACGTTCATAGCTTTGATGGTGGTGATTGATTTCATGGGTATATTCTTATTCCCAAACTCATCAACTTGTTAATACATTAAATATGTGCAGCTTTTCACATGTCAATCACATATCAGTAAAGTGGTTATTTTAATTATTTAAGAGGAATTCTACTCAATTTACTTCTTAAGGGTGGAAAGATGATTAGCTTATGAAAGTTTCTGAGAAGTTCTGGTAAAGAAACTTACGTAGACTTGTAACTAAAAATCCCGCGTTGTGATTAGGCAAGATTTATCTCAGGAAAGCCAGAAAAATTAATACCAATAAGCGTGTAAGTATAAACCACTCTCCAATATCATACTCATTGATTCTGAAAGGGAATTTGAAATGCAGGAGCCATTCTTACTAAAACATTATATAAATGAAGAATAAAAAGAAATATTTAAATATAACAAATACCATATCCTTAAATAACAACACATGATAATAAAGAGCAAAATAGTAGGGTGGTTTTAATTTGCAAAAGGAACTGGACAGAGGTGGTTGTTATCATCATTATTGTTTATATTTCCTTGGAGGTTTTCACACATACAATAAGGCAACAACGTAAAATAACTGATATGAACACATGAGAAAGAAGAAAGTTATTTCTCTTTTTACCAATCAAAACGCAAAATACTGTGATAACAAATACCAGAAAATTTTGGACACGTTACTGAGTAAAAGACGAAGTAAAAACATTACAAAATTTTATTTCATATAATGGTAATATCTGGAAACGGCAATGCGAAATTTAGTTCCTTGTAAAATCCATAACATACTTAGAAATAAATTTAACAAAGAAGGCGCAGTACCCATATGGAAAGAGCTATAAAATGTTATTAAAAATATAAAAATAACATCTTAATAAAAGAAAGGGCATACCATGTTCTTAAAGAAAAAGACAATATCAATTCTATTAAAATTAATCTATCAATTTATTCAACTCCAGTTAGAATTCCTGCTTTATAAAACTAGAGAATATTATTCCTTTTTGGGGGGTGGGGGGATAGGGTTTCACTCTGTTATCCAGGATGGAGTGCAATGGCACAGTTTTGGCTCACTGCAGCCTCAACCTCCCAGCCTTAAGTCATCCTCCCATCTTAGCCTCCTGAGTAGCTGGGACTACAGGCTACAGTCATGCACCTCTACGCCTGGCTAACTCTTTGTATTTTTTGTAGAGACACGATTTCGCCATGTTGCCCAGGCTGGTCTGGAACTCCTGGGTTCAAATGATCCTCCTACCTCAGGCTCCCAAAGTGCTGGGATTACAGGTGTGAGCCACGATGCCTGGCCTAAATTAGAGAAAATCATTCTAAAGTCAATATGTAAGAATACATTTCCAAGAGGCACCAAGGCAACTGAAGAATGGTGAGGGAAAATGACTTGCCTCGTTAGATATCAACAACCCCCGAAAGTAAGTATAATCAGGTCAAAGTGGTATTGGTGTAGGAACACACAGATTTATAAATAGAATAAATCATTCAGAAGTGTGATATATGGTATATATGTTAAACATTCATTTTATTTAGATGGAAAAATAATGGACTTTTTAAGAAATAGGGTCAGAATAACTGACTCCTCATTTAGAAGAGAAAAATGAAACCGCATATAACACCATATTCAAGCATCAATTTCAGATGAAGATTTAACTGTGAAAAGATAAACAATATTTTTAAAATTTTTTTCTTTCAACATTGAAGTCAAAATAATAAATTTTTGCCAGACATATTTCAGAAACTACAGGTACATTGGAACCTAACCTAATATTATAATCTAAAAGCCATAAAAGGATAATGGAAATAGTTAAATGCTATATCAGAATGAAAAGCAATCAGATGATAAACGATGCCATATACAAAGTCAATAGACAAGTTATAGATTTGAGGAAGGATTTGTAACACACAAAAAAATTCATTTTTATACTAAACAAAAATGGTTAAAAAATTTTAAATGTGGGCAAAAATATATAAATAGATAACCTAAGGTATGCAAATAGAAGTGTCAAATTTAGGCCAGGTGGGGTGGCTCATGCCTGTAATCCCAGCACTTTGGGAGACTGAGGCAGGTGGATTACTTGAGTTCCCAATTTCGAGACCAGCCTTGGCAACATGGTGAAACCCTATCTCTACAAAAAATATAAAAATTAGCCGGGCATGGTGGTGTGCACCTGTAGTCCCAGCTTCTTAACAGGCTGAGGTGGGAGGATGGTTTGAGCCCAGGAGGCAGAGGCTGCATTGAGTTGAGATGGTGCCACTGCACTCCAGCCTGGGCCATAGAGCCAGACCTTGTCTCAAAAACAAAATAAAACAAAAAAAGAGGTATCAAATTTATAAGTGAAAAGACGATCAAATGTACTTCTAGTCAGGAAAATGCAAATCAAAGCAAATAATAAGATATCACTTTATGTTTACCAGAAAAACAAATTATTTTTAAGCTGTAAACACTGTAGTAGATTTTTCCACCAGAATGAAAGCTCCACTGGGCGAGTAATATTTTTATTCAGTGCTGTATCCCTGGAGTCTAAAATAGATTCTGAAAAGAATAGGTGTTTGCTCAACGTTTGTGAAACGAACAATGGGTATAGGTAACAATTCCACAGCACTTATGTGCCAAGCATGAATTTTTCTGCAGGTGGTAATTCACTTGACCTTCCCTACGCCCCTATGAAGTAAGGGCTGTTATTACCATTTTGCAGATGTGGAATTTGAGGCACAAGGTGGCACATCTAATAAGTGACGGAGCTAGGAATTGAATCCAGGCAGTCTGGCACCTGATTGTCTGCACCGAAGGACAAGAATGTACTACCTCTCCCCCTATCCACATCACTGGTTGGGGTGTGGCAAAGAGCACAGCCTTTATATGGAAAGCAAGTTGGCAGGAATTCCACTCCTAAAACCAAAAAAAAAACCAAGAAGTAAGGATATGTGCAAGGACACTTATTGCCCCATCTTTTGAAGGAGAAAAAAGTGAAAGAAAAGGAAATTGCTGAATAATTTGTGGTAAATACACTTGACAGAATAGTATGCTGCTATGAAAATAAAAAATTAGAATCATGACAGTTGACTTGGATCAATGTTAATAATGATAACTTGTTTAAAAAATTTTTAATATGCAAACAGAAATATAAATATATTCTCAGTTTGGTAAAAAAAAAAAAAAAAAGGACAAAAACCGTGTGTGTGTGTGTGTGTGTGTGTGTGTGTGTGTGTGTGCCTTTATATGATTAAATTACTAGAGAAACACTTCTAGCTTGTTATCATAGGTACCCAGGGGATTGGGCTAGGTACTGATGCAAGTAGAATAAGGAAAACAAAGTGAAAACCAAGTAAAAATTGGAAAAATAAATACTATTTTTAGAAGTGTATATGATCAGCCAGATGCGGTGGTTCACACCTGTAATCCTAGCACTTTGGGAGGCCTAAGCAGGCGGATCACCTGAGGTCAGAAGTTCGAGACCAGTCTGGCCAACATGGTGAAACACCGTCTCTACTAAAAATATAAAAATTAGCTGGGTAGGGTGGCGGGAGCCTGTAATCCCAGCTACTAGGGAAGCTGAGGCAGGAGAATGACTTGAACCCAGGAGGTGGAGGTTATAGTGAGCCGAGATCGTGCCACTGTACTCCAGCCTGGGTGACAGAGTAAAAGTCTGTCTCAAAAAAAAAAAAAAAAAGTGTGTATGATCACATTTATGCACTTTGTGAGATTATGTGTGATAAAAATCAATTTAAAGTATCCATTCAAATTTGTTGTCCCCCTTTTCATTAAGTGTGTTTGTTTTTGAGTTGTAAGAATTGTTTGTATATTCTAGACACAACAATTTATTAAATGTATTCATTGAAAATATTGTCTCCTGGTCTGTGACTTCACTTTTAATTTTATTAATGCTGTCTTTTGAAGGGCAGATTATTTAAATTTTGATGAAATTTAAATGATCACTTTTTCTTTTTCATGTTCAAGTACTATTTATGAGTTGTCTAAGACTTTGTTCCCAAAAGTTGCAAAGATTTTCTTATGTTTTTTGTAATAGTATTACATAGTTTTTCCTTTTATGTTTATATCTATTTTCATTTATAGTTAATTTTTATATATGATTTCAGATAGGGGCTGATATTTGTTTAGTTTTTAGTCATCAGGGAAATGAATACCATATTTGTACTGGTATCTCATCACTATGAGATACCACTGCAAATCAGCTAGAATGACCAAAATTAAGAAGAATGACAATACAAGAGTTGACAAGGATATTTAACAACTGCAGCTCTTATCCACTGTCAGTGGGAGTATAAAATGCTACAACCACTTTGGGAAACAATTTGACAATTTCTTATAAATTTACTACGTGCCCCACTTAGCATATGTCCTGGCAACTTCACTTCCCATTATTTATATGAAAGAAACAACTTCTAAATAAACCTTCATACAGCTCTATTGATAATAGCTCCACTGAAATTAACCCAAATGTTGGTCCCTAGGTGAAAGGATTTAAAAAAAAAAAAAACAACCTGTGGTGCAGCCATAATACTACTCAATAACTTTTTTAAAAAAGTGAACTACAATTTCCTGCAATAAC
Source organism: Macaca nemestrina (assembly GCF_043159975.1). Taxonomy (NCBI): domain Eukaryota; kingdom Metazoa; phylum Chordata; class Mammalia; order Primates; family Cercopithecidae; genus Macaca; species Macaca nemestrina. The sequence goes on from NC_092125.1 coordinate 79,975,473, forward strand.
ATGAATGAATCTCAACAATATTATCCAGAGTGAAGGAGCCACATATATGTGTGTACATATTTTATGTTTCATCTATGTGAAATAAGACCAGTGTAGTTACCTGGGGCAGGCCTGGGGAGGAAGTGATTGCAGAGTTCACAGGGGTACATTTTGGGGAGATGGAAATGTTCTATTTTTTGTTTTTTGTTTTTTGTTTTTTGAGACGGAGTCTCGCTCTGTTGCCCAGGCTGGAGGGCAGTGGCGTGATCTCGGCTCACGGCAAGCTCCGCCTCCGAGGTTCATGAACTTCTCCTGCCTCAGCCTCCCAGTAGCTGGGACTACAGGCGCCCGCCACCACGCCCAGCTAATTTTTTGTATTTTTAGTAGAGACGGGGTTTCACCGTGTTAGCCAGAATGGTCTCAATCTCCTCACCTCGGGATCACCCCGCCTCAGCCTCCCAAAGTCTTGGGATTACAGATGTGAGCCCCTGCGCCCGGCCGGAACTGTACTTTTAAACCAAGCCTCCCTTATTACAGGTAAATTATACTTCAATAACTTTAAAAATAAAAGAGTTGAATTTTAAAAATAAAATACAAAAATGAAATAAAGCTCCTAATGTCCTAATGAAGGCTCTTTGCCACCAAAACTATCTGTGGTCTGCACTGATGTATGGTTTCTCCGATTCTTGCCAAACTGCTCATCACTGTTAAGACTAAGTTTCTCTCCAGATCAATTCAAAGCAACCAATCCAATCTTTTTAACACATTTTTATGTATGTATTATGTATGCATGTATTTATTTATTTATTTTTAGACATAGGTGGGCCACCGAAGTTCTTTGACTTGCTATTTCTTTCTTTCCACCATTATGTCTCCACCTCTCTAGTAGCGCTGAGCCAGTCGGCTTATCATTTGTTTGCATCTGCCTTACAGATTTCTACCTTTCAACCTTCTTTATCCTTCACCGGGAATAGTATGGCTTGCCCTGGTAAACAATATGTCCCTTTCTCCTTCAAAACATGATCTAAACTTCTCTCCTAGGGAGCTGACATGGTTTGAATGTTAGTCCCCTCTAAATCTCATGTTGAATGTGATTCCCAGTATTGGAGGTAGAGCCTGGTGGGAGGTGATTGTATTGGAGGGTCTTACTCTGTCCCCCAGGCTGAAGTGCAGTGAAGTGATCTCAGTTCACTGCAACCTCCGCCTCCTGGGCTCAAGCCGTTCTCATGTCTCAGCCTCCCAAGTATCAATATCAATATCCCAAGTATCTGGGACTACAGGTGCGCCACCACACCCTGCTCATTTTTGTACTTTTAATAGAGACCGGTTTCGCCATGTTGGTCAGGCTGGTCTCAAACTCCTGGCCTCTTGTGATCTGCCCATCTCGTTCTCCCAAAGTGCTGGAATTACAGGCATGAACCACCATGCATGGCCTCCAATCTTTTTGAAAGGAGATTCCTCCACTCCAAAATCTTAGATCCATTTACTTCCTAGTCATAAACTGCCAATGCCCATTTTTAAAAATTGCAAGTGTAAGTTTCTTGAGCTGACATTCAGTATGAATAGGGGGCCTAACTTGGGATTTCACAGACAACTATTAACCAATGCTGTACAATCCTAACATAAAAAATACAATCCATCAGGCACAGGTAATAGTTTATAAATAATTCAGGAGACTGTCCCAGCCTTTGACGCTCTGAGCAGCCTCTTGTTACCAGTTAAGCCATGGCCACTCAGTGTTTACCCCTGTAGGCTGCCTGCTGCAGGTAGAGTCAGGTGAGATAATGATCCGAGAGCAGGGGTTGCTCATTTAAATTACTTGAAGAGCTTTTAAAACACACTGATTCCCAGGCCCCACCTCAGGCTCACTAAATCAAAGTGTCTAAGGGTGAGTCCTGGGCAGTGATATTTCTAAGAAGCCCTCAGATCATACGAATGAGCAGTCGGGATTGGAAATCACCATTTCAAAGAGAGAGAAAAAAGAGATGTCATTTGGCAACTTCTAAAAAACCCATACCTGGCGACATGAAACTATTTTTAAAAAAGCAGAATCGAGAAGAAAAAGATAAGCATTTTTAAAAATTTTAAAAATAAATGTGTTTAACCTCAGAATTTCCTCTTAATTTGACTGTGCAACCAGATTGATACCTATGAGCAGTTTATAGACCAACACTGCACCAGTGAACACAGCCTCAAAATTGCTGGCTGAGTGTGACACAGCCAGATGACTTAGGTGGGCCACCGAAGTTCTTTGACTCACTATTTATTTCTTTCCAGTCTTATGTCTCCATCTCTCTAGCAGAGCTGAACCAGTTGGCTTATCTTTTGTTTGCACCTGCCTTACTTATTTCTACCTTTCAACCTTCTTAATCCTTCACTGGAAATATTATGGCCTGCCCTAGTAAACAATATGTCCCTTCCTCCTTCAAAATATGGTCTAAGCTTCTCTCCTAGGGAGCTGACATGGTTTGGATGTTTGTTTCCTCTAAATCTCATGTTGAAATGTGATTCCCAGTGCTGGGTGGAGGTAGAGCCTGGTGGGAGGTGATTGGATCATGGACGCAGATCCCTTATGAATGGTTTAGTGCCATCTTCTTGGTGATGAGTGAATTCTTGCTCAGTTAGTTCATAGGAGATCTGGTTGTTTAAAAGAGACTGAATCTCCCCCTTCTCTCTCTCTTGCCACGTGATTCACTTGCTCCCCTTCGCCTTCTGCAGTGACTGCAAGCTTTCTGAGGCCCTCAGCAGATGGAGATGCTGGCACCAAACTTCCTGTACAGCCTGCAAAATTGTGAGCCAAATAAACATCTTTTCTTTATAAATTACCTAGCCTCAGGTATTTCTCTATAGCAATGTAAGAAAGAACTAATACAGGAGGCTTCCTTGATAGATAGAATGCCTGCTTACACGATGCCTGTAACCTCACTCCTCAAAGCTGATTAGCACCGTCCATCCAGGAGCTTGTAAGAAAGGCAGAATCTCGGGCCCGTTCCAGGCCTGCTAAGACAGAATCTGCATTTTAACAAGCTCCCTAAGTGATGAATTGCTCACTAAAGTGTTTTTCCATCACTCACTGAAACCTCACAAGTGAGAGAGGGCAAGACCACTGGCTGTCGCTGTAAACCACAGACCTGGTGTTTGGTCTGGGCTGTTTTTTGTAAGATGTTAACTGCAGAGCTAGTTTGTTATAAATTTTCTCATGTTCATCTCAGGTTCAAATGACAGCAAGTTGAAACATGGCTTCTTCTTGCTTTGTTCTTTCCTCATTTTTTGAGGTACAGGGGACACTAAAAAGGACAGGAGACATCGTGCTTTCCCATATGCCCTAGAAGAGAAAGAAAGTCTTCTCATGCACAGATCAGGAGGAAGGATCAGAGTTTCACTTTTTAAAAACTGAGATAAATCCAGATATCATAAAATCTATCCTTTTGAAGTGTACAATTCAGTGGTTAGTATATTCACAAAGTCATGCAACCATTACCAATATCTGATTTCAGAAAATTACTATCATCACAAAAAGAAAACCCATGCCAATTATTCACTCCATATTCCTCTTGTCCCCTGCTCTGTGGCAAACACTCCTACTTTTCTGCCTCTATGGATTTGTCTATTCTGAGTGTTTCCTATAAGTGGAATCATACACTATGTGGTCTTTTGTGTGTAGTTTCTTATATGTGGCTTAATGTTTTCAAGGTTCATCCACATTGTAGCATGCATTGTCATGTCACTCATTTTTATGGCGGAATCCCATTGTATAGATATAACACATTTGGGTTATCTATTATCATTTGATGGATGTGTATGTTGTTTCCGCTTTTTTGTTATAAAGAATAACAATGCTGTGAACATTTGTAACCAAAATTTTTGTAGACATTTATTTCTAATTCCTTTGAATATATACTTAGTAGTAGGATTTCAGGGTCAAATGATAACACTGCAGTTAACCTTTGGAGGAACTGCAAAGCTGTTTTCCGAAGCAGATTCCCCATTTTACATTTCCATAAACAATGTATGAGGGCTGGACACAGTGGCTCACTCCTATAATCCCAGCACTTTGGGAGGCTGAGGCAGGACGATTGCTTGAACCCAGAAATTTGAGATCAGCCTGGGCAACACAGGGAGACTCCATCTGCATAAAAAACAAAAAATGTTAGCCAGGTGTGGTGGCCGGTGCCTGTGGTCACAGCTCCTCAGGAGGCTGAGGCATGAGGATCGCTTGAACTCAGGAGGTTGAGGCTGCAGTGAACCATGTCCACAGCATTGCACTCCAGTCTGAGTAAAAGCACGAGATCCTGTCTCAAAACAAAGAAAGAAAATTAAACAATGTATGATGATTCTAAATTCTTCATATCTTTGATTGTTATTGTCCATCTTTTTTATTACACCATCTTAGTGAATATAAAATAGTAGCTCACTGTGGTTTGGATTTGTATTACCCTAGAGACTAATAAATTGAGGATCTTTTCATGTGTTGCTGGCCATTTGTATGTCTTTTGGGAAGAAATCTCTACTCAAATAATTGCTCAATTTTTTATTGAGTTATTTATATTTTTATTATTGAGTTTCAAGAGTTCTTTACATATTCTGAATACCAGTTCTTTTACATAAATATGATTTACAAACATTTTCTCTCTGTGAGATGTCTTTTCACTTTCTTTTTTTTTTTTCATAATCATCTGCATTTTTATTTTTTTGTTTACAGGATATTTTATGTGCATAATATTTCCCAAATCCGCCTAATCCTAAAAGGTCACATAGGCCACTTCCTAACACACAAATTTCTACATCCCAACCCATATCCATATTTCCTGTATCAAAATATCTAGCAGAGAGAAGTTTGTGTATTTTTTTTTCCTTTTTTCCCCTCTTCTCCCCTCCCCCCCCTTTTTTTTTAATTATACTTTAAGTTCTAGGGTACATGTGGATAACGTGCAGGTTTGTTACATATGTATACCTGTGCCACGTTGGTGTGCTGCACCCATCAACTCGTCAGCACCCATCAACTCGTCATTTACATCAGGTATAACTCCCAATGCAATCCCTCCCCCCTCCCCCATCCCCCCTCCCCATGATAGGCCCCGGTGTGTGATGTTCCACTTCCCGAGTCCAACTGATCTCATTGTTCAGTTCCCACCTATGAGTGAGAACATGTGGTGTTTGGTTTTCTGTTCTTGTGATAGTTTGCTAAGAATGATGGTTTCCAGCTGCATCCATGTCCCTACAAAGGACACAAACTCATCCTTTTTTATGGCTGCAAGTATTCCATGGTGTATATGTACCAAATTTTCTTAATCCAGTCTGTCACTGATGGACATTTGGGTTGATTCCAAGTCTTTGCTATTGTGAATAGTGCCGCAATAAACATACGTGTGCATGTGTCTTTAGAGCAGCATGATTTATAATCCTTTGGGTATATACCCAGTAATGGGATGGCTGGGTCATATGGTACTTCTAGTTCTAGATCCTTGAGGAATCACCATACTGTTTTCCATAATGGTTGAACTAGTTTACAATCCCACCAACAGTGTAAAAGTGTTCCTATTTCTCCACATCCTCTCCAGCACCTGTTGTTTCCTGACTTTTTAATGATCGCCATTCTAACTGGTGTGAGATGGTATCTCATTGTGGTTTTGATTTGCATTTCTCTGATGGCCAGTGATGATGAGCATTTTTTCATGTGTCTGTTGGCTGTATGAATGTCTTCTTTTGAGAACTGTCTGTTCATATCCTTTGCCCACTTTTTGATGGGGTTGTTTGTTTTTTTCTTGTAAATTTGTCTGAGTTCTTTGTAGGTTCTGGATATGAGCCCTTTGTCAGATGAGTAGATTGCAAAAATTTTCTCCCATTCTGTAGGTTGCCTGTTCACTCTGATGGTAGTTTCTTTTGCTATGCAGAAGCTCTTTAGTTTAATGAGATCCCATTTGTCAATTTTGGTTTTTGTTGCTGTTGCTTTTGGTGTTTTAGTCATGAAGTCCTTGCCCATGCCTATGTCCTGAATGGTATTACCTAGGTTTTCTTCTAGGGTTTTTATGGTATTAGGTCTAACATTTAAGTCTCTAATCCATCTTGAATTAATTTTCGTATAAGGAGTAAGGAAAGGATCCAGTTTCAGCTTTCTACTTATGGCTAGCCAATTTTCCCAGCACTATTTATTAAATAGGGAATCCTTTCCCCATTTCTTGTTTTTCTGAGGTTTGTCAAAAATCAGATGGCTGTTAATGTGCAAAAATCACAAGCATTCTTATACACCAGTAACAGACAAACAGAGAGCCAAATCAGGAATGAACTTCCATTCACAATTGCTTCAAAGAGAATGAAATACCTAGGAATCCAACTTACTAGGGATGTAAAGGACCTCTTCAAGGAGAACTACAAACCACTGCTGAGTGAAATAAGAGGACACAAACAAATGGAAGAACATACCATGCTCATGGATAGGAAGAATTAATATCGTGAAAATGGCCATACTGCCCAAGGTAATTTATAGATTCAATGCCATCCCCATCAAACTACCAATGAGTTTCTTCACAGAATTGGAAAAAACTGCTTTAAAGTTCGTATGGAACCAAAAAAGAGCCCACATTGCCAAGACAATCCTAAGTCAAAAGAACAAAGCTGGAGGCATCACGCTACCTGACTTCAAACTATACTACAAGACTACAGTAACCAAAACAGCATGGTACTGGTACCAAAACAGAGATATAGACCAATGGAACCGAACAGAGTCCTCAGAAATAATACTACACATCTACAGTCTTTTCACTTTCTTATTACTGTCCTTTGAAATACACAGTTTTTAATTTTGACAGAGCCCAATTTATTTTGTTGTTGTTGCTTGAGTTTTTGGTGTCATATGCAAGGAAACATGGCCAAATCCAAGGTTTTAGATTGGATTTTCTTTTAAGAATTTTGTAGTTTTATCTCTTATATTTAGGTTTTGAATGTTTTTTTTTTTTTGTTTTTTTTTTTTGTTTTTGTTTTTGTTTGCCTGTGGATACACAGTTGTCTCAACACCATTTGTTGGAAAGACCATTATTTGCCCCCATTTAATTGTCTTGTCCTCCTTGTCAAAAATCAATGACCATAAATGTGAGCATTTGTTTCTAAACTTTCAATTAAATTTCACACTCTCTTGATTACCACTGTTTTGTAGTAAATTTTGAAACCAAGAAGTGTGAATCCTCCAACTTTGTTCTTCTTTTTTAAGATTGTTTCAGCTTTTCTGTTTTTTTTTTAAAAACTTTTTAATAAATTTTAGGATCAGATTATTGATTGCTGTAAGAGTTCAGCTGGGATTTTGATAAGGATTTCATAAATCTATAGCTCACTTTGGGGAGTTTCACTATATTAACAATACTAAGTTTCTCAATCCATAAATATGAAATGCCTTTCCATTTACTTAGATTTTTTTTAATCTTTCAACAATGTTTTGTAGTTTTCAAAGTATGTTTTTACTTTTATACTGAATTTATTTCTAAGCATTTTATTCTTTTTGGTGCTTTTATACATGCTATTGTTTGTTTTTAGTTTCATTTTCAAAATTTTTTTGCTAATACATAAAGTGCAGTTGATACTTGTATATTGACTGGGTATCCTGAAGACCTGCTGAACTTCTTTATTAGTTCTTATATGATTTTGTGAATTTCCAAGGACTCTATATACAAGATTATCCTATCTGGGAATAGAGATAGTTTTATTTCTTCCTTCCAAACTGGATGCCTTTTCTTTCTTTTACTTTTCTAATTGCTCTAACAGCCTCTAGTACAGTGTGAATAGAAGTTGCAGAGGTGGATGATATGGTTTTGATATTTGTCCCCCCCCAATCTCATGTTGAAATGTGATCCCCAATGTTGGAGGTAGGGCCTGGTGAGAGGTGTTCGGGTCATGATTTGGTGCTGTTCTCATGATAGTAGGTTCTCCGGAGAGCTGGCTACTAAAACGTGTGTGGCATCTTCTTCCTCTTGCTTCCACTTCACCGTCTGCCTTAAGTGAAAGCTTCCTGAGGTCTCCCCAGAAGTTGAGAGATGCCGGCACCATGCTTCCTGTACAGCCTGCAGAACTGTGAGCCAGTTAGACCTCTTTTCTTTAAAAAAGATTGCCTAGTCTCAGGTATTTCTTCATAGCAACAAGAATGACCTCAAGCAGTGGACATCTTTGTCTTCTTCCTTATCTTAGAGGAAACACTTTTAGTCTTTCACAGTTGAGTATGATATTAGCAGTGGGTTTTAATAGATACTCTCTATTCAGTTGATAAAGTTCTGTTCTATCCCTAGTTTGTTGAATGGTTTTGTCGTAAAAGCTGGTTACATTTTGTCAAGTGCCTATTCTGTGTCTATTGAAGAATCAATTGCTTTTGTTCTTTATTCTATTAATATGGTGTATTACATTGATTTTCATGTGTTACATTCCTGATATAAATCTCACAAGGCTATGATGTATAATCCTTTTGATACGTTGCTGAATTATGTTTGCTAGTATTTTGTTAACGATTTTTGCATCTGTATTTATAAGGAATATATTTTTCAGTGTATCATCTTCTTGTGATGTCTTTGTTTGGTTTGGTATCAGCATAATACTGCTCTCATAGAATGGGTTGAGAAATGTTTCCTCTTCTATTTTGACATATGAAACTATGAGAAGTTTGTGAAACGTCTGTATTAATCTTTGCTTAAATAATTGTATAGTTTACCTGTGTAGCCATCTGGGCCTGGTGTGTGTGTGTGTGTATGCGTGTGTAAATTTTTCAAACTCTTTTTTGGTATTTACATGTATTTCAATTTCTGTTTCTTCTTGAGTCAGATTCATTAGTTTGTATCTTCCTAGAGTTTGTCGATTTCATCTAAGTTATTCAGTTTGTTGGAATATGATTGTTCATTGCACTTTTTATAATCTTTTCTATTACTGGAAAGTTGATGGTGCTGTCCCCTCTTTCATTCCTGATTTTAGTAATTTGAGCCCTCTCTCTTTTCCATGGTTAGTCTATCTAAAAGTTTATCAAATTCGATTTTTTCAAATAACCAACCTTTTTTCTTATCAATTTTCTATTCTTAATTTTATTTATTTCCATTCTAATCTTCATTATTTCCTTTTGACTTGCTCTGGGTTTAGTTTGCTCTTCTTTTTCTAATTCTTCAAGGTAAACATTAGGTTGTTGACTTGAGATTTCTTTCTCCTTTTTTTTTTTTTTGTTGTTGTTGTCTTCTTTTATTTATATAAGCATTTATAGTCATTAAAAAAAAGTTCCTCAAATCACTGCTTTAGCTACACTTCATAAGGTTTAATATGTTTTGTTTTTCTTTTTTATTCATGTCTAAATATTTTCTAATTTCTTTCTGATTTCCTCTGTGACTCATTAGTCATTAGTTGACTGTTGCTTAATCTGTATGTTTATGGGTTTCAAAATTTTTTGTTATTAATATTTAATTTTTTCCCATTTTGGCTGGAGAACATACTTTGTATCTTTTCAATCCATTAAAATTTATTGAAACTTGTATTAGGTTTAACATATGATCTATCCTGGAGAATATTTCATATACACAATGGGGAAAGTGAATTCTTCTATTGTTGTGTGGGTGTTTTCTAGATAACTGTTATATCTCATTGGTATATAGTGCCATTCAAGTCTTCTACATTCTTGTCAATGTTCTGCTTGGTGGTTGTATCCATTTTGAAAGTGGGGTATTGTAATCTCTAATGGTTATGGTGAAATTATCTATTTCCCCCTTCACTTCTAGTTGTTGCTGCATGTATTTGTTGAGAGGTGTACATACTTTTTTGTGGTTTTTTGTTTGTTATTATCATGTCTTCTAGCTGAATATACCCATTTATCATTACAAAATATTCTTGTTTTTAGTAACAATTTTTTCTTACATTTTATTTTGTCTGATAGTCATATAGCCATTCCTAATACATTTTTGTTGTAGTTTATGTGGTATATATGTTTCCATCCTTTTACTTTCAATCTATTTGTCTTTAAATCTAAAATGTATCTCTTGTAGATTTTATATAATTAAATAATATTTTTGCATTCATTCTGCCAATTGCTGCCTTTTGATTGGAGTGTCTAATCAATCTTCATTTAACGTAGTTGCTGATAAAGTAGAATTTACATGTATCTTTTTGCTATTTGTTTTCTATATGTCATTTTTGTTTCTCTATTCCTCCAATATTGCCTTCTTTTGTGTTAAATAAATATTCTAGTGTACCATTTTAATTTCTTCATTGTTTCATTCACTCTATTTTTTAGCGTATTTTTTTAGTGGTTTCCCTGGGAATCAGAACCAAAATCTAATAGCAATTTAATTTCAATAGTATACAAAAATTGGTTTCTATATAGCTCTATTCTCTTCTATCCTTCATTGTGCTATTATTGTCATGTGAATTACATTTCGTATATTATAAGCCTATCAACACAGTTTTATAATTGTTGCTTTCTATAGCTGTCTTTTCAATCAGGTAGAAGTTATTTTTACTAGTTCTCTTTATTTCTTCATGTGGATTTGAGTTGTTGTCTAGTGCCTTTTATTTCAGCCTAAAGAACTCCCTTTAGTTTCTTTATACAGGATAAATCTGCTAGTGAAGAATTCTCACAGTTTTTGTTTCTATGGATAGGTCTTCATTTCTTCATTTTTGAAAGATAAGTTTTTTTTTTTTTTAGATATAGAATTTTTGGTTGCAGTCTTTTTCCTTCAGTTCTTCAAATACGTCATACCACTTTATTCTGGTATCCATCATTGTTAAGGAGAAATCACTTATTAGCCTTATAGAAGATTGCTTACATGTTGAGTCTCTTTTTCCTTGCTGCTTTTAAAATTCTCTGTCTTTGACTTTTAACAGTTTGATGATATATCTAAGAGTGTATCTCTTTGAGTTTTTCTTCTTGGAGTTTGTTGAGCTTCTTGGCGGTGTAGATTAATGTTTTTCATCAAATTTGAGGAGATTTTGCCTAATCTTCTCTCAAAGATTTTTTTTTACCCATTTTCTCTCTCTCCTCTCTTAGGATTTTCATTATTCTTTAGTTGGTATGCTTGGTGATGTCTCACAAATCTCTAACGCTCTGTTCCTTTTTTTAATCTTCTTTGATTTTCATTCTTCAGACTGGATAAGCTCAATTTGATGAGACATTATTCTTGTACTTTCCTTTAGTTTTTAGACATCATTTTCTTCAATCCTTTAGACATATTTATGATAGCTGATTTAAGCTCTTTTCTTAAAAAGTTCAATGTGTTTGCTACATCAGAAACAGTTTCTATTGGCAGCTTTTCCTGTGTATGGTCCATATTTTTCTAATTCCTTTATGTTTCAATTTTTTCTTGAACTGAACATTGTAAAAATTATTATGTGGCAACCCCATAAATTAGATTCCTCTCCCTTCCCAAGGTTTGTTTCGCTGTTCATTGCTGATGTTGCCACTCTTTAGTAACTTTTCTGAATTTATCACAGAAAGTATGTATTGATTGTTGTGCATGGCCACTGAGTCACTGATTGTTTTGCTTTGTGGCTAACTAATGACTAGACAGAGATTTCCTTAAATTCCTTGAAGCAATCAGTCTATTGGCCTCTTCAGAGTGCTCTGTGTGTGTGTGTGTGTGTGTGTGTGTGTGTGTGTGTTTGTTATAGCACTCTGTCAATGATCTGGCAGCAGATCACATTTCTGCAATAGCCTTTACTCTAATTTGTATAGAAACTCAAGATAAGCAAGAGGCATTAAGGGTTTCTTAGATATTTCCTGGACATGCACATGGACTTCTATTTTCACAGCAGCCTTTTAGGGCTTTCTGTACTAGGTTGAATAATGCTCCCCCCGCCGAAAATTTGTCCACCTGGAATCTCAGAATGTGACCTTATTTGGGAATATATTTTTTCAGATGTAATTAGTTAAGATGATATCACAACCGCGTAGGGAGGACCCTACACTGAATGACTTGTTTCATTATAAGGAAACTATGTGATGACAAAGGGGTACACAGAGAGGAAGTCCACGTGATGACAAAGGTAGAGAGTGGAGTGATACAGCCACAAATCAGGAAACACCAAAAGAATTATGGTAATCACCAGAAGCAAGGAGCAAGCATGAAATAGATCATCCCTCATTGCCTCCAGAGGTAACAAACCCTGTCAACACCTTGACTTCAGATGTCTGGACTCTGGAATTGTGAGACAATACATTTCTATTATTTTAAATAACCTACTTTGTGATCATTTATTACAGCAGTCCTAGGAAACTAACATACCCCCTGCGAAAATCTCATTCCCCAGCTTTTCTTTTTAGCATTCTTTTTTTTTTTTTTTTTTTTTTGAGACGGAGTCTCGCTCTGTCGCCCAGGCTGGAGTGCAGTGGCGCGATCTCGGCTCACTGCAAGCTCCGCTTCCCGGGTTCACGCCATTCTCCTGCCTCAGCCTCCCGAGTAGCTGGGACTACAGGCGCCCACAACCGCGCCCGGCTAATTTTTTGTATTTTTAGTAGAGACGGGGTTTCACCGTGGTCTCGATCTCCTGACCTTGTGATCCGCCCGCCTCGGCCTCCCAAAGTGATGGGATTACAGGCGTGAGCCACCGCGCCCGGCCACCCAGCTTTTCTTTTAACCTTTTTCGGTCAGCAACTATTTTTTTTTTCTTTTTTTGGTACCAACTATTATCTCTGACTTAGGCAGCTGTCATGTTAAACAATTGTCTCTGATATTTTTGACAAATGCCTCAGGGAAATGTTTAGTCAAATAATGACAAGTCATGAGAGGTAGTGTTTCCAGCAAACTTCCAGACAGGTTGAATAATAACATACTCTATGGGGTTAGGACTTTTTGGGAAAACTAAACCTGTTCTGCCCATCTAGTGACTGCTAGGCTGCTGATTTCATGGTTACTGTGATTATCACAGAACTGACCACCACAGAACTAAGGGGAAGGGAATGCAAATGAGGTAGGTTGAAGTACCACAGAGCTTATTTTTCTTAACAAGATTCACCTGTTTTCCTTGAATAGATGCTACTCAGATTGATGCAATCTTTATGTTAATTTTCAAATTTTGAAAAAGTTGATTTTGAGAATTTTTGCCAGTGTTCTCATTGCTCTTGTGGAGTAGATTTTAAGAGAGCTTTATTTCAGTACTCCAGAAGTGCTGTCTCCAGTGATTGATTTTTTTTTATATAAGACATGGTCATTTCTGATAACTCATAAACAAAGTCAACTACCTCAACCATAATTCTCTAAGTGCTTTAAATGTGTGAAAGTCTTTTAGTTTTTGTTTTTATTCCCCATTTAACGGGGAGTAATACTGTAAATGCATTACTTCACTTTCCTCTCAGACATAGATAAATGTATGAATAATTAAATGAGTGGAAACAACATGACCCAGGGGAAAGGAAAATAAGTGTTAGGAGACAAGAATAGGTGGATTTTTGAGATCTCATTTTAAAACTGGCCATAGATGAAACAGGATAGTTATTAATGTGCTATGAAAGGGTCAAATAGCTTCTTAGCCCTATTTTGTTTTACCATTAGAGATCTAATACCATAAAAACCTAGAAGAAAACCTAGGTAATACCATTCAGGACATAGGCATGGGCAAGGACTTCATGTCTAAAACACCAAAAGCAACGGCAGCAAAAGCCAAAATTGACAAATGGGATCTCATTAAACTAAAGAGCTTCTGCACAGCAAAAGAAACTACCATCAGAGTGAACAGGCAACCTACAGAATGGGAGAAAATTTTTGCAATCTACTCATCTGACAAAGGGCTAATATCCAGAACCTACAAAGAACTCAGACAAATTTACAAGAAAAAAACAAACAACCCCATCAAAAAGTGGGCAAAGGATATGAACAGACAGTTCTCAAAAGAAGACATTCATACAGCCAACAGACACATGAAAAAATGCTCATCATCACTGGCCATCAGAGAAATGCAAATCAAAACCACAATGAGATACCATCTCACACCAGTTAGAATGGCGATCATTAAAAAGTCAGGAAACAACAGGTGCTGGAGAGGATGTGGAGAAATAGGAACACTTTTACACTGTTGGTGGGATTGTAAACTAGTTCAACCATTATGGAAAACAGTATGGTGATTCCTCAAGGATCTAGAACTAGAAGTACCATATGACCCAGCCATCCCATTACTGGGTATATACCCAAAGGATTATAAATCATGCTGCTCTAAAGACACATGCACACGTATGTTTATTGCGGCACTATTCACAATAGCAAAGACTTGGAATCAACCCAAATGTCCATCAGTGACAGACTGGATTAAGAAAATTTGGTACATATACACCATGGAATACTTGCAGCCATAAAAAAGGATGAGTTTGTGTCCTTTGTAGGGACATGGATGCAGCTGGAAACCATCATTCTTAGCAAAGTATCACAAGAACAGAAAACCAAACACCGCATGTTCTCACTCATAGGTGGGAACTGAACAATGAGATCAGTTGGACTCGGGAAGTGGAGCATCACACACCGGGGCCTATCATGGGGAGGGGGAAGGCGGGAGGGATTGCATTGGGAGTTATACCTGATGTAAATGACGAGTTGATGGGTGCTGACGAGTTGATGGGTGCAGCACACCAACATGGCACAAGTATACATATGTAACAAACCTGCACGTTATGCACATGTACCCTAGAACTTAAAGTATAATAATAATAATAAATTAATTTTTTTTAAAAAGTCTCCATTTACAGCCTATTGTGTCATATGACCAATTCAAATGGTCATTTCTTTAAGAAGTAGATGCTCCATGCTTTAGGGAAACTTGCCTAGGTAAAGGCTGATCATGGTGGGAAATTAAACAACAGGCAGTAATGGGTGTGGTTGATGGCTGCCTATATTATTAGACACTAGAAAACGTTGTGTTGCCTGATTTTGTTGTTTTCTTTACTGAAGAATGAGAATAATTCTTCCTTTAATATCCCTCTTCTGAAAGGTAAATGAGGTAATCCTACAGCCCTCACAAGACAATTTGACCTATAGGATATGTCACTTTGTTTCTAATTAATATTTCTAAATAAAATTTATTGCAGTATAAATTACATCCAATTATGCAGTTTAATGAGTTTTTGGCAAATATTCAGACCTGTGTAACCACCCCACCTTCTGCTTTCGGAACTTTCTATCACCTCAAAAATGTTCACTTGTGGCCCTTTACATTCAAACCACCCACCCCAAATTCGAACTCCAGGCAATTGTTGATCTTTCTGTCAACATAGATTCATTTTACCTTTCTTAGAATTTCAAACAAATGGAATCATGAAGTATATACTCTTTTTAATTCAGCCTGTTTTTCTCAGTATATTGTTTTTGAGATTCCTCCATGTTTTTGTGTGCATCAATAATAGTTCATTCATTTTTCAATGCAGAGTAGTACTACCATGTATGACTATACCCCAGTTTATTTACCATTCATAATTTAATAAGTACTTTATTTTTTAGCAGTTTGGGGCTGTTGTGAATAAATCTGCTATGAGTGTTCATATATGAGTCTTCATGTGGACATTTATTTTCATTTGTCTTATATAAATGCTGAAGAATATAATTACTAGGTCAAAAGTTAACTATATATTTAACCATATAAGAAAACGCCAAACTTTTTCCAGAGTATTTACACCATTTTACACTCTCACCAGCGATATATGAGACATCGAAATAGGTTCCAAATCCATGTCAACACTTGAGACTGTAGGTCTTTTTAATTTTAGTCATTTTAATGAATTTATAGAGATATTTCAATGTGATTTGAATTTGCCTTTTCTGAATAACAAAAAATATAAAACATCTCTTTAGGTAAAGAGTGATTGCTCATTTGTGTTGTTTGTTTGTTTTGAGACCAAGGTCTCGCTCTGTCCCCCAGGATGGAGTGCAGTGGTGCACTCTTGGCTCACTGCTGCCTTGACCTCCCTGTACTCATGTGATTCTCCCAGCTCAGCCTCACAAGTAGCTGGGACTACAGATGCGTGCCACTACAACTGGCTACTTTTTGTGTTTTTTATAGAGATGGGGTCTCCCTGCGTTGCTCATGCTGGTCTCAAACTCCTGGGATCAAGTGATCCTCCTGCCTCGGTCTCCCAAAGTGCTGGGATTCCAGGTGTAAGCCATTGCACCCAGCCAATGTTGCCCATTTGGATGACATCTTTTTTGAAATATGCACTCACATCTTTTACTGAGTATATATTGGGTTATCTTATTGATACACTGAAAGAGTTATTTATATATTTTGGATATGAGATATTTATTTTTTCACTATAAGATATTATTTTCATGAGATATTATTCATTTTGAGATATTTCACTATATTCATTATAGAATGATGGATATTCACAAATTGACATTTGCCTCCCAGTTTGACATTTGCCTTTTCATTTTTCTGTTTTCCAAAGAACAAGTTTTTAATTTTTTTGAAGTTCAATTTTTCAATTTTGTCCTGTTTTCTTCTAGAAATGTTATAATTTTAGCCCTCATGTTTAAGTCTATAATCTGTTTTGACTTAAATTTTGTATATATTTACAATAAGGGTTAAAGGTCCTTCCCACACTCACTCCCAATATGAGTATCCAGTTGTTCCCACAGAATTTGTTGAAAAGACTATCTTTCCCCCATCAGATTACTTTGGTACCTCTGTCAAAAATCGCTTGTCTAGATTTACTTTTATTTAAAGAGTCTGTAATTTTTGTGTGGCAAGTACTTTGGTTTTTTCAATATCGGTGTTTAAGATCTATCAGGACATGACAGAGGAGTCTTTATTCTATGACTAGCTTAAGCCCTGCTCTCAAGGCCAACAATTTTGGAGTTTCTAACAAATGTTCCAGGTATTCAATAATGTCTCTCTTCACTCTGGCTGTTTGGAAATGGAATATCCTCCTATCCTCTATGAACTCTGTGAATTATTTAACTTATAGCTGTTTAGTAGTTTTTTTTTTATCATGGCCTCATAGAGTTTTATTGGATGCAAGCTCAGTTTTTTCAAGCAAAGACTCAAGGGGATTCCTGGGCAAATGTTTGGAGCTATTTTTCTTGAAAATTCTCTCTTCTCTGCAACCCAGCCCTTCCAACTTGAGCTGCCTCGGTCTCCCTGAATTTGGTTTTATGTTTCCTCACTCACTGAGAGTGCCGTGCCCTTCTTGTTCCCCCACTGTGCATGCTAGTTCAGAAAAGGTTCCCATGTGGAAACCTCAGGTAATTGTGGGACTTGCCTTGTTAGTTTTCCTTATCTTATGAGTCATAGTCCTGCAGTTCCTATTGCTCAAGATCTCAACATGATGTGTCATGTGCTTTGTCCAATATTCTAGTTGTTTACAGCAAAAGAGCAAGTCTAAATATCAGTTATCCCATAGTGGCTATAAGTGGAAGATTTGGGAAACAGTGCTTTGTGAATTGTTTTATGTCTCTGCACTGTCAGATACACAAATTACCGACAGCCTTGTTGGAAGGATTGAAAGGTAAGCATGCTTTATAAATCAGAAATAGTAAATTGCTCTGCAGAGATCTGAACTTCCATCTCCATCAGAACTATTTGCTTACGCTCTAAGAGTGATAAAAACCTAAAGATTTTCCTTTCCTCTCCCCAGAGAGCATCTGTTTACATTTCAGAGCAGCAAGGTCTCTTTCATTCTCCCCTCCCTTCAGGGCAGGTAAGACATATGTGCCAGCCATCTTATAGAAGCTTCAAGTATCGTAATATTAGTCTTCTCTCCTATGAAGTAACTCCTGCACAACTAGGTAAATTTGGCCCCCACTATATTACCCCCACAACAAGAATTGGGGCGTGGGGAACGAGTGCTGCTAAGATGCTCTGAGTGAATGATCTGTTTCTGACCCAGAGACCTGTATTGTCAGAAAAAATAGATAAGTAAATATAGGGAGGTTTTTTTTAGACTCTTTTAAAGTCTATCCTGATTGTAAATTTAATCCATGTTCATATTTAAAACCTTTAAAATAAAAATCAAAAAGTATGAAAAGAAAACACTGTAAACAGTTTGACATGTTTCTGGGGATGAAAAACATAAAGAGAAGATGAGGAAATAAAGGGAAAATGTTTAAATTGTGTTAATAGCCTTTTTAAAACTTAGCATTATATTGTGAGCTGGTTTCTCTGTCGCTGAATACTCTTTGAAAACATGGCATTTAATAATTGAATAATCTTCTATTCACTAAATCTCGTTTGGTTTATTTAAATATTCACCTATCACTTGACATTTAAGTCATTTCAAGCTTTATTTATTATAAAGAATGTGACTTGCATGTAAGTTTTTAGCTACATCTCTGATTAAATCATATTCTTGAGATACAAACACATAGGTGAAAATTTTAGGTCAAATGAAACGAACTTCTTAAAGAGTTAGAAACGTCATTGGTATCACCAAATTCTTTGGCAGGTTCCGAGATGGGCTTCTGTTTTATTTTGAGGAGAAGCTTCTGCCTGTTTTTTGATAGCCAACAGACAAAACTTGCATGTGAAGAACATATAGAGAAGGATGAACCGACTTATTCTGGCTATCAACAGTTTGCAGGAACCTCTGAGCACATACCTCCCTCCCCATTCAAATAGTTTGCACATTTCGCACTCTTGGAGAAAAAGAAATTTTCTTTGTTTGCTTGGTTTCCTTATTTTGTTGTTGTTATTTTGTTTTCAACTACAATATTTAATCAAAATTATACATTTAAGGTCAAGATCCATATGCCTTAATAACAATGATACAAAATTAAAGTCTCACCAGAAATGCTATTTGAAAACAAGTGGATTTTTCTTCAAGATTTACAATTTGGATGTTCTCTTGCATAAGATAATAAGTTCATATTTTGTAGACAGATCCTTGGTCAATTGACTAGGCTATCCCTGGTCTTTCTGCACACTGGACATGCTTTGGTCAATGGTTCTTACTATTCTCACTAATGTTAGGCCCAACATTATGGCAGCAGTAGTACATCAGTAAGAGGAAGCATAGGGACAGCTTCGAGGTGAGTTACCAGAGATGTTAGTTAATTTACTCTCATCTCTGACTAAAATCCAGAAAAATATTTACATATCCCTTCCTAAGCCCAAACTCTCATCTGACATAGATAAATGTTAGTCATATGGAAGGGGAATTACTGGGAGAACAAAAGCTCTGTCTTTGGCTTCTCACACCTGTTGGCACTTTCTGTGTGACAAGAACCACGCTAGCATGTGGGAAACAGTGATTAACTGTAACCATGTGAGCCGATCAGCCAGGTCAGTCTGCTCCAGAAGACAGAATGTGGAATCACCTGTTCCTGAAATGGCCCCGGGAACATCAGTTGCATCAGTAAACAGACAATTACATTGGCAAATATTGATATGAAAAAAACTGCATGCTAGTTCAGAGTGGTATATGGATATCTTTTCTATTTTAAAAAATAAAAGGGAAAGTTGGAGAATGGCAGGTAGAGAACTGTCTAATCACTGGGGCCCTTTGATCTTTGGAATGTTGGTTCTAAAACTCTGCTCGAGCCTCTTTGCTGTGTTTCCCCTTTTTTATTTTGATGGCTTCTGTTTGTCAGCTTCTCTGATTTTTCTGTCTTTATTTCAGATAATTGATGACCCTGTGCAGCTGTTAAAAAATGTGGGAGTCCCTTTGGACTAGTCTGGATTCCTGATGCTGAGGAAATTGACCACATGGACAGCTTCTGGAATTTAACCAGATCCACAAGGGGTGAAGAGAGGGCAAGAGATCATCTTGGAGAAATTTTCAACGATTCTATTGTCTTTTGTTCTGCTTCATGAGAAAGACTAGATTGTGAAATTCATCCCATTTCTAATTCCCACCCTGGGAATAAAAGAGAGAATATTCATTTCCTTTTAATATCAGCTTAAGCAAAGAAAAATGCAGTTACACCAAGGAGAGATGATGGGAGAGTCACAGATGATTCATAATTGACTCCAAATTTCATTCCTCAACATGTCTGGTGTCAGTAATAAGACAGAAAAACAAATAAAATGTAAGAAGCTCCAATCGAGTAGAGCCTCCTTGATTCTTGCCATCTGCAGTGCACTGCATGTGACAGTGGCCATTTAAATCATTATAGTCCTCACATGCCATTTTTCAAACAGAAGACCTAGCTTCTTATCATTGTTTTAAGTCAGTTATGACACAAGCTTTCCCCATATACAATTAGCAGCTTGAAAGGTGGTACCACATCTTATCTATCTTTATATTTTTTTTATCTTTATCTTTATATTTCTATTTCTATTTATATTCTTTATATTTTTCTTTATATTTCTAGTGTGTAGTATGAGTGCCTTGAACACGGTAGGTGCTCAGTAAATGTTGTTAAACTGAATAAACATAATGAAAATGTGGGTATGGGGATCCCAATGGAACTAATACTTACTGAGCCCCTGATACTTTTTCCAAACTGTCTCATTTATTAGCTACAACAACTCTATGCAATAAGTCCTATCACCTCCATTTTGCAGTTGAGTAAACAGGACCAGAGAGATAAGTACAATCAGCCCAGCTAGTTAGTAGCAAGGCTGGTACTGAAAGTGGATGGGTTCAACTGACAAAATCAATTGACCTCCCCAACTGCAAGATGATCTGAACAGAAACAGGAGGTTATCTTGTCCCCAGCATCCTTACTCTTCCATAACCTCCTTCAACCAGGCTTTAACCTTCTTCCCTTCTGAGTATTTACTGGGATGTTACTACCGGAACATTAAGGTGTTTACATAATGTATCATCTAAAGTGGAAGGCATTCAGAGAGAGAATATGAATAAAATGAGAACTAAAATATACAGGGATTTAGGCAAAGTTGTATTAATACTAATTGGGAATATTGGAGACTAAGAAAATTGGAGACTACTAAGAAAATATGTAAAATTTGGTTGGACTGTATAAAAATAGTACTAATTACAGTTATTTACATAAATTGCTCAACATTCAGTCTAATTACTGTGAATTGCAATAATTCTTAGGTAAATGTTTAAATGTGGCTTTGATCAACCTGTGTAGATGGTGCATCTCAGAGCAAACGGCCCAAGACTGCTCAGTCTGTGGGTGTGTTGCCCATGGAGCTTGGATGAGAAGGCACAGAAGCAGAAAGCTTGCTCAGAAGGTAGAAATTAATTCATGTCATCAAAAGAGAAGCCATAAGGACTAGACTCTTCCTCAATCCCTGCTTCCCTTTTCCTTTCCCACTCTAAGTTTTAATATTTTTGTTAAAAAAGAAAAACCGAAAACACAAGTCCTACAGCAATATTGTCAACAGAATTATCCTTTAATGTGAAGGAACAGTCTTCTCTCTGTTTCTGCAGATTGGACTAGTAGCTCCTCCTTAAAAATCCAACCAGTTTCATAAGACTTTAGAGGTATGTTTCCAACTGTCTGGTAGCCTTTTTCAAAATGACTTCATAGTAGGCATAAAGCCTCAAATAAAAGAAGAAAACACTCAAAGGAAAATATTATTTCATAAATTAATGTACCATCTCAGAGTCTTAGAGGCAAGAAATGTGTATTGAATTACTTTTTCTTGGATAAAGAGGCTTGGAATGCCCACTACGTGCCCCATCATAAAGACACTGTATTTGTAAGCTTCCATAGTGTGCTGTCTCACTAATAGATGTACCTAAAAGGTATATATTGGTAGCAGCAAACCATGAAAGTTTACTATAGCCTAATGAGTAAAGTTATCATGCTAGGCTAGAAGTATAGAAATAGCTGGTAACATAATTTGAAATAAAATTGGAGTTAGTCATTCAAGAAATAGAAAACTATAACTTAGTTTAGCAAAGATTTAAAAAGCAGTGCTAATTCACTGTCTCCCTGCTTTCTCATGCATTTCCCTCCTTTCTCCTTCCATAAGAAATGACTAATCTTTAATATGAGGTCAACAACATAGTAAGTCTTTGGGTGGAGAGGACATGGTAAAATAACAAGAAAGCAAAGCCACACATGGACAAATGCCAGGTAACATAACAGCCACTTTCTAGATGTGAGTTGAGGGGTATGGAGTCCAGTCAATTTAAAAGAAACAACACTGATATAATCATTGAGAGTAATCAGGCCACATGCAATCAAAGTAACTTGAAGGAAGTAGTAGATGTGGGTTGGTGCAAAAGAATGACAAGGCTGTGCAGTTGGAGGAAGGAGCAGCCATTAATAGGCATATGTTGTTTGAAAGATACTGCTGGGGATGTTCATTCACAGTTGTGAAGGTAACAAACATTCTTCATATCCAGTAATATGTTTTAGTAAACAGAATGTACATTCACAGGATGATATATTAATTATGTGATTATTTAAAATGATCAGTATTACTAAGCAATGACTTAAGAAAAAACTTTTGATATCATGTTAAGCAACAAGAGTAATTACAAAGTTGTAAGTATGGCATACCTACAACTACATTAAAAATGCCTAGAAAAAATGTTAAGAAATAAACCAAAATATTTACACTGGAAATAAGTGGTAATTTTTTTTTCTTTTCAAAATCATGTTTAATGAGCATATACTATATTTATAATAAGAACTCTGGAGAAGCACAGGCTGCTCAAGAGAGTGGCTTGCTCATAATATTCTTCTCCTAAAAGATCTCCAGCATAACCTCTCTCTAGGCTTCAGTCTCTCCATTTGGGAAATTTGATGCTTACTCATAACAACTTTGCTGCCTGGCTGTCAGAGTAAATTGAGATGAGCAAAGCAGCACATATAATCATATCTTGTTTACTTAAGAGTCTGAGAACTCACTCCCAACATACATTTGTAATACATGTTCAATTACACTTCAGCCTTCTGTCTCATGATAAAAATAACTTTGAACAGATTTTCAGTCTAAAGTTGAATCATTGCTGATTAGTTCTTCTTGAACCTCTACACTCTAGAATTAGGACTTAAATATTTCTAATGATTACCAGCAACATCTATGGAAACTTAGTCAAAGACTACCATTGGCATGATCCAACAGAGACATGAAGGAACGTTGTTCGGATGGTGGATCTATTTCTCAGATGTCTAACTTTTAAGTTTCTTGAGATTACAAACAATATTTTTGAGCCATTTGCTAAGTTAGGTCTCTTGGAGGTACAAATAACAAGAGCTGCTCTAGCCAAGCTTAAGCAATGAAAGGGAAAAAATAGTATTGTGAGGATTTAATAACAGCTTAGAGAAAACAAGAAAAAATAAGCACGCTCTTAGGAAAGGGATGACAACCAGAAACTGAAAAGTTGTAAGAAATCCAGGTAGACCTCTCTATACCTCTCAGCTTTGTTCTTTCAGAAGATGTTTCATCTTTTTTTCTCTCACATGCCATAGACACCAACAACTTCCAGATTTACGTAGTACATACCCAGCTACCCAGAGAGAAACTGACCTCTCCTTTCGCTTCGAATTCCAAATTCCTGAATATACCACCCTAAACAGCTCAGCTTGCTCAATCCCCCAGTGAACAATGTACCCAATAGGTAATTTTTCAACCCTCCTCTCCTTCCTACCTTTTCACTTTTTGGAGTCTCTAATGCCTATTATTCCACTCTGTATGTCCATATGTTCCCGTCGTTTAGCTTCCACTTATAAACGAAAATATACTGTATTTGACTTTCTGTTTCTGCATTATTTCAGTCAGGATAATGGCCTCCAGTTCCAACCACACTGCTGCAAAGGATATGATTTCATTCTTCTTTATGGGTGAGTAGCTGGAATATGTTATGATGTTTAGCTGTTTGCCTCAATCATCTTTTAATGGCCTGGTGTCAGCAAAGATGTTTTATCACATTCCCTAATAATGAAAAGAGAAACTCTCAGATTGGTAAAATCTGGGTCATCCCATTTTGCAAAAACATGAAAGCCTGGAAACTTTCTCTATCCTTCTATCACACACCCACTTTGGACTACAGTAGCCTATTAGTTTACCCTGTAACCACTTACTGCCTACTCATGTGTGGCCTACACTTAGGTTTCCTCCTGTACGTTTTTTTTGTCACCAAGCTAAGAGAACACACTGGCAATAAAGTAATAGGTAAATGCCAATCAATTATAGCACTTCAGACACTCACTGGCCAGAAGACAAGAGTACCGGATCATCTGTCTCCTTCCTTTCTGAGTCTCCTATTTTTCAATCTGTCTATATCCAGCCAATGCATTTCATCCTCCCTACACAAACACCAAACAGTTAAATCAAAAGGGAAGAGAAAATGGGGCTGTTTAATTTTGGAATGTCCGAATAGTTTTTTACATCCCTCTCCTAAAATATCTCAAGGTCTTTGGCAAAGGGAGTTTGGTATTCAAAACCTTGGCATGGTGATATCCTAGTCTGGGATCCCAACAGTTGTCTGTAGCATTCTTTCTAATTTCCCATTGGGAAGAGCTAGGAGATGCCATTTATTAAATAACTGCCCCAATTCTGCAGCCCACTTCCCACCCCACCACTAGGAAATCACTAGGATTTTAAGGTTGATTACAATGAAGTCTGTCTACTGTCATGAGTGTAGAAAAGGCTGGGTTTACTTTGCAAGGAAAAGATGCGTTGTTACTGCTATCCTATATTATCAAGGGATTGTTAAATAGGTAAGAATGGACTCCAAATGATAAAATAATTGACAACCATCCTTCCACTTCCTTGGTAAGATGTTTCTGGTATTACCTCTTATGTCTGATGCACACTTAAGTGGGAGGTAGGATGGATAGGAGACTCCGAAAAACAAAAGTAAAATCACGTTCGCCATCTTTTTCCTTTTCAGAGTAAGAATACCTAAAAACATTAAAATAAACTCAGGATCTAATTTGATGCTGAGTATGACTCAACCAAATATCCCTCCAGGGACACAGACAACTTAGTACATTTCTTTCTGATGGCTTTATTAACTACACCTTTTGCCAATAAATGTAAGTCCATTTGAGGACAGTGGGCTCTAATTGCTCCAGGAAACATGGCTGAGGCTCTTTACTCTAACTCATCCCCCGCACAGAATCCACAAGGCCGCTCCAGCTTGAAACAAAGACTTCTCTCTGAGACAGGGCTATTGCCCTTGAAAGCCATGTTGACTGAAGTCCTGTGGGTTCATAGATGCTATGTGCACTTTTCACATTTCTATTGTATGAGGGAGACAGAGGGAGATAAATTTAAAAAACAAGAAAATTAAATGTAGTAATATAAAATGAATAGTACCCTGAGTCTAATTCATAATTCATTAATACCAGTGTTACATCTCTGAGATCATCTGTCTCTGATGATCTCAGATCATCATCTGAGAATATTTCTAAAAGAACTTTAGTGGATTCTGTGACTTTTCTCCAGGACATCAGTGAAAAATATTTAGGGATTCTTCATGTTATCTGGCAGAATACTTGAAGGCCTTAGAGTCTGCATATTCTCTGACTATACCTCTTTTAAGGAAATAAGTTTTGAAATTTTAGTTTTGAAACCAGTTTTGTGAAGGTAACTCCCTGTAATTATGTTCAAATACATCTCTTAATCCTTTAAATAATGTTGCCATAGACAAGCAGTTCTCAAAATGAACCAAGGAATCTAGGGGTCTCTGAGACCATTTAAGAGTCCATATGTACGAATTCTTTTTCTAGTAATACCAAGACACTATATGCTTTTTCTACTGTATTGACATTTGCACTGATAGTACAAAATCAATGACAAGTAAAATTGTTGGTGATTTAGCACAAATTAAGGCACTAATACCAACTATATTACAGCATAAATATCCCTTATCCAAAATATGAAGAACCAAAAGTTTCAGATTTCAACTTTGTTTTGGATTTTGTACTATTTGCATCATATTGGTTCAGCATTCCTAATCTAAAAATACAAAATGCTCCATTGAGCATTTTCTTTGAGTGTAATATTGGGGCTCAAAAAGTTTCAGATTTTGGAGCATTTTGTATTTTGGGTTTTGGAATTTGGGATATTCAACACATAGTAGTTGTTGTTTTATTCTTGCTGCACCTTCCCAGATAAGAAAAAAGTACCCGTTTCACCTAAAAATAACCTTGATGAATCAGTAAAAACTATTAATCTTATCATATCTCAACCTTTGAGTATGCATCTTTAACATCTATGTAACAAATTGGGAAGTAAACATAAAGCAATGCTGCTATACACCAAAGTATTCTGATTGCTTCAAGGAAGAGCACTTGGAGATCATTTTAGTTGCAAGCTAAACTAGCCACTCATTTCATGGATCATTTTATTTATTTTAATGATTGTCAGACAAACTGTGGTTAGTTAAGCTTTGGTATTTGTCAGACATTTTCTCAGAAATAAAGTGATTCTATCAGTTCAATAACGCAACTGACAGTATTTGTTGTCAGTGGTGAAATTTGAGATTTCAAGTGAAAATTAGAATTTTGAAAAAATCTTATTTTGGCATATAGCTTTTTATAGTGACATTTAGTTTGACAATTTCCCAATATTTAAAGCTATTTCTGATGAGATTAGCGCTAATGTTGGTGAATGTAATTTGTAATATTGTATAATTGTATAATGAAATACGTCAATATTTGCAAGGGCTGCATAAGACAATGTAACATCTAGAATTTTGACCCCATGACCTTTGACTTTTGGCTTCTGGTGCCATGGTTTTGATATTTTACATGACAAAAGAGTTGGCAGATATAATTAAGGTTACTAATCAGTTGATTTTAAGATAGAGAGATTACCCTGGATTATCTAGGTGGATTCAAACTGCAAAAGTACTTAACAGGAGAGAGAGGCAACGGAAGAGAAAGCCAGAGAAATATGAAGCATGATGAGGACTCAGCTTGCTTTAGCTGGCATGAAGACAGAGGATGCCACGTGAAAAGCACAGGAAGGAAATGAATTCTGCCAACATCCTTAACTTGAGAGTAGATTCTTCCCCAGAGCCTCCAATAAGCAATATAGCACTCCTGACACATTGATGTTTGCCTTTTGAGGCCTAAGCAGAGAACTTAATTCATTTATGGTATGTCCAGACATTTGACACATGGAATTTGGGGAAAATGTGTGTTGTTTTAAACCCCTAAGTTGTTGGAAATTTGTTGCAGCAGCAATAGAAAACTAATACATTCAGTGAACCAATAGTTTCCAAATGGCCAACTCATGATCTAACAAAATCATGCATGATTAAATGGACAAACTAAACTAATGGATTTTAATGTCACTAATTATGAAAGTTTCACAATACAGTTTCAGAATCTAGTTTGCAGCTTACCTTTAAGAAATTGTCACTTATGTAAGTTGAGTATAGTATCAAAGAAGAATGTTTACACTTTCTTTTAAAGGCCATTAAAATGTTTCTTCCTTTTGCAGCTACAGCCATCTTTCATTTGTCATTATTAATGCATTTAGCCTTCAAATCTATTTGTCTATGTTAATATGGCTGCACCAGCTTTCCTTTGGTTAGTGTTTGTATCTTCGGTCATCCTTTTACTTTCAAGCTTCCTAAATTCTTTCATTTTAGGTGTGACTTATAAGTAATACACATTTGGATTTTCTTTTCTCTATCTACAGTGTCAACTTTTGTTTGGAATATTTAGTCTATTTACATTTTGCATACAGTATAATATATTTGACTTTAAATCTAGTATGTTGCCATTTGTTTTCTATACATCCAATCTGTTCTATTTTCCTTTTTCCTTTCTTTCCTTTTCATTTTTCAATCAATCAAGTGTATTAAAAAATGGACTCTTTTTCCCTCTATTTACATATTAGATGTATTTTTTACTTAAAATTATAACATGCACACATTAAAATTTAGTTTAAATTAGTACTTTCACTTCATTCCACATAATGCTGAAACTGAGAACATTTTAATTATGCTTCTCCGAACATATATGCTAATGTTGTTGTATGATACATGTGTGTAAGCTCATATGCTATTATCATTATTCATATAGATATTTGTTTAGATTTACCCACATATTTATATTTTTATATATACATTGTTTCTTTCGTACTTTATTTTTTTCCCACTTCTTCAAGATTTCATCTGAGATAATTTTTCATCTGCCTGAAAAACAACTTTTAAGTTTCCTTTAGGAAGAGTCTGATGATTAATTCTAACAGTTTTGATTACATTTAAAATGTCTTTATTTCACCTTCATTATTGAAAGCTATTTTCACTTTGTATAGAATTTTATATTGGTAGTGATTTTCTGTCAGCTTTTTTAAGTTGTTGGACTTCTGGTTTTTATTATTTCTGTTAAAAAATTAGTTGTTAGTGTTACTGGTCCTTTGGTTTTCATTATTTCTGTTAAAAAATCAACTGTCCATCTTATTCCTGCTCTTTTGAATGTAATTGTCTTTTTTGCCTCTGACAACTGTTAAAATTTTCTCTTCATCTTTACTTAAATATGATAAGTTTAGATGTGATTTCCTTTTTAAGTATTCTTCTTTGGATTCATAATGCTTTGTAAATCTATAGGTTGAGACTTTATATCATTTTTAGAAAAATATCTAGGCAAATATTGCTTCTATCCTGTTCTGTTTCTCTCCTCTTTGAACTCTAATTACACGTAAATAAGAGCAAGTTCTGAATTATATGGATTTCCTTATATGTAGTTCATGTTATCCATAAGTATTTTTCATCTTTTTGGTTTTTAATTATTTATTCTAGAAATGTTCTTACAATTCATCTTCAAGCTCCCTAATTCTCTCTACAGCTATGCCTGTCTAATCTGTTAAATCCATCCATTGAGTCCTTAATTTCAATTACTATATTTTATCAGTGTTAGAATTTCCCTCTTGGTTCCTTTTTAAAGTTTCTTGTTCTCTTCTAAAATTCTCAGATTATCATGTCTTATGCATTAATTGAAGATACAAAGTCCAAGTCTGAAAGTCTATTCTCTAGACCACCTGTGAATCTCTTCCTATTTTCTGTCATTTTCTTGTTTTCTAGTCATGTTGTTTTCTTGTGTCCTAATTTATACATGGTTATACATGATCACATACACACCTGTACACACATAGGCATGCACATTGTATCTCTCTCTTTCTCTCATAAACACACACACACACACACACACACACACACACACACACACTTGTAGAGATAATTTGAAGCTCTGGATGATATATCTCTCATCTAGGCTTGTGCTAGGAGCATGCTGAATCCCAGACTCATCTTAATCTAATAAGTAATTGAGATTCTTAAACACTGAGTTTTAATCTCCATGTTGGTTTGTATATTCATTATACAACTTGAGTCCAAGGCTACCATCTCTTGGGACAGTAACCAAAAGCCTGGATGATTTACCAGTATCCTTCTCTCCTTGAGGGCTTCTGCAGGCCAGTGTTTTCCCTAGTCCTTTCAGACTTCCAGAAGCTTTGCTCAAGTTTACTGCTTCTCAATGGACTCTTCCACAATTGGACAATGCATTAGACGGAAAGCATCCCAAAATGCCAAGCTTATCTCTCTGAGTTTCCTTTTCCTGAATTTTGTCTTCATAATTAATTCTGAATTATGGCAGTAATCTGGTGTTTTCAAACATTTGTTGTTTACATTTTGTCCATATGTGCTGATTATTTTCAGTATGAAAATTAGTTCAATTTACTAGTCTTCCAAGTAGCTTTTAAGGTTTTTTAATTTTCCTGATATTTTGTAGTTTGTCTGTGATGTGTATAAGAATCAATTTGTTTTTATTTATCCTGCTTGATACTCATTGTTCTTTTTGAATCTGCATCCAATATCTCCTTTCAATTCTTGAACTCTCTGCCATCGTCTTTTTGAACATTGGCTGTCCCCATTGTCTCCAATCTCCTTCTCTGGAATTTTTACTAGACATTTGTTGGAGCCTCTCCTGTCTTCTATATCTTTCAACTTATCCTCCAAATTATTCATTTACTTATTATCATCTAGAAAATTCTAAGTGGTTTCCTTAAAATTATCTACCAATGTTTTAATCTGTCTTCTGGTAAACTACGAATTTTATTAATATTTTAATGCCTATTTTTTATTTTCAAGAATTTCTATTTTTTTCTTTTCAAATGTATCTGTTCTACTTCATATTTTTTGATTATTATGCTCTGGATTATTTTCCCTTATGATTTGAACATCTTTGATATGTTAATTTTTAAGTCTATTTTAAGGTTGAGAAGAAATAAATATTTATCAGATCTGTTTTCTGAATAGTTCCCACCCTTTCCTATAGTTAGGAATGTATCCCTAAAGCCATAGTTGTTTCTGTTGAGACCCTTTTGATATCACTGGTTCTAGACAAGCTATGTGTTAGAGTCTTGCCTCTGAATTTTCTTATTATATAGATAATATACTCATCCTTTGGTATTCATGAGAGATTTGTTTAAGGACTTCCAGCAGATACCAAAATGCACAGATGCTCAAGTCTGTGATATAAAATGGTATAGTATTTGTATATAGCCTATGTACATCTTTCTCTATACTTCAAATCACCTGTAGATTACTTATGATATCTAATACAATGTAAATGCTATGTAAATAGTTGCTACACTGTATTGTTTAGGGAATAATAACAAGGGAAAAAGTCTGTAAATGTTTAATAGAGATGCAATTTTTAAAAAATATTTTTGATTTCTAGTTGGTTGAATCCTTGGATGCAAAAATCCATGGATGTGGGTGGCAACTGTCCAAGAGTTTTACCTTTGCACCAAAGCACAATGTAGGCTAGAGGTTCTGATTGGTAATGGTGAGTATGCTTTCATCATATTAGTAAGACGACCCTAATTCTGCTTTGTATCCTTGATCAGGGGCTAGAGTTTTATTAGGAAGCAGGCTTTCTTGCAAAGTATCCATTTTCATCTCCCTCCAGATACGAAGCTTGCTGCTGGGCTCCTGTTCTGTCTTTGGTATTCAAAATGTGCAGCTTTCATCTGGTTGTGTAACCTGGGCCATATGGCTTCCAATCCTACTCAATTATTTCTTGATCCTCTTTATCATCGATACCTGAAGAATTCACTTCTTTCTTTCAAAATTGGCAATGTATTTTTTTAAAAAATTTAATCCATTATCTTGTACTTTTACGTGTTTGGCAAATAGTGACTTAATGAGGCCACTTCCAGAATTTACCTAGTCTACCGACTTGAAAGGGAGCCAGAATATTCTTTAAACTTCTAAGTGCAATCATTTTGTCAAGAAACGCTGGTGTATCTGCTGGAAATTTATCATAAAAATTCTAACTTCTTCTCCTCTTCCTGACAAAATAAATAAATCAGAGCAATTGCTTGAACCCAAGATCAAATTATATACATTATAAAAATGTATATACATATCAAAACATAATGTACACTGTAAGTAGGTATGATTTTTATTTGTCAATTATACCTTATTAAATCTGAGAAAAAACAAATATAATAAATACATAAAAATAATAGTTATCTGTGTTAGGAGAAAAAAATGTATAGCCTTTAACCTTATCCCCAACTTTATTACCAATAGATGAGAGTGCATTAATTATTAGGATTTATTTCAAGTATTTTTCTCAGCTTTGCCTTGGTTTAATACACCAATAAACCAAAAGCATCATGAAAAAAATTTAAAATGTTACGTTCATAAGCTAAGAAATTATGCATTAGATAGCATATTTACTGGTGTTGGTGGTAGAGAAATAGTCTGTCTTGGGCCTCATTTCCAAAGAGGTTTACTATAAAGTATTCAACAGACTTCATTATCAAACAGTGTTTTCTGTTTTCTCATTACTGTGGTGCTTCCAAGGACCATGGTCAGGAGGCAGAGGTCATTTGAGAGCATAATCCTACAAATATATATGTACATGTTTCATTGATGGACCTTGTAGCTGCCTATCTGAAGAAACTATACTATTTACTCAGCAGCAAAATGAGCACCACTGCTCTTTTTCCCCCAAAGTCTCAAACAATACTCAGCCCATAGTAGGATCCTGACAAAAGTTAGTTGGATAGTTAGAGAAATAAATGACTGGGGAGAAATGAGAATGCTGAGACTATAGTATTGATCACTTGCTACAACTCTCAATGTAGAACTCCTAAAGTCAGGCAGGAGAATAGTTTTAGTCCTGCAGTCCATGGGGATCTGGAATACTAAGCAGATAACCCATAGCTCTTTCCTGGACTTCTAAGGGTTTTTGTCATATGAGTAATCTAAAGCTTTAAATATTTTTAGTTCCTCGTGTAAAAGACAATCAATGCAGCAAGTATTTATTATTGCTGAATGCAAGCTTGGGAATTAATAGGCTTAGTCTTGGCTATATACCTTGAGTGAGTCACTTCTCCTTTGGGACTTCAGTTTCCTAATCTGTAATTTGAAGTTTGAAAGGCTTTGACTAGAAGGCATTTTAAGGCCCTTTCCAGTATGAACATTCTCTGATGTGTTAGTGACTTTCTAGCAGATGTAGTAACTATAAAGCAGATTTTTGATTGGGCTATTTTTTAAGCAATATGGCTATTTCCAAATAGCCAGTGGTTATTAAAAATATAAACACAATTCCTTCTTCATTCATGATATTTCTCCAAAAATCAGCAGGTTATTTACCACATATATTTTCAACAACTCAGAAGCCAGGGTTTATATTAATACCAGCCTCCCTTTACACAGTGCATTTTATTCTAAACTGCATTATCTTTAAAATTACCCTGAGACATTCTTTCACTCAGTAATGAAATGCAATTATTTCAGTAAGGAAAAAAATCACCTCTATTCAAGCACGCACCTGTGTGGCCAGATGAGAACCTAAAAACAAACCTGCTGCATTTGAGGGAGGAATTCTCAGTAGAGGAAATGAGGCAATGGAAAGCCTTTTGGTGGGGATTAGAATCCTGAGTCCCACCGCTCATTCAGCACTTCAAGCTGTGTGGCCTTGAGCATATCACTTCACCTTCAGCTTCTTTTGAATGAAATGGAAGGTTCTCTAGTGACTGTCTAACCCCGGCTGTGCCACAGGATTATCTACGGACCCTTCTACATGCACGGTATTGGGCCCCATCCAATATAAAGAAATCAGTACTTCTAGAGGTGGGGCTTTGTAATATATGTCGTTAAAAATTCAGCAAATTCTGGCTTCACACAGACTGGTATTTGGAGATAAGCAGGCTTGGAATCAAATCTCTCTCAGTCTTGATTTTTTAGGATTCTGTTAATGCATCTTTTGAATGAATCACTCCCAAATCTCCTAAGGATATGTAATACAATCTCTATTAGCAGTGACGGGTCCTTCTGAGGAGGATTAACAAACAAGCAATGACAGAAAGATACCTTTATCTTCAGAGTTATGGTAATTTAGTCTAATTATTGAATTCATTCAACAAATATTTATGGACAATCTATTATATGTATGGAAATGTGCCAGGTACTAGGGAAAAACATGAACAAGCCTCACAGATCTTATATTTGTTGGAGGATACAGACAAGTAAAGAGGCTATTGGAAAGCAGAGTAATAAGGCAAATAAAATAAGAATAGGGTACACAGGGCATGTTACAGGGGCTATAATACAGATTTCAGAAGACCAGGGAAGGCTTTCTGGAGGAAGAGACATCTAAGTTGAAGACTGAAAGGCAAGAAGAGAATGAAGAAGAGGGTTCCAACTGGGGGGAAGCAGCTTGGGTAAAAGCAAGGAACTCCATGCTAGTATAGGGTAAGCACTGAAGGATATGGTTGTTGCAGGGGTTTATTAAGGAGAATTGACCACAGGATCACAAGGTGAAGTCCCACAGTAGGCCACCTGCAAGCTGAGGAGCAAGGAAGTCATTCTGAGTCCCAAAACCTCAAAACTAGGGAAACCAACAGTGCTGCCTTCAGTCTGTGGTCAAAGGCCCGAGAACCCCTGGTAAATCACTGCTGTAAGTCCAAGAGTCCAAAAACTGAAGAACCTGGAGTCTGATGTTCAAGGGCAGGAAGCATCCAGAACAGGAGAAAGATGAAGGGCCAGAAGACCCAGCAAGTCTGCTCCTTCCACCTTCTTCTGCCTGCTTTTTTTCTAGCCACCTGCCTGCTTTCCTTCTGGCTGCACTGGCAACTGATTAGACTGTGCCCTCCCAGATTGAGGGTGGGTCTGACTCTCCCAGTCCACTGACTCAAATGTTAATCTCCTTTAGCAACACCCTCATAGACACACCCAGGAACAATACGTTGCATCCTTCAATCCAATCAAGTTGACACTCAATATTAACCATCACAGGATAAGAACAGGAGATGAAGCTGGAGAGCAGGAAGGGGAATCAGGGACCAGACCATGAATGTTGGTATCAGGGTTCCAACAATGACCACCCCTTTGGGAACTTGTCAAGTCCTGACCTGGACTCTGGTATGTGCCCCTGTGTTCCCAACTGAGTTTGAAGGTGTTTCCCCAGCCTTTCCCAGGAATGCTCACCTATCGTAGAGGCAATAGGCACTAGACAAGTGTGATGAGGTAACACTACTTTTCTAAGTGCTTTGTTTCCCTGAACATGCCATTTATTACATTTTGGGTTTTAGCTAAGGTTCAAGGGAATGGACTGGAAGGATGGGGCTTCCCAGCTCAGGTTCAGAGTGAAGCAGCATGCCAAGTGAGCCTGTTTCCAGAGCCCAGTGGGAGAAGGCTCAGGCGAAAGCTGTCAACTGGGGTGTGCCAAGAGGGTGGAGGTAAATAATCACCATGGCACGGCACCACCCTCTCCAACCCCGGCACTACTTTGAATTATCAGAAAACATACAGATTTCTGCCTTACAGAAGACCCCTTTATTTTTTGTTTTTATAACTTTATTGTGATATAGTATCAAATGTACAGAAGAATCACATATACTTCCATATATTCCTTATTCAGTCTCCTTATATATTAAAATTTTGCCCATATTTGTTGTGTTATTGCCTTGAATTATATACATACTATTTTCTGAATCATTAGAGAGTAGTTTCATATGTATATAATATAAATACATATTTTACTTTTAATTTGCCAGATATAACTTTATTTTTTTTAATTTTTCATTTTTGTGGGTACATAGCAGGTGTCCATATTTATGGGTTACCTGAGATATTTTGATACAAGGATGCAATCCATAATAATCCTGTCAGGGTACATAGGATATCCGTCACCTCAAGCATTTATCCTTTGTGTTTCAGTCAATTTAATTATAATATTTTAGTTATTTTAAAATGAAGGATTAAATTATTTTTTTTATTGTAGTCACCTTGTTGTACTAGCAAATACTAGGTCTTAATTATTCTTTCTAACTATTTACTGTACCCATTAACCGTCTCCCACTCCCGCCCATGATTACCCTTCCTAGCCTCTGGTAACCATCCTTCTGGGAGTAGTTGTATATATCATGCCTCTTTATTCCTGAATATTTCCATGTGTATTTCCTCAGAACATTCACACATAGTCACAGTGCAATTATCAATGTTTTTAAAAAATTAACATTATTATGAAAGTGTTAACTTATCCAGGGTCCATAATCAAATTTTGCCAACTATCTCCCAAAATGTTTTTTATTGCTATTTCTTCCTAATAAAGCATCAAATCCAGTATTACACGTTGTATTTAGTTGCCATATGTCTTAGTTTGCTTTAATCACTAGCAGTTCACTATGTACATCATTTCATTTAATCCTCATAACTGAGGCTCAGAAATGTTTAAGAAACTTGCCCAAAGTCACAGAGATTGAAATCCCAGTCTATTTGATTCCAACGAGTCTTTTCTTTCCATAGTATCATCCTGACCATAATTAAAATATTATGTTCTTCTAACATGGAACCAACTCTCTCTCAGAACTATCAGAGAAAAGATTTGGTTTGCTGTCCAAGATGTATCATTTGTTAAGTGCATGATCTTGAGGTTCTCATAAAAAAAAAAAAAGAAAGAAAATGAGCGTATAAATGACTTTTGTAAATTGTAGAGCTAGAAACATAAAAACCTACCAGTGCCACATTCACACTAAGGTGTAAATGGCTGAAATCAGACCCTACACTGAGTAATGACAGAAAAAATGGAGCAAGAATTAAACAGAGTAATAAAATATTCACGTAGAAAGGTAAAAAGGCACAAGAATGGGTTGAAGATTTTGGAAGGACATGTTTCAGCTACTTCCTAACTTTTCTGAACCAATTCCTTCCCAGACCCAAGGTGGTATCCTAAACTTTTGCATATCTCTTTCCTGTGTTTATCTAAGATTCCAGAATCCATAGACTGCCCCCCTCGCCCTCCACCCATGCACACACTCACACTCACTCCCCCATCCCTGGGGAGAAGTTTCTTCCTTCTCCAAATATGTACAAAACCACCAGTCCCTAAGCCCAAGTGGGCTGGCTGAGATCAGGGCTATTCTGGGGCAGCCAGTTTGCACGCTGATAGGGGAGGATTAATGAGACAGTCTGCTCATCCATTGCAATTAGAAACAACACTGGAACTGTTCTGAGGCTATTTCTATGCAGGGAACTTGAACTGCTCATCAGCCCTCCTCACTCAGAGACCTGTGGGTAATTAGGGCCGTGTTAAATATAGGAGAATCAACCCAGAACAGCCCCATCTGTGCTGGCGCCTTGGGTTCTGAGGATACACTGTGCCCTCAGCTAGCACTCCAACAGCAGGAAAGGGGGATTTAGCTTCAACCTGGAGGATTTTGGTGTTGCTTAACTCAAGCTAAAAATGCTCCGGCCTTTTAGCCCCACATGGGCTGTCAGATAAAATTCAGGAGTGAAAACCACATCAGCCCCAGGAAATCACCTAACATTTATGGGCCCTATTTGCCAAGCCACAGGGTTGCCACCAACTCTTAAAAAGGACAGTTTAGCTTAGGATGAAGGCATGGAGGGAGTCCAGTGTGTCTGTAAACCTTATATCTGAGGAAGAACAACTGAAAAAACAAAAACAGTGGGTAAGGAAGGATGCCATAGCATGTAATTACAACACTTTCTGACTCCAAACAGTTGTGTGGACACTGGGTCATAATGCAGCACTTTTCTGTCCTTCTGAAAAGACACTCCTAAGTAATAAGCTCATAGCACACAAGATTGGAAAATACTGCACAGTCTTTATTTTCTCATGATGTTGCTCAGGGGTAGAGGTGGTGCTGAATATATTAGCTCCACTTTACGGATTTTATTTTCTAGAAATTGTTGGGGGAGAGAATAAACTCAGACCCATAGGTAGAGCCCACAGTAAGTCCCAGAGAGAGTCATCCTGAGTTCCTGTGGCCACTAGTCTTCATGGTAATTACCTCGTTGCAAAATGCATCCTCTGGGACCTGCTACTCAAAGTGTGGTCCTTGAATTGGCAACTTTGGCCTCCACTGAAAGTGTGGTAGAAATGCAGAATCTCAGGTCTCATGTACTCAGTCAGAACCTGCCTTTTAACAAGGTCCCTTGGTGATCCATATGAACTAAGAGAAATATTAAAGTTTAAGAAATATTCTCCAGGAGGCCCATTGCCTTGTATCTGGGAGAGGGTGTGAGGCCATTTGTTGCAATGCCCCAGGTATTTGTTGTTTGCTTGTTTATGGTTGGTTGGTTTGTGTTTCCTGATGTCTGATGATTAGAAAGTCTTACAACATCTCAGGCTTCCAGGATGGGTGCATTTGAGGGTCCTAAGGTAAAATTTTAGGCCAAGTCTTCATTCTTAAGCCTTTCCATTTCGTCCATCTCATAAGGGATGAGGAGTCAAAGGTTTTAGACTGGGAGGGCCTGTCTCCTAATTGATTTAGGACATTCAGTTGTGTTTGTGGTTACCAAATGTCATAGGGGCTTGTCTTGCACTGATCTATAGCTCAGTGACTAACATCCTCAAGATGGGAACGTGGCTTGGTGTGTTCCTGTAGCTGTATACCTTGTTTCCACGGAGCCCATTTTTTATTCACCCTAAGTTTGCCTGGCCTTACAAAACTTCTTGGGTGGTAGCAGGGGCCATTGTATCCTAAGAAGATCCACTGGAATCAATGTTTGGTGGAAGCTGGCTCCAGTAGAGGTCAACTTCCCCAGGTAGAAAAGGAAATTGCTGTTTTTCCAGGTATTTGGGGGGCTTGCTGGCCAGGCAGGTTGCTGTCAGGGTTTGAAGGCACTAAGACCCAGGAAGCAGACACTCAGCCCAGTTGTTGAGACAGATCCAGACTCTCCATCTCTGACAAGCCATTTGGACTGTCTTTTTTGAGTTCTTTATGTTTTCCTAATTCATGGACTTCAGGCAATCACAGCCACCCATATGACATCCTCTTTCAGCTGCAAACTACCATGGGGTGATGGACAGAGCACTACCCTGGAGACACTATTTCACAGGCAATTTTGCATCCACTTAGCCCCATCTGAAGTTGACTCAAGTGGACTAGTATGGGCAGCAAAGAAGCACACAGATGGTGGCATCTCTAGGAGTACTAAGCTACCCAGATGACCGAGAAGGACAGTTATGATAAGGTGACAGGCTGCATTTCTCCAATCCTGAGTAGGAAACATATTTTCATCCCACATGGTCACTCAAGTTCTATGGTTGTCAGGAGCTTCTAATGTCCCCATATTAAGAACCACATAATATATTACACCACCAGCTATCTCAAGACACATGGGAGAGAGTTTCAGAAGAATGTCGCATTGGTTCTACTTCCTTATCCCTAAGTAATTCTCCTCTTGCCCATGGAAGCAACAGAAGTGCCATTTGCAGATTACCTTCCTTTTTGAGTTGTTTCTTTGACAAACTTAAATGCCCAGGCCAGACTATGTAAGTATTACAAGTATAGCAGTGAACAGGCAGATATACTTCTGCCTAATGAAACTTACTCCTTGGTGAGATACACAGACATTAAATCAGCAATCAGAGAATTAATGAGTAATTAAAATTATAACAAGTGTGACAAAGAAAACATACAGGATGCTGTATACAGTGGTTGTTGGTAAAAGAGCTTTCAAAAGAAGTCCTGATTTGTAGCATCTGCCAATTTCTGCAGTGTAAATATATCCACAGTTAATTTCAAGCTATGGGCAGTTGCAGTTGCCAGCTCACACTGTTCTAGAATATTCAACAATCAGCTCTGGTTAGCCAGCATGAGCCAACTTCAGCAGACCACTGCGTCACATCAGATATTATAGAGAAGGACTAAGCTGAGCTATGGGGGGGTCAGAGCTTTTCTGATGAAGTGAAATTTAAAGTGAGCCTTGAGGGAGCATCAGTAATTTGCTAGGGAAGAAGTGAGAACAAAAGACTTTTCATGCATAAGGAATAACTTGTACAATGCATAAGGAATAACATGTATAAGGAATAACCTGTACAATAGCTTGTACAAAAGAGGTAAGAAGGAACATGGTGTTTTATGTAATGGGAGAAGATCAATGTGGGGAAGCTTAGTGTGCCTCCAAACCAGATGAAATAGATACTATTATAATTATCCTCATTTTTAAGGAAACTGGGCTGCAGACAGGCTGAATAACCAAATAACTAGCTCAAGGTCACATAACTGTAAAGTGGTAGGATGTGGATCTGAATCTTGGCAATCTTTCTCTAGAGGCTGCCATGCTATCACTTTGTGCTGCCTTTCAGCTGAGAATGAAAATGGTAAGCAAGGGCTCAAACCATGCAAAATCTAGTAAAATGACTATCTTCTACAGGCAATATCAAATTCATTTCTCAAGGCAGCTCTCCAGGCCAGCAGATCTTACTTAACCCATTTGGTTAGGAGACCATAGGAAAATCTGATGAAATATGTAGACACCCTCATCGTAATGAATGTGTTCAAACACATACACAAATTTACATATTTTTTTGATGGTTCACGAATACGCTAGTCCATTTATAATCTCCTTAGTAGTCCAAACATTGCAGAAAAGCAATCTCTGTGGGCTGCATTTTCCCCTCCTGCTTGCCTCCTGCCTCCTATCTTAGATACTTTTCTCGATTCAGTTCTTGCTCTCTGCCATCTTACAAGGAATTTGCAAGTTTCTCTTGCTATTCCAGGAACAGAAGATTTCATCTTTTACTGAAGACCTGGGGCCATGTCATTTAAAATACCTCCAGCAAGAGTGTTGGGCTGTGGTCAGGAAATGTTGATTTTCATCTTAACCTGCTCTCTGATAACTTTCTCCTGTTTCCCTATCCTTAACATGGAAATTTGTTAGCACCTGTATTTAGTGCTTTCCTTGAAGACCTGTATCCTGGCACTTCCTATGTTAAAATATGCCATGAAAATCCAAATGTATGTCTATAATTAAGTTTATGATAAGTCTACTTTTCACTGAATTATATTTGAGAGTAAAATTGTATTACAGTATTGAATTATATTTCAGAGTAAAATTCTAGTATAATTATGCTTTACTCTGACTTCTTCATAATTGCTTTTGAATTTATAGCTGATATTCAGAAAAGTGTTCTGAGACCTTTGGGAAAAAATCCCATGTAAATGCGGAGCATTGCAACTATAATAATAATTATTTTACTGCTATTTCCACCACTGACCCTGACATATTTTTCCCTCTACTTCCAATCAGCTATTTTCTCCCTCCCATCCAAAATAAGGAGAGACAGCTTTAAATTAGCTAAAAAACAAAACAAAACAAAAAACAGATCCTTGAGGTACCATCTGCTGTGACAGCCTTACGAGGTAGAGGAGAGCTTTTTGATACCATCCAACATACCAGCTTATGAGAGCTGATTGTTAAATATCTTGGAGTTTTATAAGCTGACAACTGTTTTAGATATCAAAAACTAATGGAATAAAAATGCTCTGATGAGTCAGTAATAAAATACTGAGCAATGGCTGGGCACGGTGGCTCACGCCTGTAATCCCAGCTCTTTGGGAGGTCGAGGCAAGCAGATCACGAGGTCAGGAAATCAAGACCATCCTGGCTAACACAGTGAAACCCTGTCTGTACTAAAAATACAAAAAGAAAAAAAAAATTAGCCTGGCATGGTGGCGGGCATCTGTGGTCCCAGCTGCTCGGGAGGCTGAGGCAGGAGAATGACGTGAATCTGGGAGGCAGAGCTTGACTGAGCGGAGATCGTGCCACTGCACTCCAGCCTAGGCGACAGAGCAAGACTCCATCCCCCCCAAAAAAAAAAAAAAAAAACTGACCAATACTACAAGCAAGACACTGACCTAAGTGTTATAGGGAAGACCAAGTACGTCTTTAACCTATAGTCTAAATAGATACATGGGAGGCTATGGGCCCCTCAAGGGTAGTCTTCTTAATAAACACTTGCCATAGTTTGGGCCACTGAAAGATATAAATGAAACACATGTTTGTTGAATGAACAAATAAATGGATAAATGCTAAGGTGCAGTGCTGCCTAGCATTGGGAAGATGACTTTCAAGAGAATCCCAGAGACTCATGCCCAGATTAGGACAAAGGAAATGTCTTTCTGATGACTTTCCTGAAAGTGACATATATAAGGAATAAGAACTAATGAGTAAATACTTGTGTACTGTTCTGTTCTTTGGGCCTTTTTCTCTACCTTTCTAACTTCTCTTCCTGACTTGGTAGACCGTAATCCATTTGAAATACTGCTCAGTGGAACCCCAGTGGTTTAGTAGATCTGCGAAATTCGATATTATTTTCTTACAAAACCTCTCCTCTGGGGATAGTAACCTTAGTCAGTCTCCTAGTTTTGGCTTTGTTGCGCGAAGTGAACTATCGTGGATTAAAGATGGCCACAAGTTCTTTGCTGCTCTATGCATTGAGAAGTGAAGTCTAATTACCCAGCCCTTGGATCTAGGCTTGCATTACTGATTCATTTAATATATAGAATTTGGCAGAAGTGATCCAGAACTTCAGAATTTAAGTGATTCAGAAGACTTACAACTCTCATCCATGCCTTTTGGAATACGTGTTCTTGGAAACTAGCTGCCATGTTTTCAGGAAGCCCAAGCATTCCTATGGAGAGGTCCATGTGGAGAGGATCCAAGATATCCAGTAGATAACCCTGGATGAGTTCCAAGTCAACTATAAGAAGCACTTGCCAGTCATTTGAGCAAGCTATCTTGGAAGTAGGTTCTCCAGCCCCAGTCAAGCCTTCCCAGATGACATTTTTTATCTGCATGAGTTTATCAGAGGTGAACTGTCCCTACTGAACCTGCCTAAAACAGATTAGTGAACAAAACAATTGTTATTGTTTTAAGTCCCTAAGTTGTGTAGGAGTGTATTATGCAGCAATAAGAAACATGCCAAAATAGTAAACAAAAGGAATACTGGATTCTTAAAGGAGTATGAAGATTAATTAGAGCTACCAACAGTAACTGAAACAAAATGCGAGGATGGTGATTCCTACTAAATTCCCCATTTATTTTGCTGATCTATCCCATGCAGAACACAGATGAATTTTGAAGAATGACAGTGAATTTTTAATATCTCAATCAGATGTTGGCTCCAATTGCGGCTGTTGTTCCAAATGTAGTTTGATGGAACAAATCAATAAGCCTCCTGGCACCTGGTCAGGAGCCATTGAGCTGGCAAATGCTTATTTCTCTATACCTGTTAATAAAGTCCAGAAATTAGCAAATTCTAGCTCATGGGCCAAATTCTGACTACTGGATTTTTATAAATAAAGTTTTATTAGAACACAGTTACATTCATCTATTTACATATTAGGTATGGCTGCTCTTGTGGTACAACAGCAGATTTCAGTAATTATGGCAGAGTCCATCTGTCCTCCAAATTCTAAAATATTTATTTTCTAGCTTTTTACCGAAAATGTTTGCTAACCTCTGGTAAATACCATCTGAAGCAATTTGCTGCCAGCCAACAGGGTTAGTGATATGCCTCCACTGTACTACTTCAGGGCTCTTTCAACTTTACAGCCCTGTGTTATAATGTAGTCCACAGGGACCTTAATTGTCTACCCATTCCATCAGATAACATGCAGGCACATTATATTAATGATCTTATATCATGATTACTGTACCTGATAAATAGGGTGAAGTAACTAGTTCTAGATATGACGTTAAGATACTTGCATACCAGAGAGTGATAAATTCCACAAAATTCAGTTTATATCCAACTGAATGTTATTGAAATTTGTAGTGATCTACTTGTTTCGAGCATGCCAAGATATTCCTTTCATGAACATGATGACAAGTTGCTATATCTGACCTCTCCTACTATGAAGAAAGAGGGATAATGTCTAATGGGCCTTTGTGGATTTTGAAGAGAATATATATTTCATTGGGCATGCTACTATAATCCATTTACCAAGTAAGATGTAAGGTCATTAGTTCTGTGTGGGGTCCAGAACAAGAAAAGCCTCTCCAATAGTTCAAGACTGCCATGCAAACTGCTCTTACATCTAGATCCAGTAGATTCCATGGTGCTCAAAATGTCTCTGTTAGGCAGGAATCCTGAATGAAGTCATTAACCTGATAGATGAATCATAGAGCAGACATTTAGAATTCTGGAATAAAACTATAACAACTTCTTCAGAAAAATTCTTCTTTTAATTCAGAAATTCCTCTTTTCAAAATTCTTCTTTAGAATACCAGTTTGAAACTGGAAGTTTGATCATGGGCCATCAAATTATAATGCAACCTGAACTGCCCATGATGAACTAAGAGTTGTTGATCCATCAAGCCTCTAAGTTGTGCATGAATGATAGCATTCAGTGATCAAATGGAAGTAGAATATATGAGATCAAGCACAAGTACATTGAATAAGCAAGTGACCCAGTTACTCATGGTGTCTATTTGTGCAACAACAGCTTCAGAATCTTACACCCATGGCCTCATGGGAAGCACTCAGTGACCAGTGGACTGAAAAATATTTGGCCTTGTTTACAGAAATTTTTGCGTAATATTCTGGTATCATCCAAAACCGAATGATTACATTGTTGTGGCCCTATACTAGTGGTGTGGGGAAGAAAAATTTTCCCAGTAAGAACTTCCAGCAGTGTACCTAATTGTTCATTTTGCCTCAATGGAAAGACAGCCAGAGGTATAAATCTACATTGCTTCATGGGCAGTAGCTAACAGTTTAGATGGATAATGAGGGACTTAGAAGAAACATGACTAGAAAATTAGTGACAGGAAAATCTGGGGAAGAGGTAAATGGATAGACCTTCCTAAATGGGCCCATATGAATGCTCATCAAAGCTCAATCTCAGCTGATAAGAATTTTAATAATGGACAAGAGGACACATTCTGCAGACCTCTATCAGATTTTTCTTTCCAGTTTCTTCTGTTCTTGACCAATGAGCTCATGAACAAAATAGCCGTGATGGTAGACATGGAGGGTATGCATGAATTCGGCAACACGAACTTCTACTCACAAGGCATGAAAGGACAGTATTTTGTTCTTGCTCCATAGAAACTTACTCTTCATAGGGATTTGTCTTCCCTGCCTGTAATACCTTTGCCAAAATCAGTATCTGTGGACTTAAAGAATTCTTACGTCTTATTTCCCTTCATGTTATTCCACGATGCTTTGCTTTTGACCAAGCAACTTACTTTGCAACAAATGAAGAATAAGAGATTCATGCTTATGGAATTCATTAGTCTTA
Source organism: Macaca nemestrina (assembly GCF_043159975.1). Taxonomy (NCBI): domain Eukaryota; kingdom Metazoa; phylum Chordata; class Mammalia; order Primates; family Cercopithecidae; genus Macaca; species Macaca nemestrina. Next base: position 80,019,783 of record NC_092125.1, read on the forward strand.
ACTTGTTATCCATCACTCTAAAGCAATAGATAGGTGGAATTCTTCTTTTAACTATTTACTGTGCTAGATGGTTGGAAACACTTTGCAGGGCTAGAATAATATCCTGAAAGATGCAGTAAATTCTCTAAACGATCAATCAAGGCATGTTGCTGTTTCTCTCTTATCCAGATTTCATAGATTCAGGAATCAAGGGAGAAAAATGGAAAGGGCTCCTCTTACTGTTACCCATAGTGATCCACAGCAAAATTTATTCTTTCTATTCTCAACTTTAGACTCTGCTGGTCTAGAAGTTCTGGTCCCCAAGGAAGAGATGCTTCTACTAGGATATACAGTAATGATTCCATTAAGATAGAAGTTGATACTCCCTGCTGCCGACTTTGGGCTCCTCATGCTAAAGCATCAACAAACAGAATAGGTTATTGGTGTATTGGCTGGGATGACTGGGGAAATGGGATTACTACTACACTATAGAAGTAAGAAAAAGTGTGCCTGGAATTCAAGATCGTATCTTATACTCTCAAGTCTTGTAATTACTTTTGTTGCTGTAACGAACAAAGTAAGTGGAAAATAACCCAATACAGGCTCAATTGCAAAAGCTTGGATCCCTCAAAAATGAAAATTGACATCACCCCAGGCAAGAAACCATGACTAGGTGATGTGCTTGCTGAGAACACAAGTATATGGAATGGGTAGTGAAAGAAGGACGTTATAAATACCAGTTATGACCACAAGATCAGTTATAGAAATTAGGATGGTAAGAATTAGGAATACTTATTTTTTGATATAAATATATTTGGTTGTATATTAACCAATTCTTTTTTCTCCCCCATCTACCATCTAATATAAAATGGGGTAATAATAGTCTTTGTATTAGTTCCCTAGGGCTGCTATAACAAAGTACCACAAATTGGGTGGCTTAGAACAACAGAAATTTATTTTACTGCAGTCTGTATGTGAAAAGTCCTAAATCAAGGTGACAGTGGGGTCACTTCCTTTTTAGAGGCTCTGAGGGATAACCTGTCCAATGAGTCTCTTGTAGGCTCTGATGGTTGCTGGTAATCTTTGGTGTTCCTTTGTCCAATCTCTGCCTCCATTGTTACATGACATTCTTTGTGTCTGTGTTCAAATTCCCCTCCTCTTGTAAGTACACCAGTCACTGAATTAGAACCCACCTTAATCCAATATAACCTCTTCTTGATTATATCTGCAGAGATCCTATTTCCAAATAAGATCATCTTTACAAGGTCCAGGGGTTAGTACTTCAACATGGCTTTTTGACAGACACAATTCAACCCGTAATATCCTTGTATCTCAGTATATTTATATGACATGACATCGGAGGGAAAGTGGATCTCGGCTAAAAAAGGACTGAATATCATTCCAAAATGGACAAAGCAACCTATGAGGCTAGGTATCCTGTTTTTTTTTTTTTTTTGGGGGGGGGGCATCGTCTCACTCTATAGCCCAGGCTGGTGCCATGGTGCCATCTCGGTTCACTGCAACCTCTACCTCCTGGGTTCAAGAGTAGCTGGGATTACAGGCGTGTAACACCATGCCTGGCTAATTTTTGTACTTTTGGTAGAGACAGGTTTCACCATGTTGGCCAGGCTGGTCTCGAACTCCTGACCTCAAGTCATCCACCCACCTCAGCCTCCTAAAGTGTTGGGATTACTGGTGTGAGCCACCGCGCCCAGTCGTCTTTTAAGTGTGTTTTCATCTGTAGAACTGAGAGTTGCATCATACTAGATAGAAGCATCATTTTGCTAATGTCTTCATTTGGAAGTTATATTTAGTTAAGAGAAGTGGACATGGATGCCAAGTTGGCAAGGGATGGATTTTGGTAGCATCCTACGGTATCAACTTAGCTAAATCAGGAGCTATATTTTCCAGAATTTCCTCTCCTGATTCACACTGAGTTAAGGTTAGTCTTAAGGGAAATTTGCATGAGGTTGGAAAAGCAGAACTGAAGCAGCAAGCACATGAAGGGGGCACCAAACTCTATGATGGCAAAGCACACATTTTCCCTGATGTGGTGATTTACCTGGACTTAACGCAGCAGCTGTAGTTGAAGCTCCCAAAGCTCTGTCTTCAGCTTTGCCAAGTCCTATGCTAGGAACATGTTCAGCTCCATGGCAGAGGGCACTAGATCTCTCCGGAAGTCACTCCCATTGAGGTTGGTAAAAGGCTGATATGGGTTCCAGTTTTTCCTCCTAATTCCTATTCTTCTTTGTTCTCCTCTACTTCATGCCCAGCTTTTGTTACTGATGGCTGTGCTGACCCGGAGAGTTCAGCCCATTATCAGACAGATGCAACAGACTCCCATTGACTTATTCAACAGATCTCACACTTGCCTGAGGTCTAATCCCTGGAATAAACCCCTCATTCTATGTCACTGTTTCTGCTTCTTATTAAACCCCAATACATGTACCTTCTATCAACACTGACAAAGGTTGTCACGAAGGAAGAAATCAGGAACCACGGAAAGCACTGGTGTTCATATTCCACCACCTCAAAAAGGTGGGAAGTCTTCTACAGATAGGTGTGATTTGGCACACTTCTGAATTATGACCCATCCTTCTGGGTGCCAGTGCTAAATAGTCATTTTCTACCACCCTTCATCTGACCTCCATCCATATGCCACAACTGTCTCCAATCAGAGCTTGAAACCAAACAGCAACCTATATTTCATGAGATTGCATGTTTCATGTTTGGGGAAAAAAGCACAAAATAAAATGTGTTGTGGCCTATTTACAAGAGCCTGTCCCCAAATAAGGTGAAGGCCATCATTGATTGGTCTCTATTTAACTTGGCTCATTGGACTTCTTACCATCAGAATATCTAGCTGAGCAATTTATTAGCATTCTATCTTAGTCAGCTTCTGGAGTGTCATTCAGATCCTAGTTCTTTACTCTGACACAGGTTTTTTTCTTTTCATTTTAGCCTCCCAGTTTCTCCTGTTTCTCATATTACAAAAGGCCGTCTTTCCCCTTTACTGCCAGCACGTGATTGTGGGGTTGTGCACGTTTCTTCTTGCATATTTCCCCTTGTACATGTTTTTTGTCAGCTTCCTTGCCCTACCTCCCATGATGCCTTTTCTTATCCAGAAGAAACTGGCACAAACTCTTTCAAGAAATGAAAACTCCCTATCCTGGTTCACATGCATTGATTAGAAAAGTATTAACTATTGAAATAAATGTAATATATAAAGCTGAAGCTGCTGTTTTATTCAATCTAACAATGTTTGCTATATTTTAAAAAATTAATTGCAGATTCATTCTACTAAGTAATTAGATTCATTTAATATAAAACAACCCTTGCTGGATTCTGAGAATGGTTCATGCATTGGTCAGGGACTCAGCTTTCTTGGGGTGACACAATTATTTCCTAGGGCAGCCCGATAGCTCCCAGACAGCTAGTGAGGCCCAGCAACCTGTGGAGTCTGGCTTCTGGAGCTATGGCTTGGTTAATCTGTATTATTTTCATGAAGTGGTTAACATTCCTTATGAAGAAATGGAGGCTAAGTGACTCACAGCAGATTAGTAGAAAAGTCCTGAGTCCCTCTCAGAATCCTTGGTATTCTGGTTGGCAGGATTACTGTTTGCCTCAGGATAGGCTTTTCTCTCAAAATCATAAATTTCCAAAAACATAAATCACTTCCATGTGGATAAAGATGAGAAATTGTATTGATTTTTCTGTTTTGTTAGAAAGAAAAAAGAGAGGGAAAGAGGGAAAGTGGGAAAGTGGGAAAGTGGGAAAGGGAAGGGAAGGGAAAGGAGAGGGAAGGGAAGAGGGAGGGAAGAAAAGGAGGGAGGGGAACAAAGAAAAAGCAGAAGGAAAGAAGGAAGGGAGAGAGGGAGGCAATATACCTTACATGCTATCAGAAATTTAATATTTAGACTTAAAATAACAAAAGAAAAAGTCTGATAAATTACCATGTATTTTAAATCACTAATTATATATCAACCTGACTCCTTAAACCAAGGAAATTGTTAGCCTGAAGAATAGAAAGCACAGAGATTTACTTTTTACCTGATTAACACTTTGTATTAAAATAATCCAAAATAGCTGTTAATTCCTGTTAAATTCAGTCTCCACTTTTCTATAAAAGAAAAATTTAAATTATTTTTGGTAGAAAAGCTATTTTTTAATGTCAAAAATATTTCCTTATAACATTTTCAAGCCAACATACACAAAATTATTTATGTCAAATATTGTCACATAGAATCCAACATGCCAGATTCTTCAACTCTTTTATTCACCCCAGGCAAATTTCAGTTTGCCATAAATCTTCCTTATGGCCAAGTCCCACTAGACTTTTAATTTAATTAAACATTGAAAATATTTGCATTGTGTTTTTCCCATACTCCCAACCCTCCATCAACAGTGAATTGGGAACCCAGCTATGCATTAACCCAGAGTTATAAGGAAGCTGTACATATGTATGGAGCTCAGTTTCAGTTTGCTGGGAAGAGTAGGCAATAGCAATTTGCTGCAATGCATTCCACGGTTAATGTCACCAAAGATGTCAAGTGAGCAAGTGACAATGGGGCAGTTGGGGCAGAAGAGGGGGAGAGGAATAGCAAGATCCCTAAGTGGAAGATTGTCCTAAGTTTTTATCAAATACCCACTAGGGAGATCACTGAATTCTCACCAATCAATCTGGCAGTGATTTGGACACCAAGGCGCAAAGGCAGATGGGATCCCCTTAAGTTCACTTTATGCAGGGCTTCCCCAATGCAAAAGGAATTATATTTGCAGGAGAGGATGACAGCATTGTGAGAATAGAAGGGATAGTGACTGGGCAGATCAATACTGGAGCTGTTTCACTTCCTTGCTAATTCTGTTTCACAGTGAGAAAACTGGATATGTTTCCTTCCTCATCTCTCTTTCCCTATATAAAAATCTGTGTTTTATTTCAACTTTTATATGCAAATTACCAGAGCTAAGAAAGGCTTGAACCTGAGTTAAGGTAAAAGAGGGGGGAAAAAAGACACATCCCAAACCAGTTTCATTTATGTAATGAAAATAAATTTTTACACAATCAACAGAAACACACCAAGATTTTTTTTGCGAAAAATATTTTTAAATAAATTTTTCTTTTTTTCTTACATTCTGATATACATATGTAACAAGGTTTATGGCGCTGTAACCAGAATCAAATCAGAAAAAAAAAAAAAAAAAAAAGGAAAAAGGTGGGAAGGAAAGTAATTGATATATTGTTGAATTCCTTTCTATCTCCAACCTGGCAAATTTGCACTATTTGTCTACCATTCAGCTGCCAGCTCTAACTTGTTTGCACACTTAAAACATCATATTATTGCACAAGAAGCCAGTGAAGGCATATGGTATAATGGTCAGTTCCTCACTATTTCAAAAAAAATCTCTTAAACCCAGAGAAGGAAAAAAAAAAAAAAATGCAGAGCATGAAACACACAAAATCAAAGGTATCCTTTGTCTTTTTAAAGAATGCCTGAAGGATTCTTAGACCACTTAAGCTGCCCTGATCTTCTCTTTGCACCAGTAAGCACAACAGGGCTTGGTTTGGTTGGGTTTTTGTTTTCTATGTGGACAGCCCAGGCGGGTCCCAGGCCTTGGTGATTCAATGTCTTTTCTATTTACTTTTGGTTCTTTTTAATTGGTTTAAAGTGTGTAGTATTTTCGGTCTATGAACCTGCACAGACTATTTAGTCATAAACTCTACAAATAGCTTAAAAGGAAAAGGGGGAGAAACAAGTTGTATTATATTTTTATTGTTGGCTTAAAAAAATTACTTCTTTAACCTCCTGAATTTGTCAGTTTGTGGGAGGTGAATCTCAATGGCGTCAAAAGTTATAGTCTTCTCACACTTGTTAAAAATAAAGTGTTTAAACAAGTTTGTTTCCATTCACAAACTTTACTCCCAACTAAAAAAAAAAAAAAGAAGAAAAAAAAAAACCAGAATCCATCCTCCTTCCTCATTGTCTCCTAATGGAGAGCAGCAATCCTTTCCATCCAGACCATTGTCACACAACCGTCTCCACACCCATCAGCTTTGGTGTAAGGATTCTCGGTGTCACACCGTTGTTTAGGTCTTCCTCAAATTCTAGCAACTGCCCCATGAAGTTAAGGTTTGGGGAGATAATTGGTCGTTTGCCTTTGACAAATTTATAAGCATCAGTCATGGTCATCCGAGTGTGCTTCATCAAGTAAGCGATGACGATGGTGGCAGAGCGGGACACCCCAGCCTGGCAGTGGATGAGAAGCCCCTTCCCACACTGGTGAGCTTCCTCTGAAAAAAGGGAGAAAGACAAGAGATGAAGGGCAGATGGAAGGGAGAGGCACGGAGAGAGAAACTTTTATCTAAATTTTGCAATGCCTTATTTTGTAGAGAAATAATGAATTAAAACTGTTTTAAAGCCAAGTATAATCTACTAGTTCATTATATATATTTATGTCACAACTTCCAGAACTGGCTAAAGTTGATAGCAGCATGAACAAGAAGCTATACATCTACATTTAAAGAGAGGGAACAGTTTGCTTCACAGGTGACAGTGGCCTGAAGCCAGACCTATAACACAGTTAACTTTCACGCTGAACAAGCTACTGATTAAGTCAACTCTAACAGTCATTGAACCTCTCTCTTAAATGTCTTGTTCTCTTATTTTCTGGAATTATACTACTGAAAAAAAAAGAATGAAGGAAAAGGAGAGAGGGAGGGAAAAATTATACCAACACATGAAAATATACACTCACACACACATATATATATGTATGTGTATGTGTATGTGTGTGTGTGTGTGTGTGTATATATATGTTATATATATATATATAACAGTTCCTCTTTGGATTAAGGATGTTAATTCCAATTTTTGGTTGTGTGACTTAACAAACCTAAAGCTAGTAACAACAACTCTCTCACTTGTAATAGAGAAAAAACACTTTCTTTATTCTATAGAATTGCTCTGTACAGGAACGGGAATTAAATGGATAAGAGTTTTAGTCTTACTAAACCCTGATTAAGGTTAAAGGAATAAAGCTAAACTAGAAACATGCTATGTTCAGCTTCTCCCCAGAAAATCCAGTTGTTGCAAAGTTAACTAAAGGCCAGTAGCATACAGGCCCAGGGTGTCACCTCTCAAGCGTTCAACCCCATTTGCATCCACGTATGACATTCCAATGTGGCAATAATGCAGAAGATGGAGGAATCCCAGCAATGGTTCAAAATCCAGAGCAATTGAAAGAGGAAGACTTGCTAAGTTTTCGGATATATTAAAAGCTCAGGACAATAGCGTGTGGGCACTGCCTGAACAGATTCTTAACGACATTTCTAGACTCTAACGCATCTCTAAGCAAGCTTCCTTGAAGGAACACTAATTAGATAAACAGGTAGGGAAGGAGAAGGAGTAGAGAGAATAGCGATTTCACCTAAACTACATCTACTGGCTAGCCACCAGTGGACCAAGGAAAAAAAAAACCTGATGTAAATTTTCATCTTAAAAGTTTACAGATGAGGTTTACTTCTCATAGTCAACAGTATTTCAAGAAAAGTAAGCATCTCTCTTTTTCCAACCTTTTCCCTTCAGTGCACAGTATTGAGCTCCAAATCAAGACCAGAAAGCATGGTGATAAGAGAATGAGCTTCCAAGTGCCTGGCTGGACCACTGGTTCCACTACACACACTTGATTCAGGAATAAACAAACTGGCATAAACACTAAACTTAGATGCTGCTTAATTTATATTAGACTCTCAGTGAAAGCTATTATGTTTATAAAACCTGCTGTGTTTTTCCTAACGCAAGACTGTAAGATTTCAGTTTATCCAATAACATAACGATGAAAATAAAATTGTGCCTATGCAGGTTGTGATTTGGAGTTGTTCTTCGGGCTGAATGCTATTTGTTATTGGTCTCATTTTCCTTTAAAAAAAAAAAAAAAAAAAAAGGCAGGTAAGCCTGAGTAATCTATAAGGAATGTGAGAGCTTTGGTTGAAATCCTCGTAGAACAAGTATATCTTACCCTAGTCATTAAATAGAAAACAATTTCCTAACTTCCTCCAACTGGAATTAAGTCAGATGGAATCTCACTCATAACACCATGTATCAACCAGAAGTTCCTCATCTGCTTGTTGAGAAATTTTTCTTCCTCAGAGTTCCAGGTTTGGCTCAGATTTTATTAATAAAGAATCTGCAGTGTCTCTGCATCCTCAGTGTTGCCAGTTGGGAATTACTTAATAGGGCATCAGAAACATCACCTTAGTATGTTGTGAAAAGGCCTCAGGCTTGGGTCAAAAACCCTGGATTCTGGCCCCTTCTTGGACACTAGAATTCTTATGACCTCAGAGAAGTCACTTTCCTTCTCTAAGTTCAGTGATCACCCTGAATTTCCTTTCACACTCAATATTCCATGGTCCTGTGCTGACGGCATAATTAGCAAGGAAAACAGCTTGGCAACATGGCCGCAGATGTCAACACTACAGCAAATCCACCAGACCCCAGTGGCTGTTAAACCTAAGGCTGTTTTTTTTCTCTGGCGAAGGAACACCCCACTCCACTTAACTGTATTCTTCCTGGAATAACAACCTGCTGTAATATTTAGGAAAAGTACTAGACCACCCCTTTATGGTGACAAAAGTTGAAGTTACTTAAAAACAAAACAAAACAAAACAAAAACAAATGTTGAGTTTTGCTATATTGCAGGTGTTCCTAAAATGATATTTTGAGTCTTATAGCAGTTTGGGGCTATAGAAGTTGCAGAAATTAGGATTAGGATTAGGCTGATAGTTGCTTCCTTCTGGGGATTAAAGCCTGCTGTTGCTAAAACTTCCTCTTTGGGAACTACTCTGTCTACACAACCTGACCTTTCCTAGTTCAATGAGTTTGGGGCAGACTGTCAAAGGAAAGCTAGTACCATCTCCTCTTATGCTCGATGAATAAGGATTAGTAGGGTGACCGGAAGGCATGGGTGTGTTTGGAAGGGGTGTCATATTCACTAGATGTTGCTTCCAAGGTGCTGAAGGGTGCTAGTAGATCCAGTAGCAGTAGCACCAGCTCTGACCTCCAATTCCTTCCTTTCCATCCATTTTTCTGGTTATAGAGCACATAAATGCTAACTCCTACCACTATTTCACTGAGAACGTGAGGGATGAGGATTTCTAGTTGAACGGATCCCAACAAATTCAATTACTGCCCTTTTATATCCATCTTGATGGCTTGGATACACTTGACAGGCTATGACTTAGGAGAATGCTTAGGCTGTTTCAGTTAGCAGAGCCCTTCGAAACTCCAGGGCAGCTTTTTTTTTTTTTTTTTTTTTTTTTTTGCAACATAGGAATAAACCTTGAACTTGATATCAAAGCAAGAGCCGGAGGGAAAAGGAAGGCAGAGGATGAAAATTCCCTATGGGAGACAGTTACCAATGAACTCAAAAGCCTCTTCAAAGTACTGCCGCAGGTTCTGCTTGTTGCTGTCAGTGGCCGGCAGCCGCTTGTAGTTGAACAGGCCTTTCTCATAGTGGTAGAGGGGAAGATGAGTGGTGACATTGATGACGTAGCCGATGTTCAGCCGCTGCATGGTGTCCAGGTCCTGAGCATCCTGCTCATTGCCAAGGAACAGGAAGGGCAAGATGGGGGTGAGCTCAGCGTTCTCGATGTCAGGGGTGGTGGGGATAGGCTGAGGTAGCAAGCTCGAGGCCGCGGATGCGCCGCCCCCCACCTCCCGGCACTCTTGGAGCTGGAGGGAGTTATCACAGAGGTTTTCGTGGTTCTGCTTAAAACTACTAAGTCCACCTGGAACACAAACACAGAAAGTGAGAGTGACTGAGATTTCAGAGCTGGCAGAAAATGCTACCTCCCCATTAGAATGAGTTTGCATTGTAGCTCAAGCATATTTTAAATACACACATAAATATATATTTAAACAAAATACAAATAAAAATAAAACAAAAAATAAAAGTCCATTTAGAGACCCAAGACAAGCTTCGGGGAGTATCACTGCATGGAGCACTTGGGAAATGTGCTCTTTCTACAAATGAGGGCATGTTCCCCTAGAAAGAGTTCCACGCAGCGTCAGGCAATTTCCTCAGCTGCAAATGTGACCTGCCTCAAAGAGCCATATGCTCAGTGGCCTACATAGAACCCTGTGCTTTGGGAGCCAAGAAAGGCACAGATGACCTCCTCGGGTGGAATCTCAGCACCACAGGAGCACGTCTTGCACCCTTCATAGCTCACCTCACCCAGAGGGCCAAGTGTGCTCCCAATACAGCAGAGTGGTTACAAGCAAGAACGTTGGAAGAGACAGGTTACCTTGATTATACTCTGGGTACCATCATTTCCTGACACTATGACTTAAGTTCATTTACCTCTGTGCTTCAGTTCCACCATCTGTAAGCTGAGGGTGATGGCGTCTCCCTTTGAGTGCAACTGTGAGCCTCAGATAAATGAGTATGTGTAAAATACTTAACACATCTCCTGGCACACAGTAGAGCTCAGCAAGTAGTCACTATTTTAATTTATATTATTTATATGATTGCCCACAGGTGAAATCAGCAGAGAAGTACTTGGAAAAGACAAGCCAGGGTGGGGTGGGATGGATTGCTCTTATAATCTTTTTTCATATTCTCCATGTAGGTCCCTGACATTTGTCAACCCTGACTTTCAGTAGAACAGAATGTGAGAGCAGCGCAGTTGCTTACTCCTCGACTTTCCAAGGCTTATGGGCACATAAACCCATCAAGAAACCTCTTGTGGAAGTGTGAATGCATACTTTTGAGCTTACGGCTCTGCTCTGCCTCCTAAGAGTTATGCATCTAGCATAAAAAGCTTATAAACTGTGCTTGTTTCTCCATTTTTAAAATGCAAATCTTCCCCTGAACTAGTGCAATCTCATTTTGGGAATGGATCTTAGGGAAATCATCTAACCAAAGACAGTTAGCTAGATACATGGAGATGGTCACTACAATATTATCTGTTTTATATATATTTTTAAAAGGCCAAGTAAAACACAAAAACAAATTAAAAGAAAAAAAAGTTATTACATTCATTCCATGGAGTATTATGTGGCCTTTAAAAGAGTAGTTGCAAAAACGATGTGAAAATAAATAAAATATTTTGGTTTAATATTAAATTTTTAAAAAGCTAAGTAAAAAACATTCAACAAAAGCTGAAGGACTGTACAAAAAAATGAATAATTGTTTAAGTTAGGGAATTTATGGATCACAGTTTATTGTTTAAATTTTCTGCTAATATTTTTACACACAATGACCTGCACAGATAAACCCAAAGGATTATTACAAAGCTCAAATTATATAATATACATGTAAGTGCTATAAAATCTGGATTGACATTATTAGTGCCAACTGAACTCTAATTCAAATCAAACAGAACTAGATACACTCTGGCTTTCCCTTTGAAAAGAGGGGGAAGTAGAAAACTCCTATTAGCTGAAAGCCACCAGAACACAACATCTACTACCCTCAAAGACAGATGGCTTGTGGCTGTCTTGATAGTTCCAGGAGATAAGGCAGAAAACCCAAAGCATGAACAAGAGACGGTTATGTTGCAATAAGGACAGGAAGTCTATCTGTCCACTCGCCTCTGAGCCTAGCATATGTTCTTCTCCATTTCAAGTCTCATCTTTGACAAACCACAGCGGGAAACTCCAGACCATAACCTAGACCGAGTCTCATGACTTTTCATAACCAATGGAGCCGGAGCTGGCTGCGTAAAAGAGAGAAATCATATTCTCCTTAAGGTATGGTTATGATCCAAAGAAAACTCAAAGGGCAATACTATGTTCACTTTACTCATCGAAAGTAAAAAGTCAAAACCTACCTCAGCTTTTTGAAAAGAAAAACAAGAGCTGTATACAAATTTCAGCTGATTTCTAGAATTAACCTCTGCCCTTACGTATGACAGTTCATTCTGCTAGGCAGTTATGATAATAAACTTTGAACCTGAAGAGAGAATTCTGAAGTAGAAAGAAAGAAAATATTGAAAATAACTTCACCAGTGAAGACTTAAAAAATAAATAAGATAAAAACTACCCATTGTCATCATCACAGCCTCCACAAAAGGGATTCTGAAGAGTTAAAATCTGCTCAGCTTTGCCTCCACAGAAACCCAAATTCCACACAGATTCTGTGATGGGAACCTAATTCACTTTTTTCTTCAAAGGCGGCAGTTGTTACATTTTTCCATATAAGATGAGAGGAAAGAACAACAAAACAAATTCAAAAGAAGTCTCTAAAAGCAGGGGAAAAACCTCTCTGTTCTTATTTAGGGTACTCAAGCTGTAATTTGTCTTAAAAGCAGCTAGTTTAAAAAAAAATGCTAGAAAACCCCACACACAGAAAAAAGCAGCGTCCAGCTTTTTAAAATTCTGCCTCTACACCTCCTTTCTCAATGACATCAGCTGGAGGCTCCCCACCTGCCCAGTTGCCATAGCAGTTACACAAAGACATACAATGACATCAGTTGGCATGATATCAGCTCTTTGAGTGCAAACAATACAAGAAGAACTACTTTGTTTAAGGCCTTTGGTGCAACTGTGTTCTGGGGAGCCAATGATGTAATGCTAACAGGTGGCATGGGCCTTCCATTTGCCTAATGGGGGGAAAAAACCATGGGGAGTGGGGGGAGGAGGGAATTTGAGACAGACATGCAGAATGCTCCAAATCACAGAGCATGCTTATGTGCAAAAGTATGTGTGTATCGTATGTTTAAGCCATGTAGGAACTCTGTTCATATAATATTTGGAGGTGGGAGGGGTGGAGAGAAAAAGGAGATATTACAATTTAAACATATAAGGTAAACAAGGAAATTCTCCTTGAGGGGTCTGAAGAAATAGTCTCCTGTTCAACTGCCAGTATGCTAATCAGCTTGGGCATCAGTTCTCCATAAGGCTTATGCACAGCTACGTATTGCAGTTAAAAACTCTCTCTGTGGACGGTGCTTAAAGTAAAACAAAACAGTGGAAGCTCACAGTGGTGGCTTTTTCCAGAGAAGTCGGCAGGAAGGATTGTTTTCTTCTCTTGGGGAAGGGTTGAAATTGAAAGCTGGAGGGGAGGGGGAAGAGTAAAGCTAATCTGGTTTTTCTTTTCCAGTTACTTTCCCCCGACCCTACCCCATCGAATATCACCAGAGGCCAAAGGGACTGATCACTTAATGAGGAACCTTGATGATGTTATATTTATTACTATTTAAGAATATTAGAACATGATAATTAACAAACAAAGCAGGAGCAGTGTAGTATGGAGGTTAAGAGCAAAGGTCAGAGACAAACACACCTAGCTGCAGTTATGATTCTGCCTCCTAGCAGCTGTGAGACCCTGTGCAGGTCAGGTTCCCTCATTAAGCCTCAGTTTACCAATCTATTAAGTGGATGTAATATCATCTACCCAACAGGGTCATAGTTCAGGAAGGCTATGTAAAGGTTTTGATACACAACCAGGTATTCGATAAATAATGTCTTATTACCCCCAATATTATCACCTTTGTCGTAAATTCCAACTGATCTATGCAAACATCTAGTCCATGAGAGCCCTATGTGCAGTGCAGTCATTCAGCGCAGGGGTACTGAGTCTGGACTTACTGGGTTTGAATCCCCAGCACAGCCAAACACTAGCTATGAGACCCTGGGCAGGTTTCTCACCTGTCTATTCCTCCGTTTCCCTGTACACAAAATAGGGATAATAACAGTACCTACCTCACTGTACTGTTGTAATGATTAAAGTGGTTAATACAGTATTTTAAAACAATGTCCAGCACATTGTAAGTGCTTTTTCTTTCCATCACTTTGGGAAACTACCATTTTAAAGTTCTAAAAAAAAAAAAAAAAAAATCTGCTTGCTATAAAGACTCTATATAAGTAAGCTAATGTTCCTGAGTTTTTACTTTTAAAATTTGATTTAACAAAAAAGAATTAGGAACCAAGGTATCTGAGCAGTTTGAAAGTCTGCATAACATCCTTTTAACATAAAGAAAGCAGCAGCTCCCTATTTTTCCTAAACAAATATATCTGATTTTACTTTGTTGGTGCTAGCTTTCCTAGTAAAGACTATGTCTTTGCATTTCTGGTTTTTCCACAGGATTGGATTTTGAAAATAAAACCTTTCTTCCCTCTTTCTTCCCTTCCTCTAATTTCTACCAAGGTGGCTAACTTCTCTATGTGCACAAGAGCCTGCAGTTATTAGTGCAAACATATTGTAGCCATGAGCAACAATGCTGGGGTGGGGTGAGGCAGGGCAAGGTGGGGGTGGGCAGCAAACATTTTCAAAGCTTATCTCAAAAGTAGGTTCTCTGCCAAAATGAGTATGGTCAGTACACTGATTCTAAATGGCAGCAACAAAGAATACCTAGCATCCCTAAAGAACTGTATGTGGAAATACTGCCTGCCAGTTTCTGCTAACACAGGCTTAGTTCAGTGACAGTCCTACTGAAGCAATGGATTCTAGTTTTAGTGGGAAACTTCTCTTGATAGATGCATTTCAGCTCCTGTTGCTGTTTTGGCTACTGCAGTCCTGGAAACAGAAGAGTCCTCTGTAATGTGATTCAGAAGCAATGCACGAGGTGGTGAGTTAAAGAAACCACATCCAAATGCAGAATCTATAAGCAAGAGATTTTTATATTCTAAAGGTGGACAGCACTTTCTGGTCTTACGCTAAGCTAGAAAGTGAGTTGTTTCCAGAAATTTAAGGAACACTGTCACTGAAGGTCAGCAAACAGAAGTAATGTCCAAAGACCAGGGCGAGGGGTGTAGGCTAAAATTGGACTCTTCCACAGTTTGCTATAAGCATATTGATCACCTCTCTCTGTTGCCTAGTTTTTCTTACTGAGTAACTAGTCTTTTAAAGTAAAACAGTACCTTGATGATAGCGGTTAAGATCATAGACTGGAGCCAGACTGCTTGAGTTAAAAATCCTGACTCCTATCACTTACCTTGTAACAAGTTATTGATGGCTCTGCATTTCAGTTTACATATCTGTGACTTGTATATAATAATATCTATCTCACAGAGTTCTCAATATGGATACAATGCTACATGAGAGTTAGGTGTTTTATTGTAAGTGGGAGAGACATTGGTGTAAGTTGGATGCTATTTTGTTTATACCAAGAACAGATGGATGCTATGATATACTCCACAGAAACAGTAGAACATCAGAGCCACTAAAGATTCTATAAGCACAAGAATCTTGTGGAAGAACAAAGCCTGGATGAACTGGAGCTGATGTCAGGCTGCCAAGGCTGAAATCTTCTTCAAAGACAGGGTCAGAGTCACTTCATAAGTTTCAGGGCAGAATATCACCTAACAGGAGAAACATGTGGCGGCAGGCGGTGGGGGGGCAGTACCAGCTCCATCCACAAAGATTATTTCTACTTCTTGTTTTCTATGAAATGTTCTTTATACTCCATAGATGTGATTGGGTATTTTACAGTAGGAATTGGGTATTTTACAGTAGGGTATTTTCAAGTTCACTTGAAATCATTGCTACTGTAAAATACCCAAGGAAGTGTTACTTAAATTGTCTTATGATCTTACCCCCAGGGAACTTGTATTTCTTTCCCAAGAAGAGTGAAGGGAGGCCCTATCAAACAGAGGCAGAGAGAGTTGAATGGGAGTGTTGTCTCACTAGGTATAAGGTATGAAACAAGAGATAAAGAAGTGTTTCTCTTACTCACGGGAAGAGAGATTTAGGAGGCTATGAGTCAGAGAGAAGTCTTCTTATGATCACGTCATTTGACTGCTTCCCTCAAACCAGTGTGGTCTGGCTTACATGTGAAATGCCTTATGTGTGAAAAGACATAAACAAGGAGGTATCACAAGCTTAAAATACACACACATATACATAAAACTTCAGATATATACATACAACATACTGGCATCTTGAATCCCATTGAGTATCCATCCACATTATTTGGCTTGCTATATTATTAAGTCTTTTAGGAAGATATATCTAAAAATATTTTAGTCCCCCCACTCATGGGTTTTTTCCTGTGTGAAGGAAGCACAGTTATCTACAGATATATCTTAACAGCCAGCTCTAGAAAAGACAGTGGATGATATATAAAGCAGCAAAAAAAAAAAAAAAAAAAAAAAAGAGCTTTGCCTTAGATTTAGAATAGTGGGTCTACCACATGCCAAGTGTGTGACTTTTTGAAAGCTATTGAAGTCTTCTGGTCTATCTTTCCCTAACTATAAAATAGGATACTACTACTTAGGTCTGTCGTAATGATTCAATGATTTTGTGTGCACAATAGCCATCCTGGTATTTTAAGAAGGCATTCAAACCCTGCAGCTATTTGAATGATTATCAAATGGAGCAGCAAAGCTAACTAGCACTGGAGATAGTCCGATGCAGGAAGATGACCAGAGACTACAGTGGTCAATGTCAGTGTTGCTAGAGATGAACTTTTGACGCTGGTACAGTTGCTTCAGAGCAGTGGGGAAAAGGAGACCATCCTGCAGAGGCAACCCCAAACAAAGGGCATCAGCAGATAGAGAGAACAAAGCAGGAGCCATCGGGACAGCCCACTGTGGCTCTGCTCTGCTAAAAGTGTACTTAGTGTTGTTAGCCTAGTCTACACTCCATCACTGCCGGAGGAAGTGGCATGCAGAATGGGGGTTGGCGCTGGTGGTTAGTGTGGTCGCCCTTGAAAACCTCATTATATTTAGTTCTTTATGTCTCTGATTTTTAGAAGCCTTGAAAAAAAAAAAAAAGACTTTTTTTAGGCGTATCAAATAGCCAAAAATACATTTCTGGTATATTTTCTAAAAATATATGTATATTTCTAGAAATTTTAGAAATGGACATATAGAAAAGTTATCACACACACAACTTTTTCATACCTCAATTTTCTCAATAAGTTGAGGTGTTTACAGTTCTTAGTCATTCTATAAAAACTTAGTTTCAACAACTTATTATACATATACATGCAGCCTCACTCTACAACTATAATAGCATTATTAATACATATTCTTTTAAAATATACTTTTCTCTGTGTATTTCCAAATTAAGAGCTTTAATAGAATTTAGGTTCTTGGAGAGCAGGACTAGTCTTATTTAAATCCCTTTGTACACAGGAATTAGCCCCAAGTCACATGAAGACAGGTGACTGCTGATGTGTTAGATACCAACAGGAGCTATAGGGAAAGAGGTGTTGAGATAGGTGGTCAATTTCTTTCTGGAAATAATTTACAAAAACTTAACAATAAAGAGATCTTCCTGGTGTTTTCCTAGTGATAAACAATAGGCTGAAATCACTTCCAGAATAGCCCTCCCAAAACAACCTTCCAATAATAAAAGTTGTTCATTTTTACTTAGTTCATCTAACCAAGTAGTATTTAGTAATGTTTTAAGAGAAAAAAAAAATCTGAAAAGTTGATACCAGAATTTGCCTGAATTTTGAGTTAATAGTAGTCTTTTCTTTGGATTGTCTGGACAAAACAGCATAATATAGAATACTGATGCTTCCATGAAATAGACATTGCTTCTTTTGTTGTCATATAATAACTTTGGTATCATAGTGATACAGGAGTTAAGAAGAAATTACTTAGGCAGATAGTGAGGGTAAAGAAGTCCTAAGGTTTTCCTTTCAATGAAGAGAAGCCCCAAATCATTTTCTAACAAAGAGTAGCCTGTAAAGTCGAGCTGCAGACACAGACAAGCAAATTGGTAGCTTGCACGGGTGGATGCCAGCAGGAAAGAATTACCTGGGACTAGGCATGTTCAAAATGGAGGCTCCATCTTCCCTTCTCTGCCAGCCACATGTAAGGTAAGGAGCAGACAAGATGGCGCCAGGCAAGGGGAGAGTTCATTTGCATAATAAGTTTAGGGTGGGTTGACCACCCTCCCCAGAGTGCTGTGTAAACCTCACACCTGGTCAAACCAATCTGTGAGCCCTACATAAATCAGACACCGCCTCCACAAGCCAGACTATAAAATCTGGTGCATCCACCACCAGCCGGCCTTTTTCCTCTGGGAAGTCCCCTCTCTCTCACTAAAGAGTGAGCTGTTTTCCTTTCTCTTTCTTTTGCCTATTAAGCCTCTGCTCCTAAACTCCTGTGTGTCCATGTCCTAAATTTTCTTGGTGTGAGACAACAAACCCCAGTTATTTAACCCAGACAAGGTAACCACTTCAACAGTTACTGTTGTTTCTCTCAGATCATGTCCCCTCCCTCCCACCCCAACATTAAAAAATCCAGCATTCCAGAAATAAGCTAATACTTGATGATGACACTTACCAAGAACTAAAACAGTCACTTTTGCTCCTTCCTAATCTTTGTATAATTAGCAATGTGCTTTCTTCTCGATTTTTTGTTCCATATACTTCTACTTTTTCCAGTCATTAACTTGTTTATCGGAGGGGTCTTGTGGTTTGTTTTTTTTTATATATTTTCAAATATACTGTTCCCTTCCTTGTTTGATAAAAACCTTTGCCATGCCCTCAATAGGAATAATTTTTAAAAAATTCTTGCACACATATTTACCTCAAAAAAGTGAACTGAGTCAGAAACATCCAATGATTTAGGAATTGTGATTTATGAAAATTGAAAATAAAGTTTAATTGGAGGCCTTCCAAGAAATGCTGACCCTGGAAAGTTTTTATCAGAGCTTTAAAGATTCCCCTCTGCTGCCACCACCCTCCCCTCCTGGCTCAGAAGTTGCCTCAGGACAGAATTGGTATAGAAAAGAGCTGGGGATTATATTTCCGCAGGCTGGAGTAGCTCAGTCCACACAGAAAAGTCAGCCTCTGGTTCCTACCCCCTGAAGAAAGGTACACTTCTCTTGCCCCCCTCCTACCATTTCAATTTTAAGGTTTTAATGAATAACCAATGTTTGAGCTACCACAAGTTTAATTTGTGTGTATTTGAATAACACAGGCAGATTGTTTTGAGAGGATACCTCCAAGTATGTAAAGATTGTTTTGAGAGGATACCTCCAAGTATGTAAATACAGCCTGTTTCTTTAAATCTGTTACCTCATTTATTTACATTAGAACAGAAAGCACTGCCAGAAGCAACAGCTGATGACAGTCATGTAATTTTCCACAAAGACAACAATTAAACAGCTTTGTGTTATTTTAATGAGCAGATGACTTTTATGTGAGCCAGATTTGAACTGTTAAGATCTCAAGAGTTCCCAGAGCCAGGAACCCCCTCAGGTTTTGCAGAAGTCAGTGAGACTCTAAGACTCTGGTTTCTTCCCCACCGGGGCCTTGGGTTTGGTCTCTATCTCTATCCCTCTTGCCCACTTCTCCTCTCTTCTCTCCCTCACCTCTTCTCCCAGGCTCTTGCTCCTCTACCCTGATCCCTCCTCCCTCCCCTCCCCTCTGCCTCTTCTCCCTCCCTTCCCTGACATCTCCCTTCTTCTACCCTTCTCTCCCTCTCCCTCCACCTTCTCTGTCTCTCATAAATCCATCAGCAGTAGATGGGAAGAAAACATGAAAGAGAGGCATTCTACCTGGAATACATTTTGATGCTTGAATTTCAAACGAATCCACAGAATATTTGTTAGACCTATTTTTAAAAAGTCAAAGGTGGGCTGGGAAGAGTGATTGAGCACTCATTCCTGCCAGCCAAACACACAGTAAGGCTCTGCTAATGCAGAGAATACCATCTTTAACTCACCCTCCCCATTCTGTCTCACAAAGGTTTCCGTAAGAACCATCTGAAGACACTGTGAGGGCATGGTTGACTTCAAGTCAGTCCCTCTGCCAGAGGGGCAGGGAAGTGCCTTCTGCTTTCCCTTAAGCCTAGTCTGGAATGGAAGGGTCAGAACAGATGTTTCTGGTGGATCCAGTTGTCCCCTCCATCCACACACCCTCCTCCCAGCCTGTGTAGTCCCTTTTTTTTTTTTTTCACCAGGATTTTATCTACTTCTATTGAGCTCCATTCTCACTGACAAAAATGCCAACTAAAGAAAATAAGAGTAAGTATTTTTGCTTTCCAGGAAAGGGTTTTGGGCTTCAATCAAGTGAATGGCTAAGAAGGGTACCTACCAAGATCCAGTCTGGGGGTGAGGGGTCAGGGGCTGACAGAAAGACAGCCAAGTTCCAGCCCCCATGTTCCTGAAAACTTGCAAGTTCATTTTTTTTTTCTGGTTTCTCTAACTGTACATGTCTAAACTTTACCTATGTTAGCACAGACCAACCAGTTCCCAGGGAGAAAGGCACACCATAAACACTCATATCAAGTCTGGGATTTGTTAACAGACATGCCAGTTACATTAACACATTTTTCACTGTTATAATCTCTTGTATTTAAGATCAAACCCTCCCCAAACATTCTGGGAGTTGAGGAGGTAAGTGACATGCTGCAGAGGCCCCTTCCCCGCCCCTCCCCACTCCCTCAGGAGGAGACAGATGAAAATCATAAACACAGATTCCAGAAGGCAGTCACAAATTAGGGTAAGTCATAATGGAAGCTGCTCTCCAGTTCCTGGGTGCTATGAGAGGGGACTAATTAGATTGGGGTTCATGGACAGCCCTTCTGAGGTATGAGAGGAGACAGAATCCAGGAGAACAGAGGGAGAGGGAACACCACACTGGGAAAGGCAGAGAACTCAGGGGGTCTCTGAGTGACTCAAGGGAGCCAAATGTGGGGAGGCACAATGACTGGGCAAGAGGTGGGCGGGGGGAAGGTCTAGGAGACAGGGAGGTAGGGAGGCAGGGACCCTCCTCACAGGGCATCCTAGGCAGGTTTTATTCTGAGTTCAGTGGGAAGCTCGTGAGTGTTCCAAAGTCCACAACAGGTGATCAATATGTGTTTGAAAAGAAAAGGGGGGGGGGAGGGGAAAAGAAACAGAGAGAGAGAGAACGCACTGATTTACCAAATGGTGCAACTTTCCTACACTCCAAATCCTGGGCAAAATTCATACCCTTTCCTTTTCTGAATGCATTTTTTGTGGCCGCTATGGACTGATTGTATCTCTCTTCCCCACATTCAAACACACACACAAATTCGTATGCTGAAGCCCTAATCCCCAGTGTGGGGTCATGAGGGGAGGGCTCCTGTGATGGGAGTAGTGCCTTTATAAGAGACAACACAGAGCTTGCTGTCTCTCTCTCTGCCTTGTGAGGGCACAGCAAGAAGACAGCTGTCTGCACGCCAAGAAGGAAGCCTTCACCAGAACCCAACCATGCTGGCACCCCAATCTTGAACTTGCAGCCTCTAGAACTGTAAGAAAATAACTTTCTGTTGTTTAAGCCATCCAGTCTATGGCATTTGGTTAAAGCAGCCCAAATGAATATAGTTCCACTTGTAATTCCCAGTGTAGCTTACTTTTAGAAATATAACGTATAATACTTACTTTTGAAGAGCCACACCAAAACTTGTGGGCTGCCTGAGAACAAAGCCCCTGAGAGCCAGCCCAATTTGGTATCATACCTTAAAGCCAAGCCAGAAATGGTCCAAGGTCAGAATGGGGCTGGCAGGGTGGTGGGGGTGTGCTGAAAGGACCAGCATGCCTATAAAAGGCAAGCCCAGTAAGCCTTGCAGAACCTTAGTTCCATGAACCAGCTGCATGCATGCACAGAAGCCCACTCTGCTCCCAAAGACACTTCCCTCCTCATTAGATATACCCCCTTTCAGATCAGCACTGGCACATGACCTCCATGTGGCATCCTTCCGGGCAGAAGAATATTTTAGCTGGAGACATTCTGCGTACTGCGGAGGCTACTCTATACCATGTTAGGGCTCCACCTTTTTTGCTCACTGGTCTCAAACTTAATACTGGTTAATCCATCAAGACGGATTAAAGGAGGGGGAAAAATCCATGAGATCATCCTGGGAGGCTGCAGAGAGAGGAATGTTAACAGGAGGAGAGTGCTATAAAACACAAAACCATATTTCTCTCAAGAGCCCAACCAGATATTCTGCATTATTGTTTAATTCTCTAAAGAGAGAGAAAACATTCTTGCCTTTCAGTGCAGAAGTTTAAATAATGGAGCACTGCTAAACAAACAAACAGAGGAAAGCCTAGTAAAGCTATTCATTAAACAAGCCCACTGTACAAAAGGAAAACTGTTGCTCAACCATCCACCCTGAGGACCAACATTTATCCTAGACCCCAAATTAAACACATCACAGCTTCACAGCAAAAGTATGTTTCCCAATGGGATTTAAGTAAAGTCCAATTAAATAAATCTTCAGAAATGTCACGCACGAGCCTCACGGGAGAGCATATTTCTACTGTGAAACATTCCCATTGGAAGTTGCATTCACAAAAGGTCCTCTAGATACATCCGTGACAGGAGGGGTGGGGGAAAGCAGGAAGCTAGCAAAGTTACACAAGTGAAGCCTGGATAGGGTTCCATTGCTAAAATCATGTATGGAAGTGCCCAGCCAAAAATGCTGCATCTGAGTTTGCTTTGAATGAAACCCCCATGTCCAACAAACGGCATTTATAACTGTGTATTTCAGTAGGATCTGGAGGTCAAGGAGTTGTGGCTTAGGGAATTCAGGAAGTGGTAGGGGAAAGGATCAAATGTCAGTATCGAAATTTGAATTGTTTTCCTGAACCCATGTTTCCACTTCACAAAAGACATAGCAACAACTTCCTCAAGTCACTGAGCTGGATTCTATATTTGGCGAATATAATGAGCAAGGTTGAGTACTAAAGGATCAACTTCCAGAAAGAAGAGGCATGGGCTGTCCTTAAACATGGATTCAGCCATGTCCAATGATCACACCATACCATGAGGGCTGAGCTTCGACAGGTCCACCCGAAGGAAGGTGAGGTCTCCATGCACTAAGAGACATACAAAGTTACATTGGGTTAAAAAAAAAAAAAAAAAAAAAAAAAAAAAAGACTAGCATGTCCTTGCCTGGGTGACTACCTTCTGAGATTAGGGGCAAAACAAAACAATTAAAAACACTGCTTGTCTCTGAGGAGGTGGGCTGGAATTACATATTGTCAATGTGGACTTGAGGCTAAGTGGAGGACCAGCCAAGTAATGGTCAGTTCAACCTGGGGCATGCGGAATGAAGCGCTGACCTGGGATGCACCCCATATCTGGCACCATCAGACTTTCGACCATTTTTCCTGAAGCCATGTCTCACTTTGCGCAGGGTAACAGAAGCCCTGACTGCAAGGACTCAGAGGGCAGCCCTTCCTTCCACGCTAAAGAGACACTGGGTTCTAGCTCTATGACCTCTTTTGCCACCCCTATACAATCAGGACTTAGGGTAATCTTTAAGTTTTTCCCAACTCTGGTGTTCTAGAACTTCAGTATAGCCTTGATAAAGCATATGATATATGATATATATGATATGATATGGTATGATATGACATGAATGAACAATGGCAAGAACAAAATCAGCTGTCAGAGGGTGTGTAAAGTCTGGGTGCTCTGCTTCCCACTTCCAGGCCTTTGCATTTGCTGTTCCCTCTTCTGGGAACTCCCTTCCTGTAGATCCTCACTGTGACAGTGTGATATGAAAAAATATATATTTGATCTCTGCCCCTGGTTCCTGTAGCATAGCTTCTAAAACTCTTGGAATCTCTGAAGTTATGAGTGTTTTTTGAATGCCAATGAGATGACTAGTGGCTGGGGGTCCCTAAATGGCTCCAGGAAGGGAGCTGGTCACCAGAAAGAAAACAGCGTAATTAAAGGGTTGGGACATTCAGCCCCATCCCCCAAACCTCCAGGGAGGAGACAGGGACTGAAGGTTGGGTTGATCACCAATGACCAATGACGTAATTAATCTTGCCTATGTAATGAAGCCTCCATAAACCCCATCCATCTTCTTCATCTGACTATCCATCTATATTCTTTGTAATATCTTTTATAATAAATGTGTAAACACATTTCCCTGAGTTCTGTGAACTGTCCTAGAAAATTAATGGGACCCAGGGAGGGAGCTGCAGAAATACTGACTTATAACCAGTGTTGGAAAGGTGGGGTAATCTTGTAGGACTGAGCCCTCAACCTGTAGGGTCTGAGGCTAACACCAGGTAGAGTCAAAATTAAGTTGTAAGACATTCTGCTGGTGTCTGCTAGAGAACTGCTCTGTGTGTAGGGGGGAAAAATCCACAGAGGTGTTCTGAAAGTATGGTAGGAGAAAAATTTATTTTTCTTTAGACTCACATAGGTGATTCAGACCTCAGACCAGATGTGTTCTCAGAAAAGTCTTCCCTGACATTCAATTTACAGCCACCCTTCCAAATCTCTTTTTTCATTGACCACATTTTTTAGGCACTGTTTTTTTTTGTTTGTTTGTTTTTTGTTTTTTTTTTGGAGACGGAGTCTTACTCTGTTCCCCAGGCTGGAGTGCGGCGCCACCTGGGCTCACTGCAAGCTTCGCCTCCCGGGTTCACGGGTTCACGCCATTCTCCTGCCTCAGCCTCCTGAGTAGCTGAGACTACAGGCGCCTGCCACCGCGCCCGGCTAATTTTTTGTGTTTTTAGTAGAGACGGGGTTTCACCGTGGTCTCGATCTCCTGACCTTGTGATCTGCCCACCTTGGCCTCCCAAAGTGCTGGGATTACAAGCGTGAGCCACCGCGCCCGGCCCAAATCTCTTTTTTCATATCATGAAGTTTTTAAGAGTTTCATTGTCTTCAGAACACTTATCACTATCTGAAGTTACCTATTTATTTCTTCCCTGTTTATTGTTCTTATTAAAATGTCGACCCCAAGAAAATCAAGATGTTCTTTGTCTTAGAGGAAATAGAGTATAATGGTTTGGTGCACTAGGGCCAGACTGTCTCCACAACTTTCCAGTATGATCTTGACAAAGCTGTTTAACCTCTTTGTACCCTGAAATGGAGCTAATAATAGTACTAACAGGCAACAATAGTTATTGCAAGAATTAAATCAGCTACTACATTGTAGTTATTAATAGAAATTCTAAGTATTCCCTGTTTAGCATCTGAATTGTATATAGTAAGTGCTCATTAAATATTTTTAGATTCAGTGAACATTGGAATGAGATGAGAGAGGACCAATTTATTGTAAAGCATCTGTTATATGCTGTTCAGCACTATGCTATGTATTTGCAAGATCTGATTGAAAAAATTATCCCCAAAGATAAATCTAATGAGGGAAAAGAGGAAAGAACATTAGGGAAATTCAGTGACAGGACTGGCAGAAGAAACATTTTCAGAACACACTGAAGATTGATCTGAACAATGCCATCCAGCTGTAACTCACACAGGCAGGTGCAGGACTGGCCGGGTGAATTCAGCACAAGGATTTATAAATCCTGGCATTCCAAGGCTGGGAAGGAGGGCTGACTAGGCTTATGAGGAAGAGGCAATTTACAGGGGTGCTGGGCCTCCCTTAAATGTGATAAATGGGCACCTTCCAGGGAGGGCTCAGATCCAAGGCAAATCACACTTGGTGGCCTCTTACCCCTTCTCGTCTCTCCTCGCCCCTACTCCTTGGACATTCTATATGAGTGATGAATGGTGGAGATGGATGGAAGGTAGTCACGAAAGAGAGAGGACGACTCAGGAGGGAAACTCACCCTGAGGGATGTCACTAGGCAGGAGGAAGGGCCGTCAATTCAGTTTAATGTGCATTTATTAAGCACTAAATATGAAATGGGGGCACAGTACTCAGTATAGGGTATACACAAGCTAAGATCTAGGTGGGCCCTCCCAAGAGCTTGCTGGCCCTCTCACTTAGATGTGGTAAGCAGTAACAGATGATTCCGACAGTATCTTTCTTCACCACCCCCGGGTGGCCCTGTTTCTTCTATCTCCTTTTGAAGGGATACAACTCTGGATCTGAAATCAGTAATTTGGGGTTCCTCTTATCCCTCTTACTAACTGTGCACCTTTGGGCAAGTTACTTGACCTTAAGACCATGTGAAACCACACGATCATATCATAAGAGCTATTTCTTCAAACACAGGAGTTAGTTCTCTCTTTTCTAAAAATAAGGGCTGTTACAGCCCTAGATCTCTCCAAGAGCAATAGCACACTATAATGCTCTTGAAAGGTAGAAAAAGGGCCTTGAAGCCTCTGGTCTTCTGGAAGGTGAGATGCTCAGGGACTGTGTGAGAAGTGAATGCCTCATGTTCTGTCCCTCTTCAGTTGGTCCTGATGAATTTGCTCTCCCCCTGTCAGAAACTGGGACTGAGACTTCCACAGTCATTCAGTGGCAGAGAACACTGCCTCATAGTTATCTGGTGTGAACTGTTCATAGTCTCAAAGCTGAACACCTCTGAAGAGCAGGTCTGGTGTGGTGGCAGATGAAAAGTGCCCAGGGCTGGCCCGTGTTAGAAAAAACAAGTCATATGGATTTCTTTTCGAAAGAGGCCTGTTTTATACATTCCAAAATCTTGTTTTATTCCTGGTTTTCACTGGTGAAGGAAACTTTCCTCCCAATAACTGCAGAGTTCATGTTGGACTTTTCCTAGAAATCTGCATTCTAAGGTGGCCCCAAGAGGTACTCATAGGAGTCAACTTTCTAGGAGCTGGTGACCTAAGAGGGCCTTGCAGAACATGGGCCGGACCTGAGCAGGAAACAGAAGAGTAGTGGTTACCAGGACCACAGACAAGAGGCAGTGTCTATTTTAAGCAGGAATGAAGGAACTAAACCAAAATAAATAAAACACATGGATCTTGGCTTAAAAATTCAAACAAAAGCCCCAAAAGAAAAAGCAACAATTGAATTAAATACTTTGTTTATGAAATGTAATAGGACATACCACAAAAGAGTAATTCCAGACAAGGCAAATGATTAAAAAACACAACAAAAAAAATCAAAATATTCCTTACCCATAGTATCACCCTGTGTCAGCTTCCCATGAAGATCTCAATCCCAAAACCAACATTTAAGAATCCCTGGTATCAAAGAGGGGCCAACACATATCTCTGTTACCACCACTAACATGATGCTAACTGGGAGATGAAATAGAGAGGCCCAAGAGACTATAGCCTGAAGGGTTTTGAGTATGAAGGTCTCAGAGGCCTGCCTGCCTCCCAACTGATCCTAGTGGTCAAAAGCAGTTGCTCAAAGACTGAGTCATTTTCCAAGTCTAGAATGCAAATGGCCATTGTCACCAAGGAAATGGTGTTACAGAGATAAGCAAGTTAAGCTGCAGCACTTAGCTCTCTCAGCTGCTGTTTTCCTAATACATACATCCAAATAAAAGGCAGTCTATTCTTGCAATACTGCAATATAATTCTGAAACTGACTAAGCAGAGTCAATGCAGACTCCACAAGTTAAGGCCACAGTCTCAGTAAGAATGCTCTCACTTCCAGACGCTAGCCACAGGTTCAGGGGTTCCCAGGCCACCTACATTTCTAACCAGCTGGTTATAAATTCTGTGGCTTCTACAATGCTTCAGGTTTGATAATTCACTAGAATGACTCACAGAATGCAAGCCCTGTCCTTATGATAGCTTTATTATAAAAGCTACAAATCAGGAAGACCAGATGAAGACACATACAGGGCAGTATCTGGGAAGGTCCTGTATATGGGACTTCTAGGCCCTCTCCCTGTGGGATCAGGACACGTTACCCTGCTGACACAGCAATGTGTTCACTAACTAGGAAGTTTAATTGAGCTTTGGTGTCCAGAGTTTTTACTGGGATTCCATTACTTAGGCATAATTAATTATTGGCATTGTGATTGAACTCAATCTTCAGTCCCACTCTCCTCTGCTGAGGAAGATGAACTAATACAAAGCCCTGACCTTCTAATCATGTGGATGTCTTTCTGATGACAAACTCTTGTCCTGAGTCATCTCATTAACATAAACACAGGTGTGATCCAAGGGGCTCATCATGCACAACAAAGACACTCCTAACATTCGGGGAGTTCCAAAGGTTTAGAAATTATTTCCCAGGAACTGAGGACAACAGCCAGACAAATTCTCTATTATAGAACAGTTTCTTAATGATGAAGAGTGTGGGCTCTGGAATCAGGCAGGTCTGAATTTGGCATTCTGCTGTGAGACCTTGGGCAACTTACCTAACCTCTCTCAGCCTCAACTGCCTCATCTAAAAAGTGGGGATAATAACAGTTATTACCACATTGAGATTGGCAACATTTGATAGACAAGTGATTCAGGCTACTATAATAACAAGAATTTTTTTCCAGTAGCTGCATTCAAGAAAGTAAAAACAAACAGGTAAAATATTGCTAACATATTTTTCTTAACATGTCCAAATATTATTTCAAGAGTCAATATCAAAATATTACTAATGAAATATTTTACATTATTTTCTATATAAAGTCTTGAAATCTACTATATATTTTACATCTACAGCACATCTCCATTTGGACTGGTCCCATTTCAAGTGCTCAATGGCCACGTTTGGCTTGCGGCAAGGCTACTATATTGGACACTACAGGTAGATTTAATAATACTATTGCTATCCCCATTAAATGAGTTAATGCTCAGTGTCATAATTGTTCCCATTCTACAAATGTTAACTAAAATATGCATTTGTTTGCATGTGAATGTGTGTGCATGCATGTGGAGAGGTAGTGACCAATGACTAAAACCTAAGGTGCTATAAGCCACACTACACCAGAAGTCATGCGGTTCCCATGGAACATCATCAAATAGCCACTCTTTTCAGGAAAAGAAACACTTCAACTTGGGGAAGAGACGCTCTCTGATGGATTAACCGTAGCATGCTCTTTTATTTCAGCACTCCCACATCTCCCAGCACATGTTTTAATATGAGCCAAATCAAGTAGCCATGACAATAGCTTTGAATGAGAAAAGACACCCCAAAAGCAGTGCGTAGATACATGGGGATGCCTGAAGAAACTCAGAATGGCTTAAGGAGTGGAGGAAAGAAAAACTGCAGAGAGGAGCTTTGACTCATTGAGTCATTGAGCAATTGTTCCATGCCCTCTCAGGCTACCTCCCACAGCCACTGCCCAGCCAACAGCTAGCTGCACCCAGCCAATCACTCACGCCACTCCCTGGAAAAAGCTCCACATTGGGAAGCCAGAAGAATGTCACTAGCAAGAGATTGAATTCAAGGTAATTATTTAGGCAACTTTGTAGCATCTCATTCTCAGACCTAAAAGTATTCTCAAAGTTTGTTTTAATAAATGCATACATTAATATGAAATCTCTGTGTCTTTTAATAGTGATATCCCACATTCAGCTCCTCCCAATCTTTGTAAGAGAGGGCTTCATGGATGCCATCACCACAGCATTCATCCAGTTCTTTCTATTATCACTGGAGCAGAAATGGGGCTTTCTAGCCACCCTCAAAGTAGGAATGAAGAGATTCACCTAATAAGTGTACATGAATAGATTTTTACATAATATGCAAAATTAATTATAATAAACTCAACTAATTCATGTATTTTATCAAGGAAGACAAGCTAATTATCTGTCAAAGAATTATCTCCTATTTAAAGGGCACTTTACCTCAATTTGGCAAAAAGAACTAATGGGGACTATCTTTCCATTCTGATGTGTTTTTACTGCCTGTGTTTGCTTAAGCCCCCAGAAGACCTCAGCACTACACAAAAACCTCAGGATTTAGAAAAGTTGGGAAGGAGGGAGACACAAACACATCTACTCAACATCTCACTAAGTCTACCTCTTGCGGTTTTTATTGTCCCTTTAAGGGTATTTTATCTACAGTGTAAAACTAGGAGTGACTCATATTTGTGAAACAAGGAGCCGTTGTTAGTCTTGCCAGATCATTCACTTCCACAGTAGCTTCTGATTTTTAATGGCGCTGAGTAGTGCCTCCACATGCCCTCACTCTGCCCACCAAAGAGGTCCAAGATCTGCAATATGTGCCTTACAGGACATGTGGTAAACACACAAATTCAGGATCAGTATCAAGACCTGTAGTCAAGGATAAAGATGTCCCTACAAACTCACAACTTTGATAGGTAGTTGAATCTTACATTCAAGAAAGTAAAGCAGAAGTTAAAAAGTGAAAGAGAATTGGGAGGAAAAATAAACTCAAACCGGCACTAGCATCCAAAATGGCAGCTAGTACCCATTTCTCTAAATGGGGAGTGCAGTTGGGTGGGAAGGTGGAGAAAATTCCAAACAAGGGTTTCCTGCAAGAGGTTTCTCTTGTCATATCAAAATGTTGGAAACAATCTTAATTTATATTAATAGGCAAGTAAGTAAAATGTGGTAATAAGACAGGTTACAGCATTAAAGAAGAAAATCTACGATGACAACACAGGAAGCAGAAGTACATGCAATGTAAAGTGAAAATGAATTTCAGTTTCTATATGAGAAAGCCTGCAAAACATGCACATATATGGGTAAAGAACAAAAAGAAACATAAAAATGAAACTAGGCCAGTCAGGGCGGGATTAGTAATATTATGTTTTTCTTTCTAAAATGTTCTTAATATCTTAACAATAAGTATACATAAAGTGTTTCTGCTAAGACTTTTATAAGATTTCCTTACATAGAAATAGTATATAATTTTTCAGCACAGCACTATTTCAGGGGAAAAAAACAAAAAAAAACAAAAAACCTACGTAGTTCTCTATCCACCCCACAAGAAACATTGGGTTTTTCCAAACTTTTAAACAAAAAGATCTACCATGCATCAGAAAAGTATTTCCTACTTGTACTGCATTAGTGGTGACATCAAAGCATTTTACTGAACTATACCACTCATATGTCAGTTGAATATAAGCAGATTATGAATTATTATTGTAGATATTCAATATTATGGCTAATTTTTAATAAATGTTAGCTAGTATGCATTAGTTATTGTCTAAAGCACTTATACATATCTTATCTAATTCTCAACTGAGCACATGAGAAAAGAGCCATTACCCTCCCCATTTTATAGAAAAGCAAACGGAGGCACAGAAAAGTGAATTTGTCCAAGTTCAAAATTATAATAATTGGCAAAATCAGAATTCAAACTCAGCAGCCTGGTTCCAGAATCTGTGCTCTTAACCTCCAAACTATACTCCCTTCACTAGAAAATACATAAACTCCTTATAGGAAGGCTGAATACAAATATAAGGGAGCCTCAGCCGGCTCATTCAGTCACTAAATACGCTCGTAAGAAAGGTAATGAGAAAAATTATGGAATGACCTGGCTAAATACTTGAACCCACAAGATTTGCTTGTTAATTTAACAACAACTCAGATACTAATCCGAAGAATTATATACTGGGTGGGCTTTTAAACGTTCTAAACTGAGAGTTAGGAAACATGAATCCTATGCCAGTACTGCTACTAGCTACTTAAATTCTCTTGGATAAGTAATCAGTTTCCATGTCTGTAAAATGGAATGGTTAGATCAAATGCTTGATAACATCTCTCACAATTCTGCAACACCATGTTCCTTGAAAAATGTCCTTCCTTTCTTTTTTAATTCAACATCGAGTAAGTGAATGCTTGCTGTGCAATGGACTATAATTCTGTGGTTTTTTCAACATTTCTAAAGTCATCCTGGGGTTGTTGTGGTTCAGAAAACTCACCTTGCCATGTAAATGTGAGAACTTATGATCAATGAAGTCAATCTCCTTGAATTTAAGCTTTCTTAAAATTGATTACTTTTACATTTCAGAATAAAAAATGCTCAGAATTTTGTTCTCCATTCACTCATTCTATCACCTTGATCACCCATATCCCCCACCCTTCCCCTCTCACTGGAGGACCTGAACGTTTGGGGTGGCCTGACTGCTATGGTTTGAATATGTCCCCCAAAGGTCATGTATTGGAAACTTAATTGTCACTGTAGCAGTATTAAAAGATGGGGCCTTTAAGAAGTGATTAGGTCATGAGGGCTTCACTCTCAAGAGTGGATTAAGGCCATAATCACATGGCCATTCCACGGAGTGGGTTATCACAGGGGTGGGTCCTAAGAAAAAGGATGAACTCTTAGCCTCCATTTTCTCACTGTCTTGCACACTTGCTCATCATGTGATGCCTTCCACCATGGGCTGACCCTTGCCAGATGTTGGCACCCTGCTCTTGTACTTCACAGCTTCCAGAACCATAAGCCAAATAAACTTTGGTTCTTTATAAATTACTCAATCTCAGGTGTTCTGTTTTAGCAGCATAAAATGAACTTAGACAGTGACGAAACTTTATAGTTGATATCTGAGAGGACAGGCAGATACTTCCACTGTGTGAAGCTGGGTGCTCTGTCAGAAGACAGATTCTGCCTCCATGAATGCTGCCCCAATACAGGATTCCAAGGGGTCCATCCTGCTGTCCCTTAAATGTGTTCATTATTATTTTTCCCAGAGTCTGTCCTTGCCACACCTCCAGATTACCTGAGCTATATTTGTAGGCTTAGACTGTAGAAGGGAAGAACAGAGATAAGAAAGATTAGGAAAGGAGAGGAGAGAAACTAAACAGTAAATGGTTTGATAGGATCTGTTCACTTATCCCTGAGAATTAACCTTCCCAAAGGGCAATCATAACCTGCTAGAGATTCTTTCTTCACACACTTGAGGGAAAACAATCTATAGTTTTCACTATCATCCACACTAATAGGACAGATAATGAATATAAAGCATGAACAATCAAACACCTTTGGCATTAGAATCTTTAGGATGTAGTCATCATACTCATCACAGATTCTTTCTTGCTCGTTATACCTAACTTTGTACCTGTACTTTTCTTTACATTCACTCATCTACTTCCTACTCTAGAAAGTGGGTTTATTAATGTGTGCAAAAGCAGGAAATATCATCCTTCTATCCACAGGCTACTAGGAGAATGAATTCTAAGGTTCCAGACATCAAAAGCACACTGAGCAGAAGTATACCAGAGCTACATCCAGGATCCACTAGGCACCAGCTGAGTGACTCTGAACAGGTGTCTGAACCTCTCTGAGTTTCAGTCCCTCATATGTAAATTGGAATGTGATCACGAGACATAACACTTGTAGCACTGAGTGTGGTATGTAAGAAATACTTCACATACGTTAGAGAGAATTATCATAGTTTTCAAAGGTTTGTTTTGCTCAAATTGTTATTCCTTAAAAAACTGTCATCACCAAAATTTAAAGTATCCAAAAACTGGGATATAATTTGAGGCAAGGTTACTGGGAAGTCAGTCTACTCTAAGGACACAGCATAGGCTACTCACCTTAGCACTGGAATTTTTATTTGAGGATATACAAGAAAAATGGGGAAAGAAAGATGGCATTATAACTAAGGCACTGCAGAGGTAAAGCACAACTAAAGCCACCATAAGGAATGAGACTTGCAAATAGATATGGTCAGCCCGAAAAGAACTTGGGCTTTGAAATCATAAGAACTGGATTTCAATTCTTATTCTCTCATTTGCTAGTAATAAGAAGGGAGAAAATATTTAATCTGTTCCTCAGATTCCTTACCTATAAAACTCAGGATATAAAATGACATTCACAGAGCTTCTCTGAGAACTAAATAAGACACATATATATGACAGCCCAATGCTCAGCATCTAGAAAGCATTCAAGAGCTTTTAACTTTTTTTTCTTCCAGACTATCTGGAAAG
Organism: Macaca nemestrina; assembly: GCF_043159975.1. Taxonomy (NCBI): domain Eukaryota; kingdom Metazoa; phylum Chordata; class Mammalia; order Primates; family Cercopithecidae; genus Macaca; species Macaca nemestrina. Next base: position 80,053,162 of record NC_092125.1, read on the forward strand.
TAATTTTCTAATTTGAGGGATGATAGGTTAGTCAGAGCCAGAGTAGTTCTATGTGATTAACTGATGTTCTGCTGGCAGATTAAAATACCACCTCATGAGAACCATAAGATCCGTTCCTTTAAAGTCTTATCATAAAAACACAGCATTTCAATAAGAATGTAAATTGAAAGAAAAAAATTGAAAATGTCCCCTGTCTCTTCAAGGAAGGCCCTCTTAGAAGTTTGTGTCTAGTCTTATTATTGTAAGCCAGGAAGAAATACTGTAATGATTGAAGAAAATGACTCACAGTCTTCAATACTGGAGCCCAGAACTCAGGTCTGGGAGCTAGAAGACGTGCTGCTGTCACCCTGAGACCCTCTACCCTCATGTTATTCTTTTCTATCTACTCCCCCACTCCTCCTCTTTCTCCTTTCATGTTTTGCTTCTCTCTTGCCAGTAGCAACAGCTGGTAATATTTAGCTCAATGGTAGTGAAGCTTAGGGCTGTGATACAAAGAATGTGAGATTATTTATTCCATAAAATAAATATAAGATATTAAGGAACCAGATAGTGATGTTCTGATGCAAAATGGTGACTGCCTTCTTACCTCAGCACATAAAATAAGATCAGTCGAGTTCACATTGTAACACGAGAGGTTTAAACTCCTCAAAAGGAGGACAGGCCTGATGCTACCCCTTGGCTCAGGCAGTTTAATCTGTTTACTTGATATGTGCAATGGACAACAGATGCCTGACGGTGGTCCTATCTGAAGTGGTAAGCAAGAAAGCAAAATCCCGTTGTGGAAGCACTCAGGAAGAGTTGTGCTTTGTTTTGCGTTCCATGAAATTCAAGTCAGGGATCCAGGGCTGGGGACAGTGGCCTGGGTAGGCCTTTACCACACATAAAACATTAAGGGCAATGCAGGTAATTTGATGCATCCACAAATCCTTTTCTTTCTGTAAGTGATTCTCTACTTTGCCAGAGGCAGAGCGTAGGGTAATAGCCTTTATCTTATATGAAAGCACTAGGCCCGAACAGCTCATTTCCTTATCCAAAAACAGATGCTCAAGTTTTCTTTTAAGTTACATAAAATATGGGTCTTGCTTGGGTGGGGGACTGGAATGAATAAAAATTATATATATCTGTATCTCTCTATATATGTACATGTAACTCCAACTTTTAAGTAATAATAGATGATGTACACATAACCTGGAAAAAACTGATGCCAAGATCTCATTCTGGGGTTATGGATGAAAACATCTAAAGAATCGAAGACTTCATAATTAAAAGATTACATCAATTTTAACATAAAATGTACATTTTAAAATCTTTTATAATGAAATTCAGGCTACAGGTCATACTCATTTTCTCTTCCTATATTTTTCTGAATTAGTATGATTACACTCGTGAATACAGAGTCTACAGTATATATAATAGAAACATAATCAATGAAAATTTGTTGAAGAGGGATTCAAATCTTCCTCGAAGGGGATTTAGGGGAAACAGCACAGGTTTGAAATCTTGGAGATATGTTTTCATCCCACCCCTGTCCCTTATACTGGTTTTTAATTGTACTTGTAAACATTTTTTTTTTTAAAGCAGGCCAAAACCTTGCCTCTGAAATATTGTTTACAATGCTTGTTTGCTTAGCACATCCTCTTTCCATAGAGAGTATGTAGTGAAAATAAACAAAGCCCTTATTCCTATCAGCAACATGTACAAAATATGGGGGGTCAAAATTACAAAGTTTCACTCTCCCACACAGAGGAGACTTGTCAGCCCTGAGTTTTTGAGGCAGAGAGGGCACATATATTTATTTTTTCATTAAAAACCAGCAAATCATTTCTTTTCAGATCAAGACATTGGAAAGAAATCCTATTGGCCCATGACGTATTTAGAAAAGGCCAGGCTATTTCTTTTTTTCTTTCTTTTTTTTTTTTTTTTTGATATGGAGTCTCGCTCCGTTGCCAGGTTGGAGTGCGGTGGCACAATCTCGGCTCACTGCAACCTCCACCTCCCAGGTTCAAGCAATTCTCCTGCCTCAGCCTCCCAAGTAGTTGGGACTACAGGCACGCACTACCACACCCAGATAATTTTTGTATTTTTAGTACAGACAGGGTTTCACCATGTTGGCCAGGATGGTCTCAATCTCTTGACCTCGTGATCCATCTGCCTTGACCTCCCAAAGTGCTGGGATTACAGGCGTGAGCCACCACGCCCAGCTGGCTATTTCTTAAAAAAGGAAAAGGAAAAAAAAAGTACAAACATGTGCCTCACAGAACAAAATTTCCTGAAGATGAACACTCCCTAAATAAGATTGTGTGATGGAAGAGGATGAAGAATACAAACATGAACATGATTTTCAAGACGGAAAGGATCTGGAAGCCTGGTCCCATCCATATATGTTGTCTTTCTTGTATTTGAATAAGCATTGTGATGCAAATTCCCCAGCCTGCAGATTAGTGCCTAGCACACCAAAGGCATTCAACAATATTTATTGAACAAACAAATGAATCTCCTCTACCCACAAGTTTGTACATCTGTGGAGACCACCTACCAAAAAGTCCCTAGAAGCCTAAGATGGTTGGGCTTCTTTGATACCTGTTTCGAAATCTGTTTTGATAGCTGTTAACAGCTTAAACCACTAGATTAACAGCTTAAACCACTAGGTTCCCTAGTTGAAGAGATTAAATCAACATTAATATTTGGTCCATATTATAATATCCAGGTAAATATATAGACCATGAACTGCTGGTTTTGAAAGTCCTCAGACTTCGGTCTTTTTAGTTCTGAATTGAAATCTCAAAATTCAAGAAAAAAGGCATCAGTACTAAAAAATGTTAATTATCTTATATTTTATGCTATATATTAGATTATGCTGTTATTAAATAATAATACATACAAATACATCAATCTGTTGATATCTGTTGAATCTATTGAACCTGGCAAGACCTACTTTAACATTAAGGACCAAATCTCCAAAATTAAGGTCATGCATGTGACAGGTCATAAACTGCTCCAGGCCCCTTTCCTGTAGTGGCATAGTGAGAATACTGGACTAGATCGATGGTTCTCAAACTTTGCTGCCTGTTAGAATCACTTCGGGAGCTTTAAAAAAATCTTGATGTGCAGGCTGCACCCCAGACCAATTTAATCAGGCTTTCTGGATGCAGGAACTGGGCATCACAGGTTATAAATCACCTTCAGGTGATACCAACGAACAGCCTGCAGTGAAAACTACTGGATTAGGGGCCCTCTAAAGTTCCTTGCTCTTCTCAAAGCTGGGATTCTTTGATTCCGCAAAGGTGAGATGACCTCTCCTGGAACTAGAATTTCTCTGCTTAGTATGTAGTCTATCTTTTTCAACCAACTTGGATTAAATTGCCTAAGCACTCCGATATATCACACATTCATGCCCAAACTGCTCTTCAGCAATGCTGGGGCTTGGAGGTTCTGGCTTCTGATAATGCTGGGTTTAAGGAGCTAGATTTTGCTACTGGTCAAAAGCTCCCACCTAGTCCCTGAGGGTGTGTGCACCAGGAATATGTGACGGAAAGTTTTTCTGCTCTTGTAATTTTGTCAGACCTCCAGATGGGTTTGCCCAAAGAACCAAGTAGGAAAGTGTACATATTCACCATTCTCCCTTCTGCTTTCTCCCATACACACGTTTTGAAAACAGAATTAGGCAAAGTGCTTTACCTATTCAGTTTCCTTCCCCTGCTTTGCTTTTTCTAATCTGAAATAATATCTACTATTGCCAGGAGAAGAGTTTCTTGAACTTGTCCATGACAAGCTGAATGTTCTGAATTGGTAAGGGCAAGAGTATTCATACTTAACATGCTCCCACAGTACTGTGCTTAGAATGACTTGCCCATCCTCCCCAACACCCCCGGCCCCTGAAATGTAAGCGGTTCTTACATTAGGGCATGAGAGTAGGAGAGCAGGGTCCAGAGGCTTGATTTATTGAGGGCCATCAAATGCCAGGTACTTTATGTCACCTCATTTCATCCTAGGATGCTGGAGCTGTCCCTGTTTTACAATGAAGAAAACTTGGCCCCTGAGAGATCCCCTGATTTGCCTAAAGGCATACAGTTGGTCAATGGAAATGCCTAGATTTGAACCCAGGTGTGAGTGAGCAAAATTTCACTCTGCTGAGCACATCGTGAATGAGGAACAGATGAAGCAAGAACACGGCTGGGAGAGAGAGTTCATTTATATTATCTGTTCACCTACACTTAAATTAGGAAGCAGGAGAGTGTACCTGAAAGCTCAGAGAGAGGACAGCCAACTAACAGTGTAGCAGTTCAGAAAGAGGTTTCAGGACTTCTTGAAAGACAGGAGCAGGCCATTCAACTCCTTCCCTCCTTTTTCCTTCACATTCCAACGCTTCACAACCCCAGGCTCAGGAACCAGCTCACCCCTCCTTCTATCTACCCTTTTATAGTCAGTCCACAATCCTTATTCCAAAAATAAATCTTCCTGATGAGATGATGAGAAGTAACAAAAAGCAAAGCTAGAAAGTTTTATACTTTTGTTATGGGACTTTAGTTGGACAGATTATGTTTTTACAAATTTTCCTAAAACAAATAATTATGGGATATACCAAATTACTCCAGCCTCCTGGCCCAGTATGTTTTTGCAATTACTTTGGCACTCCAACTCTATGCTACTTAAATTAGTTAACAGTCATTAAGTTATTTTTAGGCCATAGCAACACACACTCTACTATACCTAGCTTGTTGTTTGTACTCCTTAGGAGCAAAATTTGCCTTTTTACTGGCACTATCATTTCCTTTCAATCAATATCAACAACATTTTACCATATTTATGGAGTGCTTACCATGTATGTGTGTAAAGTTCTGAACACTTTGCACACATTAATTCATTTATTTCAGAAACTAACACTTTGAGACAGCTATTGTTATAATCTCTTTTTGTTAATGAGGTAACTAAGGAACTGAGGGATTCGGCAACTTGCCCAAGGGCACATACCTAGTAAGAGGGGAGCCAAGACTAGCATTCAGACTGACTAGATCCAAAGTTCTGCCTTGATTTCCCCATCGTTTGCTACAAAGCTAATGTTTGACATTTTAGTCTTGGATGTTAACCAGAGGCACAGAATAACAGCAGCACGTTTGTGAATGCAGATATGTCTTTATTTCAGATACCTTTTTAAGAATCCTTATAACATCTCTGAGAGACAAAGGGAGACTTTTATTCCCTTCCCCATCCCCCAGAAAAGGCAGAAACAGAATATTTTTCACAGGGTCTCTGATTTCTGAGCCTAGCCATCCACTTTGTCATAGAACTCTACGTTGCTAACAAGAGTATATTTCAGAATCCTTTTCAACTAGGGAAAAGTGTGCAATCTATGATGCTCAATTCTAAGAAGTGATGAAATTTTACAGTATAAAGGCCTAACTCACTGCATGGTCAAATCCGTCCCATGGATCATCCTCTTAAACCATTTCCCTCTTCTTCTCTCATTCCCCAGTAAAGGCCTTTGGTACAGAGCAGTCCTATAAAGATTGTAGCAGTTGGTCATTATTTGTTTTACAATAGCATAGAGCAAGTACAGGCATGGGCTCTGACATAACAGGGGAGGAAGGGGGAGACAGACCCCAAGGAGGCACCTGGAGCCCTCCCACTCCCAGGGATGGAAGCTCCTCTGTAGACCAGACTGCCGATCAGTCACAGAGGGATTCTAGGTTGAAAAGCACTTAAAAATGGGTACATGACACTCAAGTGTTTAGGAGTGAAAATGTTGTTCTTAGTATACTATATTTCTAGCTTTCTTGAATTGGAAACATTAAGTTTAAACATTAAACATACTTAAATACATTAAAACGTTATCTATATTTTTAAATATTTCAACAGAAAAGAGAAAGCAATTAGGAAAAATAAAATTGTTTAATCTGGTTGACAGGTATATGGGTGTTCATTACACACTTTTCTGCTTTTCTATATGCTTGAAAATGTTTATAACAACATTTTTGGAGGCATGTATTGTCTTTAAGAAAAAGGGGCAGTAGACTATTTTTTCCTACCTAAGTAAATGACAAATTATTTCTCTGGATCCAGCTTTACTAAAAAGAAAGGGAGCCCAAAAATCTTGATAGCAAAAACGATAGCTCTCATTATGGATGGTCTAGTTTTCTTATTTTTAAGAATTGTTTAAAATTGTTAAAAGAATTTTAAGAATACTTTAGCTTTCTTATTCAGTTTGACTAGAAAGCAAGTTTTAGTTGATTAAAAATCAGCTTTGAGTAAAACAGAATATAATTCTTTCAGATACCTCACAAATCCCTAAATATTTATTCATTTGGATCATTTTCACCAAGTTGAAGGGAAGCACAGGTCTGATGCCATTTATTCTTCAGAAGATGAGACTAAAACATGGATTCTAACATAGGTCACAACAGGGAGGGCACCGTAAATTAGAACAGTAACTTAATCCCAGGGGCTGCCATGCCTCTGATCGGTTTCTTCCCAGCCTGACACAGCATTACTAAAATGGCAAGTTAGCAGCCGCTCTACTTGACAGACAGCACCAAAAATGGAGAGCATGGCATGGAGACAGGGGGACAAGGAGCTTGGACAGGGAGGGTAGCAACCAGTGTTTACAAACATAAACCAGAGCATCAGATGGGCCAGCCATAAATTACCCAAGATTGTACTGAAATCTCTGAAAATAAATTAACAGGCCCTTAGAAGTTTCCTCCTTATGTTCTAACTATGCCCCCTTCCCACCAGCTTCCCTACAAAAATTACTCTTTCCAAAATGGTACCACTACCCCTGTTGCTGAAATACAATCTTATCACCAAGGGAGGGGATTACTCAAATAAATCTGAGAGGAGAAGCCAGACCAGAATTGTTGCTTGACCCACTCAAGAATTTGGGAGAAGTCTGCTGGTCATGCCTTTGGGGAATGCCCACCCCGTCTTTCACCACAATGGTGCTATGGTATTAATCACTGGTTTACCAAGTTGAAAGGATTATGAAGGACATTCTAATACTGACCCATTCCTTTCCCTTCTTTTCCATCTTGGTCCCAATTTTAGGCCGTTCTCCCAAAAGATACCAAAATGACAATGATAATTACAAAGTAGAATATAGACCCCTTCACTCCTGAACTACATATTTTCAATGAAATTCCCAGATATTTGAAGAAAAGGCCCCCAAAACTACAAATAATCTAACCTCTACCACCAGAGCGTCTTCCAAGTCGACCAACGCGGTGTCTCACCAACTCAAAAATGACGAGGCCTCGCAGTGGCTGCCCAGGGCGCCCAGTGGTGAGGTCAGCAGTGTGTCCGGCCCCGCCCCATTGAGGCAATCTTACTCTCTGACACTGAAGAACAAGCCCAGGCTGTCTGGAATCTCAGCTGCATCCACAGGAAAGGGAGAGAGGCACCCCACTTTCACCAGTAGCACCCAGGAGATTCACTTTTCAGTGACTGATGGGTCACCCCTATCCACAACTTCACCCGCTGCAAAATAGAGAGTAGAGTCTGCAACTCCTTCTAATCATCCTCATGATTAGGTCTAGGTCTAGGGTCATGATTAGGAGGTCTAGGGTCATCTTGATCCGTGTTTTTTCCTCTCCTCAAATCATGCAGACACAAAAGACTTGCTTTTAATTGTGAACACCTGCTCTGCATGAGCAAAGAGGAGATCATCAAGATCATTAGCTATCCTCCTCTTTGCTCCCCAAGACAAACTATTACAAATGGGAAATTCCCAGGTAGGATTTTCTCATTTGTAAGAGGCCAGACACACCAAGATTATAGTAAGACAATAGCAGGGTAAATATCCTGGGAATCACTCAAAGTCAACCAAACAAGAATACAGAAACAATAAAATACAGAGCTACGCAGAGGAAATATGAACATATTTGTGACCTCAAGAAAACCCACCACCACAACCACCACCACCACCAGGAAATGCCTAGAAGCTTCTGGAACTCTCTACAAACAATTCCATCATGTTCTCCTTCCCAGCAAAGCCCACCAGCTCTAAGGACAGATGTGCCTTTGTGGTAGGGGAGCCCCATGAGGACAAGTTTGAGGAGAGTGGAGGTTGGGAAAAGGAGATTGTGTCAATGGAATTCAGAACTATAGTTCCCAGAACGCTGCTTAACAAAAGGCAGAATGCCTCACTGGGAAGACAAGAAGGAGAATGGCAAAGCTGTCCCGTAGAGACAAAATAACTAACTTGCTCACCCACATGGCCTATTGCAATTTAAATATGCAATGTGTTCAAACTCAGCAACACCTTTGGTCAACACACTTTAGGAGACTGGTTGGAGATGTGACCCAGAAACTGTGTACCTTGGCTCACAACACAAAAGGAGAGAAGAAGATGACTATCTCTCACTACCACCACCAGGTAAAAGATGCCGATTGAGAGTGATGTACGGTGCCCCAAAAGTCAGTATCTGAGGGCAAAGAGGTGCAACTAGGCTGGACACAGGATGCAGGCTACTTGGGAAGGTTAGGCAACACGGTATGGATGGTGCTCCAAGAAGACTGGGTGAATACTTCCTTCTGCTGGAGCTTAGTTCCACTAATCTCAGTTATTCTGCATTCAGTATACTGGGGCAAGTGACCCACTACTCCATCTTGGGAGGAGCCATGATGCCAACTGTTGTCAGGTGAGGCCAGAAAAAAACAATGGATTGGGGAGTGTTTCATAAAAACGTCTCTGTTCCCTTGGAGCCTTGGCAGAGGAATGGATGTAATTGGTGAACTTATACCTTATATGGAACCTTAGAATAAGAAGCTCTGCCCTTCTTCAAGGTCACTTTATAAACCACATAAAAGTCAAGCTGGTCAGAAAGGTGAAAAAGAGAAAGAATTTCCCACAAAAAGAACTGGTACCTGTAGGTTTACTTGTAGTTCACCATAGTTGCTCCTTCCTCTGTTCCATCAACATTGGTTAAGTCTGAGAGACAATAACTTTCCAACTAGTGATTGACTGGAATAGAGCTAGCAGACCAGGCATGACTTGAGATACCATCTGGTGTATATAAAGCCCCTTTTTAGAAAGATGAGAAAACAGTCCCAGAGAGGTGAAATGACTTGCACAATGCAAATTAGAAGCCGAATTAAGGGTAGAACCCAGATCTTCTGGCTTCCAGTTCAGTACTGCTGGGTTTTTCTTACTAAACCAACATAATAAAGAGCATAGAAGGGAAGACAAGAATAAAGTCTATTTTGGTCTTTGGTAGCCAGGGTAAGGAGAATGCTGTCACTTCTACGAGAAAACCCAAAGTGAACCCGGCTAATCAGGACTGTGCTTGGGAAGGGAGCAGGGGCATTACCTTTCAACACCAGAGGTTCTTTGCCTTCTCTCTTCAGGGACTCGAGGACTATGTGAAGTGGCTGGGAGGGCATCACTCGGCTTGGCTCATTGGTATTCTCATCATAAACTATAATTTCTTTGGAAAAGATCCTCTTGAAAGAGTCCTTGCCTTCCCTACAGGAAATCAAGTCTAGGACAGTGATCTTGCCCTGCTGCAGTCTCCGCCGGCTGATCTTATCGGCGCAGTTAATGTGGACAGCTCCTTGGATGTGACTCTTGTTGTACTCCATGAAGGGCCTGCAGTCAATGATGACAGGGCCCTGACTCGGCAGGTGACTCTTGTTGCATTTGGTCATCTTCTTTGCCAAGTCATTGGGGTAGATTATTTTGATGCTGGCTAGCTGCTTGGGGGTCCCTGACACAGGGCTGCCCACCCCACCTGATGGACTTAAAGAGCCTGTATTCTCATTATTGTTGACCATCTGGTTAGCAGGGCAGGTGGTAGAGGTTCCGATGGCAGTGGTGGTGGTGCCAGCAGCAATGGCTTGGGTTTGGGCCTGATTGTCCTTGTCGTAGGTTGCCACAGTGCAGCAGCTGGCACTGCTGCATCCACAATTCAGGGAGCGGGCAGAGCCGCTGGATGAGGGCATATACGTCAGATTCGCAGCCTTGAGGGACACAACGGTGGTGGCGATGACAGAAGGGTGGCTGTTACTGCCTGGGGTGGCAGAACCAAGGTAGCTAGAGTCTAAACAAAGGTTGAGATCCTGAGGTCGGACGGGCCTAGATAGTGCCACTACTACCCTGTCGTCTAAAGGAGATGGAGGCATGAGGAGGCTGAAAACTGGCAATTCAAGAAGAACTCAAGACAGTCTGTAAAGAACGGGAAGGGAGAAAGAAAGGATAAAGTCACGTGACACAAAAGGCAGTCTCATCCAATCCCTAGGAAAGGCCTTTGCATCCCTCTGAGCAGTCTTCCTAATTGCCCTCTATCATACCATAATCAAAACTTGAAACTCATTTTTATGTATTCAAAGAGGATGCAAACCTGAGGGCCCCAATCAATTTGGTTGCTAAATCTAAGGTTAAATTTGGATGTAAAGTTGTAAATGTTAATGAATATTTCCTGGACCTACATAAAAGTTCAGCTGTAGAAAAGGTATAAGCACAAATAATTAGAAAAGCTGAAGACAGAAGGGAGGCTCTTAAGAGGCATCTATTCTGAACCTCAGCTCTTGCGCAGAAGTACACGGCAAACATCTGAGAAAGACCCATTTGTCCACCCTTGCATGCTTGCCAGTTAATTCCCTCACTCGCTGCAAAGGCAAAGGGGCAACCAAGAGCACTGGCATGGTTCACAGAAATGTACAGCAGCTAAATATACATCAGAGTGGATGTCAACTTTCTGCAAATCCCCTTAAGTGAATCTCTTTAACTTGGAGCTATTCTTGCCTTCCATCCTATTGGGGTCCTTTGAAACGCACAACATAGTCATATTAAAACCTCACATGTTGTCTTTTGGCCTCTTATAAATTAATCTGCATTTCCCCTTTTCACTACTAACTGGTGTCCTAAAACGAAATCTCAAGCCATGGAGCCAGATCTGGAAACCTGGAAACCCCAACCCTGGCAGATCCATCACCCTTTGCTCTCCCACCTACCCCTACCCTCATTCCTGCCTGGAAAGGACAACTTGAGCTCACCTCCCCTCTTCATCTCCCTGGCTGGCACAGACTGTGCATCCCAGAGCTTCTCTCAATGGGAGGCAGCCACGTTGTATAAGGTTCCAATCCCATACAGATATCCCCCCTTCAAGAGTACCGACTCCATAAAGAGGACCTCCCAATTAGCCTGTACCCGCTGAAAGGGGCAGTGAATTGTTGCCCACTGGATCTATCTCTGATTTCAAATATTGTCTGCAAAAAGACGGCTCCTTCCTCTTGTAGGCACAGGGACACTCTACAACCCAGGCTTGCTAACTGTTCTTCTTCTATTAGACATGCACACAGCAAAGACACCAAACCCCACGCCAAGAGTCGCTCACCTAAACGAACTTTAAGAGCTGTCTGGAAAAATACCATCATCCGTCTACACACGACCGTCACCATTCTCATCCGTCTACACACGACCGTCACCATTCTCTGACACAGAACCAAAGTGTCACAGGCAGAATCCACACTCACGCGCGCACACGGGGGCATGCACCCATCACGTCGGCAGATCTCCAACGACTCGGGTTTCTCTCACCCACCTTTGGATGGGAGCGAAGAAGCCAACCCCCTTCCCTTGCGTAGTATTTTTTTCTGAAGAGCGAGTACTATTCCAGAAGCTATAACTGTTTCCCGGTTGGACCAAGCGCTGAAAAAGTCTTCGCTATGGTGTTACCTGGTAGGACACGTCCAGGATCAACAGACCATTTATTTTGAGAGGGACGCATAAGCGTGTTCACAGAGACACACGCTGGGACCCACACCTCCACACAGAGTGCGCGGCTCACACACGCACGCACGGAGTGTATAGAGAGATCTGCATCCCTGCAGCAGAGGGTCGGGCGTATATACTGCCCGTGAAACCATTCAGTCTGGCCCAGAAAATCTCCCGGAGAAATACTGAGCTATCCCCTCTCCCTTCCACCACTAGGCAAGAGCTGGAGAGAAAATTAAGTGGTTAGAGAATGCTTCTTCCCCACTCCTGGAGCACTTAACATCCCCCCGTCCCTCCGCCACCCCCCTTCACTCCTCGGCACACAGCGCACTAATGAACCCCGGGCATTTAAAACTGCCGCAAAGCATCCCAACAAACCTCATTTTTTCTTCGCCCCAAATCCAAGTAGACTGCAGAGAGAGTAAATGCACAGGGTAGCAGGAGCCAACAGCCGGAACCTTATAACCCTACCTGCTGTAGCTCCTCCGTCAGCATCGCATCTCTCTTTTTCTGTCTGTCTCTGTTTCTCACACACATACACACACACACACAAACACACACACTCACACTCACGCAAGCACCGCCTTACAATCCTCCACCTCCAGTCCCGGGCTCTCAGTAGTCGCGGTGACTTCCACTTACTTCATAAATAAGTGTAGTCCTCCACCATCTGGCGCTCCGCTTCAGCTATGGACTCTCACATTCAACCCCCATTCACTTGGCTTCATTGATCTCCAGCAGCAACATAGTTACTTTCTCTTTTGCTACACTGTAAATGTAAGGTTCTGAGGGGGCGGACTCGTCACCGACCGACGGCGCGTTGGACCAATAAGAATCCGGACAAAGCCGACCGCTACCTCACAAAGCCCCGCGACCAATGGGCAGCCTAGGGGGCGGGGAAGAAGGCGTGGCCTCATCTCTCTAAGGAGGGTTTATCCGACGCTGCTCTGGGTCCTCGGTGTTATAACACGGGCGGTGATGTCATTGGCAACCAATCAAAAACTTAAAAAGAGCCAGCCGGGGCCGCGCTGAGCAGCTGCTCTCTATTTACTTGTAAACCGAACCGGCAGGATGCAGTTAACCCTTTACCAGGCTGAAGCGTCAGCGGACTGGACGCGCCGCTCCGCTAAAACTGGCTTTTCCCACTGGACGGGATCCTCCAACACTCCCTCACCCGGGGGCAAACCACGCTGTTTTTCCTCCTTAATATGGACGGATGATCAAAAGTGTCGGAGTAACTTTCTAAAGGAAAGAGACTGCGATCACCGTCCCTAGTGGGAAAGCCAGGTTCTCTCCGCGTCGCTCGAGGTGACTTGACAAACCCTAAGCCAAAACTCGCGGACCTCGCCGGGTCTTCTGCGCTAGGACCAACGTGAGCGCGCAGGCAGGGGCGACGCTTCCGCTCCGATCCGAGGTCCGGGGCCACGCGCTTGGGGCCAGAGCTTGGCAGCTGACAGTACCGGACAGGGAGGCCCTTCAGCCTCGACGCGGCCCGCGTCCTCCGGACAGCCCTGCTCCGCCCGGGAAGCGTCCGCCTTCCGCCGGCCCGCAGATGTCGCTGCCCCTCCGGCTGTCCCGGCCTGACCGCCGCGCGCCGCCCTCCTGCTCACCTACTTCCGCGCCCTGGTCACGCCCCTGTCGTCCCCAGACTAACTCTCCCGGGGCTCGACCCGGAGCACTAAGGCGGCGCCACTGAGGGCTGCTAGGAGGAAGAGGCCTGAGTCGACGCCAGAGGCAAGGGACGCGCCCTGAGCAGCGGTGCAGAGGCCAATCCCCTGGCCGGGCGTCCTGGGGCCCGCTACGCGCCCGCCGCCCCTCCGGGGCTTGGTCCCCCCCGCCACCTCTCCCTTTCCCACCTGGCGCGCTGGGTCCCCGCGCCGTGCCAGCCGTGCGCAGCCCACCCGCCCCACATGCCTCGGCCGACCCTCCCCTCCCCAGTCCCTCACGGCCCCTGCCGAGGCCAGGACTGCCAGCCCGGCGCTTCTGGAACAGCCGCAGCTGGGCGGAAAAGAGCCAGAGCCGAGTGCAAATAGCTAGATTGAATGGGGCCGGAGGAGCGTGGAGGAGGCGACGCCGCCTCTCCTAGCTCCCCTAACTTTGGCCGGCACCAGGTAGCTGGCCATAGCGCGCATCCCGGGAGACGACTGGGGGGCGGGGCAAGCCGCCCCGCGCCTAGTCCGGAGAATATTCGTGTTAGGGAAACTGCAGGAAAGTTGCCTTGGGATACAAAAAGAAGTGGAGATGAACAACCCCAGATGAACTGTGGAGAGTCTACGTCCAAGAACCCTAAAGAAGTAGAGCTTTTTCTTTTCTTATCTGTGAGAGGAGAGATAAAAAGTGAAATAATTATAATGGAATAATACATTATGAGCACTAGGGAATGTTGGGCTATCATTTTTCTCCCTTACTTGATTGAATGGGGTTTGGAGGTCTACTTCAGACTCCAGGCCTAATAGTATACTAAGTAGCAGGGGCATATTCATGTAATTGTTTTCAGGGCAGATCTGAAATCACCAGGTGTCAGACCCTAGCTGGCAGGTCAGCTATGCTCAATGAGCTGTGAAGAGAAATATCTTTGGGCGCTTCCACTTACATGCAGGCACATACCCCCCCCAGTCCAGCTTTTCACACCAGTGTTACAACTGGCATCACGTACATTTGATAGTCTTATATAGGAGAGGATTTTCTGTAACATCTGTCGATGGGAAGAGTCAAACTCTGTAAAATATTTGAAGAGATTTATTCTGAGCCAAATATGAGTGACTACGGCCTGTGACACAGCCCTCAGGAGGTCCTCAGAACGTGCTCAAGGTGGTTGGCGTCCAGCTTGGTTTTATACATTTTAGGGAAGCATGAGACATCAATCAAATACATTTAAGAAATACATTGGTTTGGTCCAGAAAGGCTGGATAACTCTAAGGAGGGGGTGGGCTTTCTGGCTATACGTAAATTTAAACATTTTCTGGTTGACAGTTGGTTGAGTTTGTCTAAAGACTTGATATTAAAGAAAGGAATGACCGGGTTAAGATAAGAGCTTGTGGGGACCAAAGTTTTATTATGCGGATGAAGTCTCCAGGCAGCAGGTTCAGAGAGAATAGGTTGTAAAATGTTTCTTTCAGACTTAAAGTCCATGTTGATATATAATGGGGCGCATCCCACCCTCACTTCCCCTCATGGCCTGGACCAGTCTTTCAGAATAAATTTTCCAAGAGTCCTGGTTCAGAAATTAGTCCATTCAGATGGTTGCCTGGGAAGGGGGGGTGAGGAGCTTAGAATTTTATTTTTGGTTTACACCTCTCTTCATCCACACACCAACATACACATCCATCCACCCTCCTGATAACAGCAGAATGCTTAGGGCACACCATTTGGTTCTTAAATGTTTGAAGATCAACAGGTTATGGTCAGGAAACTTGGGTGCTGGGTAATTTCTATACAAATCAGAAAAGAACTTCCCAGAGGTTCTACCCTTGATATATCTGGAGCTGAAAGGCTGCAAGCTTACCTTTCCCTAATCGTAGACAATTATTGGAAAATTTTTCATTAACTCAGAGTTTGAGAGTTCTACGTTCTGATTCTGACTCTATCTGTTATATCTGTTCATCCAGTCTCTGTCTTCATTTATCCATAAAATGGTAATACCCCAACTTAGAAGAAAAAGGGAACTCATTCAAGTGCTTAGGGGGAAAAAAGATCCCTTGCTGATAAAAGGTATTCAGTGGAAAAAAAAATTAATTTACTTGCTTTAGGAAATAAGGTGCCTATCTTTAAAGGTATGTGTAATCTATAAATGATGAAGTAATTGCTACTGCCTTGATATCTAAGCCCAAAGTATAGATTTATATAATTGCAGAAGAGCTCTTAACAGCTTTTCCCACAAGGCCCTAAAAAGAAAAGTAATTTCAAAAAGAAAGGTAACTCTTGTAATGAGATGATTGTTTTATTACAGTTTCAAACTAGTAGATTATTATAATTTAGTTGACTAAGAATCTAAGCCATCCAGGCTGAAACATTGGGAAAGATGGCAAAATTCCTTATCATGTATCACACCTGAAACATGAATAATTACTGAAACATGGAATAATTAACAGATTGTGAATATAAGCAAAGCTGTAGTTATTTTTTAAGTTAGGCATCTCTAAGCTTATATTCAAGTCATAAGACTGGTGAACAAAATCAGATTATAGATGGAATTTTTTTCCATTCACTACTCTTCAAAACATCTTTTGGACAAGAAGAGGTGATTTTGTTCCTGTTTTTGAGTCATAAATGTGAAAATACTACACCAAAATATACTGCCCTGAGACTTAAATTCATAATGCTAGTCAGCCAATGGCTACAAACCTGATCTGTATGTCAATAACCAGCAGCAGAGCCTTAATGTTAGTTTCAGTCCCAAAGAAACAGTGAAGCATCTTCGTTCAATTTGGATGTTGTAACGTGATTTTATTGAGTCATATCTTTGTTCCCACAAACATCATAAGAAAAATATTGACTGTTTCAGTGCAAAGTGCTGTGTATTAAAGACAAAAACTGAAGATAACTTAGGCCAACATGTAAGATATAATATGGATAGTATTAAGCAAATGTATTAATTAAATTACTTCTTTTTTGTGCACTCAAATGGTTAAGTGTGTGGGGTAATGACAGAAGGTGTGGCCTTCAAAATAATCCTCAAGGTCAAGGTAGATTTCTGGAGGTACTAGAATTAAGGCAAAGAATGGCTTGGAGAAAACTTAAAAAATAATCCAGGCTAAAGATGATATCATACTAGAAGGAGTAGGGAATAAGCTGAAGAATAGGAAAGTGGCATGGTAAGTGTTTGAGGTCATTGAGGCCAGTCTGGCAAAACATCCAACAATACTCTCCAGTCCTAGGGAAGGGCTGATTAAAAGGAGTCCCTGAAGGAAGGAGCTTCTGTGGTTTGAATGTGTTCCCCGAAAATTATATGTTGAAACCTAATTGCCAGTGTGACAGTATTAAGAGGTGAGGCCTTTAGGAGGTGGTTAAGTCGTGAGGGCAGAGGCCTCATGGAAGGGATTAGGGCCATTACACAAGGGCTGCAGGGAGTGAGTGAGTTTTCTTCCATTCCCCTGTAGGGACACAACTTTCATCCTCTCTGGAGGACACAGCAACAAGGTGCTATCTTGAAAGCAGAGACTGGACCCTCACCAGGCAGTGAACCTGCAGGTGGCACCTTGATCTTGGACTTCCCAGCCTCCAGAACTCATGTGAGCAATAAATTTCTGTTCCTTACAACTTCCCCAGTCTCAGCTATTTTGTTATAGCAGCACAACTGGACTAAGACAGTGGCTACTGCAATGATGGAAACAGAGGCAGGGCCATGTGCTTGTCCCACTATCCACATGTTTGGACACAAGAGGCCTGCAGTTCTTTCCTACAAAATTCATGGGCAGGTGTGTTTGTGACTCAGGAAAAGACTCTGAGGCATTTAAGGCTCTATATCTGTATTTTCCAGTGTGGTGGTCATTTGACACATGTGTTGGCCACTCGAAGTGTGCCTAGTCTGAATTGAGGTGTGCCATAAGCTTAAAATACAAGTGGGGGCAATAGAAATGGGGGCAGAGGTGAACTGGTAGAGCCTCTGTGACCACAATCTTGTTCTCCACACCTCCACACTTGACAGATGTAGATATAGGTATGGATAGATGTATGTCTTATTTGTGGGGTTCCGAAGTAAAATTTCAGTTAAAGGAAGGATCCTGGTTGGGATTTTTTTGTTGTGGTGGTTCTGGTTTTTTTGTTTGTTTGATTTTTGTTTTTTTGTTTTTGAGATGGAGTCTTGCTCTGCCACCCAGGCTGGAGTGCAGTGGCACAGTCTTGGCTCACTGCAACCCACGCCTCCCAAGATCAAGCGATTCTCCTGCTTCAGCCTCCTGAGTAGCTGGGACTACAGGCACACACTACCATGCCTGGCTAATTTTTGTACTTTTAGTAGGGATGGGGTTTCACCATGTTGGTCAGGCTAGTCTCAAACTCCTGACCCCATGATCCACCCACCTCCACCTCAGCCTCCCAAAGTGCTGGGATTATAGGCGTGAACCACCACGCCCATCCTCTGTTTTGTTTTTTAATCCTGTTCCTTTTTTTTTTTTTTTTTTTTGTAAAGTAATTTCACTGGATGGCATGGCCAAAGCATGGGTGACCTCAGACCCCTTTTCAAGGTTCATCCTGGCCTCTACTGATCACACAGAGGTGACTGGCTGGTTAGGAGAATTAATATGCTCCCTATCTTCATTTAGGCAAGTGGATCCCTTTCAGTTTTCTCTTCCGCTTCACTGGTCCCCTATTTGTAACCCCACAAACATCTGCTGCTCTTTCTCAGAAGAGGATTCTGCCTCAGCCCAAGTGTGTGGACCATGGATGTAAACTTATTTTCTTTATAACACACATAAAACATTCACTGGCCTTGGGTCTCCAACAATGCCCTCCTCAGTGGCGGATGGCCTGTTATTATTATGTGTTGCTACATCAAAGTCTGTTAACATTTTCCTCCTCACTAAACTGAGCCATCATGTTTTATCATTACGATATGCTGTCAGCGCCAGTTTCTCAACCCCAGGAGGCTGGGTCTGACTGTGTTACTGAGGGATGAAAAGTTATAAGGTAAACATGCACGCAAAACATTCCTAAACCCCCTCAAGACTTGTTTCAGGTCTAACACTAAGGAATTAATCTAACGTTCTCAGCATCTCCTAGTAGGTTCACACTGTACCACTTCTACATGTAAGAAGTTCCTTTAGATGACAAAGTGCATCATAATGTACTTTATCTTTATAATTGAATGTTAACTGAACTGATTTTAAAGATCTAGAATTTGGGGAAAAATAATCATAGGTAACATTTACTAAGTGTTTTGCTGTGTGCTAAGCATTGCTGTAAGTGGTTTACATGCATTAACTCACTTAAATCTTCACAGTCACATCGATCTGTAAGTAAGTACATTTTTATTAGCTTAATTTAAAGATGAGAAAACAGAAATACAGATGGGGTAAGTAATTTGCCCAAGGTCACAAAACTAGAAAGCAGCAGAGTCAACATTTAAACCCAGACAATCTGGCACCAGAGCATCTGCTTTTAACCATTGTGTGTTGTTTCATTCACTCTTGTTGTGATTTTATAAGCTTCTATCGTGTCCCCCCTCAGTCTCCAGACTGCAGTATATTTTTAATTGCCTCTTCATACGAATTTGCTGTTTTTTTCTTTTGTTTTCTTCCAAACTTTTCTAAGTCCATTATGATGTGTATCACCATGTGATCTCAATCTTACAACTGTAGCCTCCACATTGGGAAATGGATCCAAACCTCCACTTTATTTCCAGAACAGTCTCAAATATTGCCCTAAATCGTGTCAAAGGCATGGTTGCTACTGCAGATTGGACTGGTAAATTCAAGGAAGAGTCTATGACACCTCTATTAGCAAAACCATGTCTTATTTGCCATCCCATCCCTAGCAGGTGGCCCAGGAGCTAGCACATAGTTTGAACTCATTAAGCTTCGGTTCAGTGAGTGAGTGACTGAATGAATGAATGAACTGAGAATGTTTTTTAAACATACTGTCTTTGTCCATTCAGGCTGCTATAACAAAATATCACAAACTGAATGGCTTACAAACAACAGAAATTTATTTCTCACAGTTTGGAGGCTGAAAGTCCAAGATCAAGGTGCCAGCATGATCAGGTTCTGGTAAGGACTCTCTTGCAGGTTACAGACTATTAACTTCTGGCTGTGTCCTCGCATGGTGGAAGGTGCGAGGGGTCTCTCTAGGGCCTCTTACAAATCCCATTTGTAAGGGTTCTGCCCCCATTATCACCTTGGGCCTTAGGATTTCAACATATGAATTCGGGGGGGACACAAATATTCAGGCTGTAGCACGAACGTATCTTTGAATTATTCTTTTTTCTAGAGGCATATCCTGGTCCATCTGATGATAGCTTTCCAGCTACTGATTTGGCCTTCTGTAATAGCTGGAAACTTAGAAACCTCCAAACTCCCTAAATTCAATCCTCTTTTGAATAATTTATGCAGATATTAGCCAAGTGTCTATCTCTGGGGAGCTACACTGATTACACATCACTCGTTTTGTTTTGTTGTGACCATATTTCCCTCTTTATAGTTTAACTCCATTTTTCCCCCATAGAATTTAGAAAATATCAACATCTTTCTCGTTATAATCCTTCTCATTATACTCCATACCATACCTGATTTTTGTTAGGTCAGTGCTCTTTGCAGTTATAATTGTCTTTAATGCTTAGAAAAAATTCCTCTTCTTGTTCACTGAATTTCAGCAGGATGATGGTATCTTCCTTTTCTCGTTCAACACCTTCCTTCTTGTAATTCTCAAAAGCATGCATTTTCCATTTCCCAGTTTTATCTCCCTGACAGACGGATTGTCCAGTGTTTATTTTCTAGCATGTGACTGATGCCAATAAATAGCTTTCTTCAGAAAGGCATTTAATCAAGGACCTGAGCCTGGACATCAATGAGTTCGTGTTCCTCATGGATGTGCTCTGAAAGGAAATGACACTATTGATTCTGGGTTAGGTGGGGAGCAGCACCCCGAGAAGTCCTGTTTCTAATGCTCTGTGAACAGGCCCGGGTCCACCTGGATTTCCCACCCAGAGGAGGGTTCAGTGTTTTCCCTGGTTTACGTGGTAAATAAAGCAAACACTTTGTAATTATACTTACGACCAGCAAGGGCCACGAATGTATGAACATGGTGGATGAAGTCCTTTTTGGGTGAATGTAAGCATCTATGCTATGCTAAGTACTGAGCCCACAGTACCACTCAGACAAATTAATCCAAATCAGGTCAGGTCTAGTCAATTCAAGTTATTCAACAGGTAAGAGAAAAATGCCTATTGGAATTGGCTAAAATTTTAGTTCAGTTGGAAATGTTAGAAAAGAAGGAAGTGTTATTTTTGCCATTAACTTGCAGCTCACAAAAATTTAGAATGTAAGGAAGATAAATAGATTGGATCAGAAAGTAGCTAAACAGAGAGCTGACACTGTGCTTCATTCATCTACCAGCGCTCACCATCACAGGTACGGTGACAGAAAAACTGTCATTTTTCTACAGTAGTAAACTAAGATGTATAACTACAAGGATTCTTAGCCCCCTTCATGCTTCAGTTTGCAATTCCTATTCCCAGTAACTAGGAAAACTGATGTAACTCTATGAACCACCATTCTAAACCTTAAATTGGATTAATAATAGCAAACAGTCCAATGAAGTGTCTTTTCTATAATCTACAGAATAGAAATGCCAATAGATTTGGACTCCCTTTTCAACACAGTCCTAATCTTCATGTAATACATGAGTCCTCCCGAATATGGATTAGAGGAGTTAAAGACTTAGATGTTTTAACTCATCAAGATTGCCCAGCATATTAAAGGAGGACTGAAAGAAGTAAGGTAGGCAGGCAAAAAGAACAGTGGGCTGGTTGGGTTTTTTGTTTTGTTTTGTTTTTGCTTTTGTTTTAAAATTTAGTTTGTATTTTGACTCCAGGATTGGGAAGGGTGACTCTGGGCAGAGAGAAGACAAGGAGTGGACAAGTAGAGGGAATTTTGCTATTTCCAGAAATTTACAATTTCACAAGCTATTAAATAGAACAGGATCTGGTTACAGATGGGTTGTTGAATGTTTGCTGGCAAAAAAAAAAAAAAATTGATATTACTAAAACTCATTCTGATTGACTTCAGCAGACACTGGGCCCCACCACCCAGGATAAGAAAGAACGAATAGGGCTGTCCCTGTTGGTGCATGTTAAGGAACGCTGCACTAGCTTAGACAGGAGCCAACTGCTTTTGTACAGTTGAGGGATGTCAAGCACACACCTGGGGCCCCTCTCTTTAAACCCAGGAGAACCTCAAAGACAAGTTCCGCAAGTCCCATGGTATGAGGAGTAGTTTGTGCCTCTCTCTGTGTGGATGCAGAACTTTTCCCTTTGTATGTTTAAGCTAGTGCAGTCTTCCTTTCTGATGGTTGATTCTGTGGCCAACTTGAATGGATCATGGCATATGTGGTCAAGTGTTATTCTGCTTGTTTCTGTGAAGGTGTTTGTTTCTGTTAGGGTGTTTTTGAATGAGATTAACATGTAAAGGGGTGGACTTTGAGTAAAGCAGATTACCCTCCATAATTTGGGTGGGCCTCATCTAGTCATTGAAAGGCCTGAATGGAACAAACAACTGACTTCTCCTGAGCAAGGGAAATTCTGCCAGTTGGCCTTCAGACTTGAACTGCAACGTTTGTTCTTTCCTGGCTCACCAGTGCATTTGCCTACTCTGCAGATTTTGAACTTGCCAGCCTCCATATTGCATGAGCCAATTCCTTAGAATAAATCTCCATATATACACATACACATCCTATTGGTTCTGTTTCTCTAGAGAATCCTAATACACCCTTCTTCCTCTTTGGCGGACAGAGCAAAGCATAGCCTAGAAGACGAGCATTGTACCAAGTGTCCTGCAATCCTTTCCTGTATTACTAAAAATGTACTGAATTGAGTTCATCTTCATCTTTGAGTAACATAATTGCCATGAGTTTAAAACTACCCTAAAAAGGTGATGAGGATACACTTAATAGATCTAAGATAGAATTATTGATGCCAAAGAAAAACAAATTTCCCCCCTACAATTTATTAAGGAAAAATAGAAAATCCCAGTTGAAATTTCTGGCTTTGGGATTCTAAAGAAATCTAGAGATTGGAATGATAAAAATAAACCTAAGATACAGTTTCTGGGCCTCTGATTTGTGTCCACTCAGCCTGAAGGAAGAAATATATGAATATTTTTACTTTCTCTCAATGCATATTTAATCTTTTTCTAAACATCCTGAATTTTGAGACTGTCAGGAGTTTTCATAGTAAGAATAGATTGCTTTCCCAATTTTATAGCCTGTATTAAGAAAACCATTTTAAATCTCAGTATCAATGTTGACATCTTGTTGAGGTTATTTATTTGTTACTTCTGCTTTCCCAAGTTAATTGACATATAGTTGAATTATAAAATCTCGGCTAAGAGCCTAAGGAGTGGATTGCTCAAGAAGGATTCACAGTTCACAAAAGCAAATCAGAGATAAAAATGCATGCCATTTTTGCAGCTGCCTTATGTTTTTGGTTTCCCTGGCTCTTTATCAGAGATATGTAGAGTGCTTGACTGTGAATATGTGGTTCTACATGTCATTCTCCCTCATTTCTAATAGACTGAAAACTCCCTGCCTGTTAGCCAGACCAGCATTGCTCCAACTCTAAAGGCACACAGATCCCTGGGGGCTTGGTTCAGTAGATTTGGGATAGGACTGGAAATTCTACATTTCCTTGCATGCTTTCCATCAATTCTGAAGCAACTGGACCACGTACCACACTATGCTTGTCTAAATCCACACCCTCCAATATAGTAGCCACTAGCCACATGTGGCTCTTTGAGTCCTTGAATTGTGGCTTGTCTGAATTAAGATCTAATCTAAGTATAAAATGCATACCAGATTTCCAAGATTCAGTAGGAAAAAATGAACAAAATATTTCATTGATAACTTTTTATTGATCACATGCTGAAATAACATTTTAGATATATTA
This sequence comes from Macaca nemestrina, assembly GCF_043159975.1. NCBI lineage: Eukaryota > Metazoa > Chordata > Mammalia > Primates > Cercopithecidae > Macaca > Macaca nemestrina. Next base: position 80,076,465 of record NC_092125.1, read on the forward strand.
GGTTAAATAAAACATATTACTAAAATTTATTTCACCTGTTTCTTGTTATGTTTAAACATGTAGTTACTAGAAGATTTCAAATTACTTATGTTGTTTGCAATTGCTGGTTACATTATATTTCTTTTGGATAGTGCTCCTCTAGATCAACAGAGCTGGACTTGGAGAGACTGTGAGGGAGAGTAACTTCTCTGCTCCTTTGGTCACTTTTCACCAGGTACTCGATCCATCTCTTAATCTATCTCCTCCGCTCCTTGGAGCTGCTGTGGAACTATTTATTTCTGCATTCCTCCTCTAGGCCCCTTCATGGTTGTTCCCAACACTACTTGGCCATCTAGGATGCTATCTGACAGGATATACACCTTCTAGCAAGATATAGCCAAAAATGACATGAAAGATCTCTCAAAAATTCATTAATGGGGCTCTCCTTTGTGTTCCCAAAAAACTTTGTGACACAAACGTTGCGTTTATAAAGGACCAAGTCTCCTAGGAAACAGGGCATGGGCTTTAGAATCAAGAGACCCTGGAGTTTAATTTGAGCAACTGATTGATTAGATTGTTCAGTAGCCTACTCTGTACCTACCTCTTAAGTGCTAGCGATTCAGTAACGAACAAAGTGAACACTTTCTCTGCTTTAAAGAACCTACTGTTTAAAAGAGAAAGTAGACATTAAACCAGAAGGCACATTAATAAATATGTAATTAAAAAACACAACCCCAACTTACCTTTTTTCTTGTATAAAAATTCCTTACTGTTTCTGAGCCTCAGTTTATTTTTTGGTAAAATGGGAATAATAACACTGCCTACCTGAGTATTGTGAGGATTAGAAATAATGATTCTATTTGTGTACTTAGCATCATGTCTGACACAGAGAGTAGGTGCTCAATGAATGGTTTTTGGATGGCTAAAACAACGAAGCACCCTAACCGTATTTAGTTTTTTATTTACATGCTGCCTCATTCTACAAAGTGTTTTCAGTAGCTGGTTAGGTTATTGTTGCATGGCAGATTGTAGGTGAATTTTGACTCCTGATGTAACTCATACTTCTTGAGTATATTTTCTAAATCTATTCTTGGCACATATAAAACATGCAATAAATGTTTCTTGAATCAAACTATACCTGGAATAGACTTTGGAAGTGTCACAACACAACCCTGCTCATTTTGTGGAAGAAAAAAGGCAAAGTTGGAGTGACTTACCCAGAAACATACTTTCAATAGTAGTTTCAGAAAAGAAACTATTTTCAAAAGAAACTATACCAGGAACTTACTTTCATTAAAAGTTTCTATGTTCATAAGAAACTTATGCAGGAATGTACTTTCAATAATAGTTTCAGAAAAGAAACTCTTCAAAAGAAACTATTTTCGAACTACTTTCAAAAACTATTTTTGGTAGTTTTGAAAACTATTTCAGAAATTAGTCATATCTGCTAGGCATTTGTGGAAGGAGAAGAATTTGTGGCCAAGTGGTCAGAGAATTGAGGGAAAAACTGAGAGAATGAGGACCTTAGAAATGAGCAAGTTTCAAGAAGAGTAACTGATGTTTGACTAACATTGTAGAGAATTTTAGTAGGTAGAAGATGGAAAAAGACGTGGCCATAACAACTGAGAATCTCACCAAAAACAGGTTTCAGAGAGGGAGGGAGTTGTCCCCTGAGGGACAGTGGAGGTGAGGACGTAGAGACAGACAGACAAAAACTCCTCTTTCAAGACAGTGTGTGATAAAGGAGAAGAGAGAGCTAAGGAGCTAGACGCAGTAGCCAGGGGTACCCAGGAGATTTCCTGTTTATTTTTTTTCGGAATGGAGGACTTGAGTGTATTGGAGGCTGTGTTGAGGAGTTCATGGAAATGAACTCCTTTCAATACATGGAAAGTACAAGGGGGAGATCATTGTCAGCACCATGTCCTGAATGAAGGAGAATGAATGAATAGGTCAGCAGGATCGGGGGCAATTATTGTATTTTTTATTTTTATTTTTTTGAGATGGAGTCTTGCTCTGTCACCCAGGCTGGAGTGCAGTGACTCAATCTCAGCTCACTGCAACCTTTGCCTCCCGGGTTCAAGTGATTCTCCTGCCTCAGTCTCCCAAGTAGTTGGGATTACAGGTGCATGCCACTACACCTGGCTAATTGTGTATTTTCAGTAGATACGGGTTTCACCGTGTTGGCCAGGCTGGTCTCAAACTCCTGATCTCAAGTGATCCACCTGCTTTGGCTTCTCAAAGTGCTGGGATTAGAGGCATAAGCCACCACACCCGGCCAGGGGCATTTGATAGCCTTCAAAAGTGAGGAGGCGCCTTTGCTTCTGAGATGAAATGGAAATATGGATAAACATTTAGCTATATGTTGAGAGGAGAGAAGGGCAGTTGAAGAGGTGAAGAAGGAGAAAAGACCAGCTATGGAGAGTGAAGACAGCATCATATGTGGATGGTCTACCTGAATATCTAGTCCCCACTCTCCTGAACTCCTAACCTAGACCTGAGCTTCTCAAAGTCGGGGTCCCTTGGGCCAGTGCGGGACTACAGATTGTTTGTTTCTGGCTCAAATTCAAAGAAGCTTGTGTTGGAATGCAAGTAAACAACTGATTTTCTTCTTCTCTTTGAAAGAAGCACAGCATTAATTTAACTTCTGGCAGCACTCTGTTTCTTATCACAGTGTCCAGAGCAGGTACTTTTGGGAAACACTGATCCACACAATTTCCTACTGACATATCAATTTCAATACTTCAGAAATGTCTCTAACCAACCTGAACTCATCACCTTACTTCCTATACTTTCTTCTGTTTGTTTACTCTTCCTCGTGAGTTGGTGCCTTCCATCGCCAAGGCATCAAGCCAGAAATATGGAGGAGTATTCCTCTTTACCTGCCTTGACTAATCATTCACCAACCTAGTTGATATTCTCCCCTACATAGCTCTCAAATCCACCCTCTTCTCTCTATCCTTATTACCACCAATCTAGCCTAGGCCACCTTGAAATTTTGCTTGGATATTGCCAGGCAAATCCAAGCAAGGCTTTCTGTACACTGCTGCTCCAGTGAGCTGTCAAAAGTCCAAATCTTAACACTTTATTCCACTGGTTGACCCTCCGCTGCTTCCTTATAGCCCATGTAAACACCAGGCATGGCTCAGTTAACTCTCCATAAGCCTGGCATTTCAAAATACTGGAATCTGTCCTTTCCTTGATCTCTGAGTTTTTATGCACGTTGTTTCCTTCACGTAAGATTTTTGGCCTATATTTCTGTTGCCTCTTAGTTCCTTAACACTAAGAATAGACATTTGGTTATTCCAAACACCCAGAACAGTGCCTGGAAAATAGTAGTCATCCAGTACATGTTTGTTGAATGAATAAATGAAGCCAAGGAATAACAATTGATTTCATACTGAGCAGAGCTCAGTGGTGTCATTAAATGCTCCTTGATTATGGTCAAGCTGGTTTCAGATCCCAGAGCCGATAGAGAAAGTCATAGAACCCCAACAATGGATGTGGAGTGCTGTGGAGGCTGAAAGATAGGAAAGCCACTACTGAAATGCATCTATTGGTTGTGGCTTCCTTCACTGAATCTGGTACATTCATGAAAGCGTTCCTGGATTACATCAAAATCAGCTGTACCTGAGATCATCTTTCAAAATGAGAATCTTACCATCCATGCACTTTGTCTGCTACTCTTCATTTCTAGGTTTCCCTGGCTTCTCTCTCTTCCAACCCTAATATTACCATTCCCCTTCCCCATCACCACAGACACCATCACCATTTTGGCTTCTGTCCTTGACTTACCATTTAATTTTTGTCTTTGCATTCCTATAAGATACAACTTGCAAAATTTGGCCACAGACACCAATGTAGCAGAGATAGTAAAACAGCCCCAGTTCTGACATTCTATCCTGGTCTTTAGGACTTCACCTGCTAGATTGTCACTTTATGCCAAAAGAATGGTAGGTAGGACAGAGAGGGAGTGGGGGTGGGGAAACTAGCACAACCATTTGGAGCTAAATAATAGATTATGGCTGGAAACTCCCGTCTTGATTTGGCCCAAGGGCCACAGCTATATTCGGCTGGCCCCTGATTGACATAATTATTATTGCCAGAAAGTAATTTTAGAAAGAACTTAAAAGGAGGACATGGGTGATTAAACTTCTAATAATAACATTTTTTAAAAGTCTGGGTTAATGAATCTGTAACTTAGGTAAAAGAAAAGAGGCTTCAAGTGTTCAGGGACTAGTACCTGGAACTAAGCTTTGGGAAAAAAAATATTCTGTTGGGGAGTCAAGTAGGGCAAGAATAGATCACATGCCCCTAAGAAATCTTGGGGAAATATAGAGAGACGTAGCTCATTTTATGCTGGAAGTTCTTCTAAAAATGTTGTGAGCAAAATAAAGTTTCACAAAGCAGACAATGTTTCGAATTAATTCACTGAGCATACCTTATATGCAAGGCACTGTACTAGTCCCTTTGGAATATTCCCATGGGCATGTGCAGGGCTGTTGTGAGCATGGGCTTAGGCATTCTGGCTGTCCATAGCCAGTGTCTGCTTTGATTAGGCCAATGTCCAGTCTGATTGGTTGATGCTCTACCAGTTGTTAAATATTTTGAATATAATAATTTTGAATATCACCTGGGTAAGGCAAACTTCTTGTTTTGAAATAGCTTATAGTTTAGATGATGAGATATGCTTACAAATAACTATAATGCAATGCTATGTCATAACAATTGTCTTTGCAAAGTACTTTTATACATTTTATCTCATTTGAACTCCACAGTAACTCTGTGGTGCATGTTCCTATTCTCATTTTGCAGATTAAAAAAACATGAAGTTCAAGGAGAGAGGCAGTCTTTCACATTTCATAGAGCAAGAACTTGCCCTGATTTCTCAACATTTTATTTCCCCTTTAGTGCTCACCCCACAGTGCCCATGGCTTTCCCTATTTAAAACAGCAGATTTATTAATGCAAATAATTATTTTATGAATTAATTATTGATTTCTAAAAACAGACTTTCATACCCAAATAACCCTATGAAGATTAGCCTTTTAACCCCATCATCCTGATAGGAAGTTTAACAAGCCTCATTTTGAGAAACAAAGAGTCACAGAGCTCAGTTGATATACATTTGGGAAAGCATTGAGTTGCCTTTAAGCCCTCTTCTAGGCAGTGAGGTATAAAACAAAAAAGTACAAAATAAAACAAAAAGGCAAGGGCAATAAGAGAGTTGACTGCAGAGGAAAGAACAAAGACAAAAAATAAGCAAGGAAACAAACAACAAATAAAACTTTAAAAATAAAAAGTGCTCCATTGTCTGGGTTCAGATCTACACACCTGAACAAGCTGTAGCAAGTCACAGTAGCTCAGCACAGAACAATGTTGGTGCTCCTCATACTGGCTCTGAGTAAAATAGGTTAGAAGCTGCTGAAAGGAGTGCTAATATTTCCAGAAATAAGCCCAGATTTTCTGGGAATTTACTCATGTAGAGCACCATGTTCTCTAAAGGGCCACATATACATATGGCTGCTTTTAAAACACCTCAAGTCTTTATGTACAGGGCCACATACAACATGTAGATAGGGCACAGGGAAGAAAACAAAATATCTCCCAAGAGAATGATACCTAGTGTTTATATAATAATTTGTCCAGTGCTTCTGATACAGGAGGATACCCAGATCTAGGTTTTAAGAGCTGGGATCCCTGGTTAATTTGACAGCTTTTCCTCTGTATCTAGCATGCATTTAGCCATGTTCCATCCATTCTACTCCCCCAGAAAGATTTCTTCCATGGAAGCATGTAGAAAGACTATGTCATAATGGAAAGAGAATTTACAAATTGTTTAATGCACCTTCTCCCTCTTTTTCCAGGAAACACAAATGAAACTTACAAAAGTGAACTGACTTGTTCAAGGTGACAAGAGAGGTTAGTTATGAAATCAATACTAGCAACTCTAATTTATGGTTATTGTTACGAGGCCTTTCTTATTTCATGTGATTTCCATGTTTGAAATAATCTTACTATGAAAAGACTTGTGGAACTAGGAACTCCACTAGGTATTACAGTGTCAGTCACAGAATTAGGCCACCTTATTAGTACCTGCTCACTAGAACATCCTGCCCTCTATATGAGGAGGATTTCTGAAAAGTTTGGCATAAATTCACTTTTGATTATTTAGATTCTGTTTTGCACGTATTCAGGGATCTCTCTGGTGCATCTCTGAAAAGACTCCAGAATAAACTTTTTTGTGTGTGTGAAGCAAAGAAGCTTGTTACAGGAAATATTTGCTGCCTGATTAATTCTTTTGACAGCTCTAACTGTGCTTATCTTCAGGCTGGCATACCCATATCGCATCGTCATCTGATTTGGTTTGGTCGCTGATTAATTCACTTTGCTGCAAGAAGTGCACAAATTAAACCTCCATAAGGGTAGGGATATTTGCCTATTTTGTTCAACCCTGAATGTCTGATACTTAGACAAGGGCTTGGAACACAGGAGGTGCACAATAAGTATTTACTGGCTGAATAAATAAATTGATGCTTAAGAAGAGAACTCCTGACCTTGTCTCACCTCACTTGTGTCCACCTTCACAGATGCTCCTCTTGCTTGGGGCTGCTTCCTGTGAAGAGCATGGCTGCACAGCTGCAAACTACCCTTTCCCTGCTGCACTGGCACAGGTGGCCGCTGCCACCTAGGAACGCCTGAATTTTGCCATCTCCTTCTTGTGGAGTATGAACAAGCAGGCCTCCAGTACGATGCGTCAGATCCCTCCTATTATGGCTCTCCATCTTCCATCATTCTTCATGCGACTATCTTCTAAGCTTCCTCAGACTATGTTTTGTCCTCATGCTAGAAGCTGCCCAACTTAGGTCTACCCACTGTTGGAGTTTCCTTGATCACTCATCTTGGAAAGTACATCCCCATCCAATACCGGGTGGAGACCACAGTGGAGACCTTATGGCCCTACTCCTGCTAGAAACCCAGCACCCTCCTTCCCACTAAGCGACAGAGCTGCTGCCACTGCCGCCACTGTTGCTGCCCACTTTATAGACAGGTGCAGCTTAGTTTCCATACCATTGTTGAGTTGTAAATGCTCTCCGTGTAAAGGGCATCCACAGTTGTGAAGTGTATCAATATCATCTGGAGACAGGATGGCATCACGGTTAATGGTATGAGCTTTGGAATCAACTGACTGGAGGTTAAGTCTGGCAACTTCTACTTCTTGTATAACCTTGGGCAAGTAATTTAATTTTTCTACAACTCAGTTTTCTTATTTGTGGAATTGGGAAAATAGCAGAACCTTTCTTGGAGGGTAAAAGTGAACATTAAATTTGAAAAGTTGCTCACAGCCTGGTACCTATTACAAATGCTCAATAAATCTTTTATATGTATGAGAAGAGAAAAACAAATGATTATTTTCAGAGGATGGCAATTCAAATAAAAGTCAAGAGAAGGCCAGATATCAGAAGAAAACAGGTTCCAAGGAAGAGATTAGGGATGGGGTTGGACTAGAGGAAATATAGGCAAAGAAAGGATAAAGAATGTTGAAACAGGCTTGTAGGGAGGGAGAATCAGGAATTGAAGACAAAGGAAGAGTAAGAGGAAGAAGGTATATTCTAAGCTTTTGAGGAAAGATAATTGTAGGGAAAGAATTTGCCAACCAGTTCTCCTCACCCCCACAGTAGCGTATGCTCCCCAAGAACTTACAGTCTTTCTTTTAATTTATAATTTTATGAGTTCTTACCACTAGACTGTAATTTCTGAACAGTAACAACTCCTCCAGTTTTACTCACTCATGTATCCCAGTGTCTAGCTTAATCTCTGGACCAGATATCTGACAGCATAGAAAGCAGCCCAGGTCTCTTCCTGTCTTTTCAGAAAACATGGGCTTCAAATTCATTTGATTTTAAAATAATGATTGAAGAGACAGAAGTCATTAGTCCCCTTCCTGCCTGCTCTTACTATGAACACAACACAAAGATAAATCAATAAAAGCTAAGTGTTTATTCTCCTTAACTTCAGTTCATTTTGAGATTTAGCCTCCTGTTCATGTATTTACTCTATAATGTGCTTTGCTCAATAAGAGAGAACAGTTATGGATGATTGGGACCCTGATCTATTTCACAAGTTTCAGCTGCTTTTTTATACTTGTAGGTGGTCTGGGTCTCATCAGGGAGCCTCTCAGGGCAGATAAATGGCAGGTGGGTGGAGACGCCCAGCTTTCTGTTCCACCCCAGCTCAGCTTCTGAGCTCTGCCCCTAGGTTCCAGCACAATTCTGACCATAGGTGAGAGAGACTGCATCCCAGTGCCCATGCCCCAGGTCCTCTGTGCTGCTTAGAATGTGGTTCCAGGTTTCATTCTCCAGCCCTTTCCCCAAAGAGGCTACAATCTTCAAACTGGACTTTGGTCACTTATCTCTGAGTCCTTGCTCTAACTCTCCCTTCTCTCTTAAGACAACACGTTGCTTTGGTCCTAACAATAGTAACAACAGTAATAATAGCTAACATGTTTTGAGCATTAGCAGTGTGCCAGACAATGTGGGAAACACTTTATTTGCATAGCCTCATTCAACCTTCACAATCACCCTGTGAAGTATCAGAACTATTTATTTCATTTTACAGATCAGGACACTAAAAGAGGTTATGTAACTTACTCAAGGCCACATAGCCTGAAAATGTCAAAGCTAGCCCTCAATCCAGATAATTGGTCTTTCTGCTTCTTTATTACGTCTGTCTAATCTGTTCCTCTTACAGAATAATTCTTTAAAAGAGGAAAATCTGAATCCATCAGTCCTCTGCTTGAAACACTTCACTGTTATTTCTCCGCTTTTAGAATAAAATCACTTTGTATTGGGAGACCCTGGAGGGTCTGGCCTCTACTTCTATCCCCAGTTTCATCTCATATCCTTTCTTCTTCCCTCATTAAATTCCAGCCCCTCTCAGTTCCTGGAGTAAATGGACTCCTTTCCAGCCTTAACATATATGAGTATGCCATTTCCCCTCCGGAAGGCTCTTATCTCAGCTCTTTGCGTATCTGGCTCCATTTTTTCCTTCAGTTCTGAGCTTAAATGCCATCTCCCTAAGAATTTTTCTAAATTGAGTCCTCTTCTTATTCTGTATCATAGCACCCTGTTTATTTTCATCATAGCAGATAACATTTTGAAATTACTTGTTTACTGGCTGATAATCTGTATTTTTTCTTTCTGTTAGAATGAGTTTGGGGTGAGGGCATGAAGGCAGGGACTTCATCTCACTTATCATTGAACACTTAGTCCTTTGCATATGTAGGTGCTCAGTACATTTTTGTTGAAAAAATGATCTCTCTGACTCAGGAGTAGATTTGCCATGAAGCTAACAAACTTAAGCTTAAGAGTCTATTACTTGCTTGAGCTTAACAGTAACTTAAGCTTAGGAGTCTATTTATTACTTGAACCTCTGCCTCCCATGTTCAATGATTCTCCTGCCTCAGCCTCCCATGTAGCTGGGATTGCAGGTGTGCACCATCATGCCTGGCTGATTTTGTATTTTTAATAGAGATAGGGTTTCACCATGTTGGCCGGGCTGGTCTTGGACTCCTGACCTCAGGTGATCCACCTGCCTCAGCCTCCCAAAGTGCTGGGATTACAGGCGTGAGCCACCACACCCGGCCTGGTCCCATCTCTTAATACCATCAAGAGGGGGATTAAGTTTTGGCATGAATTTTGGAGGACACATTCAAACCATAGCACCACATATACTGAAATTAAACAATTAAGTGAATAGATGGTAGATGGTGAGAACCAGGTTTCTTGCTATTGGAGTAGGAGGTTACAGAAAAGCAAAAGGAAGAAGCTAGAATGAGCCATAAGATAATGGATTGGAATTAGAGACATCAGGGTGAACTGATGTTTAGCTTCATATAGATATGGATGGTTACATATGGAAATATTTATTGATATGTATATGTACATAGGTTAGCATATACACCTATTTTTCCTTGGTTTGTTAGTGGCAAGGGCCCACAAGCAATAACACTGTAGTAGCAATGAGCACACCTAGTACTTACAACTTGGTTTCTAATACCATTCTCCAATAAAAGAAAATAGAGCACTTTGGAGAAATAATTGATTCTAAATTGGGAGAGGAAACATACAAGATGAATCTGGAGCATCCTATAGTGTCAGAAAGTAATAAAGGATTTAAAAAAGTACAGGGGTATGTTAAAGGGGCACAAGATCCAACTGAAAGAACTCCCGATGGTTAAAGCAGAAATAATTTAAGCAAAAAATAAATAGAATAATATTTCATTATAACCCAACATGTAACATAAATATCCAAGAGTCCACAGTGATATACATAAGTGATTGAAGACATAGATAAGTGGGTGAGAAGAGACAAATTTCCCATGCTGAGGCATTCCAAGTAATTTATGTAGAATTTCTTTCTCAAGGAGGTGGAATATAACTCACCACTCCTTGAGTATAGTTTGTGCAGAATGACTTCCTTTGAAGGAGTACAGCATGCAAAGGGGGCAGGGGAAAGGTGCAGAGAATAACTGTTCGGTAGAGAAACCTGAGAAGCACCACTTCAGCCAGGTGACCAAGGTCAACACTGATATTAATAATAAGTCACGTTGACAACATAGACCCTTGATAAGATATGATGAAAATGGTATTTTACTTCTGTGTTTTCTCCCTCCCCAAGACTCTAACTTCAGTCTAATCATGAAAAAAAAATCAGACAAACACTGATTGAAAGACTTTCTACAGAATATCTGACCAATATTCCTCAAAACTGGTCCTCAAAAACAAGGCAAGTCTGAGAAACTACCACAGCCAAGAGGGGACTAAGAAGACACTATAACTCAATGTAATGTGGTATCTTTTATGAATCCTGGAGTGGAAAAAAAAGACATTGGTTTACAACTAAGAAAATCTACCTAAAGTATGAACTTTTCTTGATAGTAAAATATCAATATTGCTTTATTAATTGTAATCAATGTATCATGCTAACATGAGAATCTACAGGAAATTCTAGGTGTGGGGTATATGGGGCCTCTTTTGACTAACTTTACAATTTTTTTTTTTTTTTTTTTGGTAAATCTAAAGTTATTCTAAAAAATAAAGTTTGTTTAAAAACTTTCAATAACATTTGTTGGAGAAAAGACAATTTATCTTTCTACTCTCTTTATAGAAAATGATATTGCAAAACCAGTTATATATGAAATGGTGGTCAAGGAATATGTGGTGAGTATATACAAGAAAAGAATACTTTAGAGGTGAGTCATGCAGTTATGTTCTGGAGGCCATAAATTAAGTTGAGCAATTAAGTTGTGTTGTTATACTGTTTTTCTGTATTTTGTAGAATTTGTGAACCATTAGCTTTGCCACATGTGTAATTTTTTGTGACTTCTCATTCTAAATGAATATCACTTTTGGATCAAATTTGGTATATGTAATTTGGTACTGTTTTCCTTACATTGGACTCCCCCAAATTGTATAAGCTTCAAGCCCCACAAAACCCCCTCCAACTCCAGAGCTGACCTCGATGTTACGTCAATGGCCATACCTTGAGCTCCAGACCAGATGCTTGGGGCCTTTATGAAACCCCTCATTTGCCAATTGCCTCCCTGTCTTCTAGAACTTCCTCATCTCTGCCCACTGACATCTCTAACTTACTACCTCTTGACCATCATTTACTCCTACTATAGTATTTCTCATACCATTTGGGTATTTTTCTTTTATACCAGATTCTTAAAATCTGCAGCAATGTGAGCTCCCCAGTTTCTCTGTGGGCCCTGGTCTCACCTCCATCCAGGCACATCATGATCTCACTGCACTACCACTATTTTTGCCAGGTAACTGGCCATGCTCCTGGCTATGCTTAGGAGCAGTTTGTTCCTATAAATACTTTGCACTTGTTCTTCCTCCTCATGATTCTACCACATTGTCAGAAACAAAGTCTACAACCCTGATGATTTTTCTCTTAATTTCTCTGGCAGTAAAATAAAAATTGTCTTTCTCTGAATTTCTTGAAACTTGATTTCCAAAAATCAAGGATTGGTATGTGGCTAGCTCTTCTCAGAATTTCCTTTAAGGGCCATTACAAAGTTAGGATGACATGGTTTTATCCCCCCACATATTCTTCCTCTTTGTACAGGATTAGTGTCTTCATAGTAGGTTTTTCATGTCATTTTTCTCATCCTCCCAAGAGATTCAAATAAGTAAATAAGTAAGTGACATCAACTCTTCTTCTAATAGAATATGATTTCAGCCACTTTTTGACCATCTAGATGATGCCCGCATCACCACAGTTTCCTTCTGCAGCTTTAGACGATTTAATATTATCCATTATCCATAGCTTTCATCGGGATAGGTGGTATGTAGTATATTACCATAAAAATGTTACCTTACTGTTTATTTTTACTCATATGATATCCTCCACACTTCAAAACTCACATTTTGAGGTTTGCATAGGCTTTATTTTTTTTAACCCATAGTATTTCTCCCCAGTCTTGGTAGGAGTGTGTGTCTGTGTTTGTGTGGGTGTCTGTGTGTGTGTGTGTGTGTGTATATATATATATATATATATATATATATATATACACACATATAGCACTTTTAGCAGCCTTGTTGAAAAAGAAATGTCCACTTCCATTTTCTGCACTTCTCAAGAGGATAAAAAATAAAATTGCACTGGGAGGATAGTGGAAACATTATTTAAGGTGTAAACTAGGATATTGTTCTAGTTTTGGTTGTTTTATTTCAGATGGAAGCATTTGTTGCAGACTCTGACCTTAGAACAGTTGTCAAACAGATGTTTTCATTTGAGGAAGGTAGGATGGATATCCAATTACCAAACATCCTGTTAAAATTCATGTGTGTGTGTGTGTGTGTGTGTACATGTGTGTGAAATAATTGCTACCTGTGTGATTCTCAATATATTGCTGGTCCCAAAAGATAACAAAAAATTAGATGATTAATTAAACCTAACTGTAGAAAAATTATTAGCTATAACTGAAAACAATAAGTCAAACCATTCATTTTAGTCAGTTATTTACTCCAGAATTGTTGCAAGAGTGCGTGAGATACTGTCTGTGAGGTGCTCTGCACAGTGTCTGGCACAGTCTACAGTCCAGGAGTTGTGGCCTCTTCATGCACTGTACTGTAGTCTTTCTGCTCCCTCTAGCCCCATTGGTCCCTCCATGCATCAAATGGGCCTTTGCACATTCCTTGCTCTCTTTGAAGCCCTCTTCTCCCCACCTTGTGTCAGGTTCCCTTTTAGATGCTGTCATAGATTTATAACCTTTCCTTCACATCACTAATCTCAAAGTGATTACCTGATTAATATGTTTCCCCTACCAGGTGATAAACTTCATGAAAGCAGGGACAGTGGCTGTTTTTGTCACTGTTGTTTTTCTCCTGCAGAGTGCTTAGCATGTACTAAAGTGTCAACAGTATTTGTTGAATGAATAGATGTTTATTACCACTAACAAATGATTATATGTTGGATTTCACTGATTTTATGCTTATTTTGGGCCAGGTCTTCTCCCCTTGTCTCTGCATTTCCTTCACCTCCTGCCTCTCCTACTCCCGTTTCACCACTCACAGCCCTCCTCTTCCCCTTATATTTCTTCCTTCTCTTCTTTTTCCATCATCATCATCATCACCATCATCATCACCATCATCATCATGCTATATTTATGGAATATTTACTAGACATTCTTCAAAGGGCTTTTCATAAGTTAACTCAATGAATTCTCATAAAATCTCATAACAACAACAATGGCGGTTTATTACTATTTCCGTTTTTCACATGAGGAAAACTGAGTTACAGAAAGTTATTGACTTGCCCATGATCATACATTAGGTACTAGTTAAGCCAAACTTTAGTCTTTTGGAATTTACTGAGATTTATTTTATGACCCAGCATGTGGTCTGTCTTGGTAAGTGCTCCATGTGCACGCAAAAATAATGTGTACTCTGGCCAGGCACTCATGCCTGTAATCCCAGCACTTTGGGAGGCTGAGGCGGGCGGATCACAAGGTCAAGAGATCGAGACCCTCCTCGCCAACATGGTGAAACCCTGTCTCTACTAAAAATACCAAAATTAGCTGGGTGTGGTGATGCACGCCTGTAGTCCCAGCTACTCAAGAGGCTGAGACAGGAGAATCGCTTGAACCTGGAAGGTAGAGGTTGCAGTGAGCTGAGATCGCGCCACTGCACTTCAGCCTGGTGACAGAACAAGACTTTGTCTCAAAATAATAATAATAATAAAAATAATGTGTATTCTGAAGTTATTTGCTGTAGTTTCTACAGATGTCAATTAGGTCAAGTTGATTGACGGTGTCTTTACATCTTCTATATCTTCACTGAATGTTATATATATGTTCTAGCAGTTACTGAGAGTGGTTAGTTTTATGTGTCAACTTGCATAGCCTTTAGTATCCAGTTTTTTGTTTGTTTGTTTTAATTTTAGATTCAGGGGGCACATGTTCAGATTTCTTACATGGGTATATTGTGTGATTCTGAAGTTTGGGCTTCTAATGATTCTGTCACCAAATGGTGAACATAGTACCCAATAGACAGGTTTTCAACCCTTGCCCCCTTTCTTCCCTCTTCACTTTTGGCATCCCCAGTGTCTGTTGTTCGCATCTTTATGTCCATGTGTACCCACTGTTTAGCTCCCACTTGTAACTGGGAACACATGGTATTTGGTATTTGGTTTTCTATTTCTGCATTAATTCACTTTGCATCTATGTTGCTCCAGAAAATAGGATTTTATTATTTGTTATGGCTGCACAGTATTCCAAGGTGCATATGTACCACATTTTCCTTATTCAATCCACTTTTCATGGGCATCTAGATTGATTCCATGTCTTTGCTCTTGGAAATAGAGCTGTGATAGATACACAAGTACAGCTGACTTTCTGGTAGAATTATTTATTTTCCTTTGGGCATTTACCTAGTAATGGGATTGCTGGGTTGAATGGTAGTTCTGTTTTCAGTTCTTTGAGAAATGTTCAAACTGCTTTCCACACTGGCTGAACTAATTCACATTCCCACCAATAGTGTATAAGCAATCCCTTTTCTCTGCAATCTCTCTAACATCTGATGTATTCAAATACTTAAACAAACACTAATCTAGGTGTTACTGTGAAGGTATTTATTTTGTAAAAGTGGTTAACATCAACAATCAGTTGACCATTAGTGAAAGAAATTCACCTTAATTACGTGGGTGGGCCTCATTCAATCAGTTTAAAGACCAAAGAGAAAGACTGCAACATCAATTCATGTCTGAGTTTTCCTTTTGTTACTTCCTTTCATGCTGGCCTGCCCTAAAGATTTCAGACTTGACAGTCCCACAATAGCATGAGCCAATTTTTTGAAATAACTCTCCCTCTATGTGTATATCTGGATCTATTATGGTTTTTTATATATATATATATATATCCTAGAGATTACATATATGATATGTAGTTATCTATAAATATATGTATATATAACATACTTAATATGTAATCTGTAGATTATATATAAAATATATATTCTGTTTCTTTGGAGATTCCTGACAGACATGGGGTGTTAAAATCTCCTTTATGATGGATTTGTCTATTTTCTTCAGTTCTGTCAGTTTCTGCTTCACATATCTTTAAACTCTGTTATTAATTACATTCACATTTAGATTGTTTTATCTTTCTAATGATTTTCCCTTTTATTATTATGCAATATTTCTCTTTGTTGCTAATACTTAAGTCTACTTTGTCTGATTAATATAAATACACAATTTTTAAAATGCATATTGTTCACACTGTATACTTCTTTCCGTCTTTTACTTTCTATTAATATTGTACCCCTTTTAGACAGCATAATTGGGTATTGCTTTATTTATTCAGTCTGATAATTACTTCCTTTTAATTGTAGTGTTAAGTTCATTTACATATAATGATATTATTGATGTCATTGAATTTTACCTACCCTCTTGCTGTCTTACATTTGTCCCTCATGTTTTTGTTCCTCTTTTGCTCTTTTTTAAAACCTATTTTGAGTTAATTGAATAATACTAGTATTGTATTTTAATGCTTATATTGTATTCTTAGTTACATCTCTCAGCTTTTGTTCACTGAAAAGGTATTTATTTTATCTTCATTGTAGAAGGACATTTTTCCTTGGGATGTAGAAAGCTTGGTTGGCAGGTTTTTTTGTCCCTTTTATCACTTTAAAGGCATTGCTTCAGTGTCTTCTGGCCTCCATTGTTTTCAGTGAGAAGTAGTCAAAATTTCTTGTCATTTCCTCCTGTATATATCCTTTTTAAAAAGATAGATAAATAATTGATAGAGTATTCTTTAGAACAGTTTTAGATTTACAGAAAATTGAATAGGTAGCACAGAGAGCTTCCATATTCCCCACCTCACCCCCACTAAGTTTCCCCTAAACATCTTGCATTGGTGTGATACATTTATTAGAATTGATGAATCAATATTGATACATTATTACCAGCTAAGTCCATAATGTACATTAAGTTTCATTCTTTGTGTTGTTCAGTTCTATAAATACACTATCATGTCATTTATCCACCATTATAGTATCATAGAGAATCGTTTTACTGCCCTTAAAACCCCTGTGTTTTGCCTATTTATTTCTCTCCTTCTCCCCTCAAACCCCTGGCAACCACTGATCGTTTTACTGTCTCTGTAGTTTTGTCTTTTCCAGAATGTCATATAGTTTAAGTCATATAACTTGTACCCTTTTCACAATGGCTACTTTCTCAAAGCAATATGCATTTAAGATTCCTCCATGTGTTTTATGGCTTGATAGCTATTTATTTTATTTTATGTTATTCCCCTCTTCCTTTTAAAGATTTTTCTGTTTAGTTCTGGCTTGCAACAGTTTGACCATGATGTGGCTGGTGTGGTTTTCACTCTATTAATTTTGCTTAAGATTTCCCAAAATTCTTAGATTTGTAAGTGATGTTTTCCTTCAAATTTGGAAAAATGTCAGCCACTATTTCTTTGTGTTTTTTTTGTTTTGGTTTGGTTTGGTTTTGGTTTTTTCAGACAGTCTCATTCTGACACTCAGGTTGGAGGGCAGTGATGTAATCTCAGCTCACTGCAACTTCTGTCTCCTGGGCTCAAGCGATTCTCATGCCTCAGCCCTCTGAGTGATTGGGATTACAGGTGTGTGCCACCATGCTCAGCTAATTTATGTATTTTTTATGGAGATAGGGTTTCACCACGTTGCCCAGGCTGGTCTTGAACTCCTGGACTCAAGCCATTCTCACACTTCAGCCTCTCAGTGTTTGGACTACAGGCATGAGCCATGATACCTGGCCCACCATGCTTTCTGAACACATTTTTTTTTTCTTCTCCATTCTCACACTCCTCTCCTGAAAATCCAATTAAATGCATGTAATTACTCTACGGGTTTCTGAGACTCCCTATTTATTTTTCTTTCACCTTTTTCCCCTTTGTTCTGTTAATTGGATAATTTGTATCTATATTTCTTTAAGCCCCTTTAAATCTCATTAAGTCCTTTTATTCTTCTATCTCAAATTTTCTGTTAAGACCTCCTGGTAAATTTTTCACTTTAATTATTTTACCTTTTAGTTCTAAAATGGCCATTTGGTTCTATTTTACAGTTTTGTTTCCTCTGCTAATATTTTCTATGTTAAAATATGTTGACCATTAAAATATGTTCATTAAGATCTTGTTTTCTTTAATTCTTGGATATATTTTAGGTAGATGCCTTAAAGTATTCGTCAGTGCAATTCAACATCTGGGCCACCTTGAGGTCAAATTCTATTGACTTCTTTTTCTTGACCATAAATTATATTTTCATGTGTGTGTTTGTGTGTGTGTGATTAGTATTTTCTATTGTATACTGTACACTGTAAATTATACATTGTAGAGACATTGGACTTTGTTATCAATCTCTTAAGTGCATTGGGCTATATTCTAGTAGACAGTTCAATTACTGGCCAATCACTTTGAACTTGTTTAGACTTTATGTTAGGTTTAGTCAGGGAAGATTTGCAAAAAGCCCAAGATGTTGCCCAAGCCTTTTTATTTTGGTGAGTTTCAAATTCCTAACTCTGTTTTCCATGCAGATCTTGTCAAAGCTTGGTATGAGGGTTTGATAAGGTGATTATAGAATAGATCTTACTCTAGGGCATGCCTCTTACCTCTAGTATATGACTTTCCTCAGATATCAGGATTTGGGAGCACTAACAAGACCCTACACTGGTTCTCCAACATCCCCAGAACTGCTAGACCTCAAGTATCTCTGTTCCACTTGTAACCCCATAGCAGCTGCTACTTAATAAGACTCCTTTTGTCTCTCTCTGCACACACAGACCATGTCCCATTCAAGAACTCTTGGAGAATCCCTAAATAGATTTGTGGCCCTCTCTTCACATCTCCCTTCTTTCCTGTGTCCTACCCCACAGATTCCAGCCCCTTTAACAGCCTCGATGCTAATCCTTGGCTAAGGGACACCCCTGTGCTCTGCTTTTGCTCCATCCAATTCTCTCTGCTATAATGTGGATACATTTTCCATGAGAAGAGAGCTGGAGCAAATGTGAGTTTCATCTTGTGTGTTTTCCTTCTCTCAAGGATCATAGTCAGGTGCAATCTGTTGTTCAATAACTAAAAAAGTGTCTCATGTATGTTGTAGCAGTTTTACATTTGTTTATGGCAGGAAGGCTAGTCCAGTAATAGTTGCTTCATCATGGCCAGAGATAGACATCTTGATGAAGCAAGGATTTAAATCCTGTCGATCTGAAACCAGAATTAGTCATCTTACTCACTATGCTATCAGGCCTCTCAGTATAAAGAAAACAAAGTTGCAACCATAAATAAATTAGAAGCAAGGCAAAGTGCGTGGTTAAATCTAGATTGGGGCTGCTGACCAAGGTATATCAATTTTCAGATTGGATGGGATGGATAGAAGCTGTTCATGTGAATAGCAGTAATAATAACACCATTCTAACCTTATGAAACTTTCAATATCTTCAAAGAACTGTTGTGCTCATTATTTTACTCTCACAACAAACAAATCTTTTTATACCCAGTGGATGGGATGCTATCATTCCCGTATGACAAATAAAGAATGCAGAGACCACAAATAGTGAATTTGCTTGACAAAAGTCACACAGCTAGTTAGAAAGGGAGCGGGCCCAGAACCTAGGCCCTCTCACTGCTGAACCTTTGTTATCTGCCTTCTCCCAATACAACTAAAGACATCCTCAAAGAAAATAAGGGGTTGGGGGAGTAGTTGCAGCTTTATGGCAAGAAAGAGGACTTTGGTCACGACTACACAGTGAAAACTTAGCCTTTGCCTGTTCTATCTGTTCCGTGGATATTTGGCCAGAGACACAAAGGGAGAAGTGGCTGGACACAGTGGTCTGCTTCTTCAGAGGGAGGATCTGGGTTCCCCCAGGGCATCTACCATAAAAGATGGCAAAGACATCTTTCTGGACCTTTATACCAGCCCATTCTTCATTCCCTGCTCTTACTTATCCAGAGAGAAAACTGTTCAATGTAAAATAATTATGTAATAAATAACTGCAAGTCACTTTGCAAATATCAAACACTAAAGAAGTAATTATTAATATCTCATTCTCCAGAGTTTGGATTTGTGCCCTGCATCCATCAAGTGAGCCTTGGAAAGAACTTACCTAGTATATGTGTGTGTGTGTGTGCATATATATGTGCATATATATATATGCACACACACACATATGCATGTATATTGTATAATGCGTGTTATCTTACCTTCTGGAGGTAAGAATTTCTGTTGCAAGTTTGGGATGGAATCAATTATGGTTGAGTTTAAAAAAAAATCCTCTTCAACAGTAGTTCTGATAGAAACTACTTTCTGATAGAAATCTTCACTAGCCTTTATCAGTAAAGATCCTGCTGGCTCAGTTATTATTTTATCAATCATATTTAAAAGTAATATTCTTCCTATAAGAGTTTGTTCCATGTTTGGCTTATCACTTAGATGGATATAACAGGAATTAGGAAATCTGCAGTTGATTAGCTTGTGAAGCTCCAAAGCTGGAGCTGATAAGTGGCTCCTGCTCTCCTTAGGAAGGGTTGGGAGGCCTGTAGGTGGTTCAGGCTCCCAAGCCTAGTGGGAATGACAAGAAAGGGGTGGTGGCTAATTCAGCAGATTTATTGTAGTGTTTCCCTTCTTGTAAGTTCCCAGCTTGTGGAAAATAAGGGCTTAGACTCAAAAACCTAGGGAAGAAAAAGACTGAACTATAAGCTTTTTTCTTCATATGGGAGACAGATACAGGGCACCAATATAAAGCATAGCTGCTTATAGGGCAGGCATTTCTATAACGGAATTTCAAAATGTAGTCAGTGACTTTATTTTACAGCTGAAGACACTGAGTCCCAGAGAATCACTGAGGACTTGGACCGAAGTTTCCTTCTGATCACAATCACAATGTATTCTCTTTAGGAAGACCCCACATCTACTTAGTTCATCAAGCAGGGCCCTGAAATAGCACTGGAGCCATGGCTAGTCGACAGGTGGGGTTTGCCAGACCTGAGGGCAGGAGAAGGACAGCCGAGGCCTGAAGCACATGGGCTAGGAAAAATAGTCATTACCTCTTACATCTGTAGAGTGCTGGGCAGTTCACGAAACTTTCTCCATACATTCGCTCATTTCCTGCTCATGTCATCCCTTTGAAGAAATTAGTATAATCATCTTTATATTGCAGTTGAAAAAATAAGCCCCAGCATGTTTAAAAAGCACGGATCATCGTCTATCTAAACTTGGGCACAGCAGGAATTTGAATCTGAACCTGATTTTTTTGTACCATATCCAGAATTCTTCTGAGGTTCTGAACTCAGTTGTTTTGTGTTCAAAGCCTGTAGGCCCTGTTACTGCAGGTACAAGCCTGAGAACAATGAAGGGGCGCTTTCCCAAACTGCTGTGTGAGCTTAACACTATCTCTGCCATTTCCTTGTACTCCTTTAGCAAATCCTGTGTAAATAGAAGTTTTATTTGAACAAAGGAGAGTGTCCAGGATTCTTCAGCTTTGCCACAACATCAGCAAAATCTGTGGAGATAAAATTTTTTTTTTTTTTTTGAGACGGAGTCTCGCTCTGTCACCCAGGCTGGAGTGCGGTGGCCGGACCTCTGCTCACTGCAAGCTCCGCCTCCTGGGTTTACGCCATTCTCCTGCCTCAGCCTCCCGAGTAGCTGGGACTACAGGCGCTCGCCACCTCACCCGGCTAGTTTTTTGTATTTTTTTTTAGTAGAGACGGGGTTTCACTGTGTTAGCCAGGATGGTCTCGATCTCCTGACCTCGTGATCCGCCCGTCTCGGCCTCCCAAAGTGCTGGGATTACAGGCTTGAGCCACCGCGCCCGGCCTGTGGAGATAAAATTTAAGCCAATCAAACAGCAAGAACAAGCCAAAAGTTCTCTCCTTCTCCCTTTTATTTCTTGCTTTTCTTGGTGAGCTTGTTTCTTTCCCTGACTAGGAATAAAGGCCTCTCTTTGGGCACAGACAGCATCTTATTCATCTTTATATATCTCTTCCTGAGATAGAGGCATCGTGTACTTTATGTTACAGACACACACCACATGCTTATTAAACAAAAATTAAGTTGTAAACATAAATCTTATCACAATCCACAGATGTTATACAACTAAGTTAAGTTCACCATCCAGGCTGGGCATGGTGGCTCACACCTGTAATCCCAGAACTTTGGGAGGCCAAGGTGGGAAGATTGCTTGAGGTCAGGAGTTCAAGACCAGCCTGGGCAACATAGTGAGACCCCCCCATCTCTACAATAAAATAAAACAAAACAAAATAAAATAAAAGTTTCACCATCTCTTGGCTTTTATCTCCTTTTAAGGAGGCCCTCTGAACCTCCTGCCTACTCCTCAAAATGATAACATGTTTGGTGTTTGGAACACAGAAATTAATCTTACGCTTTTAAAATATACAGTTATGATTAAGGAAGCTCAGACTTAGCACAACTGAGGGTTTTCCCTATGATGCAAACCAAATGGCCAATTCAGTTAGTTCAAAGAAAAAATACTCCACCAAGTTGTTAGGTGCTTTCCATAAAGATTAGTGTGTACCAAAGGATTTCACCAAGTTGGTAACCGTGTGTAACAATCTTCCATTATAAATGCACCTAATAATTGGATAGAGAGTGGGAAAAAAGACATTTGACTGACTATGTTTTGAAAATCCTGATATTTGATTGAATTGTATAGGTGGCATTGAGGAGTCAAGGGCTGCATCTTCTGGGTCTGTGGTCGACACCTCGGCTTCGTAAAATGAAGACAGTAGCAACACTGACATTGCTTGGGAGCTTCTTAGAATACAGAATCTCAGTCTGTGTCTCAGACCCAAAGGATCAGAATCTGCATTTTAGCAAGATCTCCAGGGCATCGGAATGTACACTGACATTTGAGAAGTACAGAACTTAACCTCTAGTTCTTTGTATTTGGGAATATGGAGGCACCTGATTTCACCCCACACATTTGAGCAGGCAGAGTTGGAGAAATGTCTCCCCGTAAAACAAAGTTAGAGGAGACAGTATTGGGCACTGCTCAGCTTTGGAGCCCTGGGGAAAGCCATGGCCAAAGAAGATTATGAAAGCCACAGCCCAGAGTCAGCCTTAAAAAAAAAAAAAAAAGCTTTATTTAGATATAGTTTACATATGATATGATTCACTCTTTTAAATTATACAATCCAGTGAGATTTTGTATATTCACAGAGTTGTGCCACCATCACCACAATCAATTTTAAAACATTATTATCATCCCTAAAAGAAATCTGTACCCATTAGCTGTCAGTTTCCAATACCCTCATCCACTCCCCAGCCCTGGGCAACCACTAATCTACTTTGCACCTATATACATTTGCCTAATCTGGTTTTTCGTCTGAATGGAATAATACATAATGTGGGCTTTTGTGGCTGGTTTCTTTCACTTAACATAATGTTTTCAGGGTTTAGCCATGCTGCAGCATGTGTCAGCTCTTCACACCTTTTGACAGCCCAATAATATTCCATTGCACAGATTATACATTTTGCTTATCCACTCATCTATTGATGGATATTTGGATTGTTTCCAGTTTTTAACTATCATGAATAAAGATGCTATGCACACTGGTTTACAAATTTTAGGTGTGAACATAAATTTTTACTAGAGACAGGAGTTTTTTTTTTTTAAGTGAAAGCAAGTTTATCAAGAAAGCAAAGCAATAAACAATGGTTACTCCATAGGCAGGGCAGTCCCTAGGGCTGCTGGTTGCCCATTTTTATGATTATTTCTTGATTATAGGCTAAACAGGGAATGGATTATTCACGAGTCTTCCATGAAAGAGGTGGACAATTCCCAGGACTGAGGGTTCCTCCCCATTTTAGATCATACAGGGTAACTTCCTGATGTTGCCAAGGTATCTGTAAATTGTCATGGCGCTAATGGGAGTGTAGTAGTGAGAATGACCTGAAACAATTTTGACCCTTAAACAAAGTGGGTGATATGGCTGTCAGCAAGAGAAAGGCAAGTAGGCAGGACTCCTGGGAAGAACAGCAACCTGCTCAGGAAGAAACCCTTCCACCTCAGCTCTTCCACTACCTGTGCAACCACCAGCAAATCACCAGATATCTCAGATCCATGTCTGCAAAATGGACATAAATCTTAGCCACATTGACCTCACACTTTCTTTTTGTGTATTTCAAATGGGATAATTAGCATAAAGCTGCTTTTAAAGGAAAAATACTACACAAAGACCCAACAGGATAGTTGTTCTTATCACATCACTGTCATTTTGGCAATTCTTGAAATTGCCAGTAGCTAGTGTTAATGACCTTTTCACTCAGAACCGGGGAAGGAGAATCACGGCCAGACCTTTCTCTCTGGTGCCTGAAAAGATTTTCAGTACAGTAGAGATGTGATCTCATTGTGACTCTCAGAAGCTGTGCTTAGGCTTTCAGTCAATAGGCAACCTCTTTGGGGATAAAAGAACCATCTTATTCATGGCCGGGCACGGTGGCTGAAGCCTATAGTCCCAGCACTTTGGGCGGCCGAGACGGGCGGATCATGAGGTCAGGAGATCGAGACCATCCTGGCTAACACGGTGAAACCCGTCTCTGTTTTAAAAAAAACACAAAAAACTAGCCGAGCGAGGTAGCGGGCGCCTGTAGTCCCAGTTACTCGGGAGGCTGAGGCAGGAGAATGGCGTGAACCCAGGAGGCAGAGCTTGCAGTGAGCTGAGATCTGGCCACTGCACTCCAGCCTGGGCGACAGAGCCAGACTCTGTCTCAAAAAAAAAAAAAAAAAAAAAAAAAAAAAAAAAAAAAAAGAACCATCTTATTCATCTTATTCACAATGGCTTACTATAGAAAAAATTAGAATAAAAGAATTACTTAATTCATTGATTCCTTCACTATTTTTTAGCATTTATGATATGCCCAGCAGTGATTTGTGTGCTTATAGAGGGTGGTGGAATGAAGGGGGAGTAATATAAGAAAGTACTTGAAATTTGATGCTGCTTTTAGGGGAAGCCAATGTGGCCACTTCTGCT
This sequence comes from Macaca nemestrina, assembly GCF_043159975.1. NCBI lineage: Eukaryota > Metazoa > Chordata > Mammalia > Primates > Cercopithecidae > Macaca > Macaca nemestrina. The sequence continues at coordinate 80,100,975 of NC_092125.1, forward strand.
TTCTTATTGACTATTGGAAATGTAACACAGTACTAGTAATTGTACTCTGGAATAGCCCAATGGAAGCCCTGTCAGAAAAAGCAGTCCAAGGAAAACTATAATGCTCTGAAGGAGAAGGGAAAAATGACAGAGGAAAAGAAGAGAAAAGATGGAAAGAGAGAGACGAGAGAAAACAAGAAATTAGAACCTCTTCCACCTTTAAGGAAGTGATGAGCCCACATATAGCCCGGGTGATTTTGAGCTAAATATGAAGCTTGTGAATTCCCCCAATGCCCGATTTGGCCCCTAGAGGTAGAGAGGAGTTCAGAGGCCACAAACCCAGAGACTCTAAGTTCGTAGAAGGGAGGAGAGAATGGTAGGTGTGTGGGAGGAGGGAATTTACCCGCTTCCTGTTTCGGCCCCTTTTGCTAAAGTGAAATGCTGTGGTTTTGCTGGTTACACTTGTTAATACAACTCCCTCCCCTTGCAGGATATATGTGTGGTAATGGCACCATCTGGGTTAGCGAAATAGATACTCCAAGGTATAACACACTAAACACAGCAGGATGTTCATAAAATTCTTATTCTGGGCCCTTTGGACCACCAAGAATAGGCATAGAGGTTATACAAGCAAATTACTAAGTCAGGCTGAAACCAGACATATAAGCATTTTCATAAATACTTAAAAATTTACCTATACCACAAGAGGCCAACTCTCTGACCACTCTCTGAGAAATGCTAGACCACCCTGAGAGTCTGGTACCTTAAGCAAACATTGTCTCTTCATGTTGTGTGGTCATCACCACCAGGACATCCACCCCTCTCCTGCCCTGAACATCTAGAGCAATTTGGCTGGGCAAAGTGTTCTTTCCAGAACATTTGATTGCTATACTTACATAAGGAGAAAACTCCATTTTCATTTGAAGACTTCAGACCTCCTTCCCAAAGTGATACTGCAGTGAGGAGAAAATGCAAACTGAGGAGCCGCCAAAGCTTCCATCCAAACCCCAGTTCCAGCAGCTGAAACAGTGGGGTCTTAGACAAATGACTTTGCCTCCTCATCTGTACCACAATGATAAGAAAGTTCATCCGACAGAAGTATTTCAAAAGAGCATCTGCTTTCACATCTGGCACATTGTAGACATTCCAAGAAGGCTAGTAGCTCTTACCCAGGCCCTTTTGAGGTGATTTTCTCTTACAACCAAGCCAGAAGGAAGTCATAAAGCTCACAGACCTTGCATAGAGAGGAAGCATCAGAGAGTTCTCACTCTCGGCCCTCACTGCTCAGTGCAGGAGCCGCCCCAGCTGACAGGACTCACTTCCTCTGTCTACACTCCCAAACTTTCTTTGCTCAGCAGTGTGTGCAGGTCTGTCTACACTGAGCTCTAACCAGAGTGTCTGGTTGGGGTCATGACCTGGCTCATTCAGCAGCATGGGCTGGAAAGGACTTTGGCTAGTAGGACACCTGGTATCCAACAAATTCCCCACCCTGTATTTGTGACTGCTAAAAAGCCAAGTACGGATGATAAGCAATTCATTTTGATGGTAAAGAGTGGCCCATTCAGGGGATAAAAAGGGCAGCCCCCTAAAGAGACCCTGAGTGCTCCATGCCAGGAGCAGAGTGAGCTTGTGTGTGGGATGTGTGCTAAGGATATGTATAGCATGGTGAGTTACATTTTTTAAAAATCACAAAATATGTATAGGTCTAGGGCTGAAAGTCCTTATAGCTGCCTCACAAGAATTAAGGTCCTTTCCTGTTGTTTGCAATCTCAGATTGGTTCGTCTTCCCAGGGGCATGTGGCACACCGCATTTTGGTGATGGGGACTGCTTTGCTGATGTCAGGGTCAAGGGGTGCATGGACCATGGGCAGAGTCCTGGGCTTAGCCAAATGGTTGTGGGTAGGTCTTGCCTCTTGTAGCCTCAGTTTTCTCTTTTGTCTTGTGAAGTTATTATGAAAACTCATCTCTAGCCTTGGCTTATGGAGACAATATTCTTGATAGGACTTTGGAAATTTGAGATTTTGATAGAAGTGTAAGGGAGCAATTTTTGAGATTGGTTCTACGTACTAAGGGGGAGAGGGCAAACAAAGGCAAACTGGGGTGCTGGTTATTAGCTTGCTTGCACACTCGCAGTGTTTTCTTCTCTGGTCTGGGGCGTAGTGTCTGTTCACACAGTTGAAAACCAAAGGTGGTCGTGGAAAGCCCAGGACTTCCTAAGGACACAAGGCGGAACCAAACACCTAGCCACAAAACAGACTCAAGCAGAGCCTAGCTAGCTCTCCAGCCTCTAGGCTCTCCCTGCATGGACGGCCACTCTACCTACCTTTAAGACCTATCTGGGCTTGGAAAAGAAAGCTCCTGAGGAGCCTCAGCCCTGACGGTGAACTCAGCATCAAGCCACAGCTTCAATAAGTCAGCCTGGAGAAAGTAGGCCCAGAGATGCACATTAGGATCCTGCCTGGCTCACAAATTCCTCCACAGTGAAGTGACAGGGGTCAAGCTAGTACTGAAGCCTGAGTCATGTCACCTCCCTTGTAGGTTCCCTTAAGGTCATGAGTCTCCTGTGCGTGGATTCATAATCCATGATCCAGTTTGAGTAAGTTGGCCCTTGGCTTAGGCTTTGGTCCCCAAGCTTCTGTTTTGATATCTGTCTGCGGTCCCTTGTCCTTCCTCCCAACAATCCCACCTTCAAATCGAGTTTTCCTGCATTTCCAAATAGCACCTTTCCCCCTGTGGTAGACAGCTTCAAGGTAGTCCCCACTTATCCTCACCTTGCAGTCACACCCTTGAGCAGTTTGCTCTCACATTCACTCAGGGGTGACCTGTGTGACCACAGTAGCATGCAGCTGACATGACAATGTACAACCTCTGAGGTGAGGTCATGGAGGATGTCGCAGCTTGTCTTGTGCCCTTGGACCCATCCCCGTTGAGAAGTCAGCCACCTTGCCATCAGCCCCAGCAGCCTTGTAGGAGGTTCCCTGGGGAGGAACCAGAGCTGTCCACCAAGAGTCAGGAGCCACCTTGGAAGCAGATCCCAGCATCCAGGCAAGCCTTCATAAGACTGTATCTGGCCGACATCTGATTGTGACCTCATGTAAGACCTTGGGCCAGAATCGCCAACAAAGCTGCTCCTGAATTCCCAATTCACAGAAATCGTGAGAGAATAATTAAGTTACTAAATTTAGGGGCTACTTGTTAAATAGATAACAGAACTGGAGAATAGATAACCAATATATCCGCTTCTCTAGTTTCCTTAAGGCAGTGCTCCACCTACCCGTTGAATACCCCATTATACTCAGGGAGGATGATCCCCAAACCCTATCACCTCCCACTCGATCATGTGCGAGTGATCACTGTGCTAGTACTTGCTAATTCTATTCCATTCCTATTACTCTGTCCTGCTGTGAGTACAAAAGCCAGGCTTTTCTATGAGTTCTGAAATAACACTGTAACTAGGCAAATCCAAACTAGTACTAAGAGGATACTTAGAAGGGTAAAGTTCCCAGGACACAGACAACCCTATAGACTAGGCTTGCTCTAATTGTTAATCCCTTTGCAGATACATTCTATGGGTAAGAAGGCAAATGCCTTTTCCAAAAGGACCTGTGTCCATTTTACAGATGAGAAAACTGGTACTTATGCAGAGCCTTTCTAGGCTTGGTGTATATGAGGGCTCAGCACACTGGTTGACCAGCCTGCCATGGGGTCTCTGTCTTGCCCGTGAGTCACGTTTTCTGCTTCCAGGGATGCAGTCTGGTATTGAGCCACTTATGGCCTTTTTGCCTCAATACACTTGACCCAGTTCACTTTGGGGAAACTGAAGTGAAACTGCATGATGTCATCTGGCCGCTGCCCAACTGCAGACTGCCCTGTCCCTCCAGGTTGCACAGTCGCAGAGGGATTGTCACCTGATGCAGCTGGACCCTCTGGGAAAGGAGGAGAAGCCAGGGGTAAAGGTGAGCAAGGCAGAGGCATTGAAACCAGAGCCAAGCACCAGTGCGTGCAGCCTTGATACAGGCCCCGCCATTAGCTGCCAAATTGGAATAAATAAATATGATAAATCATCTCCCCAGCCATCTTGTGAAAGGGCTTCAGAAACGCAGTGTCATCATCAGTTCCTTTACTGGTGTTCTCGCAGATACATTTTAAAATGTCAACCTGAAATGGAAGCTCCAAGCCCCAAACGTTACAGAAAAATGGATTTTGTAGCAAGACATTTTCTCATCTGGGCTCCTTCTCTCTCCCTCCTGCAAAAATGTTCTCTTGAGCTGACTGAAATCTGTAGTTAAATAATAGCAAGGCAAGAGGTAAACTGAAGCAGAGAACGGTCTAGATACAGCCTGCTGTTGCAAAAAGATGGCAAGTCACAGAAAGGAAGTAAGATGACCATTCAAGATGGACATGGGCAAGCCTAGGAGAACTGTGTGTGGCAGTGGCTGTCCTGGAGGGTGGAAGTCGGGGAAAGTGGTGGAAGAACCATGAGTACTCACCAACCTGCCCCACCTCTAGCCTCTTCTCCAGAACTGGTTTTCCTTTCTCCCGCTGAATTTGAATGAGAAACGTGAGGTGTCAAGTATATCCATGAAACCTCAAGAAGAATATATGACACATCATTTTTGAGTTCAGAGTTGGAAGCTGCCCTGAGGACGATGTGGTCCTCAATATCGTGCTAGGCATGAAGGCCATTCCACTTTGCAGGAAAAAAGCTTTGGGGACACTTTCTCTGGTGGGGGCCAGCATTTGTTGAGGTCCTGAAGCATTGTCCAGAGGTAAAACATACCTTGGCCACAACATTGATTCATTGGTGTTTTTTTTTTTTTTGAGACGGGGTCTCACTCTGTCACCCAGGCTGGAGTGCAGTGGCCAGATCTCAGCTCACTGCAAGCTCCGCCTCCCGGGTTCATGCCATTCTCCTGCCTCAGCCTCCCGAGTAGCTGGGACTACAGGTGCCCACTGCCTCGCCCGGCTAGTTTTTTGTATTTTTTAGTAGAGACAGGGTTTCACCGGGTTCGCCAGGATGGTCTCGATCTCCTGACCTTGTGATCCACCCATCTCGGCCTCCCAAAGTGCTGGGATTACAGGCTTGAGCCACCGCATCCAGCCCATTGGTGTTTTTGAAAGAGACGTATCTTGTCTACAAGAGAGGGCATCTGTGATCTCTAACCACCTGAGAGCATGATAAACAATGTTAATAGTAGCAGCTAATACTTAGATAGCACTAATGGTACAAGCAATGTTCTAAGTAAAGTACAATTATTATCTCATTTAGTTCTCACAACAAATTGATGATGGAAGAATGACTGATATCCTCATTTACAAGCAAGGAAACTGAGGCTCCAAGAGTTTCAGTAACTGACCTAGATTCACCTGGCTAGTAAGCAACAGAGTGGATGTTCAGCCCAGCTCCTCCTTTCCAGTGCCTATGTTCTCTCCATTACTCAGGATTTCCAGCAGCACAGGCTCACCAGAAATGTGGAGCTACATTCCAGGAAACCTCTGAGAGGCCACACAAACCATTCCTCTTTGGAAAACAGTGAACTTGTCATTATCCCTGCAAAAGGAAGGGAGCAAAGTCAGGTGGCCGCCAAACCATTGAGGCCCCAATGGCATTGTCCTTTTGCTTGTGGCTTTTTTTTTTTTTTTCTTCAGCACAGATTTTCCTTTCCTCTTTTTTTTTTTTTTGTCTCTGGCACCATGATAGGAAACTAGCCTGCTTTCTAGACCCATTATGGTTAAGCGACCCAGAAACCCAGGATGCTAACATGAAAATTGCTGGCTGGTGAGGAATCATGGGAAGACCTCGAGCTTGAGAAACCAATGGGCTTAGGTGTGGCTCCCGACTTTGCTGCTTAGGAGTTACATGTTCTTGGTGAAATACAGAAATGTACCCGGGCTTAAACTCCTCATCTGTAAAATGGGGATTAACAAAAGCCTGCTGTGTAGGGTTTTTGTGCTATCAGGGACACAATGAAACCACACGTGTGGTTCTAGCTTGATGATAAGTGCTTGATGAATAGGAGCAACTGTTAGGTGTGAAATGAGGAAGATTCTACTTCTGTGGGGAAGTGTACTTTTTTTTCCTTTCCATTTCATTTTTAGAAATGTGGATTTTGGTTGTTCACCACAATTTAGTTTCCCTCTGTCTATTTTATGCAGAGGCGTGGGGAGGTCACACTGATTGATTTAAGAGGGCTTTGCCTGCATTGATAACAGAGTGGAATCATTTTGCAGCAGACAGAATGTGGAGTGCTATTTTTTCCCAGCCCTGTGCTAGAGTACATTTTTTTTTCTAACAATCTACCAGACCCATAAGCAGAGGAATTGACCCCTGTAGTCAATTGCCTGGGAGCTCTGGTGAGGAGAGGAGAGCTCTAGTTATGTTCTCCCCACCCCCAGGTCCTGCAGACTTCACATCTCTCTACACAGCTGGGGTGGGAAATTTTGACATTAGACTCCAAAGAGGCTTCTGTGCTTTTCATAGCCCACATCCTGCTTCTCTGTAATTGGGTCTCCGGAAATGATTTCTGCAGACAGAGGGATTCTCTAAAATGTGCAGAATGAATGAGTGAATGATGAATGAATTATCCAATCTGGGATGAAAAGTGGACTCAGGAGAGATAGATGCAAAAACTTTATAAGTTCACACAGTTGAATTGGCCATTGATCCCTGGACTGAATTAGAGCTGCTATCCAACATCACCTGCATATTCTGTGCAAAGCTACTCAAAAGGGAGAGTGGTGAACAGCATGGGGCAGGGATCAAGTCTAGGTAGGTAGCTTTCCAGGGTACCTGGAGGAGCCAGGGTCCAATCAGGAGAAGATAATTCACTCTAAATATTTAAAACAGAAGGAATTTAATTCGAGAACTTGGTCACCCAGGTTTAAACAAGGAAAGACAGAGGGATGAGTCTGAGAGGGATGTGGTTTTATTCAACATTTAAAACCAAGAACTGCCTGTATAGTCCCATCTGGGCCACATAGAAAGACCTGGGAAGCAAGGAGCTTGACCTTTATTATGGTAGCAACTGTGGCAAAGCCAGGCTTGTTTTCCCTTGGACTGCGGTGACCTAAGCTGAATAGAGGCTTCCTTGTGGATGTGGTAGGGTTGCAATGATCACAAACCAGGCTCAGAAGTGTAGTGGCATCATCAACCATGCAGAAGCCCAGACCCAGAATCCACCCATAGCACCCTCACAAGTCCCAGTGTCCTCCAGCATGCGGTAATGACTAGTTATTCTACAAGCCAGATATACATGGATTGCCCCAATCAACCAACTTGTAGGCTTTGCCAGCCCTGAATCTTGACAAAAATGGGTGAGCTGAAAAGCCCATTCAAACTTCACGACTGCCATCTTGCAAGCCAAATCATTAAACAGAAATAAGTGGAGCTATTTTGATTAAATTGGCCAGAAAAAGTAGAAGCCAAGCTCTCATTTGCAAGGAAGCTTTGATAATCCAGTGAACTGAGTATTCAGAATGTTCTTGTTTTTTGAGTATTCTCATTCAGCATCAGGGCTGCCTTTATGGTCAGGCACAGAAGTATTGCTTGACAAGCAGGCTTATCTCAGAGAAAACTCCAGGGAAGAAAGCGACCCAGAACCCATTCTGTCCTCTCTTCCAGGCTACAGTTTGGGCAGGCTTTGCATGTGCACAGAGCGACCTGCCTCTCATTCCAGCCTCATCTCTGCGTGGTAACCACTCCTAATGAGCACACTAATAAAGCCTCAGGTGTTATCTAGATTCAAAGGGGAAAGCAATTTAAATGCAAATAAATATGAACATCTTTGTCTCTTACAGACTAATGAATGTCGTGGGAAGAAAACATATGACAATTATGAGCAGAAACAGTCCCAGAGAGCAAAAAATGATTTGAGAAGGTCATAAAAGACTTTCCCTCAACTTCTGCCAGGGCATCAACCAAGACAGCTTGTGTAGCTATTACTTAATGTATCCTTCAAGCTCTGATGAATGAGTCAAATAGCCCTTGGTCATCTGTCCCAAAGCTTAACAGCTAGAACAGTCTTCCTGGTATCTACCTGCATTCTCCTTTTCAATAGCTGGGATAGATTTTCTTGCTGTATTTACAGTGCAGGTGACAGCATAGTGGATCACGGCCATTGTTGATTTCTGAACACTTAGTCACATATCTGCCTTTTTGTGATAGTTGGTGAACCATCTGATATACAAAAAGGATAGGCTTGGGGGTAGTAATATTAGAATTCATTCTTTTACTCATATTGTCATTTTAAAATCCACAATGCTCTGTAAGTAAATGAGTAGCATTTCAGCTAGTAAGGCTTTTGCAGAGGGAAGCCTCAATACCTGTAACCAAGGTGTTCTCAATACCTTTAACCAGGATTTCTAAACTTTGATTTATCCTGAGGCTTCAGGAAAATGCTAGGAAGCTCCCTGTGTCTGTCTACAGAAGCCAAAAGTGAGCTAGAGGCTAGGACTTACCATACTGTGAACATCTGGGGAGTAATTGCGGAAATCTGTCAAATGTCAGTATTCCCTGAGCTTTCCAATGTTGGGTACCAAGGCTTGTTGCCACATTTTCCTTTGGCAGAACAAAGTTTGGGGATGGTAAAATGTAGACCTAGCCCCAATATCAGAGAGCTTCCTTTTCATTTTCTGTGATATGAAAATTAGAGCAACATCAATCTCATTCAGAGATACCCATAGGCCAGGACTCTCATAAAAGAATACAATTGTGCATCTGAGCTCTGGAGTCTTTTCTTTCTTTCTTTCTTTCTTTCTTTCTTTCTTTCTTTCTTTCTTTCTTTCTTTCTTTCTTTCTTTCTTTCTTTCTTTTTCTCTCTCTTTCTCTCTCTCCCTTTCTTTCTCTCTCTCTTTCTTCTCTCCCTTCCTTTCTTTCTCTTTCTTTCTTTCTTTCTTTCTTTCTTTCTTTCTTTCTTTCTTTCTTTCTTTCTTTCTTTCTCTCTCTCTTTCTTTCCCTTCCTTTCTTTCTTTCTCTCTCTTTCTTTCTTTCTTTCTTTCTTTCTTTCTTTCTGTCTTTCTGTCTTTCTGTCTTTCTGTCTTTCTTTCTTTCTTTCTTTCTTTCTTTCTTTCTTTCTTTCTTTCTTTCTTTCTTTCTTTCTTTCTTTCTTTCTTTCTGCCTTTCTTTCTTTCTGCCTTTCTTCTTTCTTTTTTTTCACAAGTCTCACTCTGTCTCCCAGACTGGAGTGCAGTGGTGCAACCTTGGCTCACTACAACCTCCGTCTCCTGAATTCAGGCAATTCTCCTGCCTCAGCCTTCCTAGTAGCTGTGACTATAGGTATGCACCACCATGCCCACTCATGCCTGTAATCCCAGCACTTTGGGAGGCTGAGGCAGACAGACAGCAAGATGAGGAGATTGAGACCATCCTGGCTAACACGATGTAACCCCAGCCCTGGCGTCTTTTCTCTGAAGTTCTGCAAAGTTGGAGCAGTAGGTAGATGTGAACTGTTTTACTGAGCTAGTCTCTGGGTTATCTCAAGTGTTTGAGGATAGTCATCAGAGTAGACCCTTAAAGATACATCTCCCACCTCTGGCCATGTTGCTCCTTTCATCAAGGGGTGGAATCGATTTCCCCTCCCTTTGAATCTGTGCTGGCCTTGTGCCTTGTTTGGCTGATAAAGTGGGATGCAAGCAATTCAACTTTTAGCCTCTTGGAACCCATCCTTGGTGATCGTAGGAAGTCAGTCTAGACTACTAGAGGAAGGAAGGCCATGTGAGGGGAATGAAAACATCTAAGTTAATGGCCAGCATCAACTATAGTCGCATGAATGAGGCCATCTTGGATGTTCCAGCCCCAACCAAGCTCCCAGCTAAGTATAGCCACATGAGTGCCCCAGCCAGCACCATGCAGAGCAGCTCTACGCAGCTGAGCCAAGAAACCCACAGAATCAATAAAAATAATACATTATTATCATGTGAGGCCATGGAGTTTGGGGGGGGGTTAACTATGCAGCCATAAATAGTCATGTAGTCCGGATGCTTAGTGATGCAAAACATGCAGGATTTGCCTTATACACAAGTGACGGGGAAGCGCCCTTCCACCTCAACTGACAAACGATCAGGAGACAAGAATTTCCTCAGAGACTCTTAACCAGATTGTCACTGTGCTTAATAGGCAGCATCAGGGACTCATTCCGTTGGGCACACCATTATCTTTTCCCTTTTGTCTTCTTTTAAAATGCAAATGTAACCCACGATGTAACGTGGGTTACATCGATGGATGTAACGAAAAGAAAAAAAATAGAGGCGTTGAAATTTCTAAAGAGAGCGTTTTTCCTAGAGTGGCAGTAATCTAAACATAGGCCACAGCTTTGGATATTAAGGATGATACTTGTCCTGACGTAAGGAGAGAGGAAGAAATATTTAAAAGGAAAACTTGGAAAACAATAAAGAGAATGGAACTGGGAGAGTTTTCCCCAAGTCTGTTATCTTTCCAACCCAAACCAGTGTGATAAAGAGCATCTCCCAGCATTCTGAGAGTGGCAGTTACAGGAATCCTGAGACCCCAGTGCCCAGCTATGATAACATGTGCAGGGTGAAGCCAGGTCTATCATCTGAGAGCCTGGGTGGGTTGTAAGGAAAGGAAGATGATATCAGGGATTGACATGATCCAGTCATTGATTTTTAGCCAACAGCCAGTGTATTATCTTTTGAAGATGGGAATATAACCAATCTGGCCATGTCTGAATAGTTCTAAAACATATATATATATATATATATTTAGATGGAGCCTTACTCTGTCACTCAGGCTGGAGTGCAATGGTGCTATCTTGGCTCACTGAAACCTTTGCCTCCTGGGTTCAAGCAATTCTCTTCCCTCAGCCTCCCAAGTAGCTGGGATTACAGGCACCTGCCACCACACTGGGCTAATTTTTGTATTTTTAGTAGAGATGGGGTTTCACCATGTTGGCCAGGCTAGTCTCGAACTCCTGGCCTCGTGATCTGCCCGCCTTGGTCTCCCAAAGTGCTGGGATTACAGACATGAGCCACCGCACCTGGCCTAAAATGAATTTTTAAAGAATTATGGCCAAGATAAGAGATGTAAAGACCCATAAAAAAATAGATTGCTATGAAAACATCATTTCTCAAAGGATAGCCTATGAAACACTAGTCCTAGAAGTATCTTCCTCTTAAAAACAGCCTACAGTCCAGCACATTTGGGAAAACCTCCCCAGCGCACACTGTCACCCCCTTGCAGAATGATAGCACACATCAGTATACAAGGGCTCTGAGCTGGTCTAGAGCAAGGAAGCCTTCTCAGTTTTGTTAAACACATGATTTCACAGACATTTTGTTGATTATGAGAGTTACTCCCCACTTACCTGCCACCGACTGTCAAGCAGAAAGGAAAAATTGCTTTTGAATGGAAGGAACTGTTGTTTTAAAAGCCCCATTCGTGAAAAGAATTAGTCTTTCATAATTATTCTCAGGGCTATCTCTCTGCAAAACATCCAGTAGTGACCAGCCCATCTATCCACCTGCATAGGTCATTTAGGCAGGACTAGAAGATTAATAAAGAAGACAGTGTAAATTCAGCATCCTGGTCTACATGGAATCCCCACATCATCTCTATTAGAGACTCGTATCTAGCTAAATAAATGTCACACTGGGATTATTTCCTCTGTTCTGCTCAGTAGTCCTGAAGATAAGGAAACATTCTTCCTGACATAATAAGCCATCAAAATACATTTATAACAAATCCCAGGTACACCAAAGTTATCTGTGTTGCCGACAATGGGCTTTCTTCACGCCTGTCTCTCTCATTATGTTCCCAACAAAGGAGGTTCGCTATTACTCTTGCCCTGGCAAAAGACAGTGCTTCGGCCCTTGGAGCTCTGACAATTGTACTCAACCCATTTAATTACTTCCAGTACAGGCACACGCTTTATTAACAGAGCCAGGATCAGCAGGGGCTTCCTTGGGTCACAGAAAAGAGAGTTAATTGAGACTTATTTATAAGGATCTATGCACACACAAAGGGGACAGCAGCAGTGGCTATATTTTCTTCCTTGTGTATGAGGTCTAGGAACCAAAACCCAGTCTACACAACAACCTCCAGAAGAGTTAACAAGGTAAAAAACAAACAAACAACAACAACACAGAAATGAGAGTGAAATGAGCTGCTGCTCATTGTTTACAGGTTGAGAAAATTAAAAATTCCTCCAGACCTAGATACACAACCACCTTGTGCCTTCAAAACCCACAACTGCCCTCTCCAGCTCCTGCCTTGCACCCCTCAGCCCTCAGCACTACTCTCAGAAAACAACAAATGAACAAACAAAAGCCCAACTTTCCTCATGTTAAAATGTTAACTGGCCAGGCACGGTGGCTCATGCCTGCCTGCAATCCTAGCATTTTGCGAGGTGGAGGCTGGAGGATTGCTTAAGCCCAGAAGTTTGAGATCAGCCTGGGCAATATAGTGAGACCTCATCTCTACAAAAAAAAATTTTTTTTAATAGCCAGGCATGGTGATGCATGCCTGCGGTCCCAGCTAACCTATGGTCCCAGCTACTCAGAAGGTTGAAGCAGGAGGATCTCTTGAGCCTGGGAGGGTGAGGCTGCAGTGAGCAATGATTGTGCTACTGTGTTCCAGCCTGGGTGACAGAGTGAGACCCTGTCTCAAAAATAAAAAATGTTAACTGTTGTAGTGAAAATTGTCCTCATATCTGTGTTTTGCAGAAGAGTATCTTCTGTATTCTGCATTCTGTAAGTCAGTACTTAGGCATTGTCTTCAAAGTCCCTGAAAATACCCTGTGTATCTCCTATGTTGTGGAGGGGCTGTCACCACAGACTCAGATAAACTATAAGGTGAATCATTTGGGGTCCATTCATCTTTGAGCTTTTGAGCTCTGTCCAGGACACTTGGATGGTAGCTGAGCCAATATGACCAGAGGAAAGGTGGGGAGGAGGGTAAGGAGGTTGAATCTGGACATGGTTTCCTTGCTATTCAAGCACAGATAGTTTAAAAATAGAAGGATGAGCTCAGGGAGGTCACAGTCACTTAATTCAAATTTATTTTTTAAGTTAAAATACCTTTCTTATACATTCTTATATCGCTTTTTTCATTGTAAGTTGCAATGAGAAAAGATCCAATAGTTCAGTGGTCTGGATAGACATACAAAAAAGTTCAGAGCTTGTCCAAATTGTATCTGACAGCCTAATTAGGACAGCACGTGACTGGGTTGGGGGTTGTCTCATGAAGAACAGGGCATCAGACGCTCATGGCTACAAATACTATTTTTCTTCTGTGATAGCTATTCACCCACTTTGTGTCAGGTCAGGGAATTAGAGCAAAAGGAATTCTGGTAATTCCAGAAAGCCTTTCTCCCAATTAGTAAAGCAAATTATGCTGGGTACCAGGACATTACTCCCCCAGCCTAGGGGAATGCAGGGGCAGAGACTGAGGCCTGGATGTGAGTCCTCACTCCTCTGCCTCCCACCATGCAGGGGCCCCTCCCCCTACCTTTATGGACTCGTGGAGGCTCTAGCTGCCATGCCTCAGCAGACCTTGCTGTGGGCCCCTCAGGGATCCCATAGCTGGGGGAAGATCATGTGTGGAGGGAGGAAGAGTCTAAGAAGAAATGGGTGTGATGCAAATTTATTCATTCAAAAAATATAGGAATCTCCACCATGTGCAAGGCACTGTATCAGCTATCATAAGAGATACAGAATGATTACAAGGTTGCTGCCCACAAGGAACTTACAATCTATTGGAAGTAGCTCAATACCAATAGGAGGTAGTGGTATTAAGTCATATACATAATAAGTAAGCACACCTGCATAATGTGGCAGAAAGAATGAACTTGTTCTGTGTCAACCCAGGTTTGAGTCCTAGGCTAGCTTTGATGAGCCGTGTCTCTGTGGGAGAGTTTTCCAAACTTTCTCAACCTTGGTTTCCCCTAAGTAGAAATTAAGAGAAAAAAAACTCATTTTTTCCAGATTTTGTTGCATATTAAATGATATGGAAAGCACCTGGTTCCTGCACTAACCCAATCAGGTAGTTTCCTGATGTTGATATTGGGCCATATGAACTATGCAGTGTCTCTCTGAAATCATTTATGGTCCTTGAAAGGGAAAAAAGAAAAAAACAATTCTATCTTCATGGCCCAAGGATCTCTTAAATGAGGTATGGAAGTAAAAAAAAAAAAAAAAAAAGGAATGCAAATTACTTATTTAACATTTATTAAACATTTAATATATGCAAAATTCTATGTTAAACGCCTTTCGGATATGATCTCATTTAATCTTTACACCATATAAGGAAGGCACTTTAAAAAATTCTCAATCTACAGATGAGGTACTTGAAGACCAGAGGGGTTAACTAACTCTCATTAAGCCCACACTGGATCCAAACAAGCACCCTTTTGACCCAGGAGCCTGTGCTATCTATTTGCTGCCTACTTATTTCTCTGAAGTCTCAACCACAGAAGGATCTAGCTGGACAGCAATAGGTCTCAGAAATCTGTCCCCACCAGCAGTAGGGCTGGCCTCACTCAGACAGCCCCAGGAATATCAACATCCCTGAAAGTCCCAGGACTTGGATTGGCAAAGGGATGCTCTGGTGACCTGGGATTGTTGCTACAGTGAAAAGCTATGACTAGCTACAAGGCACACGTAAGATATTGCCCTGCCTCCAGTTTCCTCTACACTGTGAGATGTGCTTTTCAGGCTGGGTGAGGGGGCTCATGCCTGTAATCCCATCGCTTTGGAAGGCTGAGGAGGGTGGAATGCTTGAGCCCAGGAGTTTGAGACCAACCTGGGCAACATGACGAAACCCCATTCTATCATAAAGACAAAAAATTATTTAACAAAAAAGATGCTTTTCAGAAACCATGGCTGTATAGAAATATCATCCTGAATGCTTGCAAGAGACCCAGTCATTGAGTGGCAGCCTTAATTCTCTTCTTCATAAACTCAGTTTTTCATTTGAGTTTGTTTCTTTCTGTGGGCAGACCATGTTGCTGGTCCCGTTGTTTCGGTTGATGAGTTCAATTATTTCCTGAATCGACTCTGGCCCATTGTTTTCAGCCTGCTTCATGGTCATGGAACTTTGATCGTAACACTAGTAAATGCATTCCTTTTGCCCTGGCAAGGCAGGCTTACATATGAGATGATAGCATAACCTCACATCCTAGTGCAGGGGAGAACTTCAAACACCGTACAGCCATCTTCACAAGCACAGGGAAACACCTGTAAGTCTTTTTTTTTTTTTTTTTTCTATTCTGAAACATTCTTCTAACTCAGGAGCCGGCAAACTATGGTCTTCGAATCAAATCCAGCCTGCACTCTGCTTTTGTAAATAAAGTTTTATTGGAACACAACCATGCTCACTTTTTAAAAATGTCTTACTTTTGGCTGCCTTCATGCTACAATGGCAGAGATGAATAATCATAACAGGGAACAAATGGTCCAAGAAGCCTAGAATATTTACTATCTGACTCTTTACAGAAAAAGATCACCAACTCATGCTCTAATTTATTTTATTTTCTATTTCCATTGCTTGAACTGTTGTGATTTCCAGATTTGAGATTTCTTATGTGATCATCTAATATTTCATAATTCTCCAGTGACACCCCCCATTGTCTCCAGTACAAATCCCAACTGAATTCAGCATACAAGGCCTTTCATAACTTGGCTTCTATCTAGATTTCTATCCTCTTCTCCTGTTCGTTTTCCATCAACCACACAGATACCCTTGTGATAGAACCACAATGAGTTTGTCCTTCACGTGTAAATAGCTCAGGCTCTTGTATCTTCTGGTATGTTTTAGGTTATGTTCTCTGCCTGGAGTCTACTTTCTTTATGCTAGGCAATAAGCCACTCTTTCTCTAAGATCTTACCTGTCATATAGCTTTCATAATTTGTCGCTTTTCTTCTCCACTTTGTTTTAATAATTTGTTTTCACATCTGCCTATCCTATAAAACTATGTATTTCCTGAAGGCGGGGCACTCTGTCAATTGATATTTATATTCAGTGTGTCTGACACATATTTTGGTACATGGTAAATACTCAGTAGATGTTTAACAAATGAATGGGCCAATAGAGAAATGCATGCTATGCATATATTTGTGCTTCCATTAGTAAAGCATATGCTGTCCTTGGGATGACCCTCCCTATCTCCCACTCCCATTAACATTATCTGACAAGAGTCCTTTTTAGGTGGGACAAACATGGGCTTAGCAATGAACATGAAATTGATGAACACGCTCTGTCTGCAAGTCTGCTGCTCACTAGCCCAGGCATCACCAACTGAGGCATGTAACTTCTGCCCACTGGCCTGATCCATGAAGGTGGCAGAAGAATTTATTTTTCCTGAAAGACTGTGAGCATTAGTCCCTATATCAGAAGAAGGTATAAAAATAAGGGAGACTATATTGGAATGTCTAAGGGAAAAGCCATGCTTAGGGCTGCCTAGACTTCAGAGGCAGGTGAGAGTGTACCTGTATACACTTGGTAAGGTCAAGGCAGCTCTGCTGACAGGAAGGTTACCTCTGAGCCACGTGACTCAAACTGCACAGAGCAGAGCCAGTCTTTGGAGAAGGTCAACGTGGTGAGGAGGGAGGCAGACGAGGACTTGGAGGTTTCTTTGGGCTCAGTCATTGGCTCAGTGTTCAGCAGCAATTTTAGCCCAAACCTCAAGTCATAGACCAAGCAGAAAGAGCCTGGATTTCCTAGGACTAAATCATGGGTAAGGAGGAAGACAAGACAAGAAAAATGCATGGGAAAAGAGGGAGAAATAAGAAGAGACCAAAGCAGTCAGGATGAAGTAATTAAAATAAAAGCAAGGGGGTGAGATCACATGAGCAGAGGTGGTAGACTATGACCACTTGTCATTCATAAGGTCTCAGGCATTTCCTGGGCAGCTTCTCTCCACTTCAAGCCCGTTATCAGTTCCTCTATTGATCAAGCTGGCATTTTCTGCCTTTGCCACCTCTGCACTCTCTCCCTCTTCTGTCTTTCCTTTCCTCTCTCCCTCTGTAGTTCTCTATCCCTCCTCCTGCCTGTCTCAGCCTCTATTCTCCTCCTTTTTTCCTCTCTCTGACTACTCTTGTTGCCCTATTTCCAGTGCCTCCTTTCCAGTGTTAACTTGATCCAGAAAGGATCTTACCTCTTGGGGAGGGAGCTCAAAAGCAGTGAGAAGAGGCTGCTTTCTATTGGAATTGTCATGGAACCATACCTGAAAGTACCAGGCTGGAGCACTGGCTCTATCCTGCCCCTGAGAAAAGTGACCAAACTTTCCTTTACATACCCACGCACACACACACACATACACACACACACACCCCAACAACATGCCCATCAATTCAAACACTCTCCTGCACCAGAGACTGTAATCTCCTGCCTCAAGGGAACAATGCAATTGTTCAGAATGTTTAACCTGATTCCTCTGTGGGGAGTTCCAAACTATCATAACAAAATTCTGATGTCATGCTGGTGGCAGGGAAATAACCCATCTGCTCTGGGCTAACCATGTTACATCAAGTTTCTATTACATGCAATTATATTGGTGGAGAGAGAAGGGGATGACTTGAATTGAGGCCCTGTCAGTAATCACAGGCTAGGCTAAAGGGACTTTTGCTGGGAAAGTAAATGGGTGCCCTTACACGGAAGATACAAATACATGCTCTACAAAATGAATCAGTTGCCAAGTTCTGTTGGTTCATCCTGCGTGATGTCTGGAATTCTCCATCCCTTCATTTCCTTTCCATTTCACCACTAGTGCCCCAGTTCAGCTCCTGTTGCCTTAATCTCAGACTATTAGTGTAGTCTTCCAAATACTTTCCACCCCTCCTGGAGCTTTCCTTTTCAACCCAAATTGCCTGCTAAGAGTAAATTGATTATTGTAAAGAAAAATCTCATCGTAAAAGCTTTCCACTCACCTATAGAAAACAGCTCATTCTCTTGCCACATTCATGGCTCCTAGCATTCTGCACTCAGCCCACCTTTTCAGCCACATCTCCCACTACCCTTGTACATAGATCCTAGATTCTGGCCATAGTTGAATATTCTCTAAACATGTCTCATGTTAATTATCATTGAAACTTTAAAAAAAATTCAACTGCAATATCTGATACCCCTGTTTACCTAATCTTCCAGACCCACTCATCTATGGTCTAGACTCTGAAGCCTCTTTATGATTAATGGTTCAGAAAAGATGTCTCCCTTCTCTGAATCTTTAGAGCATTCAGATAGGCTTTATCCCTGTAAGGCAGTCCAATGAGGACACTGGTCTATACTAATAGCTCTTTGAAGGCAGAGTTAGTTTCTATTTAATTCATCTTTTATCTCCCACAGTATCTTACACAGAGTAAAAACTGAATAAATAAATGATTTTTGTCTATTGAAAAAGTTTAAATACAATGGGGCCTATAAGTTGAACTGGATGACAAGGAAATAAAACACAAGTACAGAAAAATGTATAAATTATATATACAACCAATCTGATAGTCCATTGTGAGACTAAACCAACACCAAGAAGTTGTTAGAAACTTGTGAATGGAAGCAAAAGGGTAGAGAGACAGTGTGGGCATAGTCTTTGAGACCAGAGGAAGATTTTGATTTGGGAACTTTTCTGTGCTAAGTGCTGTGCTGGTTGCCTTACCACACATCTCTTTCAATCCTCAGAACCACCCCATGTTACATGTGAGGAACCTGCCTAGGGCCACACAACTGGAAAGGCAGAGTCAGGACCCAAACCCAGGCTCCCAGATCCCCAGCCCATATTCTCTGCACAGTACTATCCTTCCCCTAGCATATTGTCCCTGGTGTAAGATGTCTGTCATATCAAAACTACTCTCATTGTTATAGAAGTTAAAGTAGAAAGAAATTCATTTTTAGAATAAAGTTATACAAACTATATTTTTGTTCTTTGTACTTCCTTGAAAAGAAATCATGTTTTGTTAAGTTGCCTTTTGCCTTATTAAAATATTATTAAGATACTTCAGACCCCCATCTCTCTCCTGTGCTCCCTTCCCTGCCACTGACTGTATGACCCCTAACTGTCTTCCTAAAAGCCTTGTCAACTGCACTCTGTTCACCTGATTGTTATGCCTTTATTCTTATAAGTATGGCTTTTTGCTTATATTTTAATAGAATAGTCATACATACATACATATATAAAGTTATATATATGTGTACACACATATACATACATATGAAAGAACTTGAAAAAATTCATGGAAAATGGAATTAAAAGATAAATATAAAATACATAATCTTTGTTTCTCAACATAAACTCTATCAGATTCAAAACACAATTGTAACTGATGATACCAGCCATTTAGTCCACCCCTAGAGAACTGAGGGCCCTGGGAATTTAACCATGTCAATGCAGTAATTTTTACATTATTAACTAGAGAAAAATGGGTGCCCTTTAAAGATTTTTTAAGATTAGGAAACAAAAAGAAGTCAGAAGGAGCCAAATCAGAACTGTAAGTTGGATGCCTAATGATTTTCCATTGAAGCTTTCACAAAATTGCCCTTGTTTGATGAGAGAAACAAGCAGGGGTATTGTTGTGGTGAAGAAAGACACTCTAGTAAACTTTCCTGGGCATTTTTCTGCTAAAACTTTGGCTGGCTTCTCAAAACACTCTCATAATAAGCAGATGTTGTCATTCTTTGTCCCACCAGAAAATCAACCAGCAAAATGCCCTGAGCATCCCTCAAAACTTTTGCTATAAGTTTTGCTCTTGACTGGTCAGCTTTTGACTGGACCACTTCCACCTCTTGGTAGCCATTGCTTTGATTGTGCATTCTCATCTGGATCGTACTGATAAAGCCATGTTCTATCTCCAGTTACAATTCTTCAAAGAAATGCTTCAGGATATTGATCCCACTTGTTTAAAATTGGCATCCAAAGCTCTGCTCTTGTCTGCAGCTGATCTTGGTGCAACAGCTTTGCCACCCATCAAGTAAAATGTTTGCTCAGCTTTAATTTTTCAGTCAAAGTTCTGTGAGCTGAACCAATTGAGATATCTATGGTGTTGTCTATTTGTGCTATTAATAATTGGTCCATTTCAATTAGGGCACAAACAAGATTAATGTTTTTCTCACAAATTGATGTGGATGGTCTGCTGCTATGGGCTTTATCTTCAACATTGTCTCATCCCTTATTAAAACAAGTTATTTATTTGTAAACTACTTATGTCTCTGTAAGCATTTTGTAAAGCATCAGTGATTTTACTATTTTTCCACCCAAGGTTTTTTTCTTTTTTTTGAGACAGAGTCTCGCTCTGTTGCCCAGGCTGGAGTACAGTGGTGCAATCTCGGCTCACTGCAAGCTCCACCTCCCGGGTTCACGCCATTCTCCTGCCTCAGCCTCCTGAGTAGCTGGGACTACAGGTGCCCACCACCATGCCTGGCTACTTTTTTGTATTTTTAGTAGAGAAAGGGTTTCACTGTGTTAGCCAGAATGGTCTTGATCTGCTGACCTCATGATCCTCCTGCTTCAGCCTCCCAAAGTGCTGGGATTACAGGCGTGAGTCACTGTGCCCAGCTTTCCACCCAAGTTTTAACACCAATTTGATGGGGTTTTTTTCCTTGCTTACATTTTAGCAGAATTCATGCTGCTCTGTTAGGGGCTCTTTTCAAATTGAAGTTTTATTCTTCTTAGTGCCTCAAACTGGATTCTATTCAGACATGTTAAAACAAGTTAGTACAGGTTCACTTTGGTACAAAAAAATCTTAAAATTCATACATAGTTTCCTCAAAATACACATTTCCCATGGACATTTTGAAGACCCCTTGTGCATATAGAAATACGTATATATTTAAAAAGCAGGAACCCAATATCACAATTTACCATTGTTGTGCACCACCTATGGGTAGACATGAACTAAGGAAATGTAGGTACCCTGAGAACAAGGGACTCATCTTCCTGTATACACAGTGTGTTTGCATTGTTGTTGCCAAAATCCATCACTGTGTCTGGCATAGCAGACCTTAACTAAATGGCTGTTTACTAATGATTGAAGAGATGGAGGATGGAGTAGGGGAAGGAGGAAGGGCCATGTAGTTTTTGATGTGTGCTTTTCAGGAGCCAATGAATTTATCTTTTAATGTGGTGTTACTCTGCCACCATTAAGGAAACTCTAGCTTCTGCTACTTCCACACCAGTCCAAATCTTTGGGTAGGACTCGCAGAGACCAAATTAATGGATTGAAATCAAGAAAATTCATGTACGTGGCACTTTGTTCATGAATTCTCCCAACCATTGGTTACATTAAATGTCATTTCATCAGTCACCAGTTTTAACATTTTTTTTCAAACCCAAGCCAGTTTCCAAATCTAAAAACCTGATTGTGTTCCACCAAAATAAGAGGTTACATGGAAAACACCTAAGTATAAATTTTGTTTAAATGTAGTTATCTAAACAGAATAAAGCAAAACAAAATTAAAAGTGGCTTGGTTGAATTGGATTTTTCAAAAAAGCATGAGACGTACATATAAAGAGAGCCTTGGTCAACAGTATTTGCTGAGGACCATCTGCTCGCATAAGCTTGCAGTGGTTGTTTGGGAACGATGTTACCCAAAAAGAAGATATATTTCTGCAAAACACAGCTATACAATAAGGCAAAAATGCACACCTTAAATGATATCTTATGTTTTTATTGTATAATATTCTGTACAGAGGCCATAAGAGAAAGAATGAAAAGAACTAGGGTAGAAACAAGAGAAAAAACAGACTTGAGGAACTGAGGTTTATGTAATCCATCCCAGACCTTTAAATTATATTTAGAGCATTTCATGGAGTTCAGACACATCATAAGAGTGGGGAAAACATGACGTTGGTCACAAAGCTATTAAGAGACTGGCATTCCAACCATGCCTCTGCCTCTTAATGGCTTTATGACCTTAGGCCAGACATTTAAACTCTTCAAGGTTCAATTTTCTCATCTGTGGAGAATTGCCTTGGAATTGGTCATCTTGGTGTTTCCTTCAGTACTGATATTCCAAGATGGTGGTCAATCTTGTTTTAAAATATTTTCTGTGACCTCCCCAGGTACTCAGTTTCACAATTTAATAACATACTTGTATACATGTATTTAATTGGAATCTCCCCTCCTGCACTTTAAACTAATTTCTTTAGTTTGGTCCTTGGCAGAATTATAGAAGAAGAGGCATTTACTTGATGATGAAACACCATGTGCTTAAAACAAATAATTAACTCTTTTTTTTCATAAAAGTAATACACACTTAACTGTATAAAAACTTAGAAATATAGAAAAGTATAGAAAATAAAATAATAACCACTTGTAATTCCACCCCAAGAGCTACTAACTGTTTATATATGCATTTCTTTCTGTTTTTTTTTAACATAGGATTATGTGCCAAATAAATTTTGTGCATCCTTTTTAAAAATTTATATTCTCATGAGGATGTTTCTTGTCATTAAAAATGATTTAAACACTGATTTTTTTTAAACGATGATTTAATATCCTATTGTATTCAAAGAGATAAAGTTCATTGTTAGACTTCTTTGTTTGTTTGGAATTCTAGTTGATTTTAAACTATCATTTATTTTAACCAAACTAATACTAGTACATATTTTAAAAGTTAAAAGATAGCTACAAAACTCTTAAGACAGGAGATGCTTCCCCTTCCTTCTTTTCTTCAGGGCCCAACTTCTAATGACAGATATTTTTTAACTCTTTGTTTATCTCTTTGCTTCCATATTTCAAAATTATGTGCTTATATACTTCCTCTCATTTTTGTCAGTTTTGTCACCAAGGTTAGTGATTTCATATGATGAGGGATGAGGATTTAGCATGCCTATCCCAACGACTACCATATCCCCTCTTACAATTCTCTCACCAGAATACAATTATAATTTTTGGTTAAATCAACATTGACACCATGATTATAAGTATATTCTTTACTGCTGAGACAAGTAGTATGCTATGATTAAATTTAATTTTTTGCATATGCAACATTTTACTTTACTAAAGACATCTTTCTTGGAGCCCTTTTATTGTCCTGTTCTAGTTTCACTGGTTGCTTTCTGGACCAGGTCACATCTGTTGTCCAGATACTTATGATTGCAATAATCTTGGATAGTCTCCTCACCTCTCTTGTGTTCTGTGTCCCCTATTTTTCCAGTTATCATGTCCTGCTCTCTTTTGGTTCACCCTTTCATTAAATGAAGCACATTCTTCAAAAGCTTCATGAAGAAAGGAGAATGGGAAGTAGAATTTTGAGGCTTGGCACATTTAAAAAATGTCTTCATTTTTCCATCACCATCACAGTTGATGTATAGTTTGGCTGGGTATAGTATTTTAGGTTGAAATCCTTTAGAACTTTGAAGACATTGCTGCACTGTCTTTTAACTTCTAGTGTTGCTTTAAGTAGTTCAATGCCATTTTAATTCCAGGTCTCACATGTGTCATCCTTTTCTTTTTCTCTCTCTGAAAGCTTTTAGAATCTTCCCTTTATTGGTTGTGTTAATTTGCAATTTCATCATGATCTGCCTTCAAGAATTTATTTATTTGTTTATTCATTCAAGCTAGGTACTTGGAAATTTTTATTATAAAAACTCACGTTCAGTTACGGACTTTTAAAAAAAAATTGTTTCTTTGATAATGTATTTCCTTCTGTTTGAAAATGTTTTGCCAATTTTCACAATAAAACAGCATCTATTTTAATTAACTTTTTGATAACTAATAACAGTATGACTTAATTCACTGCTGATATTTTATTTTACAAATAATACATTTATTGATCTTGTGCATGATTCAAACACACAGTGAACAGGTTGTATTTCTTTTCTCTCCCTATATTTCTACTCCCTTCCTAAGATAGCCATACTTAAAAATGTGCTGTGCATCTTTCCAGTCACCTTTTTTAACATATATGTAGACTCGCATTTGTAAAGTATGATAATAAAATCATACTACACTTTTTATTTTGCAATTAGATTTTTTCCACTTGTCAATAAATCCTGGATAATTTTTTGTCTGCACATATACATTTCCTAGTATATAGCACCACACTGATTTATCCAATTATATATCTATTAAGATGGTTTCATTTTTCTTAATGATACTTAAAAGCAGATTATAGATTAAAAATATTAAACTTTTAAAATAACATTTTACCATAAACTATCATATACTTTGATGGCACTCAGCCCTCAAGCTGATGAATTACTCTAGACTATGGATCAAATTCACTGGCCCTCCCATAGCTAAGTAAGAGACAGAAGAGAAAATCAAAGATGCAAGAGACAAAAGATAAGTATTGTGGTTTACATCAGGGGTTCCCAACCCCCAGGTTAGTGGACTGGTACCCGTCCATAGTCTATTAGGAACCCAGATGCACACCAGGAGGTGGACGGGTGGCTAGCGAGAGTATTACTGCCTGAGCTCTGCCTCTTGTCAGATCAGCAGCGGCATTAGATTCTCATAGGAGCATGGACCCTATTGTGAACTGCACATGTGAGGGATCTAGGGTGAACGTTCCTTAAGAGAGTCTAACTAGTGACTGATGATCTGAGGTGAAACAGTTTCATCTGAAACCATCCCTCACCAGCCCCACCAGGGAAAAACTGTCTTCCACAAAACCGGTTCCTGGTGCCAAAAAGGTTGAGGACCACTGGTTTACACAAAGCTCACACTTACCTTCAAGAAATTGTACTGTGTACTGGGGGGTGTATCTCTGTTCTGCTGAGAGGCGGCTCACCACAACCTTAACTGTGCTTCACTGGGGACTGGTGATTCAGAATAGTCATCTATTCTATATTGTGTGCAGTCTCACCCCCAGCAAAGCAGGTAATAAATATAACCATAATAATGGTAATAACATTTGTAGAGCACTTTATATTTGCACAGCTCTCTCAAATGCATTACCTCATTTATTGTGCACAATGCATAATAATAGCCATGCAATTTGTCCTCGTGGCTCCCATCAGCCACGTATTTGTTAAAGCTCAGAGTCTGGGATTGTGTCGGCCAGCTTTTCAGGCAGGCAGACCTGGATTCACAATTTCCTTCTCAGTCACCAGTTGGCTTTGTGACTTTGGGCCACAACTCAACCTACCTTAGTCTCAGTTTTCCAGGCCAGCATTCATGCTATGAAGTATGGTTGTTTTAATTAAATATATTGTAAAAGCATCTAGCACAGAGTTCAAATATTTTAAATTTGCAATAACTTAGAACTTTGCTTCCCTTTTACTCAATCCTAATGTCTAAAGAAAATAGACATACCCCTTTATTTCTTCTTGTTTTCAGGATTTGCCTCTTAAAGGAATGCTAACAATGTCTAGAGACCTATGCTCCCTTCAACAGGCCAGATAGAGGGCAGGAAGAGAAGATAGAAGTCATCAGGAGGTAGGAGTAGGGTGGGGCTGGAGAAAAGGTATTGGCATGGGGAAAGTAAAAGGGGTCCATTTGAATTCAGAATAAAGTGTGTTCAGGTGGTAGGGCTGCCTCGTATCAAACCTGACTCAGCTATTAGAGAACTTAGACTCATAACGTCTTCCAAATTGATGAGTTCCAAATTTTAACCACAGACACCTGTAATTAGGAGATTGGGTGACACAGGTTTCAACATAGCCTCAGTTAGTATTTGTCTGACTGTAAATCCTCTCTGGGTTCTGGAGCCAGGAACTCACAGAGCCTCATCCCAGAAGGGAGAAGTGATTCAGGAGAGATGACTCACTTGGGTGATTTGTTTTAACAGACACAAGCTGCTTGTATTCTTTTTCCCTCACCCTGTAATCTCCTTTCTACTGACTCTTTTCTGTGTTCTCTGCACTTCTTTCAAAGCATTATAGGGCCTGGCTCCATGGGGGACAAAAGCAAAGAACAGTTGATATGACATCTCAGAGAAAACCAGCCCTCAAATCCCCAAGGAGCTGGATGGTGACTGGCAGGGACTGGTTTTCCTATGAACTATCTCTGTTGGTGCGAGCTATTCCTTAACATTATTTGATGAATCTGATTTATGATTATTTTCATCTGAGAGTCAGGTGACAAGACCAATTACAGTCTGTCTAAAAAGGTCAAAAAAAAAAAAAGAAGAAAGCAAGCCATTTCAGCTGGCTTTATTTATCTTCAGTGACAAAGGCCAATTGTGCCTACCAGCAGTTTTTAATGATCTATTGATATACTCAAAAAGTACAGTGATGATTCCATTTAGTGCTTTAGATTTAAAGAAATGTGTCCTCAATGTTAGCTAAGTCTTATTGTTTATTAGACATGTAAAGTGTCATTAAGTGACTTTTTTGTTTTTGTTTTTGTTTTTGACAGGTTAGAATGCAGTGGCACAATCTCAGCTCACTGCAGCCTCCACCTCCTGTGTTCAAGTGATTTTCCTGCCTCAGCCTCCCAAATAGCTGGGATTACAGGCATGCACCACCATACCCAGCAAATTTTTGTATTTTTAGTAGAGATGGGGTTTCACTATGTCAGCCAGGCTGGTCTCGAACTCCTGGCCTCAAGTGATCCTCTCGCCTCAGTCTCCCAAAGTGCTGGGATTATAGGTGTGAAACACCTGGCCCAGCCGGTTTTTTCTATTTCTTGATCTGGAAAAATTGCCATAATGACATCAGGTTTCTTTCAAATCAGTTTGTCTATTATTAGGTAATACACAATGACTGAATGAGTTAATAAGCTTCAGCAGATATGGGTTTTTCTAAGGAAAATAGCATAGCATGTTTGATATGACCTCACTAAATAAACCCACTATCAATCTGCTATTCCACAGACTTTAAAAAAAAAAGCTTTATTGGCAGTAGATTTCTCAAAGCAGTTCTAATTGTTGTTTGCCATTTTTGTATTCAACTGTTTGCTTAATCTTACAAATTACACTATACAAATTTCTGTTTACAATAGTTTATAGATACTATTTACCATACCAGCATTCCATTTTTCTTGAAAAATGTACACAAACCTACTCCCCTTGGCTGATCACTCACTTCTCTTCTTTTACACTTTCTTATGTCCTTAGGGTAAAAAGAATGCACATTATTTGCTTGTAAGATTAAAATATAGTTTACATATATATATATATATATTATTTTTTTTTTGAGACAAAATTCTGCCTTGTCACCCAGGCTGGAGTGCACTCTATGAGATCACGGTTCACTGCAGCTTCAACCTCCTGGGCTCAGGTGATCCTCCCACCTCAACCTCCCAAGTAGCTGGGACTACTGGGTGCGTGTCACCATGCCCGGCTAATTTTTTGTAGACACTGAGTTTCGCCTTGTTGCTGAGGCTGGTCTCGAACTCTTAGGCTCAAGCCATATGCCTGCCTTGGCCTCTCAAAGTGTTGGGATTATAGGCATAAACCATGGTGCCCAGACTTGCTTTCTATATTAATAGTAATCTATGAAAACAAAACAAAGAGGAAAAAAAGGACATTCATCATTTTTTCCAATCATGTGTTGTCTTTGCTTTAAACTTGTGGAGCATTGTTTTTTATCATGACTGGTAAGAAACAGCTCTTCGGAGACAATGACTAGATTAGTGAGGATGAAGGTGAGACTCAATGTGAGAAGAAAGAGAGAATAGGAAATGTTTGATATAGATGAAGGCAATGAATGAAGACATTGTCCTCTCTACTGAGCCCCCAACTCCACAGCTTCCAGACAGAGTTTCATACTCTAGTTAAGAAAAACCAAGTGATTTATTTGTATTTATTTGGAGATAGAGTCTTACTGTGTCACCCAGCTAGAGTGCAGTGGCACTTTCATGGTTCATTGTATCCTTGAACTCCTGGACTCAAGCAATCGTCTTGTCTCAGCCTCTGGACTAGTGTAGCTGGTTCAACAAGTGTGAGGCTAAAGTGATATTTTTTTCCATAGCAAAGCAATTACTTATCTACTGACTGTTGTCATAAAGCTGATAATGTATAGTTAATCAAAAGGTAGGTGTGCTTCTTATATCTGAGTTCTTAGCAAAGCCTTTCAATCTCATGAAATTTCTGTGTGTGTGTGTGTGTGTGTTTCTTTGATAATTAACTCCCCTCTGCAGTCTCTGTTCTCTCTTTCTGGAACTCCCATTAGTTAAATTTTCTACTTTTTCTCTTCTGTTTTTCTTCTTCTTCCACTTTCTGGTGTGCTTTTATTAGCATAATCTCTCAACTGCTCTCTTGAATGTACGGTACAGAGTTTTTTATGTTCTTATCTTCTCTATATCATATTCTGTGTTTTTTATAGCATCTCTTTCTTCATTAATACACTATCTTTTCTCTCTGAGACCCATAATTTCTTCATAATTTCATGAGATTTTATTCCTGTCTTTCATTTTCTTAGTTTCTTTCTGTATTAGTTCAGGCTGCTATAGCAAAGTAGCATACAGTAAGTGGCTTACAAACAACAGAAATTTATCTCTCATAGTTCTGGAGGTGAAAGTCCTAGATCAATCTGTCAGCATGGCCAGGTTCTGGCAAAAACCCTCTTCTGGGTTGCAGAATGCCATCTTCTTGTATCCTCACATAGCAGAAAAGGAAGAGAGAGCTCTCTGGAGTTTCTTTCATAAGGGCACTAATTCCAATTATAAAGGATCTACCCTCATGATCTAATTGCTTCCCAAAGGCCCCACCTCCTAATACCATCACATTGGTGGTTAGGATTTTGATATATGAATCTGGGGAGAGATAAACATTCAGTCCATTGCATTTCTCAATTTCTTATTTCATTTTTTTGTTTCTTTTGATATCACTTTTAATGTTACATCATTTCTCCACACGTCTGATGATTCTTGGTTCTCTCTTTATATTCAAGAATGAGTCACTAAAAATAAGATTAGAACCAGACACAAAGTTAAAAAGAAAAATTCCCAAACAGAGAAAATATTTCTTGCCGGGCGCGGTGGCTCAAGCCTGTAATCCCAGCACTTTGGGAGGCCGAGACAGGCGGATCACGAGGTCAGGAGATCGAGACCATACTGGCTAATATGGTGAAACCCCGTCTCTACTAAAAAATACAAAAAACTAGCCGGGCGAAGTGGTGGGCGCCTGTAGTCCCAGCTACTCGGGAGGCTGAGGCAGGAGAATGGCGTAAACCCGGGAGGCGGAGCTTGCAGTGAGCTGAGATCGGGCCACTGCACTCCAGCCTGAGTGACAGAGCGAGACTCCGTCTCAAAAAAAAAAAAAGAAAATATTTCTTATATATAATACAATAATGGTCCATGCTTATATATCTAAAAGTCATGAAGACATCAATAAGAAAGGACAACTGTCTCAATAAAAATAAGTAAGTGCTATAGATAACCAATTTTCAAAATATAAGTAGTTAGCAACATTTCAAAATGTTAAAATAGTGATAAGATATACATGTAAACAATAGGATGCCACATTTAGCATCAAATTGTTAAGGATTTTTGTTTGTTTGTTTTTTCGGGGTGTTCTTTTAGTGATGATTCCAAATGTTGGCAAGGATGGGAAAAGGATACTCTCATACATTGCTGATAGAACTATGAATTGAGAAAGATGTTCAGGAGAACAATTCAGCTAAATTCAGTAAAGTTTTGAGAAATAGTGTACCCTTGGAGCCAGCAATTCTACTTCTAATAATCTTAAAGAAATAGTCATGTTTGCAAAGATCTATGTTTATTTCAGTGTTGTTTAGGATACTGAAGAAGGGACACAATACAAATGTTTAACATCGAGGGACTAACAGGATAAATTACGGTTATACCCACCTGAGAAATGCTATTCAGCTATATGGAATAACGTTATTGCAATATATTTTGTGACAAGTAAAGATGTTAATGATATATTATTAAGTCAAAAACTGTGACTTGATTATATCAAAATAGAGATCTATTGAAAATATTTATGATATATACATATATAGAAAACATCTAGATGATATATGTAACCATTATTGTTTATAAAATGTGGAAATATAGTTGATTTTATTTTCTTCTTCATGATTTTATATAATTTTCAGATTATTTAAAATAAACATAATACTCTGTGTATAATAAAGCAAATTCTGAAAAAGGAGAGACAGAGAGTAAAAATGGATTTAGGATCTCTAAGAATGTTTACAGGGTTGGAGTTGGGAATTTTTGGTTCAGCTGGCTTTACCATAGAGTAACAAGATAGGGACAGTCATTTTATGCGAGAACCACGCATACTAGTATCTACAAGCATGCTGGGCCCATGTATGTCTTTCTACAAGGAGCAATCTTCTGATCATTTTCTGGGGGAATATAAGATTGGCAGCCAGTATTCTGGGAACCAGGGCTCACCATAATTAACTTGTCACTTAATTGTCCCATTTCCAGGCTGGCATTTTCCCCACTATTTTCTGCCATGACTAGGTGCTCAAGTAGAGCCTTCCAGGTTAAATTTCCCTGAGAAAGAGCCTCCACTCTCCTGCCCAGGTGAAGAAGGGTTAATTGACTGGTGGTCAGAGATAGAAAGAGGATTGGAAATCTAACTCTTCTTTACACAGATTTTTAACTAATGTCCTATTTTAATCCCCATACTTCCTCTAACTTCAGAGTACCTACTGCCTCCAAATTTCCAAACGTTTACAGGGTTCTGAAATTCACATGGACTTTTTTCTTTTGCTTCCCTCCTCAATATTCTTTCTGGGCTCTGATAAATAATTACCAGTCATTCATCTATTTCCAGATTCCAAAATTTTGTTGACATTTCTTATTTGGTGGGCTCATCTTTCTTGTTCTCTTCCTCCTTGCTGATTTGTACCCTTCTATTTTTTCTACTCTCATTTTAATAAAATTTCAGAAGGAGCAGAGATAAATATTTGCATTCAATGTGGTACATTTAACAGGAAGTCCCATGGATATTTATACATTTTGCTCCTATTCATAAATAACATTGGGCACAGATGTCTCACATAAGAAGCTTCAAGGGTTTGGCAAGGCAACTTAATGCTAACTTGGTGAAGAGGATACACATGATGTCACTTGTATTCACCTGACCTAGCTACGAGCTGGGACACGAAGATACTTCTTTCCTGATTAGTCTAGCCATGGGGAGGAATATGCAAAAAGCACATGGCAAAAACAATATGCCAATTTCTCTATAATAAAATGTTGTGCTTGGATAGGAAGGAAATTGCAGCTGTTCCGTACAGATGGCAAATAGCTGACTGCTTTTTAGCAGGATTCAGTGAAATATCTAAAGTGAATAGGCACATCGAGAGAGAGATGTGTGAGTTAAGTTCCTACTTCCCATTTCTTAAAAAAAAAAAAAAAAAAAAAATCCCTGGATAGTTAATAGTTACTTAGATTTTGTTCAATGAAAATTTTCCAGGTATGGTGACTCATGCCTGTAATCCCAGTGCTTTGGGAGGCTGAGGTGGGAGGATTGCTTGAGGACAGGAGTTTAAGACCAACTTGGATAATATAGTGAGACCACTAACCCCCTACAAAACAAAAAGTGAAAACTTTCCCCCAAACCACTGACCCAAGTAAAGAATTCCTAAAAGCCAATTTGCTGGGTATTGTGTCCCAAGATGCTCTTGGACTTACCCAAGATAGATTAGATTTTTTAGAATTATCTCTGTAATTGCCTATGCCGAAGTCATCATTACCACATAAAAGTAGTGAGGTCAGATGCCTACATGTGAATATGTGTGTGTTTGTCTGCATACATGTGCATATATGCTGTTTACTACTATTTTATGTGCATCCACTTTGCCTCCACATCTACAAAATTAGAATTTTCTTAAGGGGAGAGATAATGATTATTCTTCAAAATTCTTATTTTTTTATAACTAAACATATAGTAGGAATTCAATAAATACATGCTGATTTTCTGATGTACTATATTATTGAAAAGGGCTGTTAGGACCCTCAATGACACCAAGAGTATATCCGGATCTATGTGACATACAAACAAGTTGACTGAGGAAAATGTTATAATAGTTAAGAATTATCAGTGAAATCAACCAGTCACAAAAGGACAAATTCTATATGATTCCATTTCTGTGAGGTACCCAGAGTAGTCAAATATCTGTGAGGTACCCAGAGTCGTCAAATTCATAGAGACAGAAAGCAGGATGGTGGGCAGGGGCTGAGAGGGGAAAGAGGAAATAGAGAATTCGATTTTAAAGGTTACCGAGTTTCAGTTTGGGAAGAAAAGTTCTGGAAATGAATGACAGTGATGGTCACACAACAGTGTGAAGTTACTTAACGCCACAGAACTGTACACTTAAAAATAGTTAAATTGTTGAGTTGTATGTTATGTGTAGTTTACCCACAATTAAAAAAAAAAATTGTCAATAGCTTAGGAGGCTTTTTAGTACCAGGAATGCTTGGAATCTTAGAAAGATCATGTTGTTTACCAGGGTAATTTCAATCTCATGAATCTCTAGGTCATTGGATCAGATCCACTGGGGTCTGGTGAAATGAAAACTCATATCTGAATAAAACAAAAAGAGAGCTTACTTCTTGCACATTTCCCAGAGGCTGTTCTGTGTCCGTGTTATGCTATCATTTCACCTTTTTGAGGTAAAGTTAAAAGGGGTATTCTTAAGCTTTCAGAAACTATTCACTGCTTGAGATTTCTAGCAAGTTCCCCCCAAGGAGTGAGCCCAGGTCACATTTGTACAAATGTGTTCTTGCTGGATTGGCAGCTGGGGATAGGGCATTGGGTTGAGAGTTGAAGGAAGCAGATTTCAGCTATGGAGCTCCTGATGATGAAGAGACTCTTGTTTCTACGGCATTTTGTTCTCCAAGTCTCCAGACTTTTTCTTCTTCTCTTGTGACTTTTTTATCCTATGGAACATCCCAGAGCAGTGTAATCCATTCAAGGGCACAGCCCTGAGACCACTCAGATATTTGCTAAGTGGGTTGTGGTATGACTTACATGTTCACAATTTGGAAGAGCCAGTAGTAGGGGGTCTGCCTATGTCATGAGATTCTACAAATGTCCCCAACTTGGATTTGGGAAATCATCCATGCTATAGTGAGACATGCTCAACTGTCATCTGGGAGACCACAGGAAACTCTGCTCATTGAACAGCACTTCATGAGTTGTGGACTTAGTGTGACCTACAGGAAAATCCCAATTGTGGGCAAGGTTTAAAGCAGGAAGAAAGCGTTAGCCTGGCTACAGGGACGGGCGACAGTCTCAAGCTATGAACAATATAAAGGTGTCAGAGGCCCACAGTTGGTTTTGACTGGGGACAGACATAACTGATGAGGTAGACATGATGTCTTAAAGTTGCTGGTCCAGATCAAATAACACGGAGCAAAGCAAATTATAAAGATGGAAGTGAGCTAGTAAATACCATGTGGCCACATAATATACAAGTGTCATAACATGGATGAAAAGGAGAAAGTTCATTTAATTAACCAGATGTCTTATCTACAGGAAACCAAACCTCTGCCTACATGAAAATGTTCAAGTCATTAATTAAATTTTTCATGTTTCCTCCAGTGATCCAGCGATACAGAGGAATAGCCTAAGAAATCATATGATAAGAAGAGAGAACAAGGAACTAGAATTTCCTTTTTCAGAATGATTGTTATCAGTTTCTTTTTTTGGTTTGAGTCTTATCTCTGCCCTCTCATCTTCCGTACTTGATTAACTAAAGGTCACTTCCTGGTTTCACATTGCCAGAGCTCTCGCTGGGCTTCTTCCTGGGTCGAACTCCTCGGTGCTTCTTGCTTTACTGAATTTTCTCCAACACGGTCTCCCTGCACCATTATTTTGTCCATTTATCTGCCCTCAGAATACCCTCCAAAGCCTTCTTAACTTTCTGAGAGCCTGGGCCTAAGGCCCATCCAAGCAGGCTCTTCTTTCCCCAAGGGGTGGGATAAAAGAACATATATTTGCAAATAATAAAGAAACAGGGAGTCATTTCTGACATATTTGCTTGGGGAACAAAAATTAGCTACGTCATAGCTAACAGTTAAAGGACTCGAAGACTCCATTCTTTATAACACTTTGTTTGAAGACAGTTTGGAGCTAGGAAAAGAAAAGAAAAAAAAAAAAAAAGACACACATACATACACACATACACACACACACACACAAAGAATATCTAATTTCGTGCATGTCATTTTCAAATTCAAGTCTCAAATGTTCCCTGAGGCAAGTGGATTGCAAAGGCAGCACAGTGATGAAAATTTAATAAAATACCCAGAAAGATCATAGATCACGCTGGTTCATCAGCTGTCATAGGTAAGGAAACAATAATGACATTAGTCTAATATTTAGGAAGTTCTTGGCCATGTTTCATTCTCTGCAATGACAGCTACCCTGGATTCAAACTTCATCACTGTCTGCCATGAGCTCATCTGCGGTCTCTGGTCATTTCTGCCGTACACTTTCTTCTTTCTGCCTCTGTTTAAAAAAATGTGTTTAGCCACAAAATCTATGCATGTCAATGTCTTTATGTCATGACTTTAGTCATTTCCCATTCCAGGCTCTCATCTTTTCCAGCCCATTTCCTCTGCCACCAGTTATACCAGAAATATGGGTTATATAAATGGCATCTATTAAGACATTCCCTGGCTTCCTCATTCCTGCAGGACAGGCTGAATCTCTTTGAATGGAATACAAAGACTTTGCAATAGAAACTGACTCATTTCACAGTCTCACTTCTTGTCACTGTGCCTCTGACCTTTTTTGTCCCCTTGCCCCCACCTTTACCATGATCTATGCTGCCACAATCCCAAACATATGTGACTCATTGACTTCTCCATGCTTTAGCATGTGCTTTTCTGGAATGCCCTCTCTCTTTTTCTCCTCGTGAACAAAGATGATTTGGCCTCCACTACTTTCAAGTGTCCTCATCTCAGAAGCCTTTCCTAAATTTATGCTGGGATAATTGCTCTGATCTCCAGAGATATGGTATCATACTGGAACTGTTGTTAGCACATCTGGAATCTACTCCTAGTCCTGTCTTTACTCAAAGACACACTGAACTGAGAACTCCTCACTTTTGCACCCCCTTTTGTTTCACAGTGCTTGCCACCATGTGCTCAATTAATGTTAAATGGAGAAAAGAATAATGAAGATAGGGACACAACCCAAAAGGAGTGGAAAGGCTGTGTGCTGTCTTCATCTGAGCAAAGCTTGTCTTGGCATCAGGTGCTGGATACACACCCCCTATGTCTTCTCTTGGAGCTCCCAGAACAGCTTACTTTGAGAGATTAGTCCATCATTGGCTTTTTTCCTGCTTGATTTCCTACTTGAAGTTCATTTCCTCATCGTACTTTCTATGTGTATGTACATCTAGTGTGACCTCAATTTTTCTTTTTTATTTGGAGGTAATGACATCCCTAAAGGAGGCTGGATAACCTTCCCATCCTATCCCATAAACACCCATACTCAGAAGTCCAGGATCAGCAGGTGTTACTTCTCCAAATTCCACATCCTGAGAAAGTCACAAGAACAAATTTATCAGTCTTCTTCTGCTTTGCTGGTGGGTGCTTTTGTTAACACAATTTTCTAGAAAGGAACTTTGAAAGCTGTATCCAGAGTCTTCAAAACCTTCCATCCTTTGATTCAGCAATCTCACTTCAGTGATGGGAGAAAATATATATTCATAGGTGTTCATCCCAGAATTATTTATATTAGAAAACAATTTAAGGTAATGGTTTAAGTAGTGGCACAAGCATTACTCAGTAAAAAATTTTATCTTAGAAAAACATTTAATGACATTCCCGAAATGGTCAGGTTAACCTGTTAATGAAAAAACATACACCACCACTATCATTTTTTCCATCCTCATAGTTGCCAATGTAAAAGAGTTGGAGGCTTTTTCTTTTTACCCCAGGCATAGCCTCATCCTGAACAGGGTTAAGAGAAGACCCTGCTCAGTCAGCTGATTTAAGGCTAAAGTTCACAAGGTTACTCTAAGCTTCTCCAATGTCTCCTCTCTACCTTTCTGCCTCCACACTGGGACACTATGGCTCCCTGGGGTGTGCCCTGAGGTGTACACCCCTCTGCTGGTTCTGCAAAGCACCCTGTTACCTGCTGCCACACTCCTGATATTCCTGAAAGATGACACAGGGATTTGCTCCCAGCCTGAATCAAGTGTGCATTCCTGCTTCCAAGAGCCAGAAGAGATACTGCTGGGCCACTGCTTTCCCAAAACCTTGAAACTGAACCTGCCAACTCTGGCCCTGCTTTGCCTCCAGACAAGGGAGCCTGTACCATCTACCTCTGGAACACAGGGTGCACCTGACACCCTAACACGCACCTCTGAATCTTACTACTGAAAGGTTCTCTAGGGAGAAATTTAAAAGCTGAGATGATGGAAGAAAGATTAAAAGTAGTCACATTCCTGCCATAGGAATCTCTACCCTCTGTCCCAGGTACTGTTTTTCTGGTAGCTTTTTCCACATCTTTGAGCCTTCTGGATTCCTTCCCAGTAGGGGTGAAGGGAGGGATGAATGTGGGTCCACATGATTCTGATGGTGTTTTCTTCTCATTCCTGCACACTCTCCTCAAGGAAAAACATCTGAAGTTAACGACAACTGGTCACCTAAACAGAGAATAGGGTGGACACAATTAAACACAGATGCCCTGACCCAGCCTGTTCTCTGAAAGAAAAAGCAGGGATTTTGTTTTGAATATTTGAAAGAGATCAATGTCGCAGTACAATCTATCGCCTCTCTACTTTCTGTTTCCCAAAGCAGGTAGAGTTGGAAAATCAGAGGGCTTTATGGCCCAGGGTCAGAGAATAATGACTGTTGTTTTTTCATTATCACTTGTCCCATATTTTGCGAATCATTTCCGGTGCTTTGTATGTCACATTTTTCCAATATTCTCCCCTCTTGTGGTGATATTTCTTAGGAAAGTCTCCCCCTGGAGAAAAATTGCTGTGTGCATCCCTCCATGTGCTTCCTCATCTGGTGTAGCTGTCCTTCTGCACCATTTTCTCCAGCTTGACAGACATGGTGTCACAAGTTTCTTTTATCTGTAATAGACCTGCTATGACACCGATGGCCTGAGTCACCAGATAGGCAGTATATTTGTGTCTTCAGGCTTTTGAAAATTAAACCAATGACATGATTGCCTACTTGTCAGTGGTTCCTGAGGTCTCAGCACACCTCCCTGGCTTCTGTGCCCTGAAGGTGAATAATGGTTGTAATAAAATTATGGAGTCAAACCCTGTCTTCATTGTGAGGTCCCCAGGGAGCTGGAGCTGTCCAGCCAACATGCATCTTACGAGGTGGTCCCTTTCATCAATATCAAGGGAGAAGCAGAGACAAAGGACAGAGAAAACCTACTCAAAGAGCAATCTGGGAACATTTATGGGGTAAAAAATGTCCAGGGGAAAGGTGTATGAGGTGGTTAAATCCTGACAAGGTCTCTGTGCAGATGCCAGGAAAGGTGTTCATGAGATGATGGGGGTGGAGGTGGGGATGGGAGCAGGAGCAGGAACAGGAGCAGTAGATGTGTGTCTTGTCTTTCCAGAATGGACCACAAGTTACTGTCATTAGAATGTAGCAATATTTTTAGGCTGAAGATAGTCTCCAGACAGAGCTATTATAATTCACTGTATTATTTCTTATTCAACAGTAGAGTTACAAGAGGTAATAAAGCTGGAATGAAGTCACCTTTCAAAAACAAGGACACTTTTTCCCACCTGCCCCCATAAGGTAAGTAGTGGTGTCAGCTTCTTCAGTGTGTGATTTGCAAAGTATGTTTTTGGGAATTGCGACTTGAGTTCTAATATTCCCTTCTTCACTCTTTCTAGGTCCCAGACAAAAGAAACTTTACCAGCAGATTCTGGAAACACAGGTAGCACAGTGTTGGCAGAGCCTCTTATCTGTTTGAAGAAGTAACATGATTCCCTTTGTATTTCCCTGCTGAGTGAATCATTTTTGAGCCCAGGATTCTTTAGAAATTCTCCCACTTCAATGATTTCAATTTCTAAACATTTATCAAGCTAGTTCCATGGGTCATTATTATGTAATTCACATGACAAACATAAAGATTCATAACATGGTTCTCAGACTCAAGTAGTTTTGGAAAACCTGCCACATGCAAAACCATGAACAACCTGATCCCAATTTTTCTCACAGTTGTACCCATGGAGAAGTTCAAGAGAGCTTTAAAATACCTTGCAGCTAGAAGTTTCCCACGGAGATATTGATAGTATGGTGATCACGGTTGCTGCTAACTTAAATAATAACTTACCATTGTATATCACTTATTTGGTTTTACAAAATATTCTTTCATGTTTTATAAACCTCAACCATATAAGCCTCCTTCTAAATGTAGTACCTTTTTTGTGCTTTGATTCGTTGTGCTTTGCTTTATTGTGCTTTGTAAATATTGCTTTTTTTCTTTTTAACAGATTGAAGGCTAGTAGCAACCCAGAATTAAGCACATCTATTTGTGCCATTTTTCCAACAGTATATGCTCACTTTGTGTCTCTGTGACACGTATTGGTAATTCTTATAATATTTCAAGCTTTTTCATTATTATAACTGTTGTTATAGTGATTTGTAATCAGTGATCTTTGATGTTACCATTGACTGTTTCAGGACACCATGAAGTGAGTCCATAAAAGATGGCAAACTTAATCCATTAATGTTGTGTGTATACTTGCTTATCCACTGACTGGCCATTCCTTCCCCTCTGGCCTCTCTATTCCCACAGACAACAATATTGAAATTAGGGTAACTAATAACCCTACAGTGGTCTCTAGGTGAAAGGAAGAGTGAAAGGAAGCAAAGGGAAAGAGGTGAAAGGAAGAGTGGCATGTTCCTCATTTTAAATGAAAAGCTACAAATGATTAAGCTTAGTGAGAAAGGCATGTCAAAAGTGAGACAGTCCTAAAGGTAGGCCCTTGCCAGTTAGCCAAGTTGTGAATGCAAAGAAAAGTTCTTGAAGGAAATGAAAAGTGTTATTTCAGTGAACACACAAAGAAAATAAGAAAGCAAAACAGCTTTATTGCTGATATGGAGAAAGTTTGAGCAATCTGAATAGAGCAAACCAATTACTACATTTCCTTAAGCCAAACCCTATTCCAGAGCAAAGTCCTAACTCCCTTCAGTTCGATGAGCCCTAACTCTTTTTAATTCTATGAGAGAGGTGAGGAAGGCGGGAGAAGAGAAGTTGGAAGCTAGCAGTTTGGTTCCTGAGGTTTAAGGAAAGAAGCCATCTCCGTAACATAGAAGTGCAAGGTGTCATGCCATCACACTCCAGCTTGGGAGACAGAGCGAGATTCCATCTGAAAAAAAAGAAAGAAAGAAAGAAATGAAAACAGTGCAAGGCGAAGAAGCAATTGCTAATGAAGAAGCTGCAGCAAGTTATTCAGATCCAGCTACGATCACTGATGAAGGTGGCTACATTTTGGTGTAGACAAAACAGTCTTATTTGGGAAGGAGATGACATCAAAGACTTTCATAGCTAGAGAGGAGAAGTCAATGCCTGGCTTCAAAGGACAGGTTGGCTCTCTTATTAGAGGCTAAGGCAGCTGATGATTTCAATTTGAAAGCAATGCTCACTTACCACTCCAAAAATTGTAGGGCACTAAGAATTATGGTAAGTCTACTCTGCCTGTGCTCTATAAGTGAAACAACAAAGCTTAGATGGCAGCATATCTATTTATAGCATGGCTTACTGAATATTTAAGCCTATTGTTGAGACCTACTGCTCAGAACAAAAAAAGATTCCTTTCAAAATATTACTGTTCACTAACAAAGCACCTAGTCATGCAAGAGCTCTGACGGAAATATACAAGGAGATTAATGTTTTCATGCCTGCTAACACAACATCCATCTGCAGCCAATGGATCAAGGGGTAATTTTGACTTTCAAGTCTTATTATTTAAGAAATACATTTTTGTAAGGCTATTGCTGCCATAGATAGTGATATCTCTGATGGTTCTGGCAATGTAAGTTGAAAATCTTCTGGAAAGAATTTACCATTCTACATGCCATTAAGAACATTCATGATTCATGGAAAGACATAAAAATATATAGATTAACAGGAGTTTGGAAAAATTTTATTCCAATCCTCAAGGATGACTTTAAGGAATTCAAGATTTTCATGGAAAAAGTGACTATAGGTATGGTAGAAATAGCAAGAGAACTAGAGTTAGAAGAACTAGAGCCTGAAAATGAGATTGAATTGCTACAATCTCATAATCAGACTTGAACAGATGAGGACTTGCTTCCTATGGATGAGCAAAAGGAAGTGGTCTCCTGAGATGGAACCTACTTCTAGAGAAGACATTGTGAACATTGTTAAAATGACAATAGAGGATTTAGAATATTAAATTAACTTGGTTATTAAAGCAGCAGCAGCAGGGAGTGAGAGGATTGACTTCAATTTTGAATGAAGTCCCACTATAAGTAAAATGCTGTCAAACAGCATTACCTACTACAGAAATTTTTTTCCTTAAAGAAAGAGTCAATCAATGTACCAAACTTCATTGTAGCTTTATTTTAATAATTTGCCACACCACCTCAACTTTTAGTAACTACCATTTTGATCTGTCAGTAGCCATCAACACTGAGGCAATACTCTCCACCAACAAAAAGGTTATGACTGGCTGAAGGCTGAGATAATTGTTAGTATTGTTTAGCAATAAGTATTTTTAGTTAAAACATGTGCATTGTTTTCAGACATAATGCTTTTGCACACTTAACAGACTACAGTATAGTGTAAACATAACTTTTACATGCACTGGGAAACCAAATCTCTGTGATTCAGTTTATTGCTGTGTCCTGGAGCTGAGCCTGCAATATCTTCCAGGCATGCCTGTGCTCTGTTCCCTGTCTGAGGTGTTCTTGTTATTCATTTCACATGTTAATGCGTTCACTCATTTACTCATGACCTACAAGAATGTGTTTCTTTAGAAACTGCGTTTTCTACTAGTGACTCTTCACCACTGAGCTTGAAGATGGGCTAATCATCCAGTATAAAGCACAGGGATTTAATTTACATAATGATAAATGCCCATCGGCTTAGCAGAAAATGCAAAAATGTCTTTTGCTACAAAGAGAGAGTCCATGGCTTGAAAGGATTGAGGACTACCATAATGGAAGGCACAAAAAGCCTGATTCTGTTCTTACTCAGAAACAGCCATATTAACTCACATGACCAACATACATTTTAACATATCAAAAATAAAACATAGTAACCATATATAATCATCACTATTTTAAATTGCTCTGAACATTGTGGCCAATGTAATAAAGCTTGAACTCAAAATAAGAGGAATGACTGTGTATGTAAAAGGAAAGGATATATTATTTGTAGAGGACCAAAATTCTACTTAGAAACCCCAAGAAATAACTTCTAGTGAAGATTGTGCTGTAATTGAAAAACAGCCAAAGGATGGAAGAGATATTGGCAATACATATAACTGAGAAAAGACTCATATTCAGAATTTACAAAGGAGTCCCACAAATCCATAAGAAAAGACAAATCACCCCCAAAAATCACAAAATTTGTGTTTCAATTAAAAAGAAGAAAATGGTCAATAATCCTCTGAAAAGATGCTCAACTTCACTGGTTTTCACAAAGAAAGGGGTCTGCTAACTATGGCCTGCAGGTCAAATCTAACCCACAAGTTGTTGTGGCGGAGCCAGAGAGCTAAGAATGTGTTTTTACATTCTTGAATGGTTGGTTGAAAAACACACAACAACAAACCCAAAGAAACCCAAAGAACAAACCTGGCCCTTAACCAAAAAAGCCTGTTGTAAACGCATATTGAAACAAATTAAGATATCACTCCACACCCTTCAGATTGGCAAATAAAAGTCTTACTGTACCTCCTGCAGGGTTGGATGTGGAAGGAGAGCTTGCTCAGATAGCTATCTGGAGGATGCTTGCATTGGTACAAAGACTACAGAGAGCAAGTTGGCAATATTTAGTAATGTGGAAGGTGAGCATACCCACATATGTATTAAAGAAACTCTTGCACATTTGCATAAGGCCACACATGTGGGAATGGAAGCATTGTCAATAGCAAAGGCCTATCAGAAGAAAAATGGATAAATACATTGTTGTATATTCACACAATCAAATTCAATATAACCGTGAAAATCACTAACATAGAACTACTATATCAACATGAATAAATATTACAGTATTTTATTGAGAAAAACTGTAAATCATATATACACTATAATATAATTTCATAATGTTTTAAAACATAATAATCAGATAGTTTTTACTAACACATAACTACTAAGTATAAACCCATAAAAGGGAGGGTTATGAGCCCAGAAAGTAACTTTGCGTTCATAGACATCTCTGGGAAAAAAAGAGAAAGGACTACTGTTAGGGAGGGGTATGCAGAGTTTTCAAATATGTCAATAATGTTTAATTTATGGTTTTATTAAAAAAAAGTAGAGGCAAATATGGAAAAAAGTTAAGACTTGCTAAAGTTTGCTAGTGAGCATAATGATGTTAATTCCATCATTTTTTTCCATGTTTGCAAAGAAAATGCAAGAAAATCATTGGAGAAAAGTATAATTAAGAAAGAACTTCAGTGGAGTCACTGAATACAAAGTAAATACATCAATGTTAATCGGGTTCTTTTTTTCGGTATGCCATTGAAAATCAACTAAATGATAACAAGGAGAAAAAATGCTATTTTCAATAAGGATAAAAATATAAGGCAATGAGGGATACATATTTCCTGAAATGGATAACATACATATAAAGAAAGTTGTGAAACTTTACTGAGAAATATAAAAGAAGTTCTAAATAAATGGATAGATTTATCATATACTCCAATATGAAATGTGAATATTTTAAACATATTTTAATGCAATTCTATTGAAATTTTTGAGGAAAAACAAGTAAATCAGTCTGAGAATATCTGAGAAAACATGAATAGATAAGCATAGCCAAGAGTACTTTAAAAAGTGATTTAATGATGGTGTTTGCTTTAGTTATTAAAACATACGGTAAAGCTATAATAATTAAAACTGTAATGCAATTGCAGAAGCTGATAAATAATTCAGTGAAAAGGGGTAACACTGTACTAGAAGTATGTGTGTGTGTATAAATATATACATGTATATGTACATATGTGTGTATATATACATACATTGTGTATATATATACATATACAAACATGTATATATGTACACATATTCACACACTTTTGTATATATCTATCTGTATATAAGGTACATACATATATACATGTAATATATATTAATCATAAATGAAGAAGCATGGTTTGTTTTATCTAGTCTCTTTGGCAAAGCAAAGTTTTTACTTCTTATGCCAAATATTTTCTTAGAAAAATTAAAATGCTAATTTTAACATGTAAACCAATTTAGAAATCTTTATTTAAAAATAGAGTTTTATTATCTAGTCTATGGCTAAGGAAATACATTCTAGGTTTAAAAGCTATGGAAAACACATGTAGAACAAAACTTATGTATATATATAAAAAATCATTAACAAAGTTAAAAGTTAATTGACATAATGGGAGATGATATATGATGGGTTGATATCTTTCATGTATAAAGAGCATATGCAAGTGAACAATAAATATTCTAAGATACTATTGAAAAATGGACAAAGAACAT
The DNA here is from genome assembly GCF_043159975.1 of Macaca nemestrina. Lineage (NCBI taxonomy): Eukaryota > Metazoa > Chordata > Mammalia > Primates > Cercopithecidae > Macaca > Macaca nemestrina. The sequence continues at coordinate 80,144,397 of NC_092125.1, forward strand.
GAACAGACATTTCACATAAAAAGGAAGTACTAATGGCTAGCAAAACTTGCCATGTTTAATCTAACTAGCAAAAGATTAAATGAAAATTAAAAACATACCACATAACATCTCTAAAGGTGATATGTGAGAAAGAGTTCAGCAAAGCGGATGTTCTCACACACTGTTGATAATCTTGTAGGCAGGTACAACCTTTCTGAAAAACAATTTGTTTTTCAATAGGTATCAAGAGCTTTAAAAATATTTCTATCTTTTCATCCAATGATTTTATTCTAAGAAGTAGATTCTAATCATAAATAAAATGTTTTTCTAGAAACATATTTATCTAGGCACATAGAAATAATATTAGATATACCCTAATATTGGGTAATAGTAGAAGTATTAAATTGAGAATATTCACTCACTGGACTATTACATGACCATGAAAATGATGTTCTCAGTGAATTGCTAATGATTTCAGGAAATTTTCGTTATAAAAGTAAATTAACAAGACTGGGCATGGTGGCTCATGCCTGTAATCCCAGCACTTTGGGAGGCCAAGGTGGGTGGATCGCCTGAAGTCAAGAGTTTGAGACCAACCTTGCCAACATGGTAAAACCCTGTCTCTACTAAAAATACAAAAATTAGCTGGGCATGGTGGTAGGCACCTGTAATCCCAGCTACTTGGGAGGCTGAGGCAGGAGAATTGCTTGAACCCAGGAGGCAAAGATTGCAGTGAGCCGAGATCGTGACATTGTACTCCAGCCTGGGCAACAAGAGTGAAACTCTGCCTCAAAAAAAAAAAAAAAAAAAAAAAAGTAAATTAACAAATGTGACTTAAAATTTTTTTCCATTTTTATTGTAGATTAAAGGATATCCATGCAGATTTGTTATATGGGTAAATAGCATGATGGTGAGGCTTGGGGTCTCAACGATCCCATTACCAAGGTAGTAAGCATAATACCCACAGGTGGTTCTTCAGTCCCTTCCTCCCTTCCTCCCTCCCCCAACTAATGGTCCCATTCCCAGTGTCTGTTGTTCCCATCGTTATGTTCATGTGCACTCAATGTTTAGCTTTCACTTATAAATGAGAACATGCAGTATTCGGTTTTCTGTTCTTGTGTTAAGTCTCTTAGAGTAATGGCCTCCAGCTCCATCTCTGTTGCTACAGATTTCCATTATAAAAGTAAATTTCACAAAATGTGACATTTTATATTTAATATGGTAATAACTATATATACCTACATACACACATAGGCATATGTGATGGGAAAAATGTTTCAAAAATTAGTAGTAGTTTGCTTCAGGTTGTGAGATTATGGATGATTGTTTTATTTCTTTATATTTTTCTGTATTTTCTAATTTTAAAGCACTTACATTAAATTCATAATCATATATTAAGTCAACAACTTTCATTAATGTATTCATTCAACAATTAATGATCTGTTAATATTTAATTGACAAACACTTATAAAGTTCTTACCATATGCTAAGCAAAGAAACACACTTTGTGAAAATAAAAGTCTATTGAGCTGATGTGTTGGCTCTCAATAAAAGTTGTTTGAAATTCTCACACTCAAAAAGAAACGAAATGAAATCAAGTGTATTTAATATTTCACCAACTGAACCATCAGTGGAATTGAAACATAAATGTATTTGTTTTCAGGAATGAGAAGATTTGTCTTTCTGGGTGTGGAAGTGATTTGAAAAGTCAGAAAGTCTGTAGAAATAGCTGATCCTTGTTCTTACAGATTAGATCTAAGACTTCATCAGTTTTCATATTCAATGAGGTGTCTCAAAATTTAGTTCATATTTTCCATCTCCAGAGACTTATTTGTCTCTTATTTAGTGAAGGTACCTGGTAATGAGCTTGTAGTTAAGAGCTGATTTGAAATGGAATTTTTATAGAACCAATTTTTTGGTTGCTTAAAGTTAATTGCTTTGTACCTAATTTAGGTTCCACAGGGAGTAATTTTGATCTCCCCCAGCAAACTTTGTCTTAAATGAGGCTGATCTATAATCCTATTACACATGTCTGGGTGTCCATCAGTAAATACCATGGGTTGCATTAAGTTTCTAAAGGATACTGCGTGGTTTTAATACCCTCCAAGGACTTTACTTTTAGCAAAGAAGTAAGTTGTTTTCCTGGAGTCAGGTCACTCCACTGTACCAAATAAAAGTTATGGGAAAATGGTGAGGTTTGTATACCTTTTCTTGCCCAAGCAATAGATCACAGTTGCCTGGCAGCCTGCAAGAAATACGATGCTTTGGGAATAAATGAAACAGAAACATGAAACACTGCAATGAGAATGGAAGGGCGTCAGGACTGCAATAATCAGAAAGAATCCAGATATTGCCATGTGCTGGTGTACAGCAGGGGTTCTCAAATTGTAGTCCCTGGACTAGCAGCATTAGCCTGACCTGTGAACTTTTTAGAAATGCAAATTCTTGGGCCCACCTAACATCTATTGAATTAGAAACTCTGTGAGTGGAGCCCAGCAGTCTGTGTGGTAAAAAAGGCCTCCAGTTGATTCAGATATACACTGAAGTCAGAGAAAGCTAAGCCAAAACAATCAAATTTTGCTGAAATAGAATCGTGAGGTGAGTATGGTATCAGGTTTTATCTGAGATTTGGAGGCAGAGAGAGACAGACAACAGTGGGAAGTAGGCTGCTAACAGAAATTCAAGCAAAAGGGCTTTAATAACCAGTTTTCATTTGGAAAAGCAGTGCAATTCCAAGTCAAGCCAAGTCAAGAACCAGAAGGTACAGGTAGGAAGACAGACAAAATTATGGGACTAGACACAGTTTTCCCTTTCCTGCCAGGTTTTTCCTGACATCTTTTGCCTGAAGACACGTTAAAGTTACTCGAGGTCTCTGACACAGGAAGAATCTCATTGAAGATGAAGCCTAAAGGAAACAACCCTTTCATTCATCTAATTTCACTTGTAAGACAATGCATTGAAAGCTAATCAAACTGAGCTCATAGGGTATAAATAGGTAAGCTCTGGGTAGCACATAAGGGGAACAAAAAAACCTTTCAGAAAAACTTGATGACTCTTTGACACCATTCCAATTTTGGTGGACAATGGAGGTTTCATTAGTGTGAATAGAATAGATCGTTAACAAAGCATTTGATGCCTCTCTCAATAGATCTTATTATAGCAGTAGAGAGCTATTTGACAAAGAGAACTATGCCAAGGATACCAAATTACTTTACGGAATCTAGAGTACATGAAGAAGATAAAATATAACTGTGAGGGCTTGTGACAAATAAGTTTTCAGACAACTTGGCTTTAGCCATGGATTCCAGTGATCAGAGCAGCCTCCAAAAATAACTTAAATATTAGTTGTTTATTGATTAAATATTTAACAGAATTGGATCACCATTGGTCTCTGGCCCAGTGTATCAGTGGTACGAGTTAATCAAGAGGATAAGTTGCCTTAGAAGAGTGGCTTTCACATTTAGCATGCATTGGAATCCCCCTGGAGGGCTTGTTAACACAGACTATTGAACTCTACCCCCAGAGTTTCTGATTCAGTAGGTCTTGGGTAGGCTTGAGAATTTGCATTTCTAGCAAACTTTCAGGTGATGCTGATGCTGCTGGTCCAGGGACCACGCTTTGAGAACCACAGGAGGAGAAAAACCACTGAAGAGTAGAGATGCATTTTGAAGATTACGCCATAGGAAGGATGCAGAAAGTAGAAAGAAGCACTCCACTGCATAAAGCTGAAACTGGCATCCAGGAATGAGAGACACCAGGCAAGCTTTGGATGATTACAGGAAATAACTTCTGAAACGTAAAAAATGAAGTCAGATCTCCTTACACCTATGGTAGCTTTTTAAAAGTTACCATTTCATCAAGAATCAAGACAAGGATCATAAAATTGTCTTTGAGAGTGTCTGCCCTACCTGATAGCTCTTTAGCTGGAATTCAGCCAACCTGGCTGCTTATTTCCAAAGTTAGCCATAAACTGTTCAGGTGCATGAGAAATTGCCCACTACTGAAGCTGACTCTTATGAATAGTCTCTGGTGTGTGGCTGCAAGGGAAGGGTTTTCTTTTCCCAAGATGTTTGTCTTTTCCCAAGTTCTCCACCACTTACCCACAGATGCTACTTGTGACACATACAGTTAGCCTCTGAACTAAGACACAGTGCACTGATGTCACCTTCTCCTCAAAACCTTTGGCACGTCTTAGTTATCTCTGTGGTCTCGGGATGGAGCGTTAGGTGCCGCCTGAATGCTGGAGAAAGCTTCCACTCTGAAAAGGATTTGAGAGCAGAGAAAAGCACTCACTTGTCAGGCTTTTGTAGAAGTTGATTTTCTGTGCCTGATTGTCACGACATCACTCTGCTCTGAGTCAGTCATCAGGAGTCCCCTGACTGCCCCGTGCCCAGTGATGGGCAGCTTTGACTTGCACTGGGTAGAGGATGGAAGGGAGGTGGCCCACAGAGGTAGACTGTTTACCCAGTCTCCATCAGGGGAATTTTCTTGGCCACACTCTGCTGAAACTGACTCATGAGGAAGACAGCAAGCCAACAGTTCATGGGAGGTAGAGCTGTTCCTATTGTTCACGTGTCATTTGACTCAGCTGAATCATCTCCTCCACAACCCAGAAAGGAAGGTGCTTCCACCAATACCTTCTTCATTTGTGGGAAGAGATGGAGTGGGAATTTTCAGCACCTACCTCATTCCTATACCTTTCCCATTCCAAAGAGGGAAGAATGACTTTGGTTATCAGACACATTGATGAGAGCTTGATAATCACTTTCTATTCCTCTACTGGGCAGGGTAAAAACTCAAGGTCCCTCACTTCTCCTACATGCTCCCCATTTCCTGATTCATCTTGAACTAGCCTTTATTTCAGAGCAATGGATCAGTCTCTGTAGGTCAACCCCTTGGTGGGACCACCTCAGAGCAGGGAGGACTGATATCCAGCTTCTCAGCCTGGGACTGGGTAGATAAGTCCACCTTGTAGGGAAGACTTGGCTCTCTATAATTCTGAGTGGGAGGTCAGAAAGCCAGCGATATTCTCTAGTCTTCTAATTGTTACAGAAAGTCAAACAGAACTGATGTTGCAATCCTCATTTAACAATATGTGTATTTTTTATCAACCGGAATCCTCAATGAGAAGCAAGGTAGGCATTAGGATCTGAGACTAGCCCTCCTCCCAGTCACTCCCTCCCCCTCAATTCCCAAGAAGTTCTGAGGCTGACACTTTCCCATACATGCTTCTCTTGTGCCAGGATTTATCAGGAGGTGTGGAGGTTTATTGGGAGCAGGACAGTGTCGGCAGGAAAGGGACTGAGACTTAGCACTAGACATGCCCTTCAGAGTGGGACAGGTCAACCTAACAGGAAAAGCTGGAGAAGGCACAGGTGCAAGGAGTTCAACCTTCCACATAGCGGTTCAGCTAAGTAGTTGGCATCAGGTGCTCCAAGTGGAATTGCAAACTATGCCAAAACATGAGCAGCCCCACTGAAAATTGGGGACAGGTAATTTTTGGAACTCAGGGCAGGCTGCCAGCTTCTGGCAGATTTGTCCCCAGAAATCCAGACCCCAACACTAAACTAAGATACAGAGCTAAAGCCTCCCCTGATCTTAACCTCAGATAAGGAGAGAGGTACTGATATGGACAAGAGACAGGGAAATACTGGGTAGAAGAAGGTGGTTCCCTGGCAAAGGCCCCACCCTCAAGCCTAGAAACCCATGGCCCTAAATAGAAACAGACATTCCTGTTTTTGCACCCAAATATTGCCTTTTGGCCCACCATGCCCCACTGTCTCATACCCATATAAACCCCAAATCCCATGCTCCACAAGTAGATGAGCAGAGGCAGAAAAGCGGGCCCGGCAGAGAAGGAGAGAAAAGAAGGAATGTCTGAATGTCAAGAGGAGTTCATCTGGGGATGACTGGAGAGGAGACTGGCTGCAGGACAGCCAAACTCCAGGGGAAGATCATTCTTCCTACTTCATCACCTCTTCAGCTCCCCATCCCTCCAGCTGAGAGCCACCTCCATCTGACAATAAAGTCCCCTGCGTTTACCATCCTTTGTTTCGTCCATGTGACCTAATTCTTCCTGGATGCTGGACAAGGTTTCGGGTACCAAGAGGGTACTGAACTGGTTAACACTTAAGCCTTCTGCAGACAGCAGAGCTAAAAAGAGCACTGTAACACTCCCACTTGGGCTTCGGGAGTTGCAGGCACCCACCCCTAGATGCTACCATAGGGCCGGAGCCCAAAAGTGCTGGCCCCAGCTCTTGGACCTGCCCATCTGCATGCTCCCTGCCCATTAGGGGTTTGAGCAAGGCAGCTGAACAGATGAGCCACACCCCTGTTGCATGTTCTGTGATGGGGTCAGGAAACTCTCCCATTTCAGGACAGTCAAGAGCAAGAGGAGACGGTTGAACCAAGGAAGAGATGAGAACCAAGGTCGAAAAGTGTAACACACGGCTGGGCATGGTGGTTCACGCTTGTAATCCCAGCACTTTGGGAGGCCAGATCACAAGGTCAGGAGTTCGAGACCAGCCTGACCAACATGGTGAAACCATGTCTCTACTAAAACTACAAAAATTAGCCAGGCATGGTGGCTCGCATCTGTAATCCCAGCTACTCAGGAGGCTGAGGCAGGAGAATCACTTGAACGTGGTGTCAGGCCTCTGAGCCCAAGCTAAGCCATCATATCCCCTGAGACCTACAGGTATACATCCAGATGGCCTGAAGTAACTGAAGAATCACAAAAGAAGTGATATTTAAATGGCCTGTTACTGCCTTAACTGATGACATTCCACCACAAAAGAAGTGAAAATGGCCAGTCCTTGCCTTAACTGATGACATTACCTTGTGAAATTCCTTCTTCTGGCTCATCCTAGCTCAAAACACTCCCCCAAGGCCGGGCGCGGTGGCTCAAGCCTGTAATCCCAGCACTTTGGGAGGCCGAGGCGGGTGGATCACGAGGTCAGGAGATCGAGACTATCCTGGCTAACATGATGAAACCCCGTCTCTACTAAAAATACAAAAAACTAGCTGGGCGTGGTGGCGGGCGCCTGTAGTCTCAGCTACTTGGGAGGCTGAGGCGGGAGAATGGCGTGAACCCGGGAGGCGGAGCTTGCAGTGAGCCGAGATCACACCACTGCACTCCAGCCTGGGAGACACAGCGAGACTCCGTCTCAAAAAAAAAAAAAACAAAAAAAAACAAAAACACTCCCCCACTGAGCACCTTGTGACCCCCACTCCTGCCCGCCAGAGAACAACCCCCCTTTGACTGTAATTTTCCTTTACCTACCCAAATCTTATAAAAACGGCCCCACCCCTATCTCCTTTCACTGACTCTCTTTTCGGACTCAGCCCGCCTGCACCCAGGTGATTAAAAAGCTTTATTGCTCATACAAAGCCTGTTTGGTGGTCTCTTCACAGGAACTCCGGAGGTGGAGGTTGCAGTGAGCCCAGATGGCGCCACGGCACTCCAGCCTGGGCAACAGAACGAAACTGCATTTCAAAAAAAAAAAGAAAGAAAGAAAGGAAGGGAGGGAGGGAGGGAGGAAGGAAGGAAGGAAGGAAGGAAGGAAGGAAGGAAGGAAGGAAGGAAGGAAGGAAGGAAGGAAGGGAAAGAAGGAAGGAAGGAGGGAAAGAAGGAAGGAAGGAAGGAAAGAAAGAGCAACACTCTTCACTGTCTCCCAGGAAGAAGTTTGGGTATAGGAGTTTTGTAATTACAGTGGGAATGTTATTAGACTAGAGAGCTGCAACCCAGGGGTGAGGGCGGAAGCCCATTGAGGACCCCTAGGCCTAATCAAGAGTGAGGATGACTCAGGTGACACACAGGGAGCCCAGTGGCCAGCTGGTTCAACCTAATCTGGAGAATGACTCAACACTAGGATGCCACTGCTGTTGGGGGAGGAGGAGGAAGTGCTAAACCTGTTTTAATATTTCCTGTCTCAAGCCCACATTGTTCTGGGGATTGAGATCTGAAGTTGAGGGGTTGGGGGTCAGGGAATCTGGCTATAGACACTGCAGATCTGCAGAGGGAGGGTATGAGACAGGCTGAAACTGCTGCAATATATACTCACCCTGAGGGCCTGAGGACCCAGATGATCATCTTAATTTAGATTGCTGCTTGGCCCAAGCAGACATGAGAGTGCCTGCAGACAGCGGCTCTGGCACTGGCACCCATGGTAGCAGCTGGCCTCGCTGTGATGGGAAAGCCTCCAGCTCCCTCCAAGATGCAGTTAGGGTTTCTGGTCTCATTCTTGGAAGAGTTCTGTTGAATGAATTAAACTGGAATCATCTTCCTTTCCTGGGAAACTGTTGTGTCTTTTGTCTGCTCTGCCTCTGGGTGAAATCTGTAGTCCTTACTTGCTGCTATTTTCTACCATCCTAATAATAGCTCATTGTTAGGCAGACATGACGCAAATACACTTCTCACCATCTTGGGAGATTTGGGGGGGTCTTACCTTCTTATTTAAGTTATTTGTTTAATTATTTATTCTTCTTCTTTTTTTTTTTTTTTTTCAGTTTGTTCTCTTTGTTTTCCCTTAGTTGGTAAAGAAGACAAGTTGTTGATGAAGGAAATTGGCAAAATATCAGCACATCTTGAGTTCTTTGGTGATCTGCCTTCTCCAGAATCTTCTGATCTGTCCCTACACCTGTATGAAAAGTGCTTCGCACAATGAAAGTGTCCTTACTTGGTGTCATAAGTGAGCTTACTAAATTTGGTGTGTGCCATCAATAACCCCTCACCTTTCCATCTGGGATAGCAGCTACAATTACCTCTTTTTTTTACTATCTTGTTTTGCCCTAGAACAGGCAGGAACATCTTATATGCAACAGCTTATCTTCATAGGTGCAGGACAAAGACAGAACTAGAAGTCATCCCTCTGCATACCTGAGACAAATGCATATTTGACATGCATTGGGAATCAGGCACATCCACCCCTGACCCTCTGCTGGGAGCATTTTTTATTTAAGATATTTTTGGTTCATCTCTTGAACCTCCTTTCTACCTCCAGTTATCCCTGAGTCCCACTCACACCCCTCTTCTTTATTACTCCCTAGAAAGGAAGTAGAAAGGCAAAAGACTTTTGCCACTGAGTCACTGAAAAGAAAGAAACCTGATAATCTGGGAATTAAGGGAAGCCAGGGAAACATATCCTCAACCCGTAAGGTGAAGCTCCCAGTAGTCACCATTCCAAGAATATGGGGCCTCAAACTCAAGCACCTTTCTTGAGACAGAGTCTTAATAATGAAATCTGGGAATGGGAATGCATGTGTTTCTTTGTCTATCTCAACATTTTTTTCAAGACCATTTTTGTAGCCATCCACAGCTGTTTTGTAGGCACAAAGAAAGGGGCCCTACTTCCCAGGCTGTGGCTGTGAAAAGAAGATAAAAATTTCAGGACTCCAAACTCACTATGCCAAAGGGCAAAGTTAAGCTTGGGAACGGAGTCACTCAAAATTGCCTTTCATTTTGTTCCTAAATAGATAGCTACAAAGGTAGAAGGTTACAGGCCTCCCCAGGGAGCCTCCCTCACAATTCGCTCACAAGAAAATTCTCTGTGCACCCCAATGTGCAGAAATGTATATCAAAACATTCATTGAAACATCTCAGCCCTGGATCTAAGATTGGGTGAGGTATAGGAAGAAAGGGTAATGTACCAAAAAAAAAAAAAAAAAAAAAAAAACTAGAGTAAGATATGGTTTCTGTCTTCTAGAAGTTAAAAGCACAGCTTATCTTCATAGTTAGAGAACAAAGGCAGGATTAGAAGTCATCCCTATGCTCACCTGAGACAAATGCATTTGAATACTTCCTTTACTCTATGTTTACTTTATCTTACCTAAAAATGCAGATTCATTGAGCTGGAGCCAATACATAGTTGACTATTCCTCTATCCCTTCTTTTCACATTTAAAATGTGGATTCAGTGAACACCAATCTAGCTTCAAAAGAATGCAATTGCTTGCCTATTCTTCCCTATTTTTTTTCCCCGAATCACAGATGTTCCTGTGACTTTGCGTGCCTTTTTCCCGGGCGCATTCTCAACCTTGGCAGAATAAATCTCTAGATTGATTGAGTCGCCTCAGTCATTTTCTTTGGTTTTACACGGCCAAAGCATATCTTCCCTCTGTGGCCTTCCTTTGGTCATTAAGGATATTCTTTCTGCCATCGGGTAACCAGGTGGTACTACCTCAACCAGAGCCACCATCTTCACATGGGCACTTCTGCACCTTACTCTAAGATGTGGTTGCCACTGAGCAAATATGTATCCATTTGACTTCCAACTCTTTTCTTTTAATTAACATTGGCATTTTTTAATTTGCTTTTTTCATTGACAAAAAAAAAATATATGTATGGTATACAAAATATATACATTATCGAACCGGGAACTGAAGCTACTAAACATACACTTTACTTCACACACATCGTTTTCTGTGGTGAAAACACTTAAAATCTACTCAGCAATTTTCAAGTAGACAATACATTGTGATTAGCCACCATGTGGTACAATAGATATCTTAAACTTATTTCCCCTCTCTGGAATTTTGTATCCTTTGAACAATATCTCCCTAATTCTCCCTAATTTTCAACTTCCTTTGTTCACCATGTCTTCAATTCTTTCTCCCAACCAGAAGGCTCTCTGGTCTCCATCCCTACCATCCAAATTCTCTGTATGATTCAGGGTTCAAAAGAGGTTCCAATCATGCCGTGAGACTCCTCCCCCCACTCTGGTTCTTGCTAGTAGCTCTTTTAATTATGTTCTCTAGCACTTGTTATAGTGATTCATATCCTGGATATGCATGTGAATCGCCTGTGGACTGTTTAAAAATATAGACCCTGACTAGACAGACCTAATCAGAATCTCTGTGTGTGAACTGCAGGCATCTGTAGTTTCACAAAGCTTCTAATGCACAGCGAGGGTATGAGAAAAACAGGTAATATATAAATGACTAATTTTAGTGTTTAACCATACCATGCCTGTTGCTACTTATCTGTCTTTTTAACTTCTAGAAGACAGAAACCATATCTTACTCTAGTTTTGTTGTTGTAGTTGTTGTTGTTGTTTTGGTACATTACCCTTTCTTCCTATACCTCACCCAATCTTAGATCCAGGGCTGAGATGTTTCAATGAATATTTTGATATATATTTCTGCACATAGTAAAATCACCTAAGGATTCAACAAACATTTTTTAATAATTTCACTGTGCCAGGCACTGGATCTAGGAAGATGAAAGCAATATGAGTCCTTTTAGACTAGAATCCATAGCTAACAGGTAAATGTTGTTGAGACTGTCATTTTGCTGCTGGGACACATATAGGCCGAGAAAGGTTTGCCATAATTAAAATGATTGACTTCTGAAAGAGGAGAGTGGAGGATGGAAGGAGCCTCTGGGTTTACAAAGGATAAAGGTTTCAGAGTATTTTGACGAGGTTCTACTATTTGTGCCATCATCCATTCCATACCTTCCTATGCTGTGCAACGAGCAGGGATAGGTTATAAACCAAATATCTGCACATCTCCCTCCAAATGGCCACTCATTGGAAAAATAATGTATAGCTTTCCTGCTAAAGGAATAGAGCAGGTACATGAGGCATATAAGTGAGAGCGCATGCTATGGTGTAAACATGGGCTGCATCCAGGTGTCCGTGGATGGTGTGTGTGCAAGGTCAGCTCTACTGCTTTCTGCAGGCTGCTGGTATCTCCTTGTTCCATCCCTCAGCTCCTAAGGCTGCCCAGACAATATTGGGAAAATCATGCGGGGTTTCTCTTAGGTGTCCCACTCTGTCCTTCCCATATCCATCTCCCCTAGAGTATTTTCTTTTATTGCCACATATCCCCAAAATCTCTCTTCTCTTTAGCAAAAACTTTTTGTGTGTGTGTGTGTGAGATGGAGTCTTGTTCTGCCACTCAGGCTGGAGTGCAGTTGTGCAATTATAACTCACTGCAGCCTCAAGCTCTTGGGCTCAAGGGATCCTCCCACCTCAGCCTCCCTAGAAGCTAGGACTGTGGGCACCCATCACCATGGCCAGCTAATTTGTAAACAGTTTTAGAGATGAGGTCTCACTATGTTGCCCAGACTGGTCCCAAACTCCTAGCCTCAGCTTCCCAAAATGCTGTTATTAGAGATATGAGCCACTGTGCCCAGCCCTAAAATCAATTCTTAAGAATGGATCATAGAACTAAATTTACAGAAAGATGTACTTCACTGATAAAGCACTTGGATCTTATCAAATAAATAAAAAAAGTAACATTTATTGAGTTCCTAATGTGTGCCAGGGTCTACCATGTTGACGCATTATTAGCAAATTAAATAGGGAAGATGATTGAAGGGTTGGGGTCTCCTACACCTCAGCACCTGTGACACATAGATGGCTGCTTCCTCTTCTTCCTCCTAAGGTGAGCTTTGCCTGCTGCCTCTTGAAGGACCACTCACTTAGTCTTTATTTCAGATCCCTTTTGAAGCAGATCTTAGAACCTCTTTGTGTCTGCTTTTTTCCTATGAGCAGCTAGTTTCTTTTGCTCCCAACTCCTTTTCCAAGAGGCACAAGGTTATTTTCTAAACTAGGCCACTGGTAACCCCTAGGAAAAAAGTTTCCAATGATGGCTGCCATCTTGACAAATGGCCTTGATTCCAATGCACTCTTCTACATATGATCTACATACATGCAATATCAATCTTAATTTACATGTGATTTCAATCTATATGCAATATTACTTTGTATATGTAACATCACCCTTTTACATGCAATGTGGCAGCGATCCATTTACTCTAAGGGATCATAATACTTCCTACCTGATAGTGTTGTAGTGAAGATTCAGTGAAATAATACAGGTAATGAACCTACAACAGTGCCCAGCATAGAGCAAGCGCTCCACAAAGGTCCTCACTGTTGTCATCACTCTCCCTTCTGAAAGACTGTTGATAGTGTGATATTCCTCAGACTACCTTCATTAGTTCCAAGCTGCCCAATTTCCTCCATCCCTCCCTCTTCCCACATACTCTCCCTTCTTCCTCTTTCCATAGAATTTCCATCAATGGTAGTGGTGGTGGTATTAAGAACAGAAACAGAATTAAGAATAAATGGAAAGGTATTTCAGGTTGCCTCCTTAGCCATAACTAATTATAATTGTTTCCTTAGCATCAATAAACATGAAGACTTCTGGCTGTAAAGGCATGTCAGGCGCTGCTCCATTTGGAGTTTCCAGCCCTCTCCTTGCTTCCTGTCACATATGACTCTGCAGGCTGCCGCTAGACACTGTGGCTTCCTGTTAGACCTGCTTTGTGTGAACTTTGCTGTCATTGGGAATTTAATCACCTTTCTGAGACAGGGACCACTGTTTTGTTAATCTGAACCAAGTTGTGATGTCAGAAAGGAAAATTAGCAACAGTTAGGTTCCAGTGTTATGAACAACTACTTAGGGTGCCCTGTCTCTGTCTAAAGAAAGAAAAGTACAGTGATCCTAAATGTAAGTAATTCATCATGACACAAAGAAAGTTAAAGGAAAATTAACTTCATAGCATAAAACAGCAGTGACATATAAACCTACAGAACGAGTAGAAAAGATACTCAAGTTAAAATTGTGGTTGAGAGGAGATCCATGGAGTGAACTTAAAATAAATGTATCATTACAGAAAGGGTTGAGAATCTCTCAGGCACTTTAGCCTCTGGATGTCCCAGACTATTTGATGCTGTTTATGTTCTATGCTAGGACAAAACCAAACAGGCCCACTGAAAGCCAAGCCAGGTCACTGGTGATATTCCTAGGCCTGGCTGCAGGAACCTTTAGGGGCTACATGCCCTTCCTTTGGAGAAAAATGTTATCCTCTCTTACCTTCTGCTCTTGACTAAATAGATTCTATACCATCATCCCCTTAAGAAAAACGGGCAGGATCCAATCTCAGTTTTCTGTGTGTGTAATGCAGATATTAGGTGCCATTAGGCAGCACAGCCTGGAGTTCTCATTTTCTTTTGAATGTAATAGCTTCTTGCAAGTAACATAAAAGCAGTTGTGCAGCTACATTTGGCTTTAGCAAAAGGAGAAATCTATGAAAATTTAAAAATTAATATAGAACAAGGGAGACATTATGTGATTTTTAAAGGATTGTTGTCAAGGTACCTTGTATCTGGGTGGGGAGAAAGAAACTATCAGGTTTAGGCTGAGAGTTAGATTTGACTCTGCTTAGTGGGGTTCCTGTCCAATTTGTTAGTACCCTGGTGTCAGAGAGACAGGGGTTCCCCTGAGACAATTTCAGGTTTGTTTGGTGCTTTGAGAGGCCAAGCTGGGGAGAGGTTCAAGGAGGTGCCTGTTACCACCAATGAGAACAAGGGATGCATTTCCAGGGGCTTGGTTTGGAGGTGGATGGAGTCTACCTTCCATAGGGACATTGGCTATTTGGGGACAGATATAGGCTACCAAGGTCAAGTGCTTAATCCTCAATTCAACGCTGAAAGAAAGATGTTTCTTTCAATAGACCAAATTTCCTCATACTCACCCAAGAACTTCCAGATTTAAGAGGTCACTAACATGTAGTGAGAACCCAATAATGTATATATTATTACGGATGGATGGAGGAATGTCAATGCCAATAGCTAGCCACAGGACACAAGTTCTTTGCTAGTATAGTTAGGTGAAAAATAATCTAGATTCATGAGTGTCGAATGGGCCCAGATAGTAATTCAGGGTAGGTCGTTGACAAAATGGCAGGTTTGAGGGATTAAGTTCAGTAGATACAGGATATTTTCATATTCATTCAGGAAATACATAAAAGGAGAGCACCAGGGGTGATTCTAAGTGTTACACATGGCACAACACCCAAGTAAAGACATTGAATTAGTGATTTTAAAACTTCTCGCCAAAAAAACTCATGCAGGGGAGTTTCATCTTCTCACAGGCTGCCTGGATTCACCTCAGACAGGCGGCAGGCTGAGAGAGGGCCATTGAGTTTTAGTGGATTGAGTCTATAGCTTCTGATCTGACTCTCCACTGAGGAAGTAGAAGTCTTTGGTGCCCAGGAAGTTAGAGTGAATGAGAGATGACAAGGTCATTGCTGAGACTGTTTCCTGTGCAGGGATCAAGTTACTTTAGAACCTGGATCTCTCAGAATGAATTACTCGGGTCTCTGAACCTCAAACCAAATAGATGAGCTTTATATTTAGGCCGCACATTTCAAGACTGAAATCAAAATTGTCATTTTGACTGCAGTGTCTCTTACTTGGAGCCATGGCAAACAGGAAAGGAAAAGGTGATGTGGGGCTTCCCTAGAGCTTCTAGAAGAGTAGGAAGAACGACCACTCTCATTTGACACCTCTATAACAGCTGCTGTGTTGTGATTAGATACATTAATACGATTAAAGATTTCATCTTCTTATGAGGTTCCCAGACTTTTTCAATTTTGTTAAGAAACAATCAGAATCGTTAAATAACTCTTCCAAAGCAGGTGAGAGAGTCAAGATTTGAATCCAGGGTTTTGATATTACAGCCCATCTTCTTTTTCTAGAGCTACCAAGGGATTCATGGCACATCACACCTAGGTGTGCTATGGCGGGAAGCAGAATGCCAGGGGAATGTGTACTTCATTCATGTCATTGCAAATTAATTTATTTGCGTTATCTCTTCTGGCACATCAGTTAGCAATAGCAGAAGATTTAAATTAGATTTTCTTTAAGGGGATGTCCATGACTAGATTCTTGCTTGAAGACCTTCAAGGCAGGCACTAGTGGTGGGGCCTGACGTCTGCAGCATGTCCTTGTGAAGGAGAATCTGAGCTGGCCCCTCTACCTTCTGAGTTACTATGCTAAGAAAGGAAACAGACAAACAGCAGGAGGTTGCAGTTCCCAGAAAAGGCATTGTTCTTCTCCAACCGCCTCTGCTGTCTACCCTGTTACCTAAACAATATTACTCTAAATACCTGAAATAGTCATCTTCCAGGAATACACCTGATACTTGCAAAACAGGACAGGTTTCTGTCCATAGGACTTTAAGATGCAAGTAAGTTTTGGGTTTTCTCTGTATGCCTGATTGGTCCTCGTTGTTTCCCTAACACCAGTTCATTTTCTGATTTTTTTTTCTCTTTGGCCAAGTGCCTCGTTTTCACACTGTGTTAGTAACAACCATTGGGTAGACCAGTGGCATGCATGGCTGGCTTGCATAGATCCCACTCTTCAACTTCATGTTTGAGCATATGCCATCTCTTACATCTCCCTGTCCTGTGAGTGATGTTGCAATCAATACAAATAAACTTCAGGGGCCCTAGGCTATAGGTAAACTGTGCCAGCATAAATCCATGAGGTGTTGAGAATCTCTATGTCACATACTCTGATGCTCTGTAATTCTATTTTTCTGGCTACCAGAGCCCTCCCACAGATTCCAGGGCTTGGTTTAGAAATCTCCCTGCCTTTCCCAGGACCTCCTATTTATTCAGAATTTCTGCAGTCAATACCCAGAAATCTGAATTTTAGACAAGCTCCCTTTTTGTCAGAGCCCCTGCAGGAAACTGATGACACACTCAAATTAGGATAGTCTTAGGAGAGTTTAATAAAGCGACCATTTCAGAGAGGTAGTCAGGGTAAGGAGAAGTCACAAGTGCTGTGCGCTGTTAAGAGCCTTGGTGCAGCTATGCAGGTGCACGCACAGCAAGTGGGTTACTGGAATCTGGAGCAGAGGGACTGTGGGAAGGGCCATAAGATAGTATGTGCTTGGGATTTTGCCATGGAGGGACACAGCCAGTGCTTGATGGCCTGATAGGGGTATAAGCACCTAACCCCACTTTGCCAATCTTCTGCAAACCAGAAGCCAGAGGCAAGAGAGCCTGTGGTTTTGCTACACAGGAGGCCACCCCTGGGTGAGAAGGATGGTGAGTGGATTTGCGGGACAAATGGAGACTGCCTGGCCCCTGACCCACCCACAGCAAACCTTGAGAACCACTGGGCTAAACATTTCTCTTGTCCCAGGCCAATTAAGTCCAGTCTCAGTTCCATAAATGAGACAGAGGGTGAAGGGAAGTAGAAGAAGAGGTGAAAATGGAAGATCCCATTATGGGAAATCCAGGGAAAGCCAGAGATCCAGGAAGAGGATTAGGGAGCTGCAATTGTGCGAGCAAGTCTAGACTTCACTTCCCTGGCGTGCTCCGAATTCCCCTCATGCTGCCCTGTGCTTTTGGTCACCTTCCCCTGTGTGTGTGTGTGTGTGTGTGTGTGTGTGTGTGTTTTCCTGCCTCCTTTTGCTTGGCACATTTTCCCTAACTCCCCAACCTAGCATGAGACTCTTCTCTTCAGTGCTCTGGGAATTGGAGGCAGCATTTTGTATGTTTTAACTCTTCCTGTGGTCTCCATGATTTGCTACAAGTGGTTCCCATGTTCATGGGCATTTTTTCAAGACTTCATCTGACTGTTTCTGAAAGAGTCTGTGACTACAGTAGTCCTCCCTTATCCACAGTTTTGCTTTCTGCAGTTTTAACTACCCTGCAGAACAGTACGATGAGGTATTTTGAAAGAGAGAGAGAAAGATCACATTTACATAGCTTTTATTGCAGTATATTGTTACAACTATTCTAGTTTATTGTTGTTAATCTCTTACTACACCTAATTTATAAATTAAACTTTATCATATATACACATGTATAGGAAAGCACATAGCATGTAAAGAGTCTGGTACTATCAGTAGTTTCAGGCATCCACCAGGGGTCTTAGAATATATCCCCCATGGATAAGGGGGGACCACTACACTTTCTAGCAAAGCTGTGACATTGAACAGAGAGCTGAAACACCAGTGAGAGCCACTAGACCAAAGGTGAGTGTTGGGGGAATCTTTAGAGAAAGCTCTCTTGGCATTTTTAAAAGAGTTTATTGAGGTGCTTGATAAATTCAAGATTAACTAAATTGTCTCAGATTATATGTTTTCAGACCAGGGATTGCTGCCAGCTCCCTAAAAGTAACCATTTATCTTATGGGTATTTTAGCAGTTCATATGGTGGAAACGGTCCCAAATCCTACCTTCATGATTTTTTTTTAAATACGGTACACTTCACTAATTTGCATGTCATCCTTGCACAGGGGCCAATGCTAATCTTCTCTGCATCGTTCCAATTTTAGCATATGTGCTGCTGAAGCAAACAACGAAAAAAGTATGCATTTTTTCAGTAAGAAAAATGCATACTTTTTCACTTGTTTCATGACACACTTTGCCCTCCAACTATATTTTCTTTGTTACACACAGCTACACTTTGCTATGCCCCTGCATCCTTCTTGTTGCATCGGATTCCATGTAAAGCAAAGAGAATAAAAATTAGATTATCTCCCATCTACCTGGGGAAGTCTGACGGCAAAGCATAAAATCCATTGACTTTTCCCCTGTTTTTAACTGAAAATGGAATTTGAATTTTACTCTCTTCTTCACACCCTAAATCCAACCATTTGTTCATCTAAGCGCATATGCATTTCACCACAAAGACTCAAATCCACTGGGGAAGAACAAACCGTAATAGTTTACATTTATTGAGCATTTACTACATACCTGTCATTATTCTAATGCTTACTGTAGATTATTTTATTTAATCCTCACAAGCACACTGTGAAGCAGGTACTTATTATTGCCACATTTCAAATGTGGAAGGTGAGGCACACGACAGTTAAATAACTTGCCTAGGCTCATACTCCTGCTAAATCTTAGAGCCAGGATTAAAACCAAGGCAGTGTGACTTGAGCCTGTGCCCTGAATCACAAAACCATGCTGTCTCTCTGAGTATGAAGAGTTTCTGTACTTAAGTTTGCCCTTCTGTTTCCTTTCATTATTCATTTTTTATCAACAGACATTCATAGAGTGTCAAGCACTGGTGGCGAGAAGCTGAATAAGACTGGTTCTCCTTTTGAGCAGGAACATGGGAGGTCTACAGAACAGGGGAGTGATAGATCCCTGCAATACATGTGAGAGGCAGAATAAGAGGTAGGAGTAAAGTGCCCTGGAAAGACAGAGCAGGAAGTGACTTTTCAGGGAAGTTTTTGGAAAACATCGTCGTTGAGGTCACAGTTAACCCTGTCAAATAGCAGGTACGTGATAGATCTTTCAATGAATCGCAACAGAAATTCAACAAGAAGAGAAAATAATGATAAATGAAAGAAACACCAAGGGCAGAGAGTGGCTCTTGACTTTGCTCCCCATTTTGAGACTCCATTTGTGTATAGCAGATTGGCAGCAGAATGGGAGTTCCTGAGATTTAACTCTCATGAGATGCCGTGGGTCCCTGTGTGCCTGAATCAGGACCTAGAGGTGGCTGAGAGTCCAGCTTACTGGTGGAGGGGAGGAAAGGTTTATTTTCTTCGCACATCCATCGCTAGGTTCATGGGTGAGGTGCCCCTTACAAAAGACAGATTTACAAGAGAAAGGTATACAAAGGTATTAATATAAGTTTTATGTGGATGGGGAGCCTTTGGAAATGAAGATCCAAAGAAAGGGAGAAGTGTGTTTATTTTTGGGTTGATGAAGAGTGGATAGTCAAGGAGAAATATGATTGGAGGACAAAAAGGTGTGACCTGATGGTAACAACCTGAGGGGAACTTAGCAAGGCCTCCTTGTTCAGACTCTTCCTGGCCTCCGTGTCTTTGAGGATAAGGAAGTTCCCTTCCTCTAGGTATCGGGATGGCACTTTTTTTTTTTTTTTTTTTTTTAAACTGAGTCTCATTCTGTCACCTAGGCTGGAGTGCAGAGGTGTGATCTCAGCTCACTGCAACCTCCGCCTCCCAAGTTCAAGCGATTCTCCTGCCTCAGCCTCCTGAGTAGCTAGGACTACAGGCGCATGCCACCATGCCTGGCTAATTTTTTGCATTTTTAGTAGAGATGGGGTTTCACTGTGTTAGCCAGGATGGTCTCTATCTCCTGACCACATGATCTGCCCACCTCAGCCTCCCAAAATGCTGGGATTACAGGCATGAGCCACTGCACATGGCCTGAAGACACCTCTTGAATGAGGATCTTATGGCCTCTTTCAGGTGGTCAGAAAATTCTGTCTAGGTTTTATAGCCTGCTTAAGGGAAGAAGGGCAAGAGAAGGTCAGAGAGTGTCCTGACTGCTTCTACTGTTTTCTAAAATGCCAAAGGGCCATATTTTATAGCAGCCTGTCCTGAACTCCAACAGCATGGGTAGAACGGGGCAGGATGATAGCCCAGTCAGGAAGTGAATGAATGGGACTCACAGTCACACTGAGTGTCTCTAGTGACACCAAGAGCTCAGGTGAGGCTAAATCAGTCAGGACCCCCCAGGGGCCCAAAGAGGATGGTCAGGAGTAGGACAAAGACCTCACTAGTCATAGAACAGAGATAGGACGGATGTTTTCTCTGCACATGCCAGTTATAACAGTTGAATATGCACTCCCCGGTACTCCCAGAGACTCTTACGTTGTGAGAAAGTCAGTCCTTTCAGAATGTGGAAGACTTGTCAGTTGGACCTGCCAAATCCACCTGTATACTTTGCTATAGTATCAGAAATGATTCCTTTTTGTTTTATTTTCTCTCTCCCCGTGGACCAAGATGGATTTCCAGCCTGGATGCTTTAGTGGGGATTCTACCCAGTGGTGGGGGGAAGGACCACGTGCCCTTCCAACCTTGCGTCAGCAATCCCATGAGGCTCACCATGAGTCACTGTCAGCGGCCCAGACTCAGCTGTGTGGAGTCTCAGACCCTGGGGCGAAACCAGCTAAGTTCATGGGTCTTTCCTGTCTGTGTTCTCAGTGACTCACCCGAAACAGATAATAACAGTGAGGTTGAGCACACCATGTGACTGGTATCAGCCAGAACAGGTCATGCTGTTAACCCTTGGATCCCAGGCCACTGACTGCCGACTCCCAGGCCCTAGGACAGGCCCATGACACACTTGAGTGGTGTCTCCTTCCTTTCTCTCTGGGGTCCTTGGTCAAGGTTTCAGTTTTGGAAATATGACCTTCCCTTGTAAAGGATCTCAAACTTGGGGTGGTTACTGATAGAGACTGCACCAATAACTACTACCCAGGAGGGCCCCATTGTCCCAAAACACCACCAGAGCACAAGTGAGGAGTTTTCATTCATCAAATTGGGTGTTCTTCAAAGTCGCCAAGGTGCAGATCCTGACTCCTTTCCTGGTTCTTTCCATCAGTTGGATGATTCCCAAAGTCTGGGGAAAGAAAGAGAATGGAGGAATTTAAGAATGGAACAGATGATTTCTTCCACCTCAGACAAGCAGACTGTGAGCTCACCGTGTATCTTAAGTATTTGTGGGAAGGGTCCCAGGCAGGACTGTAACATGTCAGCACATGACTTAAAGGCTTGGTGACAGAACAAGGATCCACGCAGCTCAGCTGCCCTGCCAGGGTGTCCTCATTGGCTCACCAGCTTCAGATCATGCCCCAAGGATGCTGCATTAATTATGAAAACCTCTGGTCAAGGCTGAAAGCCTGCAGGATGGATATGTACTACGACCTCATCATTCACATGGGATAGTCCAGAGGTCTCTAAGACTCTCCAAAACATTGTTATGATGCAACCTTTACCCCATAATATGTGACAGAGCATAACCCAAAATTTAAGTGATCCTTGCTGACCTTTAATGAGGTTAAAGTGAAAAAAACAAAACAAACAGACAAAAGGCAAGATGAGCTGAGATGCTGAGACTTGGCAGTGATCTGAGTGCTGAGAGTTGCTGATTCTTCAAGATACACGTTACGCCAGGTCATGGGGCAGGGTGTATATGTACATATGTGTGTTAGTGTGAAAGAGTGGGAGACTGGGTGGGAGACTTGAGTGGGGAGAGGGATGGGACATGTTGCTATGGAGAGAGAGCAGTGAAACAGGCAGTATGACCAAGAATACAATCATATCAGACAGTCGAGGATCTGGGTCTCAGCCTGACATTCACTACCCAGGTGACTTTGACAATTCACGAGTCTTCTCTCTTTCATCTGTAAAAAGTGGGATAACGAAGGTAAATTTGCTCAGTGAGGAGATAATATGTGTAATTGCCTAGGAGAGTTCTAGTCACATAGCAGATCATCAGTGAAGGTCCAGCAAGCCAGGCCAGAAAATTTTATGAACAGTGAAAACTGCAGCCCAAAGTTCTGTGTGTTTCTCAATAGGAAAACACCTGTATCCCATTTTATGGTCTACAAACACTTTCACTTATGTCACCTCATTCTTCCTCTCAGAAACCCTCTAAGGAAGTTATTGTAGTGATGAGGAAACTGAGGCCCAAGGCCACACAGTGGGCAAGGCTGGAACTGGACCCCAAGTCCTATGCATCCTTCTGCTACCCCATGAGGGAGCAGTTGCAAGTCATGAACACACACCCATCATGCAGCATCATGGGTGTGGCACCGAAAGGATGAGCTCGAAAATGCAACATTATAAAGATTTTGTGTTAACTGCAGAACCTCTAAAAACCAGGCATTGATTCCTTCACTCTAGAAATATTTATTGAGGATCTACAATGTGCTGGGTACTGACCCAATGCTGAGGATACATCAATGAACAAACCAAACAAAGCCCTGATTCCCAAGAGACAACAGTAAACAATAAGAATAGTAAGTGAGTAAAGTATGTCATATTTTAGTGGTAAGTGCTTTGGGAAGAGGAAGGTGTAGAGCAGAGCAAGAAGGATCTGGATTGCAGGCCACAGGGTGGTTGCAATTTAAAATAAGTTAATCCAAGTCGATCAAACTAGGGAAAATATTTAAGTTTGGGGGCAAGGGAGTGTTCCAGGCAGAAAGGAAAGTCAGAGTCAAGGCCTAAAGCAGACAGGTGCCTGGCATATTTGAGGAAACTTCAGCACCCAGAGCACAGGGCTGGCATCATGAAGATGGATGGATTGATTATGATGGTCGATCACCAGCCACAAGCTCAGTTTTATGGTTTCTAGAAGAGTTTATTCAAGACTACAAGGGTCTTCCACTGATACACTCACAAATCTGAGCCTTTGGGCTAGTATATTGGATGAGATAGTATCGTTTTAGTAAGGATTATTTTCTCTATCAAGGGAATCTTTTCAATAGTGAATTGTATTCTTGTACTTAAAATATTTCATCTCTAAAGCTTCCATTGATGTCCGACTCTGCAGAAATGACTTGGAGGTGTAGACAGGACCCTGATATAGGGATCTCTATTGATGACACTTGCTTGACCTGCTGCTGTTTAGTTATATGTTCATAAAGACAGCCCGTAGGTCCCATCTCTTTACTCAGGCACTGAAGTGCTCCCGGCATCTGGCCCCTCTTGACCTTACCTCCTCTGCTGCCTTTTACACATCCCTCACTATAAGTCAAGCTAGAAACCTGTGCTCTCCAAATCCTGCCAGAACCAATTTAGAAGAAAAATATTTTATCTGTATAAAAGTTTCTATAAAACAATTAAGCATACATTGAAATCTATATTTGCATTTAATTTTCTGATAGCTTTAAACTAATGTAAAACATTTTTAAATCTTTTTGGCGAATAAAGTTTGTCCCGGTCCCCTCCAGACAGTGTGCCTTTCCTGGTGTTACCTGTCTCTCCTTTCTTTGCCGCAGCTTACCCATACTTGGTATCAGTGATCAGTGTGCCTGCATAAGAAAAAATTTAAATCAAAAGTGTGTGGCAAACATTGCAAAACAGTTTTCATAGAAAATAAAATATTTTTAGATACAAGTTAATGCTTCCCAGAATTAGCAGCAGATAAAGTTCTAGGAGACCCCTGTATCTTTCCCCCAAGCAGAGAAGGGCACTGCTAAGTGATCACTGGCAAGAAGCTCCTGGGCTACAGCACACTTTGCAAACTGCAAAATCACAACAGCAGAATTTCTGGTGTTTGTACTATAATTCTGGATATATTTACTTGCCATATGTTTTAGACTTAATCTAGTCTTTTTCTCTTTCTCTCTCTTACACTGGCATTTTTCTTTTAACACCATTCGAGGTGAGAAAAGTTGTAAGAAAATAATTAAAGTTTGAGTCTTGGTTCTTCCCATCTTTAAATGGATAATAATAACAACAGTAATAATAGCAACACTAATAACAATAGCAACACTAATACCCATAGCAACACCAACAATCGATAAAAGACTCTAGGCAATGATTGAAGTGATAGTATTGGAGAGACAAGTTGACATGCAAACACCGACTATAAGAAGAAAAAATCTGAGGAGAATAAAAGACAAACCAATCCATAAAGTAATTTAGACATTGATTTTTAGAATACCCTTTACTTTCAAGTTGCAGTTTCAGACCTCTGTTAATTTTACTCTAGTTTAAATAAAAAGTAAGGGGTTTCTGCAGCCATAAGAGTGTGCTCTTTGCGGAGTTCCACATATCATTATTTCCTTACCGTGCCAATGATTCTGGAAAAAGTGAGAAAGAGATAGTGAAGAGGGAAATGAGAATAAAGGAAGCTGTACCTAAGAATTAAGTTTATCACCCAATAAAATACTTTACTTTTAGACTGAAATTATTTAAAAATTCCCTGAATTATCAATAGGCAGTGGCATTTACTGTATTAAAGCATCTGAAAAAGTGTGTGTGTGTGTGTGTGTGTGTGTGTGTGTGTGCGCGCGCGCTCCTAGTTACAAATTATGCAGGCAAAGCAATTTTCCCTACTTTCCCCTACTTTGGGGATAGGATTAAGTCTAGAGTAAGAGACAACTATTTAAGGCAAATGGTTCTATTGTAAAATTAGGATTATATGGCTCTGTAACGGCAAGAAATAATTGTGGATTGGAGATGAGGGAGAAAAGGAAATGGAGATGTACACACATACACACACACACACACACATACACACACACACACACACACACCCCCCCATACTCCTTGATTCTTCCCATCTCCATCCCTAACCACATCTACCTCACATTACAGTGGGTCTCAATTCTTTTTCTTTTTTTCCACATAAGTACAAAGACTGTGCATAGATCCTGGGCTATAGAGCCCTCGAGGAAACCCCAGCCATGCAGCTTGGAGGGACCTGGGGCCTGAGAGGCAGGGAGATCAGAGACACTGGAAGAAAAAGCAGTCAATGAAGAAAGGAAGGTAGTTCAGATGATTTTTTAAATTGCACACTAACTCTTCCAGAAGAAGAGAGAGTAGAGAGAGAAGCCTGGGGCTTAGGAAGAAGGAGAAGAAAGAGAAAACCTCCCACCCAGCAGATGCATATATTTTCCCCGTTTGTTCTTTTCTAAACCTGGTTGCAGGAAAAAAAAGCCCAAGTTCTAGTTACTAATATGTAAGATATGACGCAAATGTGGATATCTTCCCTTCATCATAAACCAGGTAACTATAATAACAATAAAAACAAAGCACTTAGAGGTTATGGGAAGAAAGTATTTCTGCTTTCAAAACTTTGATTGGAGAACTTTGTTTATTTGAAAAAGAGAGCTTTTAAGTTATACTTTGTTTATGACATTTGGTTTACACTTTCTTCCACTTATGCTAGATTGCGGCCGGTCAGAGCCAGTGTCCCCAGCAATCCTAAATAACTAACCATGTTCACATTGAAAGCATGACACACCGTACATACACAGACACACACATACACACATGTACATATGTGCACACACATACATCCAGCCATTCTTTGAAATCCAGCTCTTATCCCTCCACATCCTTTTTGAACATTTCCTCGGTTTTCAGCCTATGTGATAATGAGAACTGTACCATGTTATTTGGTTGTTTAAGAGTTAGTTACTTCTCCGGAACTATTATAGATTCTGAGCACCCTGAAGGCAAAAATCCCTTTTTACTCCTTGTCTCGCCTTTCTGTCTACTGCCCTCTACTCATCATGACACAGGCTGAGCATCTAGTGTGTAATGTAATAGCTTTGTAATTGTACAGACTATAATACAGACATCACTACTAAGCTTTATCTTCCTCTGACAGTAGGCAAACTCATGACAAGATCTTTTACTACTTTTTTATTTTATTTTATTTTTTGTTTTACCACATGCATCTTTTTAAAGGCAGTCCTTTAGGATACTTCAAAGAAATCCCTGAGTACATTTTACAAAATTTGCTCCCTGCCCACCCTCACCCACCAATGCAACACAACTTAGCAAATGCAATTTTTCTCCAAGTATGAACACTCAGAGAGGACTGGGTGGGACTAATTTCTCCCTTAAGTCATCCTGCCTGGGGTGGAGATCTGGCCCCTGTGGCTTTCATCATGACCGCCACCTGCAGCCTAACCATTTGGGACACACAGGAAAGGGTGGCTCTTTCTTGGGGAGATCATTGTTCAAAAGCCCCCCTATACCATTTGTCTCTCTGCCATGTTGCCTGCCAGCAGCAACGTCTGATGCCTCCACTTGGCAGTCACAGGCTGTGAGGTCATCTTTACACCACTTGCTGTTTCTTCAGCATTTAAACTCTCTGGCAGTGACTCAGTGTTTACAATTGCATTAACCTGTGAGGAACGCCGTGGCTGTGTCGAAGAACAAGGCTCTTGCTGGCACCAAGGTAAGTGTGGACATGTTCTTGGGAAGAGGAGAGGGGAGGGGGCAGGGAGCCAGGCGCAGCGTGATGGGATACCTGTGTGTGGGGAGCTCTCTTCCGCTCTTGGCAGGACATCCAGTTCCCAAAGAAGGAGAATGACCCATCATGCTCAGTCTAGTTTGTGCTGTTGCTTGGAGGAGAATGACCAATTGCTGTCTTGTTCACAGGCCAGAGTGAGCAAATCCCCCATGCAACCAACACATACGCGTAGGGCAGGCACAATGACATCCATGCAAAAGGAGCTTCTCGGGTAACGTTACCTTTTAGGGGCCCAAATAAAACATACATGCTGAAAATCAATCTCACTCCTAGAGTGGGAAAAAGCAGAGAAAGTGCTTTCTGCTATGGAGGTGAAGACATACAAGAAGGATAGGCCTGAACAACTCAGAGGAGTCCTTCAAACTCCAGAGAATAGATGGTCATCAGCAAAATGCTCTAACAGTTTCTAAGTACAGTGAGCCCCCAAATTTAATTCTTAACATGACTCAAATGTGCACACACATGACAAACACTATTTGTTTTGCCTGTAAAAATGATGGTTTCTTTTCTGAGGGTTCACTGACTGATTGGAGTGGGGGAATAATTTAGAACCCCACCAATTTCAAGCCTAGTTGCATATGATCATTTATACAGCCTTTTAATGAATGTTTAGCCAAGGTCAAATGCTGGGCTTTCAGATACTTCTGCCTTCTTCCTCCCTTCCAGGGAGATGGTATCGTTAGAACTGGTATCTAAGTAAATGATGCTACCTTGTGGGAGAGGGGAGGGCTATGGGTCCTCCAGCTTCTTTGGTTCCTAGACAACTCAATGGTTGCCCACTCTGCTGCCATTTGTGCACATGTATTAGGCTAAAGTTACTCAGCCCCTGAGGACTGTTTTTAGGTCCTGACCATGATACATAGGAACCAAGGGTAGCAACCAGAAAGCTAAGCTTCAAGGCTTCCAGCAACCAGACCATGCAGTACGCCCAAGCTGACCTTGATGGGGCTGCGCCCAGGGAAGGATGAATCTGCCTTCTCTCAGGGTACATACAGGGAGCAAACCAAGAGCCTCACAATGTTTAACATTCTAGAGTGAAAGTTTAGTTCTAAAGAAAGTGAGAATTCAGAGTGACAATGTGATCATCTAGTCCAGTGGTATTCCAATACAATTTAGCAGGCACTTTACAAAAAATGAATTTGAAAGCCAGTATGCCAGATAGATAAAAGTAGGTCCCTTTCTACTTATCAAGACTCATAGGGAGGGCCCAGAACTTTGCCCAATGTGAGCTCCAGGGCTTCACAGATATTTTTCTATGGAAATACCAATCTTTTCCAAACTCATTGTCTCCTAGATGAAGAAGCTAGGACATAAGTAATTGAAGTAAATTGTCATAGAAATTGCAAATGGGAGAGCCTAGACCCAAAATATTTCTCCAGACTTTCTACTACATTATACATTTAATATCCCCAAAAGTTAAACTTGCTCACAAGGACTAGGTGCTGTTAATGTTCAATTGCAAACCCACATTTTGATGCCCCCAAAGTCAATGGCTTCTATTGGCAAAAAACAATTTATTATCAGAAATAAGTCATTCTAACAGCCATACTTAAGTGCATAAAGAGTGAAAAATTCTGACATGTTTCATTCTGACTAGTCTTTACTTAAAAACGTTCTTATGTCTAGCCCTAATGATACATCCCACCAATGTCTGTAACATATAGTCATGTTAAAGTCACAGAAACACAAGCAGGCATTGCCTACTCAGCACTGTCTACTCTTCTTTCTGTTTAGCTTGGTCTATTCTAATTAATACACTATTAAGAGTAGATGAATAAACCTCAGTATGTTAGTGAACTGTTTTACATACTTGCTGAAGTAAAGCTTACTTGAGATTTGTAGAACAAAGAAGCAAGTAAATGACTTTAGGCCATGATTAGAATGCCCATAGAAAGAATACAAGAAGAAACATATTTCAAGGAGGCACTGAAGATAAATGTATCAGGCACTTTTAGCCCCATATCAAGGCAATTGGCATTCAAACCTTCCAAACCCTAGCCAATGTGAATTAGTGGGCCTTTATTGCATGGTTGATGACTTATAAACACACTTCATTGCTACACAAGTTCAGGCAATTACTGGGCAATTATACCAGCAAACCACCTAGTAATTAAAAGATGGAGTCTTGTGTGGGCTGCCATTTGGACAGCAGTGGCTGCTTTCTTACTTCATTGACATGATCATATTCTCTTGAGAAGACCAAATGCCTTCAGGAGCCAGTATATAGATGACCCACTTGTAAAGCAACTGAATGACAAGAAGGAAGATGGCTCTTATTCTGAAATGTTCACAGCAGTTCTTCCTTAGTTAAGAGAAAAGCCATAAATGACCAAGAAACCATGTCTACAGATGCCTAAGCCCAAGGTGCACATGTAGGGTGAACATTTATGTGCCAAGTGTCTACCAAGTGCAGGGTACATCAGTAGTCTTGCAACAAACAAATGACCCTTACATGAGATTTGCAAGGTTCTGGGCATGAGATTGAGTGTTTTACATACACCATCTCATTTAATCTTTACAACTAGTCTGTAAGGGAGGAATATATTATTATTTTTATTTTAAAGACAAGGCTCTTTAAAGAAAAGCTAAACAGCAAGAGCCCATCTTCTCTCTGCTAGTGAACGGTCAACTTGGGACTTTAACCCCCATCTTCTAACTGCAGATTCTCTGTTTATTCCTTTTCAGTATTTCCTTTCTCTGGGAGGAGGGAAGATTGAAAAAAATTTAAAGATGTGATTCTAGCCTTCCAGGAGACGACTGAGAGTGAAATAACTCTGGAACAATTGGAAGTAGCTCCTGAGCCAGGGCAAAGGAATATAATGTGGATTAAAGCACCAGTCAAGAGTAGAGGGCTAAACACATGTGTTCTGAATGTACACAGTTAATCCAGAAGGATGCCATAAATGAGTGTGAGTTTTGAGTCAGGGTCTAAAAATTATGAATGACTATTTTTAACCTCATCTACCACAAGTGTTTAATTATGTTGCTATACTTCCATCAGCCTACCTCTGTGACTATTGGACGGAGAGTTGAAAATGTATTTTTCTTACCCTTGAAAATATGATGTGTTGGAAATTGCTGACAGGTGTGATCACATTTTGATTGAAAAACCAGCTGCTTTGGTTTGGGCCCTGATTTCAGGTGCTTGATAACTAAAGCCTTAATACATTTCCTTTCCTTATTATTTCAGAGAGTACTGCAAAACTGGGAGACAGTGCTGTTAACAGTTATCAAGTTCTGTATGAGCCTTACTAGTATGGAGACAAGCAAAGCAGGCATAAGTGGTAGATATTTGGACCAACTTTAACAATTAAAATAGGAACTCATTTCTGGCCCTAGGAACAATGCAAAGAACAGGAATCCAGTTTCTACTAGCATGAAGAATCCTCAGAGGTTGGTTGAATGAGAAATTTCTTAATATCAAGTACTAGAGTGGGTGATGAGATAGAGAAGGAGGGATGCGGAAAGAGACCTGGTTTCACCTGTTACCAACAGGTTGGCTTTATCACTCTATACTATTCGACTTCACACAATTAAAATAATACAATGTATTTGAATGTGAAATGTATGCAAAAGCACTTTGTCATTTGAAAAAATTCTTCAGTCATAAGATACTGTCATATTAATGCCCTAGGTCCTTGGTATACAATTCCAGGTCAGTGAAATTCACATACACTTGTAAAAGTTCAAATATGTTCTTACATATTTATAATTACTGTCTTAGTCCATCTGGGCTGCTATAACAAAATAACATAAATTGGGTGGCTTATAAAAAACAAAGTTATTTCATTCAGTGCTAGAGGCTGGAAGTCCAAATTCAAGATGCTGACAGAGTCAATGCCTGGTGAGCCCTGATTCCTCAGAAATGATGTCATCTTGCTATGTCCTCACATGGTGGAAGTCACAAGGGTCTCACTGGGGTCTTTTTTTGTAAGAGCACCAATCCCATTCACAAGGGCTCTCCCCTCATGACTTGATTACTTCCTAAAGGCTCCACTTCCTGATATCATCACCTTAGAAGTTAATATTTTAACATAGGAATCTGGAGGGGGGGACACAAACATTCAAACCACAGCAATTACTAATAACCATAATCCAGGAATAACATATTACTTAAAAAATAATGGATTAATATTGACAGTAAAAATATTTTTAAATCTCTATATAAATTTCTAATTGGTTATCATTGCTCTAGAAAATAATTGTAATTCACAACCGAAAAATCCAATTAAATGACCCTGAAAGCATAGTACTCAAAGAATCTAAGTCATGGAAATGTAAAAGTCTCACAATATTCTTTGTTTATATTTTCCCTCAATGGAACCACTAACTTGGCTATGTGACATTGGTGAGTGGCTTGGCTGTTCTGCACCACTGGTCACACACCTATAAAATGTCCTAATCAGACAGTTCTTTGCCTCCCTTGGGACAGAATGAGAAAACATGAGATTATATCTGTTATTATGACCCTAGGGTGTCACAGACAGAAGAGCTAGATAAGCCCACATTTCTGACATCTTTAAGGGTAATGTTAATGCTCAAAAATAAATATTTTTTCCTCTATTTTTTTTAAACAAAGTTACGTTCAATTTTCAGTTGGTAAGCCAGGTGCAGAATGCCAGCTAACCCTTCCACCTCATGTTGTTGTTGAAGGCTGCAGATCTAGAAAGTAGTACCAATGAAACCTATTTTGTTTGGAAGCAGCAGTGTTAATACATCAATTTTGACTGACGTCCCTTGTTCTCGGATTCCAGCCCCCATACCTGCTGTTCTGTGAATTCTGTTTAACCCTAATTAACCAGAATATGAAAGCTGTGTCCTCAGTAGCCTCAGTGAGGGCAGTAATTTGACATGGAACATGAGGCCCAGCCTTCCAGGCTGGTAGCGCAGAGTGATGACTGGATCTCAGACACCTGCCTACAATCAACCAGGTTTAGGAACGGCAAGCAGGCCATGCAGAACTGAGAGCCAGCAGACTGGGGCAGGGGGAGTTGCCCAAACACACTTATCAGGGTTTTCTGACTTAGAAAGAAAAGCAAAGACCTATAGGAATGAAAGAGTAACCAACTGAAGGAAAGGTTACCCATAGCTGGTGAGGAGACCTGGGGGTATGGCCTCGTGGAAGCTATTGAACAGGAAGTTATTAATAATTTTCCTCAGATAAGATTTAGGAGAATTCTAAACAGAAAAAAAATGGACCAATTTGATTTTGCCATGTTTTTAGTCTGCATTTCTTATCGTTGTCATCACCAGTTTATTGTTATAGCATAACTCATATAAGAAATATCCAAGCTACGTACAGAACTGAAAGTCCCAGGAAGAGAATACTGGGAGAGGAAGAGCTGAGAAAGCCAAATGCCCTGAGATTTTTGTTTAGGGAGGTTCATGGCTCTGAGGACCCACTTCCCCAGACAGAAGCCTCCAAGCTAAAGGGATGTGGAAGCTTTAGGAGAAGTCTGGGGTGGAAGAAACTGCCAACCCTGTCCTGTAAACAGATTTGCTGTACAGGTAAAAAATATCACAGCTGTGACAGGGACATACTAGTAGAGAAATGCTACTGTACTAAGAATCCACCACACTTTCTCTCCCCAGCCAGTCCAGCCAAGCATGCAGCAGGCATGCAACCAAGATAGCTGCTTCTTCCTGTCCTACCTCATCCCCTCTGACAGTTCCATAATAAACTGTGTACACTTTCTGACACCCTTGCTTCTCTAGGTCATGCCTTCCTATGGAAGGGGAAGCAGTGACAAAGGTGAAAATCATGGTGGTAACAGAAGCCATTTACAGTGCTGAGTCTCCAACCCACAATCATTGGGCATCCCATGGCTTCAAGGTATGAACTGTTCTTGTGCCCACCTGCTTCCAGATATCTCACAACATTTCGCTGAGGATTTGTCTTGAGTTCCTTCCACTCCCTGCAGAAGGAGATGCTGAGACAAAGATTAGGGTACAAGTAGTTTCGTTGGGAGACAGTCACAGGAAGCACTGGTGTTGGGGGCATGGAATGTGAGACAGGGAAACTAAGGCAGCCAGTAAAGAGGTATTGAAGCAAACTACCATTGTGGGCAACTGACGTTTAGTCCTTCTGGGGAACTCCAGGAGAACTCCATGAAACATACATTTCAGAGGACACAACCAGAAAGGTGGGAAAGGAAGGTATTGACACCTTAACCCCACCAGTATGGGTTGAGAGGTCTTGTGAAATATAAATTAAGTCCCTGGCATTTCTGGCCTGCTGCACCAGTGGACAAACCAGTCAAAAGCTCTCAAACAGGCCGGGCACGGTGGCTCATGCCTGTAACCCCAGAACTTTGGGAGGCTGAGGTGGGCAGATCACCTGAAGTCAGGAGTTCATGACCAGCCTGGCCAACATGGTGAAATCCTGTCTCTACTGAAAATACAAAAATTAACTTGGTATGGTGGCACATGCCTGTAATCCCAGCCACTCCGGAGGCTGAGGCACAAGAATTGCTTGAACCTGGGAGGTGTAGGTTGCAATGAGCTGCGATTGTACCACTGCATTCTAGCCTGGGTGACAGAAGGAGACTCTGTCTCAAATAACAAAAACAAACAAAGCTCTCAGGCAAGGGTTGATGGTGTAGGTCATAATAGCCTGTGATGTATGCATTATCCTGGGGGAAGAGTACAGGGTGACGAGGTGAGTTATACAATTCACAGTCTGGTAGATAATGACTGTTGGACAGAGAAAAAAATGTAGCATTCAAAATCAATATTTTAATTAGATCATTTCATATTTTTACAGAGAAGTCATCTTTTACAGAAAAAAATATATAAATTGTTTTCCAACTCACAAAGGACAAAAAAAAAAAAATGAGACCCTTGGGAAATGAATTCTTCACAATGCAGCTCTCTAATTGATCTATTTGGAATTCTTTCTTGTACCATGTTGCTGCATGCTAATTGGAAGGTGTTTTTAAGTAGAATCAGCTTGGATCACAATTGATTGGATGCGGTATAGCTGGCCTGCCAGATCTGGGAGGAAAGTGTGCATGAAAGCTCTGGCTTTACAAGTCCCACTAAGAGAGCATTCATCTGGATGAGGCAGAACAGCAAACCTAGAGCTCCAGGGATGACACAGCCCTTGGCAATCTTTCAGAAGTGACACATCATGTCTTCATTTACTGCCTCCTTACATCCTTTCGGATTAGGGCAATGGATGGTGGTAGAACTTTGCCCACAAGCACTCCCCATCAGGAAGTGGCTTTTCTCAGCCCTATTTTCCATGTTCAAAATATGCCTTATAGAAAGGTGAACTGAATAACCGCTGATTTAACCCACTAACTCCAGACAGCTGATGGTACACCTACACCATTCTAACTTTGTCTTGCTGGGCCATGGATTCTTTTTTCTTTTCTTCTCCTCCTTCTTTCCTTCCTTCCTTTTTAAAATTTGTAAAATTTTATTGATTTATGTATTTATTTTTTATAGAGACAGAGTTTCGCCATGTTGCCCAGGCTACTCTCAAACTCCTGGGCTCAAGCAGTCTGCCTGCCTCAGCTTCCCAAGGTGCTGAACTTACAGGCATGCATCACTATGCCCAGCCCCTTCTTTCTTTCCTTCTTCATCCTCCCTCTCTTTTTCCTCCCTCCCTCCCTCCTTTTCTTCCTTCCTTCCTTCCTTCCTTCCTTCCTTCCTTCCTTCCTTCCTTCCTTCCTTCCTTCCTTCCTTCCTCCCTTCCTTTCTTTTCTCCCTTTTCTCTTTCTTTCTTTCCCATTTTAAGAAGTATGTAAAATTCAAAATGTTTCAGGAGGAGGGATTAGATGTACTGCACTTAAACTTTTTTTAAATGTTAAGAAGATTATATCTTACAACAGTATTGCTAATTTGTAAGCACACACACCCATTTAAAAAACAGAATGTTTCTCAGGCCAGGCACCTGAAAATAGGGATTAATAAGATCATCATAAAGGATAAAAATGAAAAAAGAGGAAAATGACCAGCCAGGCCACATTTTATAGGTCTTGTCTTTTTTCTCGGATAAAACAGAGGGCCAACCCCTGATTCTGAGGTACTAAATGCTTCTCTATTAGACTTACTATGCATAGTTGTTGTCTACCATCTATATTTATTAACTGCAAAATAGATGTGCCATGAGGATAATTTTGTGTCCCCAGAAATTTAACTGTTGAATTTAGTAGCATTGTAGCCTCATATTAAACAGGCAGTATAGTGCATGCCCCCTCCCCCCACCCCAACTCCCTTCTTTATCTGGTCTTTTCTTCCAAAAACTATTCTTTGGTAATATCCAAAGCACATGTCTTGATATTAAATGTTAATAAGTACTTTCAGAAGCATATAGTATATTTAATGACATTTAATAAGTTCTGGAATAGAACATTTCTTTGGCATTGTGGCATCATTGAAATGAATGAATGGTGACAAACCATGACTCTGTGTATAACTGGGGAATTTGGTGTAGAACTGTCCATTTTTTTCCCCAGAGGAATGTGTTGCTTTTGAGTCTAAAATTGACTTTAAATTTCCAGTTACTGAGAGTTTTGCTGAGAGACTAGGGTTATGCAGAGATTGTGCAAAACAAGTTTACTATTAAAAAAGATAATTACCTATTTACCAAGACTCAAGTTTGGATTATTTTCATGGGAATTCACTGATTCTTGGGTAGGGGAAGGTGAGATTGTTATAGTTTTAATTAAACTACACATTTACTTTTTCAACAATTGTTTTTAACTGTATGTGCTGTACAAAGCACTGGAATTGTAGCATAACTAGGAGAGGAATTTTCCTTCAAAGAACTTACAAACTAGCAAGTGGCAGACAGTAATAAAATTTGATACAGAGAAACAAGCAAAGCAGAAGGAGCAATTGCATGAAGCTGAGTCCTGGAAGGCTGCCTATAGGGGGCAGTATGTGGTCTCACCTTAAGGACAAATGGAATTTTCACCAGGGAAGACTGTGATGGGGGATTTTCAGGGGGAATGAATAGGAAGAGTAGAGGAGGCTGTATAGCAGCAGGTAGCTTTGTTTGGTTGGAAAACACTCCAAGTGAAACAGCATTGTGAAGAATGGAAGAGCTAATGAGGAACCAACCTATGGAGTTTGGCTGCCTCTTTTAGTCACAAAGAAGGAGCTGTTATTGTTTTTTGTCAAAAGAACAGGATGATCAGATCTGTGCCTTAGGACACTTTAGATGGGGCAGAACAGGTACAGGGGATGTGGTGGGGAAAGAAATGACTCAATTTCAAATAAATCAAATAAATTACTTTGATGTTTATATGGTGTCTTAGTTCATTTTTTGCTACCTGATACCTGATACTAGGTGACTTAAAATGAAAAGAAATATATTGTCTCATAATTCTGGAGGCTGGGAAGTCCAAGTTTAAGGGGTCATCTTCTTGCTGTGTCATCTCATGATTGAAATTGTCATCCTATGATTGAAATTGTCATCCCATGGTGGAAGGCAAAAGGGCAAGAGGGAGCAAGATGGGGCAAAACTCGCCCTTTCATACAGCACCAGTCCCACCTCTGAGAGTGCAGCTCTCAGGGCTTAATCACCTCTTAAAAGTCCCACCTCTTAATACCGGTGCAACAGCATCTAAAGTTCCACTTGAGTTTTGGAGGAGACAAACATTCAAACCATAGCAGATGGATTCAGTTCCAGCATATTAAAGAGTACTGTATGGTGAGGAAATGCAAAAAAAAAAAAAAAGCAAAAAAGGTCTGAGGTCTAACCCTAGCTTTGCTACTAATTCATTTTGTGTCAGGATGAGTCACTTTACATCACTGATCCATAATGTTCTCAGCTGTTTAGGGAGGGAAGTGTGTGGATTACTCTCTTACTAAGGTAATTTGAATGATCATGTATGATGACTACATCCATCATTTCCTCCTTTGGTATTTTTATCTCAAAATTTCCAAACTGATTTAAACAAGATATTTAGGGTTATTCATTTATTTTTATTTTTTTGGCCACATTCAAAAACAATCTGTCTCCCTTGAGATGGCTACAGAGCATTTACCTGTCAGATTTCCTCTTATTCTGTTTTAAAATTTGTCACTTAAATATTTTATCAAGGAAAAAGAGAAGGCAATGCTCTACTGCCATCATGTCTCTATAATTTATAAACTCTAAACTTTAGAGTCTAAATACTTCTATGCACTGGGAAAGTGTTCTTAAGAATAACCAGTAGCTTTGGAAAGTGGGGAGGTGTGGCATGAGGGACACCTGGTCCAAAGTAGAAGAGTGACATAACTTGTTTTTTTTGTCCAGGCCTTGCTTGGATAAGCCTCTGCCTACAATTTGATTTAATCATGGCTGTACTGTTAAAGGGCATTTTCTAAAAGAAGCCTTCAAGGACGCCTTTGACTGCTTTTTCAAGATGGAGAAATATTACCAAGATGAAAATTATGTAGGGCAAATATACATGAATAAATGTGTTACAACGGAAGTGACTTCTATAAAATACTCAGCGCTTAGAAAGAAATGAGAATTCTGTCAATCAACTACGTGACTATATATTTGGAAATATCTGTAATTCTGTCAATCAACTAAGTGACTACATATTTGGAAATGTCTGTAGGAGATCCTGTGTTTGTTTTTTTTAAAACTTTTGGTCCAGATGTTTATGTATGGTTTCTATATTTTATTATTTGATCTTCATTTTGTGTTTATTTTGTACATAGACCTTTGTTCACCAATTCATAGAGTCTACTAAGAAAAGCGATCCTTTCTGGACTAGCGGGAATTTGACACAAAGACAGAACCGTTGAAGGCAGTGATGCTCAACTTTTTATACTCTACTATCTTAGCCAAGAGCTTGTCAGTGCGGTCTACAACCATGATTTTTCACAGTCAGATGTTTTCAATTTATCTTCCAATATGATGTTGACTCAAACATTTGGCAGATTTATAATTTCTCCATTCTCCCCTGCCACTCATTCTCAAGATTTAGATTTTCTCATTTAGCAGTTGTAACAGTGCTTCACCCTTTCTATAAATCTTCATGAAGTTTCTAAACCCAGTGCCATACAAATTGAGAATTACTGCCTAACATTATCTTTTGAAGAACTGAGTGTTATATTTTATAGTTCTGTGTTAATTAAGCTTCTGCCTGAGGGAATGAGGAGGTATGTTTCCACTTTTTTAACTTACAGTGCACACAGCCTAATTCTCCCTGCTGAGGAACTTAATTGGGACAAGCAAGGTCTCCTCATCCCAAGTCTTGCCTGGGATCCCTGACTTTGGCCTGAAGGCAGGAGTAATAGCTCCCTGACATTCCATTTTTGCCTTCTTCCCATTCCTGTGGCTGTAGTATGGGTAGAGCCCATTTCTGCCTCTGCCTCTGTGAGGGTAGAAGCTGCCTGGCCTGTCATCCTTATCCCTTCCATGACTTCTTCTCCATCCCCATTCAGCCACCAGGAAGCTCACCTACCTCTGAGCTCCTCTAGCACAGATCTATGTCTACATGTAGGCTGTGTCTACATGTAGCCCAGGCATTAAAAACACAAATAACCTTGCCCAATGTTTAGGAACTTGAAAGTAATTGCAGAATAGGAAAACATTAGCATTAAGGTTATATATGCGTGTGTATATATATATATACACACATATACGTATATACACACACACACACAAAATATATGTATGTAGGCCGGCTGCAGAGGCTCACGCCTGTAATTCCAGCACTTCAGGAGGGTGAGGGTGTGGATCACCTGAGGTCAGGAGTTCGTAGACCAGCCAGGGCAACATGGCAAAACCCCATCTCTACAAAAAATATAAGAATTAGCCAGGTGCTGTGGCATGTGCCTGTAGTCCCAGCTACTCAGGAGGCTGAGGTAGGAGAGTCACTTGAACCCGGGGGGTGGAGGCGTAGTGAGCCAAGATTGCGCCACTGCACTACAGCCTGGGTGACAGAGCTAGACTCCATCTCAAAATTTATATATAGATATGTGTATGTACAAAAATAATAATGCCTTGAATATATTGTATCTTTCTTCGAAATACTTCAAAATGTTTCTATAGGCCAGTCGCGGTGGCTCAATCCTGTAATCCCAGCACTTTGGGAGGCCGAGGCAGGTCGATCACTTGAGGTCAGGAGTTTGAGACCAGCCTGACTGATATGGTGAAACCCTGTCTCTACTAAAAATACAAAAATTATCAGGGCGTGGTGGCGGGTGCCTGTAGTCCCAGCTACTCAGGAGGCTGAGACAGGAGAATTGCTTGCACCTGGGAGGCGGAGGTTACAGTGAGCCAAGATCATGCCAGGGCACTCCAGCCTGGGCGAGAGAGCAAGACTCTCTCAAAAATGAATGGAACAATAAATAAATAATTTTATAATCATTTTCTTATTTATTATCAAAACTAAATGCTAACGCCTTTTGAGGATTTAAATGAAAGTTCCTGCTTTACAATTATTAGCATTCTGGTTTTAATCAGTCATCGATTCACCTGTTTTTAAGCATTGTGTTTTAGAATACCTACATGGAAAAGAATAGCTGTATGTGGATTTTTTCAGTCTATGCCTCTTCTTTCAATTCTCCTTAATGAATGATATCTACTTTCTTTGGGACAAATAACCACCTCTTTTTTTTTTTTTTTTTTTTTTTTTGAGACGGAGTCTTGCTCTGTAGCCCGGGCTGGAGTGCAGTGGCCGGATCTCAGCTCACTGCAAGCTCCGCCTCCCGGGTTTACGCCATTCTCCTGCCTCAGCCTCCGGAGTAGCTGGGACTACAGGCGCCCGCCACCTCCCCCGGCTAGTTTTTTTGTATTTTTTAGTAGAGACGGGGTTTCACTGTGTTAGCCAGGATGGTCTCGATCTCCTGACCTCGTGATCCGCCCGTCTCGGCCTCCCACAGTGCTGGGATTACAGGCTTGAGCCACCGCGCCCGGCCAAATAACCACCTCTTAAAGAGTCTTTTCTAAAAATATGTTCAGTTTGTCTCAGACTTAATTTCACCTGAGCTATGGTTCTTCCTTCTTATATGGAGAAGGTGAATAGTTTATCTAGTCCCAGCTGGAAGAAACTCATGTGGGGCTACTGGTAGATGATTAAAAGTAGAAAAAGCAGGAAAAGTCCAGTCCCTGAGCAAGGAGTCTGTGAGTCTGGCTCCTACCCTCCCATGAACTCTTTTTCTCTCTTTGGTGAGTTACTTTGCTACTCTATGTCAAGTTCCTTATTTGCAAAATGGGGTGATTGCAGCCCTCCTCAGAGGGTTTGACTGTAAAATTGCTGTGCAGGTGAATAAAGATATTAATCTTTGCCAGTCTGGCTTGCTGCAGGTTTTTTCTGAAGAAGTTGGAGAAACCCTTTTCATTTGGGTTATGTTTTAGTGGAGATTTTAAGCACACAGTAGTTTCCAATGTTAAAGGATTCAAATCTGTGATTCACCATATTGCTTTGCAACTTCTTTCACTATTTCCATTCTGAAAAAGTTCTTACCTCTCAAGGTTTTAGATGACTTATATTATTCCCATTTTTCTGTGGTTTTCTTTTTAATAGTTAATTCACTTTTTTCCAGTTCTAATTTACTTTGTGTATGTCTGTACTATTTTTTTTCCAAAATGCTTATAGTTTTTATGCTACTATAAATGGAGAGTGGATAATCTCACATTTTTCCATTGAACTGTAATGCTTTATTTTTTACCATATATTGAATTATTATATATAAGAATCAGAATTCTGCAAGAATATTACTTCTTCCTCTTTTGAAACCTTGCAGCATCACATACTTTGTTTTGTTTCTCTAAAAAATTGTCTTGTGCCCTGAGATTGTAACCTTTTCCAGGGCGTAGGGACTATATCCTTTTGAATCCTCTTATTTTTCATCCTGATATTTAGGCCTTAACTCACAGTATGTTGTTTGAGTTGGATTCGGATAACATACATCAAAACATACATGGATAGAGGAAGGGAAAGACAGGTGCAACAAAAAAATGCCTTCCCTGAAAGCAGAGTCAAGGCTGCTAGTTGAGTTCTGGCTGCTGATCTGCAGAACAGCTTAGAGTACCATCTTTGGGCTTCTAGAGAGACCTGCCTTTATCAGGTTGTCCTGAACAAACAGGGACCCAGGAGAACCTATGACCCTGAGCCTTTCCCAGCCCTCCCGTCACACTTAACTTGATCCTCCTCCCCCAGCCTTTCCATTTGAATCTAAATGGCAGTACCAGTTACCAGGCAGAGTCCTGAGGGAGCTCAGTGCAACACTGATACCCTCAAAGTCACCTCAATTGCTTCCCCAACCCCCACACTTTATGTAACTAGACTAAGAGATAATTCCACATCCATTAAACTTCATTTTTGGGCAATGGAAGTGCAGTGACAAACTGCTGCCCAAGTCCTGGAATAACAAACAGCTCTACCATTTCTTGTGCAGCTTTCATGAGCCATCAACTATTCAGTCTTTTGGTAGAGGCTTTTCTTTCTATAGACTTACATGCCTCAGCCATGTGTTATCTTAGGAAAGATATTTGTATATTTGTCATCCTTTCTGGCCAGAGGTACTTGAGCTGTTAATATTAGAACCAAATTCCTTCAAACTTCATAAACCTTGGTATAGAATTATACTAGATAGCCTCAATTCCTCTTATAAGAAATATGCTTGATATTCTAAGTCCCAAAAAGGATAATCCTCACTGGGACAGCTCAGGTAACATTGTGCTCCATCTCAATTTCATAAGGGATGACTGCAAATTGATGTCCTGCTCACTAAGGTTGTGTAGAGTGAGCCTGGGTTGAATAAGTGTAGCACATCCTTGATCTGCTCCTCTGCCCTTGGAACAAATTATCTTTAAAACGCTTGCAAACAGTACACTGGAATTTGGAAAAAGTGAAATGGCTTAGGAAAATTAGATTCTAGTGGGTTTGTATTTGAATCCTTTGTTGAGCGACAGACTTAGGCTAGTTATTTCATCTCTCGGAGCCTTGGTCTCTGCATCTGTTAAA
The DNA here is from genome assembly GCF_043159975.1 of Macaca nemestrina. Taxonomy (NCBI): domain Eukaryota; kingdom Metazoa; phylum Chordata; class Mammalia; order Primates; family Cercopithecidae; genus Macaca; species Macaca nemestrina. The sequence continues at coordinate 80,185,804 of NC_092125.1, forward strand.
AAGAATAATGGCTACCTTAATGGGTTGTTGTGAAAATTAGTCATATGTGTTTGAAGTGCCTGGCCTGTAGTAAGCTCTCAATATGATGTGGCTATTATTAGGTTTGGAGTAAGCAGGGTTTATTAGAGGTTCTTGGATGGTGTGGGCAGAGATCAGTGAGGATGAGTATCAAGTTCTTCCTGGTGTTCCCGAGGCCACTGCCAGAGTGAGGACACAGGATAGTATGGGCCATTAGGTTGCTCCAGCATTTGCATCTTTCTGGTGTTAGGAAGTGTATGACATTTGATGGTAAAGACCAGAAATTGTAGGCAACAGCTATGCTGGATAGCTGGGGTCTAGCCGGGTTTGTGGTCTTCCTACTCATCCCACCTTGCTCAGTGTGTCTCTCAAGGATTCTTCTCTCCAGGTGCAGTGCTGAGGGTCAAGGCTGGTTGCAATATGACAAGAAGAAGAAGCAGGCACATGTGGTCTTAGATGGCTATGGCCACCTGACAGAGTCTCGTGGGCCATTCCCAGAGAAAAGTAAAGGGGCAGCTCACATCTACCCACATTGAGGCCTGGTGCGTCCTTTGGTAGAGAGGTAGAGAGCCTTGTTCAGCCACTTGGCCTTATCTTTATTAATAGAAACTTTGGTAATATCATCTGGGAGGAAAAATAAAAATGCTAGCTGCAGAGGATATGTATTTTAAGATGATACAGTTTATATTTAGCGAGTGGGATTACACTCCTTGGGAGACATGAAAGAAGAGGAAGCGAGATTAGACCTGAGCATCTGGCCTGGGCAAATGTCATCTCCCAAAGTGGCCGTGCCCATGACAGGTTCACACCAGTGCAGAGTAGAGCTCTGAGGACTGTGCGACACCCACAGCTAACCCAACACCAGGTTTCTCTACTGCCCAAAGAGCTGAGGGGTGATAACCAAAGTCAGGGCTGCACCAGGGAGGGAGAGTGGGTCAGGCTATGGTACACATTCACGGGGCAAAATACCTGTGCACTTACCTAGGAGTGATTTTGGACAATGTGAAATAAACCGATGGATGTCAGGGCCTTCAGATATAGAGGTACAGATTATTATTCTATACCAAAGTGCTCTAAGAACTGACATCATTGTTTGAAGAAGAGCTGAGTGATGTGCAAATTTGGCATGCAACTATCACCCACCAATGAAGAAAGTGCAATCTGTTGTTGGATAACTTTTCAATTAAAACTTCCTTACTGTTTCCCCCAAAGTTGAATTACCACAAAAACAACAATGCTCACCCACATATTTTGAGCTGCTTTCCATTTATCTCATTTTATTCCCATAATATCCATGTAAAATTTGTTGAATAACCTTTGACACTTTAATATAAAAGTTATAATATAGTCATTGTAGAATTTTTTAATCTAAAAAATTATATTAAAATATAAAAAATCCCTTCCACTCAGAGAAAACCACTGTTAATATTTTAGTGAGTCTATTTTCAATATATTTTCATGCATATTTTAAGTAGTTGAGATATGATGCATAAAAGTTGTACACTACTTTTCAGCTAATATTCTCCTATAGATGTTTACCATGCAAAGAGCCTATGTATGCAAAATTTGAAAATATAATTTTAAAACTGCACAGTATTGCATTGAAGGATGTGCCATAACATTCTTAGTAAATTCTCAATTTCTGGAACTTACTGATCACCAACATTTTCTCTTACACTGTTTCCATGAAAACTTCTGTGGATACATCATGGTCTGAGGTGAGCTCTAGGAGCTTGCTTTTACAAATGAGAAAGCACAAGTACAGACACCTGGTCACCTCCTCCATGCATGCTTAGCCTGCAAAAGTGCAACAGCAATGAAAGCACAACTTTTTCTCATGCCTGAATCATTACAAAGAGGCAAAGGGAAGGAAGAATGTCAACCCAGCCAAGGGAATAAAACAATCAGAGAATTATAGACCCAAGTTTGTACCTGCAATCATATTCATAAGCTTACAACTAGATCAAAACTAAGTAAAACATTTCAGACCATTTTAGACCAGTGGTTACTAATCTGTTTATTAAAACTAAATAGTTAAGAGTTTATTAAAACTAAATCAATAGGGCTAAGATAGAGCCTGAAAATCTGTATTAAACAAAAGGAAGGAAGAAAAGAAAAGAAAAGAAAAGAAAAAAAAAGCAGATTGCCCTTTCCCTTTGCAGCAAACTTGCTAGCATTGCTTTGAAGTTACTTGGTAACTTCAAATTGTCAACTTTGAAAAGATGATTGCCAGGTTCTACTTGTCCCTCAGCCCTGGGATGGTCAATACAGCAAGGTCAATGTCACCAGGGCAGATGGGTCAGTGGGCCTCCCGTGGAGAGTGCTGAGGCTCCAGTGGGTCTCCTGCCAAAAGGAAGAGCCAGCAGATGGATGGAACATGCAGCAATCTGAACTCAGGTGTGGGCACATTCTCGGTAGCTCCTGTTGACCATATCCCAGAGGCCCTCTTGATGCCCATAGTTAGCATCCATTTTGTGTCAAGAATGTGGAAAAGAGCTGGCCCTGTAACCCCAGCTTACATAGAAATAAGCCAGTAAAATTTACCTGGAGACTACAACAAAATAGCTGAATATGGCTGGAGTTAAGCTTGGCAGCATCTCATTAGTGTGTTTTGGCGCCACACAGACAATTCCATGGTGAAAAGATTAGTGCATATGCTGGAAAATTTGGGTCAACCAGAAGCGTATAGTTTGGGAGAGTAGTGTTAGGGTCAACTTTTCTCACTTTTAAAGATGACATCAGAGTTTTCTGGGCTTATGTTCTCCTAATGACTTCCAGACTGAGCGTGCTCCATGTGCAGCCCGGAGGATGAAGCCTCCAGATGGTGCTAAGAAGCCCACCTGGGACTGACTCACCCAGCTGGATTTCCCTTCTCCTAACATCATGGTTTGTCATGAAAACAGGTCAGGTCTGCCTCTGAGGTTGTGCAGACAGCTGGTGGACGATTCAGGGAGCAGATCCCAGCTCATTCTCAATTCTCCTATCAGCTGGCCAGCTTGGGCCCTGAGATGGAATGACTGCTTGGTTTTGGGTGGCCATGAAAAGAAACAGATGCAATTCCCTCTTGCACAGTGAGGCTGTGCTGAGTGCTTAATGCATGGAAAGATCAGATGCCTCCAGGCAAAGTGTGATAGGCTTTTCTTGCCTGGAAATATATTGCCATGGCATCTGTAGTCACCCAACACCAATGGCATCCATCTAGAATAAGCAACGGAGATACTGCTGAGAGGTACAGTCCAGGAGGAAAGGGTGGCTTTCCCTTTTTTGGCATACCGTGAAAATGTCTATGATGTGACATCCCCACGAGGAGCCTCTCTTCTTGGGTGACAGGGAAGAGAACAGTGAGAACCAGTGAAAAAGGAAAATGGGAAGATGCATGCACCTGGGGGTAAAGGCCATATTGGAGTGGAATCATTGGGACACATGGTTACTACTGTTCTACCTTGCCTGAAAAAAATCCATCATGTCACCTGGCAGGTGCTTACTTGATACCTTGTGAAAACTTCTTTCCCCGTTGGTTTAAATAGCAGGCTTTCACCTAAAACCAATAGCGATAATAGGCTGGAATCCGTGGCTTACCGTTCTACTGGCAGGGGAGTCATCTCTGCATCCTCTTTCAGCCACATTGTATGTTTGCCATCATCTGTAGTTTTTATCTAACCCACCCCATGATCATGCCACATGCCCTATGGGCACTGAAGTTTTGCTGTGTGTTTAGGACCCTGACATTTTGTGTTTTTAGGACCTGGATTTTATTTTACTACCCTTTTCTCTGGTTCTAGGATTGTCCAATTTTGTCTCATTTTCTTCTTTCTCTCCATACTCCTCCTACCCCTAACTTCATTTTTTAAATCACCTCCAACACTCTCCTTGCTCACTTTTTACTCCAAGGACTTGTCTTTAAAATTCTAGTCTCCCTCTTTCTCCCTGTACTATCATGTTACGAGGTCGGAATTGTGCCAACCTACAGGAATGTTTTCACTTTAAAAGCCCATCATTGTGGGTGAAATAGACACTAACTACAAAGGCCAGACTTTTATACACACATGCACACACATATATACATACTGTTTCCAGGATATTGAATGTCTTGCAGCAACAAAATGCCACCGTTGCTATCATGAAACAGACTTGAGGAAGCCTAGAGGCAAAGGCAAACATTTCATACCCACATTATAATACTGTTCCTGGCTGACAGCCTGTTCCCCACTGACCTGGGGCTCATTCTCTAGCTGAACCATGGCCCATCACTGGGGCAGATTCTGATCAGCCAGGATGGTGGAAATTGACTAGTGGCCCATGAGTGGTTGGTCTCATCTGAGTCTGAGGAGGTGTTTCATTCTTGCTATACACAACTTAAAATCTGATAATTGTGAGATACTCATGAAGCAAGATGTTGCTTTGACACAGAAGGCAAAGTTTAAGAGCCTATTAAAGACCACACTCTATTAGTTCCTTAAATATGTCCTTATTCAAGTCACTATGGTACTTCTCTGGTATTATTCCTTATGAAGAGCTATTCATTGGGTCATATGGGGTAGAATATAGTATCAAATCATAACTTCTCCATGCCTCTGTTTCTTCATCAGAACAGAAATAAAAATAGTTTCTAATTCATATATTTGTTGTGATAATTAGATAAATTCAAACATAAATCCTAGAGTAGTGACTGGTAGGTAATAAGCCATAATATACACTAGCTGTTTTTATTAAATATGATAATGTGTTTATGGGTCTTGCTAATTTGACTATGGGATAAGTAGGTCAAAGAAACATTATCTATAAAAATGACCCTTTTCCCTCCATTTTATAGCTGGGGAATGGTCTGTTTAATGCTAACTAGGGCTACTTTCTTGTTGTTTGCACAACGAGAGCCAAGTGTCCATCACTCAGATAACAGCAGAGTGAGGATCTCTCCAAACTAGATAGATTTGAAATGGTTTCAAGAATTTGGGTTTCTTAGTCTAGGATAAAGAAGACTGGAGAGGAGATACGACCACTGTCTTGAAATATCAAAGGGCTGACATGGGGAGAAACAGTTATATCTATTTTGTTTGGATCTAGAGGACAGAACCATGACCAGCTGGGTAGAAGTTAAAGGGAGACTTGAACTTAACATAGGAAGAATTCTCTAATCATCAGCGTTATATAACAAGATATGGGCAGTTCATAAAGCCATCTCCACCAATGGAAGTGCTGTGTGACCATAAACATAGGACTTAAACTATCTGTACCTTGGTTTCTTCATCTGCAAAATGGGAAGAACAATACCTACTTTTGAGGGATGTTGCAGAGACTGAATAAATTTATATGTATACAGTCTTTCGAACAGTGCTGGGACACATTTGGCATTCTATGGATGTTAACCATTGTATAACTGACTTATAAAGGTGAAAAGGGGCAAGTGTTACTATCGTTTACAAGATGGAAATAAGATCAATTATCAAGCAACCTGGTTTACTCTTAGGTAACTGATCATTATGGCAATGGGAATTACCTAAGCTGTCTCTGGCATCATTGGTATATCCCTCAGCAAGGGTACTCTCTGCAGGCTCAATTCTTATTGGAATCAACTGTGTCGTATATATTTTTAGCTATCTCCACAATGCCCAGGCAGTGAGCCTTCAATAAATACATGTTGTCTAGACATACATAGTGGTACCTTCTCATAGAAAGAGTATTGATTTATGCTCTGTAATTAAGTATCTCTACATCCTTCTCTAATCAGGATCGGTGAAGTCACCGTCTAACTGCTTCCAGACAGTCATTTTAAATTTATTTCTATCTCAACAGTCTCTGCAATTTAACTTGATTAAATACAACACAGGTTTAATTGGAACTTAGCTGCAAATTAAGAGCAAAGAATCCATAGAATTGACTGCTCTTTAAATATAGTTTAGCTCAGTAAGCTAATAGTTCTTTTATGGAGATGCCACACTGAGTAGACATTAAATTGTGGTTCAAACAGCAAAACAAACAGATAGTGTGTGGGCCTCTGAGTATTTATTGTGATTATGCTATATGAGTAATAAGTAATATTTGAGGACATTAGTCATTATTGGCTTTGCATACTTCCTTTGCATGTGGCAGCCAGGATAAACAAGCCCTCGGATGCCCTCCTTTTTCTTGTGTGGGCTCATAAGTGAGGGCTAGGGGAGAGTTATTCCCTGTGTAGACATTTGGTACTGCTGATTTACATATATTTGCTGTTTTTGTAATCCAAAAATCTGGGGTGTTTATGGGTCTGAAATTCTGTGTGGCTCTGTGCCTGTAGAAGAGCTAGTAGAAAATGACACATTTGTCCGAGTTTCAGACTTACCATTATGAGACAGTTTGTCTTCTCCTGGGCAAGGACATAAAGATCTGCAGGGATTATAGTCACATAGCACTTGTGACAGATATATGGGTTGAAAAGAAGAGAGGCATTGTCTCCCCCTCTCCCATTTTCTTTGGAGTATGCTTTTTAATTGTTTTCCGTATATACTTTTGTGTAAGTTATGAGGACTTGCAGAAGTTTCTTCAGAAGACAGGCGATATGATCAGATTTGTCTTTCTGGAAAGTTAATGCTGGTAGCACAGGGAAGGCATGGCTAAAAAGAAGAATAAACTGGAGAAGAGAAATAAGTTAGGATCCTACTGAAAAAATTCAGGTATAAAATGAAGATGCTTTAATAATAATAATAATAACAACAACTGGGAATGGGAGAAACACCAAATTCCAGATACAGACCGAAAGTAGAAATGGTAGGATTTATTGGTCCATGAGCTGTGTGGGATGAAGAGGAGCTAAGGTTAATCTTAATGTTTGAGGACTGAGGGAATGATGACACTGCTAACTGGGATTTGGAAATGGGGAAAGAGAATAGGACTGGGGAATGATGCATTCAGTTTTGGACCTGCTGTGTTTGGGATTTACGTGCAGCTCTTTAAACATAGTTTGGATTCGCAAGCTCATAGTCAGATGAAGACATTTGGAAATATGGGTCTGGCACTTAAGCCATTTGTCACATCTGGCCTGGAGACTTGGAAGACATTTGAGCACAATATTACAATGTGCTCACTGGTTCCCAGCTTTCATTAAAAAGCATCTAAACAACTATATAAAATATAAAAATATTTCACTTCTTAATATAAGGTACCTGAGATCTGGAGAAAGTGACATTATTTTGTCCTTCATGTTTTTCACAGCTTAAGAATTTAAATAACGCCCAGGTAGAGTCTTCTCTGGTAGGTAGAATAACAGCTTCCCAAAGATGTCCATATCCTCATCTCTGGAACCTGTGAATACATTTCCTTACATAGGAAAAGGGACTTTAGAATTGTGATTTGAGTTAAAGACCTCGAGATGAGGAGATTATACTTGATTACCTGGGTCGGCACGATCTAATCACATTGGTCCTTAAAAGAAGAGAACCGGCCAGGTGTGGTGGCTCACGCCTGTAATCCCAGCACTTATGGAGGCTGAGGTGGGCGGATCACGAGGTCAGGAGATAGAGACTATCCTGGCCAACATGGTGAAACCCCGTCTCTACTACAAATACAAAAATTAGCAGGGCATGGTGGCGGGCGCCTGTAGTCCCAGCTACTCGGGAGGCTGAGGCAGGAGAAACGCTTGAACCAGAGAGGCAGCGGTCTCTGTAAGCCAAGATCGCGCCACTGCACTCCAGCCTGACAACAGAGTGAGACTCTGTCTCCAGAAAAAAAAAAAACCTTTCCCAGCTGTGGTCACAGGCAGATATGACTACAGAGGAATGCTCAAAGAACAGTGACAATGCTGGCCTTGGAGATGAAGGATGAAAGTCATGAGCCAAGGAATATAGGTGGCCTCTAGGAGCCAGAAAAGGTAAGGAAACAGATTTTTCACTAGAGCCCTCTGAAAGGGGCACAGTCCTGTGACGACTTGATGTTTGCCACCTAGACCTGTGTTAGGCCTCTAACCTAACAACTGTAAGATTAATTTGTGTTGTCAGGCCAGATCCCTATTAACTTTAATAGGGATGGCACCAGCTTCAAGAGGCTGAGGAAGAGACCTGGAGCCAGCAAATGAGACATAGGGTTTTATTTAGGGGCACTTACATACAGGGACGGTCCAGTGGTGGCAAACTGAATGGTAGAACCAAAGGCGCTTGCAAAAAGAATGCAGTTTATTTAGCACTTTCAGTTAGCACCCTCCTCTGGCCACCTCCATGTGGCAACCCTCATTTCTTAAGTTATTGCTATCAGGTGTGTCTATCATCCACCAGGTGTGCCTGCGACACAGGGGATGCCTAAGTTAACTGATTGCTGTCAGGTGTATCTACCATACATGTTTTAAACCACCACATCTGCACTAATAAATATATATATATAACTTTATATATATAAATATATATTTTATATATAAAATAATATACATAACTTTATATAAAATATATATATATATATTTTTTTTTTTGAGATGGAGTTTCGCTCTTGTTGCCCAGGCTGGAGCGCAGTGGTGTGACCTCGGCTCACTGCAACCTCCACCTTCCAAGTTCAAGCAATTCTCCTGCCTCAGCCTCTGGAGTAGCTGGGACTACAGACACACTCCGCCCTGCCTGGCTAATTTTTTGTATTTTTAGTGGAGATGGGGTTTCACCATGTCAGCCAAGCTGGTCTTGATCTCCTGACCTCACGTGATCCACCCACCTCAGCCTCCCAAAGTGCTGGGATTACAGGCATGAGCCACCACACCCAGCCCAATAATTTTTTTATAGCAGCAATAGAAAAGGAATACATCTTCTCAGTTAAAAAGTTTTAGTACTTGCTGCTAAGGAGAAATAATTTTTCTTTATCATCATCAATATTTATTAGCCTCTTGTCATCGAATGGTGTATATCCTATCTATCCTATCTGAACTTGGTTTCCTCCAATGCAAAGTGAGATGATGTTATTTGACCTAATGGGTATGTTTTAGGAATTTAAATGAGAGTCCACAAGTAAAACGTATATCATATATTACAACACGCTGGTGATGCATTAACTGCTGACAGTGAGATTTTCTTGTCCTAGTCGTTGCAGGTGTAAAGATAAGTGCTTTTATCTCAAAGACTTTCCACATTTTTGGGAGGAAGAACGACCATTGCTAGTAAAGATCCTGGCAGTTCTTTGCCTAATGGCAATTTCTGAAAAGAGTCACTGAAGATCTGATGGGGAGATGTCTCAGTCATGGATGACTTCAAGAAAGATAATTTTGGAGTGGACTTTGAAAGAAGATTGGGACTTCATCAGAAGAGAAGAGTGTGAGTAAGGACCCCAGGAGTCAGGCACCATTGTGAAAAACAGCCTAAGAAAAAACTGAAGAATACTTTTGGGCAATATAATTGGTATGAATCATAGTTGACCTTGACTGATGTTCTAAGTGTTCTAAGAACTTGAAAATGATAAGAGCAGAGGGTGTAAAAAAGTTTGCCTTCATTTTCCATGATTTCTTAGTTTTATGACACTTTTTGGTCATTTCATCAATTATTATTAAAACTCTCTGTTTGTTTGCATCACAGAGTTCATTCTTGGTTTTCCTCCCAGTTTTATTTGCAGAGTTCTCTTTCTCTACTGCCTCTTTAAAGGCTGACATTCCTTAGGTTTTACTTGGCCCTTTTTACCTTTTCTTTATGCTCTTCTTTGAGGATCTCAATCACTCTCCTTGTTTCAACACAACTTTTGTACCAGGATTCTCAATCTATGGCTAGAGGTTAGAGCTTACCAGAGTATCTTTTCTGTTTTGCCAATTGCCTGCTGGACATGTCTGCCTAATATCTGCTGAGGCCCTCGGGTTCTATCCATCCATGATTCTCTTTCCTTCAATCTGTTTTTCCTCTCTTGTTTGTTTACCTCCCATGGCTGAGTGGAAGCTGGTGGCATTTATTAAACCAGAAACCTTGAAGTTGACCTCAGTTCCTCTCTTTGTTTTATGTATTAATGCCAATCACACTCTAGGTCCTGTTGGTTCTGTTTTTGTTGTTGTTTTGTTAGTTGGTTTGTTTGTGTTTGAGACAGAGTCTTGCTCTGTCACCCAGGCGGGAGTGCAGTGGCGTGATCTTGGTTCACTGCAACATCCGCCTCCTAGGGTCAAGCAATTCTCCTGCCTCAGCCTCCCGAGTAGCTGGGACTACAGGCATGCACCACCATGACCGGCTAATTTTTGTATTTTTAGTAGAGACAGGGTTTCCCCACATTGACCAGGCTGGTCTGGAACTCCTGACCTCAGGTGATCCACCCACCTCGGCCTCCCAAAATGCTGGCATTACAGGCATAAGCCACCACGCCCAGCCTGATTCTGCTTTTCTTCACCTCCCTTATCCAGTCCCTTCTCTTGAAATCCACAGCTACCTTCTTGACTCAGGACTTAGTCATTTCTCACATGGACCACTGGGGTACAGGACTAATAGTCTTAAATCCACTGTCTGTCTTGCTCTTTTCAGGTATCTTCCAACCTACAAGTGTAGTAATCTATCAAAATAAAAAATGACGTATACTTTCCCCTCATAAAATCCATTTCTGGCACCCCGAGGCCTAAGCCTAAAGGCCTTTAGTGTGCCATGTAAGATCCTACATCATCTAGCCCTGTTCTAACTCTTTGGTCCCATCTCTCACCATCTTATCCTCAAGTCCTGTTAGGTGAAAAGTCCCTATAAATCTCAGGTCCTCCTCTGCATGGAGTGTCCTTGTCTGCCTTCTCTCTTACCCATACAGCTTTGTAAAGACTCAACTCAAATATTACCTCCACCATAAAGTCTCCCATGACTGCCCTAAATATAACTAGCCACTCTCTTCTTTGAGTTTTACACCTTAACCTTGTATACATTTCTGGCATATAACAGAATTTTCAGCATCTACATCACACTTAGTGGTTTACATGCCCTTCTTCCCCTTTTCTCTGTAAGCCTTTTGGAGGCAGAAACTCACTCTTCTTCATTTTGAAAACCCCAACAGAATATCTGGCACAGGGTTTGGGGCATCCATCAGGAAGAAAGAAAAATTAAAACAAAAAATAAGAAGGCAGAATGGAAGGACATAGGCAGAGTAGGAAGACAGGCAGGGAGTAGCTGTGTGGCAGCAGTTCTTGGAGTGACAGTGAAATGGAGATCGGGGAATCTCGTTAGGAGGTTAACCTGAGGGTACAGGTACACGAGGATGAGGCCTGGATGAGTTTCGTGGCAGAAGGAGTGGACAGAAAGCATAGGACATGAGGAGGACTGCAAAAAAAAAAAAAAAAAAAAAAGAAAGAAAGAAAAGAAAATGAAAAAGGACAGAACATAGGGCAGAGTGTCACCCTGCTAAGCCCCTGAGTGGGGATCTTTAAGCACAGAAGAACTCTATCTGAAAAATCATACCATGAACTCAGATTCCAATGTTCCACTGTGGGCTTCCCACTAGAACAATGCATGGATTTTTCAAACCATCAAAAGGTAATTTAAAACAGCAGAACCCATGCATTATTGCTTTGTGAGTCACAAGGCCCTTCATTAAAATACGTTTGTCACACATCTGGTCAGTATTTAGACAAAATGACTTTTGCATTTAGTATTAGGATTGAGATAACCATTTGCATGTAGGTTTTGGTAGTAGTTTGGATTTGTTTCTGGAAAAATCAACCAAGTCACAGTGTCAGAGGGACACAGAGAGCAATGCTTTCTGTTTCATTTATTGACCAAGGGCACTGCCATCCCAAGTCACAGCCTCTGGGCCACTCACACAGCTTAATTCTGAGAGACAGCCCTGCCACTGCCACTTACTGTCCACACCGAAGACTGCACAAGCCCAGGCCAGGCTCCTGGGGCATATGCTCCTCTGCCACAAAGATGGTGAACTCCATTTCCTCTCTGCCCCAAACCTGCAATCAGCAGGACTTCAAAGACCAGACTCCTGTGGTGCCTCCTCCCCCTTGAGGAAGCAGCAGTCCTCCAGTTCCATGGAAGTGTGTCTCACAGAAAATCCACCCTTGTGTTAGGAATTCAGGCTCCTCTCTGTTGTCACTGAAATGCCAGATAATACTGAAATGAGCCTTTGATAAGCCATGTTGAATCTGCCCCAGATAATCTACTAGAAGCATAAACAAGTAAGGGGCTTGAGGTGCAGGACACACAACTGGCCACCGCTGCCCTCTGGGCCACAGAGAGAGGGTTGAGCCTTCAACAATGACCCTGCCCATGGGCCAAGGCCACAGGAAGCTGAAGGTGATAACAGGAGCAGAGAACCGGCTTTTCTCTCTCCCATCTGGAAGCACCATCTCTCTCCTGAAACTCCCCCTGTCCTTGCCCCTCTGCTCTGCTGTCCCCATTCTGCCCCTGGCTTTTTTTTTTTTCTTTTTTTCTGGAAATGCTCTGCCATCATTTCCAGCTCTTATTACAGTTTGCTAGCTGGGTGACTGAGTAAGTTGCTTACATTGTTTGATAAGAAGATGAGGATAAATGTATTAACCTACTGGATTATTAGAAGGAATAAATAGCTACTGTTTTACAGATGAGCCTAGCTAGGTCAGAACCTGGCACACAGAGGATTTAATAAATACCATTTCTTTCTTGACTAGTATGTAGCACTGTGGTTAGGAGTGTGGACTCTGGATTGAGACAGCCTAAGTTAAAATCCAGCTCTGCTAAACTACTATAACTATGTGACTCCTTCTGTTCACCTCAGCCTTCTCCTCTATAAAATGGGGATAAGAATCACACCTACTTCAACAGGGTATTATAAGGATTAACTAGATTACTGAATGCAACCTGCTTAGAATAGTACTGGGTTATACAAAATCAGCATTGCAAAGCTTAGCTATTATTATTATTCTCCTCTTTACATAGGTATGATTCATTTAATCAATTTCATCGAGCCAATAGAACATTACTACATTCGTAGGAGGTACTCAATACCTCCCTGTGATTTAAATGAAAGAATGGAGGAAACTCTTTTCAACATTGGGGGTACTTTATAATGTATTTTATAAAATTGTCATTCAGACAGGAATTCTTTTCTGAGGGTCTTTTATATGCCACACACTGCGCTGGGTTCCAGGGACACTACCTCACAAAGCAGGCAAAGCCTCTGCTCCAAGACTCGCTATCTGGTTCTAGAAGTCTTCGCTATGCTGTAGTCTTGCTGCCTTGCTTAGCAAATGAGGACACCAAGGCCCGACCAAAACAAGGCATTTCTGCGAGGCAGTTACTTGTAGACATATCGTTTATTTTTAGGACTCATGTATCAAGACCTCATTTGGTTTGTTGAGTGTCTTGTTCCAACGCCGTTCATTTTTTTTTTTTTTTTTTTTTTTTTTGAGAAGGAGTATTGCTATGTCACCAGGCTGGAGAGCAGTGGCGTGACATCGGCTCACTGCAGCCTCTGACTCCCTGGTTCAAGGGATTCTCCTGCCTCAAAGTACCTGTGATTACAGGCACGCACTACCACGCCCAGCTAATTTTTGTATTTGTAGTAGAGATGGGGTTTCACCATGTTGGCCACGATTGTCTCGATCTCCTGACCTCACGATCCACCCACCTCAACCTCCCAAAGTGCTGGGATTACAGGTGTGAGCCACCGTGCCCGGCCTCTGATGCCCTTCTTTGTGAGGGGATCAATACAACCTGGTGGAAAGAGTTGGGCTCTCCAGTGAGACCAAACCTGGTTCTGCCAGGTACAAATTGTACCATTGTGCAACATACTTAAACTCTCGTGGCTTCAGTTCTTCATCTGTACAATGGAATAGCAGCCTCTGCTGTGTCAGTAAGAGTCTCTTTGTATTGCAGAGGCTACAGACTGAGAGCTGGGAGACTCACACATCTCACATGGTGTCTTTATCATGTTTAATTGATTGAATTCATGACAGACACTTAACATTTGGGAAATGTTCTATGAAACCTAGATTTCTGGCTTCTTTTGACAAGTCAGAAGGTCTGGCAGCAACACTGAGCTGGAGTGAACAGCTGCCTCTGGGATGGGACATGCATCTTTCAACGTGGCACAGTCCCTACCTTCCTCCATCCATTGCTTACACCTGGACTGCTCCATTCATTAACCCACTCTGTCGGCATAGAAGTTTATAGGGCCTGCTGTACGGATGATAGCTTTATAGGAGGATGTTATTGTAAACAATCAGAGTGTTTCTCTGGCTGGCGAATGCTCACTGAAATGTTTACCTGTGCTGTGGATATGCAGAGCATGCTTTCTCCAGACATCTTTCTCCTTTTAGCTTCATAGGAGATTTAGGCGGCATGGTAATGGTAAGAGAGAGATGTGGCAGTAGAGATGCATCAATGTAAATATAAAAGTAATAGAAATGCATCCATATAAGTATAAAAGCACATGACTGCAGCACCCATTAAGAAAAAAGAGAGGAGGGCAAGGGAAAGAAGAGCTCTACCTTGAGAAACCAGGGGCTGTTGAGATGCAGTGCACTGGCTGGGGCCTTGTGAGGAATGGCGGTTTGGCAGACCATTTATCTCCTTCCTTCCTTCCTGGGGCCAACATGAGTCTTACTTATAACTTAGCTCTCAGACTCCCTTCATGTTAGATCCACAACTGAGAAGGCTGCAGGGCTAAGAGTAGAAAGTAGCTTTCAAGGCATCTAGATTACAAAGCTGCATGGTGCAACAGAAAGAGCCCTAAACAAGGGGCCAGAAACTGGGAGCCAGTCCTCGTTCAGGCTCTTGATCTGTTAGGGATTGGTTGTGTCTCCTTTGTAAGTCATGTAGCATGAGTTAGGGTGTTTATATCCACCTGCCTTAGGAGAGGCTGTTATGAGCATCTGATAAGATAACTGATCTCTCTCTCTCTCTCTCTCTCTCTATATATATATATATACACACACATACACACACACACACACACACATATATGTATATGTACACATACACATATATATCTATATATACACATATATACAGAGAGAGCTATATATATATAGAGAGAGAGAGAGAGATCAGTTATGCACTGGTGTATCTATCTATATATCATTAGCATCTAAACTTATGAATACTCATACACACATATAATGCACCCTGGAGAGTATACAAAGTATATGAGAGTTGTTAGAGATGTAATTGTCTATGAGGATCCATGCTGACCAGACAGAACTCTGGGTCCAGGGCCATGAGGTGAGGGAGGGTGTTGGGGCTCATTACTGCAGCGTCTGCACAGAAGCCAGGGATTTGTGCTGGAGGTAATCAGGGCAGAACTTTATTACCCCGGTAAAAGATGCAATATTAATAGCCAAAAAATAATTTTAAGGAAATGCATTTATTGAGTCCATATAAGGTATTTGGAGGATGAAGGTACCTGAAACCATTCATATGAGGAACATATGAACAATGATGTGTAGCCTGAAAAAGGGAAGAAGAAGGGAAAGATAACCTGAGGCTGTCTTTAAACATGACTCGGCCGGGCGCGGTGGCTCAAGCTTGTAATCCCAGCACTTTGGGAGGCCGAGACGGGTGGATCACGAGGTCAGGAGATCGAGACCAACCTGGTGAACATGGTGAAACCCCGTCTCTACTAAAAAATACAAAAAAAAAAACTAGCCGGGCGAGGTGGCGGCGCCTGTAGTCCCAGCTACTCGGGAGGCTGAGGCAGGAGAATGGCGTGAACCCGGGAGGCGGAGCTTGCAGTGAGCTGAGATCCGGCCACTGCAACTCCAGCCAGGGAGACAGAGCGAGACTCCGTCTCAAAAAAAAAAAAAAAAAAAAAAAAAAACATGACTCATGTCATGTGGAAGAAGAATTTGACTCAGCTAGCCACAGAAGGAAATTAAGATCAATAGCAGAAATTACAAGTGTGCTGATTTTTCTCATTTATTAATTTATTTTTTTCATCTATCTAAAATAGCAATTAAGCAGGCAAACTCAAAGCTACATACTTGCGTTAAGTCTCTACATTGTCATTAGCTAGTATGTGACCTTAGGCAATTTGTTTAGTCTCTGAGTCTCTTTGTTCAATTCTGTTAAAATAGAGATAAAAATAATACCTATCCCAAGGGCTATTTTGAAAATTAAACGAATCAATGCAGGGATGGCTATTGGTATAGGGTTTGGCATATACTAAGCACACAATAACTGTTAGCTATTATTATTCAATAAGCACTTACTATGTGCCAGGTTCTGTACTAGATGTTGGGCTTACAAAGGTAAATAGGATGCAGTCACTCTTCAGGAACTTTCTAATCTAAAATTAAATCAATATCTGCAAGAAAAATCCTGAGAAAGAAATGTCTGCATGTGGAGAAGGATCCGTTTCCCATCAGCAGCTGTTCTCACAGAAAGGCTGATCAACTGCTTGGGAAGATGGAACAGAAGGAACTCAAGCTTCAGAATGTTTCTGGGATTGGATCATCTTTAAGATGTCTTCTAATGTCAAATCTCTAGCTCTAAATTTCTTCTCAGAAATTTCTTCGCCCTCAACTGAAGTCCAAGTCGAAGCCTGAAAGGGGAACAGAGCTTGTATTCCTGACCATGCTGTAATCACCAAGTCTTGTCCTGTGCTTTGGTCCCATGTCTCAAGGCAGTGACCTCTCTGTCAGGCAGGGGCCAGCCACAACTCCTCTTATCCTACTGAGTACATGAGGGGCTGCAAGAGCCTCTGAAATGGTCTTGACCCTGTCTACAATATTTCATACCTGCCACTCACTGAGGTTTTGTTTACTCTAAAATTATGGGGAGGGTGACATTGTGCTTGGAGCATTTGATGAATATATTCCCTGAACCCTCACCCAACAAAAACTCACTTTGGAAACAGAGCCTGAATTTAGGAATGTGGCTTGATTATGGGTTGCAGCCGGGCTTGCAGTTTTGCCTCTTCTCTGTGATCCATCCTTGGAAGCTAGGACCAACAGCATAACACTGACTTAGACCAGCAAGAAAACTGTTCAAAAAAGCTACCTTTTAGTCCATCAACCTGCCAATGCCCTCAGCACTAACAAATAGCTAACCTTTCAAAATAGGCAGAAAAGAGTCGTCCCCTTTCCTTTCATTAGCTGTCCAAGAATTCAGAAATACACAAACTAGAATAAAAAATACATGAAAGCTTTTTGTATTTAATTTGTAATTTATAATAAGTTTATTTTTAATTAATGTAATTAGCCTAATTGTGTATTTCATGTCCACAAAAATCTTCAGTATTGGTATGCTTGAGTTTCCAATCCTATTAACAAACCTTTTAATCCATACAGACCAAATCAAATAATTTAGTATTTATTTCAACATTATCCTTTAGTGTTCTTCATGCTTTGTGAATGTTGGTCTCAACTGAATGAGATGAGAATAGTGTTTTAAAAGTGGGAATCATACATTATCCCTTGAAATTCATTTCATCTTTATTGTAGTAATAACTAAAAATTATTGACTACATTTTAGTGGAACCAGGAACTGAGCTAAGAGCTTTACATACATTTTCTTATTTTAATTCTTACCCTAATTGGTAAAATAGTTACTATTGTATCCATTTTACAAAGAAAGAAGCTGGAGCTCATAGAAGCTAAGTATCTTGGCCAACTTTAAGAATACTAGTAAATTACAAAACTGGAACCCAAACCCAGATCTGTGGGATTCAAATGCCCATCCACCTACTCCGTTAGGCTGCCTCCAGCCTGGGCTGGACACAAAGTAAATTTTTCATAAATAATGAAATGATAACGACTTAGGCAGTTTTCTTGCAAGAAAGGCTACTATGATCCACTCCACTGGATATCTGTATATTGAGCAGGTTAAAATAGGCAAGAGGAGTCTTTGTGATTCTATTTCTTGGAAGTCCAAGATTTAGATAGAAAAAAATATGAGATCATTATGTATGAAGAATCTTCATTTAGGAAAGGTTATACATTGGATAAAATAAAAATAAATGTTTACCCAATTAAAAATGGTCTTGGTTTAGAAAGGCTGAGCTTTGAATGCAATGTGTTGGAATATATTTGGGGTTTCGGTGTGGTGAGGTGGTGATGGTGGGGAAATATATTTACAAAATAAACTTCTTAAGTTAATATGGATTCTATTATCTGTTGTCCGTCTTTTTTTTTTTTTTTTTTTTCAAAAAAAAAAATTAAAAACTGAAAATAGGCCCACAGACTGTTCTATTCTGCCTTGAACTTTAGGGGCGAATTGTAAGCATACTTTGAATATATTTTAGTCAGGGCCTATGAAATATGGCCAAGTTCATGATACTCTGAGGCTAAAAGTATATTGCCTTATCTCCCCCTCATGCCAAATGAACAGAAAATAGACCGGTTCTTTTTTTAGCTTTTTATTTTGGATTTGTTGAATTGGCTTATTTTCAAATCTTGCAAGCAATACTTTTTACATTATTTTTGAAACCTCTTGTTAAAGAGGTTTCACCACTTAAAAATGAAATTTTGGGAGGGACAGGAAAATGCAAAAACATTATTCTTGACTTTTAGGTTTTCAGAGTTTCTGGTGCTGGTGTCCAGCCTGCTCTGAAGGGTCATGGGATCCTCTGTATTATAGTCACTTTGGGAGCAGTGGCCACAACAAGCACAAAAATGTAAATCCCTAGAGTAAGGGGAAATTGATGGGTGCTTCACTGAAAAATAAATAAATATATATATATATATATATATATATATATATATATATATATATATATGAGGAAACAGGAAAAAGAAATGTTAGAAACAGTCAAAGTTTTAAAAAGATAGAGTCAAAAAAAAAAAAAGAAAGAAAAAGAAAAATGGGGTGGGGAGAAGGAAAGTATCAAAAGCTTTGCCATCACCTGCCCACTGCAGTGAGGATAAAATGTGGGGGAGATAGGGTGGTGGGGAACTATGCTTGAATTTGGGGCTGAATCTTATGCAGACTTATCACATTCCGGGCATGTGAAAAGGTGGCTGAGACTAAATCTTCCCATCCTAATGCTATGTAAAGATCTAGTAGCTCTCCTACCAACTGTAAAATGCCTGGGAGAAGACTTCAACATAACAGTGCAGTAGAGCCTGGAGATTTTATATGTAATATTCAGTTCTGGTTGAAAAGCAAAGTAGCATAATAGGTAGAAGACATTTTGCTGAGGAACGAATCTTAACTGGAGGTTCGAAGTTGGCAGACAAAAATTTATTCATTCACTCATTCATTCATTTGAAAAACATTTATTGACTATCCAGTAGCTCTCATGTCATAAGCCAGGCACTGAGATTATATCTACGAGTAATATTTAGTCTAGGTAGTCAAGAAGCTTCCCTTCTGCACAAGGGGAAGCATCAATATATGGGCACTGATTATGCAAAGTGATAAGATGTAGGATAAAAGTATAAAGTTCTAAGAATACACTTGGGAGGGTAATAAATGCAGTTGTGAGGGTCACCTAGAGACTGAGGTGGCATGTTTGATGTCAGCAACACATCTCGATAAAACTCTGTTGTTCTCTAAGGTTAACAGGTGTGCAATGAAGTAATTTTAAAAATTGTATATGTGCGTGTGTTTATGCATGTAAAGTGACCTCAAACAGAAAGACAGCTAGTGAGATTGTGGTATTTAAATATTTGGTGATTTTATAGTTCTCTTTATATATCTTTATAAATTTCACATGTTTACTGTGAAACTATGAGGAAAGAATTAACACCGCAGAACCGGGTGCTCAGTCATTGCATGTCCCTAGAGGGCCTAAAACCATGATTCACACTTGGCTAGCCCCTGGTGTTTTCATATTGTGTATGCCTGGAGAAGGGGGCATGCTGTACATGTCAAGATTTGTCATTGTTGTTTACCAAGATTCATGACGTACCTGGTTTCATTTTGGGTCCCGAGTTTTGATTACTATGACTGGTCACATACAAGTGTGTCCCTACATTATCAGCGCCCCCTAAAAGCCTCAGTCCCTGAAACTAGAATGGACTTCCCTAGATAGAGACACTCTGCACATGCACCTATAATTTATTTCTAGAGAAAAAGCATGTTTTGTGTAGCCCCACATGGTCAAGGATTCAGAAGCCTATGTCTGACCTCTGTAGACTCTACTCAATGCATATCCTTCTCCTGCTGCTATAATAAACCTTAGCTATAAATATAATGAGTCCTTCTAGTGAATCATGGAACTCAAGTTGGTCTTGTGATCCCTGAAACAGTGACCCAAAAGATATATTGGGCAGCCATTATGAACCAGAGAGTCAGTATGGTAGTCACTGTAGGATAAGGAAAGATGAAGGTGTTAGATGACACTGTATTTTATTACTCTCATCTAAGGTAGCGTAAAACTCTTACTTGTTTTAAGAAAAATTCAATCTGCTTTAAACCCTCACTGGTCAAGGTAACTGCAAAAGTATAATGTTTATCATGACATGTTTAGGGAAGGCTGTTTTTTTCTTTTAGAGCCATGTAAGAATCTTGGAGGCCTTACCTAGTCCAGGTTTCTAGAAAGGGCCTTTGGCCTTTAGTCCACATTGGTTATTGATGACCTGCTTATTGTCCTTTGAAGGTGAACAGCTCTGCTGTTGTCTGCCTAATTAGGGAATAGGAATGTCTGCCCAGATAGTGACCAACCTCCCAAAGTGACCAAGAAACCATTTCCATCTGAGAGCCTGACCTCCCTTCAGAATCTTTCATGGAAGCCAGGTGCTAGGTCCTACTACTTAACAGAAACTATAGAACCATACCTCTTCTCAAGAAAAGCATTTCCCTTCTCATGCAAGAATATTCTATTCATTCAAAACCTTGGATCCCCTGTGCTCTGAAAAATTTTCCTCTAATTTGTACAGATGAGATTTGCTGTCAGAAAACTGCTTAGAGGTCATCTTCTGGGAGTCTGGCAACATCTGCTTTGGGCCCTCTACCACAAAAGCCACTAATAACTATTCAGTCAAGACAGTGTATACAAAGGTTTGGGTCTCTTCTTAGAATGTAAAGCGGGGAAAACATACATCAGCAAGAAAAACACAGACCATTAATCTTGCTACAAATTACCTTGTTACATTAGGAAGACTCATTCTTTACCTAATAATGGCAATTAGTCTAGTAGATAAATTGCCATATGTATTAGGATTCTCCAGAGGAACATAACCAACAGGACACACACACACACACACACACACACACACACACAGACACACACATGCACTAAGGAATTGGCTCACACGATTCTGGAGGTTAAGAAGTCCCACAGTATGCCGTCTGCAAGCTGGAGACTCAGGAAAGTTGGTGATATAATTCAGTCTTAGAAGGCCTGAGGACCAGGAGAGCCAATGATGTAAATTACAGTCCCAGGGTAAAAGAAGAGGATATGAAATGTCCCAGCTCAAAGAGTGAGGCAGGAATAAAAGGGTAAATTCCTCCTACATCTACCTTTTGTTCTACTTAAGTCCATAACAAATTGCATGATGCCCAACCACATTGGGAAATCAGTCTACTTTACTAAATGTTTTCAATGAAATGCTAATCTCATCCAGACACAACCTCACAGACACACCCAGAGACAATGCTTAATCTGAGCGCTTCATGGCCCACTTAAACTAACACAAAATAAATCATCACATTATGGTACAAAATAAAGTATTGCAAGCCTTATAATAAATATGTATGAAACAGCATGTGAGAGTGAAGAGATTGGGGAGACAATGTAGAGGCGCTGATGGGCCTCCATGGGTGAGTTGGACTTTCACCAAGAGAGGCCACTCACTGTCCTTGTCCAGATTCAGCCAAGAGTCCACAGTTCAACAACAGTACCAGAAACATAACTACCATCAATTAAAGCCAAAGGTCTATTTCCACAAAACGAGGACCTAGAAGAATATCTTTTTGAAGTGGAATCATAGAAAGAATGCTAATCAGTTGGGCTTTATCTTTACTGTGGACATAATTTTTTTTAAAAAAGGAAAAAAGAATAACTTGTATGGGGTAGGAAGGAGCTTTTCTCCCTTGATATCAGTATTACTGGCTCTCTGAAGAGTCGGTGGGAACCATTACCACCATTCCTTGGAGGTCTGTAAGACTAACATGGCTACCATGGGCTTCTGGCAGAGCGAAAAAGACACCAACTTCAGGGTCTGAGAAAACTTCACCCCTGCTGAGTGGCTTTGGGAAAGTGTCACCCCCTGATCCTGTGGTTCTCACAAAAAACAAATACATTATACCTATTTTTCAGGATACTTGTGAGGTTTAGAAATAATATCTGTCACATAGTAGGCACTCAATAAGTGATAGATAACATAATTTTTCTCTTCTAGATGACAAAGGCAACTTCTTGTCAGGGACCAGAGCACTGAGCTAAGAAATTTCCAAGAATCTCCTCCAGGCCCAAGATTTTAGCCACTAGTGAAACTGATCTTCTGCTTGGACACAATCCAAACTCCTGCAGGCAGCTTGAGTGCAGTGAAGCCTCTCTACTGGCCCACACTCTCTTTAGCCACCCCACTCCAGGTAGCTAGCCTGAGTCTCCTTACACACCTCCTCTAGCCTTTTTCCTCTTCACTCCACTATTTGAGTCCAATTTCCCCTGAAAAAGTATTCACTGAAATAGGTGACATTGGTCCAATTTCATTAATTGATCTGTGTCAATGTTCTAATGAGTGATACTGAGTGACCTGCTCAGGTAGGTGAACATCAAGTCATGGAACACTAGTAACTCCGCATCCCAGGTAGTAAAAACAAGCACAATGCCAAAAGACCTCTTCAATCTAGAAGATCTTCTATAGACCAGGGAAGAGGTTTTGTGGGAAATTTGGGGACCCATGGACATGCTTAACTTAGGACACTTCAGGATGCTTCTGTTGTATCTACCTGGAGAGATCAACCTGGAAAACATTCCTGCTGCTTTACCAGGACTACCAGCCAGCAGCTGTGGAGGAGAGTGCTCCAAGTCGTACCACGGTCAGGCCAGATGGAGAGGCCCAGAATCTTCATTCTGAAACCACTTTCTTAGTTCTAGGAATTTAAACTTTTGAAAAGATAGAGTTTAGCGACACTCTGGGAATTATCTAAGTTCATCACTTTATTTTTTGTGAAGCTGATGCTTGCATAAATGAGATGATTGTTAGGCACTAGAATTAGTTAGGGTTGAGTTGAATTTGAAACCCAGCTTTTCTAGCATCTAAACCAGAATTCCCTGTGCTAGTTTATATGCGTATATACATAGATACATATATGCATATATATCTCTTCATATATGTATATATACATATATATACCTATATCTTCATATACATATATATAAAGATATGTATATGCGTGTGTGTGTGTGTATATATATATATACACCTTGTTATATATAAACTTTTGTATATCTTACCTGTTCTAGAAAAGTCTCTGGTGGTGATGGACCAAAAGATCAAATCTGTAAATTATATTCCATTACCAAGAATCTAGGTGATTAACTGCCTAGAGCTCAGTCTGCCCAACTGTAAAATGAGCAGAATATTCCCTGCATTGTCCTATGTTGCTAGGCTGTTACAAGAATAGATAGGGATATCTTGCCCACAAAAAATGCTGAAAAAAAAATTGGTTAAAGAAGGAAAGAGTTCAGAAAGTCAAAGTTCACACAAACACAAGTTAGTAGAATTGATCACCATTCTCAGATTCAGAAGCTATTGGTGGTGTTCTCCCTACCTTCAAGATTGGGAAAGCATTAGCCTTTATAGTAACATTAGACAACAGAGTGGCTTACTATTGGAGCTGGCAACCTGCATGCTGCTACAAACAGACCACTGAGACAGGCAACCTCCACACCTTCTACCAACTGCTCATGGGCTGTTGCTTAAACAACCCCACATCCTGGACCCAAGCTCCTAAACAGACTAAGAAAAATAGCAGTGCACTGAAAGTGGAGTAGACACAGGCAGAAAGAACAAGCAGTCCACCCAAAACGATGACCCTAAAGAAATGGAGTGCCTGAATGAGTGGGACTGATGTCAATTCGGGAAAGGGATAGGGAAAGAGAGGGGGAGAGAAAAAGGGGGAGGAAGGGGGGTGTGAAAGAAAGGGAAGGACGGAGGAATAAAAAGAATATGAGAATTTAGGAGAGTCACATATATATTTGAGACTCAAAGTGGTGACACAGAAGATCAAGTTTAAGGAATACTCTAAAGACCACAACAAATATCCAGATCTTACCATTGTTAGTACAAGGGGCCTGAAATACAATTCAATTGGGGTAAGATTGCACACAGGAGGCTATATCTGCTGTGCAGCTCCCCAAAACTTTAGCCACTGTGACTCATCCCAAGGGGAAGAGTTTTGGCCACCTGAGTTCCTGACTTGGATTCTGACGGTGGCTTTTAGCCTTTGCATCATCCTGCATCTTAAGGATTGCTCTGTCTCTCTCTCCTTCTCTGTCCTGCGTGAGCAAGCTGCTGGCATCTCCTGTCGGCCACAGGATCTGTGTTGACAAGGCCAGGAAATGTGTGGGAAGGGGTAGGTTGGGGGGAGATTCCTAGGCAGCGTTCCTCTAGGAACATTCTTCTCTAGGAATTCTCTTATCAGATCAGCATCCGTTGCCTGTCCACTGGGTCATAAGCTTTCTTTATGTACGTTCAGTTGTTAAATCTACAACAATTCTCGTCCCCCCACAGACCTTCACTCCTGCTCAAGGGAAGGGTCAGGGTATGTGTGTGTGTTGTGAGCAAACTCCTTCATTGCCATGGATCTGGCAGAGGCACAAGCCAGCCCCATTCCAGGACCATGTGACACCAGCTGGGTTACTCACTTGGTTGCCCTCCAGCAGGGGCAACCGGGGACACCTCCCTAGAGTGACTACAGCGTTTATCCCTGGGATGACTCAGCCCAAGCCTCCCTCTGCCCAAAAAGGGAATCTGAGGCTGGAGCTGGAGATGGGGCCTGTTGATTAGCCCCATCTATGGTTGGGAGAGCACAGAAACTACCTCTCACCTGGGAAACATGAGGGACAGAGTGAGTAAAGCTCAGGTCAGTGGCTCAGAAACTCAGAGTGAAACTTAAGTTTATTTGAGAAACTCGAGTGACAGGTGGAACTTTGCTTCCAGAACCCCAAGGAAGATCCTACTCAGCTGCCTAATGATAACATTTTCATCAGATTTCCATTCATTTCATCTCACTGACTTCACGCTCACCTTTATTTTGTTTTCGTCATTTCTGGAGTGGGTCAATTACTTAACCCTGAATAGAGACGTGATATAGCAGAGTCTTAGGGTGGGTTCTGGCTGATTCCTCATAAAGAATAAGATTCTATTTCCTTTGTCCTGAACAGGGTAATCTCTTCAGATTACAAAGTTGTACCTACCTAGTACTGTTTGTTGATATTTCTGTTGTTTATAAACACTGGTCTCATCTCTCCAAGAGCATAATACACTCCTCAAAAGCACTCACTTCCCTTATAGTTCTAATTCTTCATGACACTCTCTAAGAAGCACATGTGGATACTTAACACTTGTTACTTGATTGTTCTCAATCTTAAATACCTGAGAGAGAAGGCATTTCCACAACCTTACCAGTCGCTAAATCCAAGATCTAAATTCATTGAGATCAAGTTTTTAACAGCAAAATTAAAGTCCTTTTACTTATCATATTTTACACCATTTCACCAACATCTGTAGTTTAATTGGTTAATTTCCATCTGTTGGCCTCCTAGTTAACTCTGAGGCGTTCCCCTGATGTTACTATTATAATTGTTCCTGGAGGTCTACGATAAAAAACAGTGGTTATTTGTAGAGGCTTAATCACACACAAAGTGATTTCACAGGCATTTCTACTTAGAGCATCACCCTCTGTGGTGGCTATAATTGCACTTCTCAGGTCTCCAACATCAGGAGCAACATCAGGGAACATAATTAACTCAGCGCAGACGGGCTGTAAACTCCATCATGTGTTTGTGATGTGGTCTGATGGCCCTTTCAGCCTCTCCACGCTCCTGGGCTATTTTGTCTCACAGGTGTTTCCTCTAACAAAATGTTCTCGCACACATTCTGTCTTCACATCTGTTTTTCTGAGAACCCACTCCCTCGAACCTGGCTTGACGAGCCCCTTCTCTGGGTCTCTAGAGCACCCTGGATCTGTCTCCATCAGATAATTCTGTATGCCACATTACACTGTCTGTCTCCATATCAGACCTGGATCCACAACTGTACTGTAATGAGGTGAGTGCTACCCATGCTGGGAGAGGGCGATTCACCTCACTGGTGAGTTCAAGCATGAGCGTGGAGGTCAAAGAGGGTTTCAGCAACAAGGTACCTTCACCTGTGCCTGGAAGGATGGGTAGGATCCAGGTAAGGAGGATGGGAGCCAGCATTCGATGCAGAGGGAACAGTGTGAGAAGGAGAATGGGCTTAGGAGCCTGATCAATATGCTGGTGTGGCTGGAACCTGTCTAGAAATGTGGCATCTTGGTGGTGATTGCCACACTGAATAGTTTTAACTTTATGTTGTACGTAGTGCTTCTCAACCAACGTTTCAAAAATCTGCCTTCACACAGTGTAATCAAGTAACTCTTCCCTATTATGTAATGATTCTCAGGTTGGTGGGGTGTCCCCTAAGAATTACTCTGCCTTGTACTGCCCAGGACCATCCCAATAGCCCTATGTGGCTAAATAAACTTTAAATTCATTCAAATGAAAATCAAATTAAACTTTCAGATTTTCAGTCACCCTGGACACATTTCAAGGGTTCAGGAACCACATGTGGCTCAGCTCCCCTGTATAGAACAGCACAGAGGGAAGTGGAGGAGGTAGGGATGAGGAAGGCCAGGAAAGGTGGTTTCCAGAGAGGCAAAGAGACTGTGGTGTGTCACACAGCTGACAGTGAAAGAGCAGAGCTTGAAGCCCAAATCTTGTTAGTCTTAACCAAGAGTTATTTCCACTGGATTTTTCTATTTTTTCCCAACTTCCTGGAGCTGGTTGGTAGGAAGTCTCATTCATGTCCAGATCCTAACCTATGGGTGCTGGAAGTGAAATAAAGTACAAAGCATCCAGGACCTAAATTGAGATTATTTAGATTTGAATCCAGTGCTGTCATTTAGGAGGTGCAGGGCTTGGGCAAGCCAAGCCCATGCACACATGTGCTTGGAACTTTTATTAAGCACCCTCATGGACATCCTTCCATGTCAAGACATCAGATTTTTCTCATTTTTCAAGATACATAGCATTTTATAGTTCTAGTACATAATGAATTATTTGGATATTCCCCACTTCATAGATACTAAGTTTTCTCCCTACCTTTTTAAATTTCAAATACTGCAAAGGAACTCATGTTGAGCTTTTGATTTTGTACAAACATAGTTCAAGCATAAATCCTAGAAGTGTGATTGCTAGGTTAAAAAGCAGTCATTGCCAAAATGTTCTCCAAAAAGGGGGCAGCAGTTCTCCTAATAATGCATTATACTCCCTATAATGCAAAAAACTGCCAATTTTCCATGGCCTTCTCAATACTGGTCTCCCTTCTTTTTTAATTAACTCACTTAATGGATACTTTAAAATGTGTTGCAATCTTTCAAATACTATGCAAATGTAAGGTGTTATGGCCAATAACCTTTTCTAGAAGGCCCCATATCAAAAAGTGGACATCCAAGCCCTTGGGGGAGCTTGTATCATCCAGAAGTTTTTACTATATGTTCTTTCATTTTCTGGAAATAATGTTTTTGGCCTTGGATCCTAATTTTTTAGGCCAAAATGTCAGTTTTCCAGGATGATGGGGTTGTAAATAATGAATAAGAGAAACCCTCCAGCAAAAGCAGCTATCACCATTCTTAGAGTTTTGCTGGCAAAATAATTGAATTTGATAGCAGATAGGGCCACTTGTGCCACCCAAAATTTTTTACTGAGCCAGCCTGGCAGGGAATGATTTGTCAGGTCTTTCGTTTACTGTTTCCAAAGTCTTTATTTTATCTACTTTCTTTTTCAAGCCTTTTTATTTTTACTACTCATTTGGAAACTGTAAAATTGAGGCTTCAGCATCTACTCACTTTTATTTATTTATTTATTTTAAGAAGCACAGGCCTAGTGCAGTGGACTGCAGGGGTCTCCCATGTTGATTTTGAAAACAAAGGAAGTCTGACCCTAAGCTCCTTTTTCCTTCCTATAGAATCCATCCACCCCAACATCACCACTTGGTAAACTCCTAGTCCTCCTTCCAGAACCTAAGGACCATCTTTCAAGTCAGTTCTTTTGTAGAGCCTTACCTGCTCTGTCTTCCCACACATTTCATTTTTACCTCTAAGCAATTATGTATTTCCCAATAATTTCCTTGTTTGCATCTTTCCCCATGCCTGTCTCCCAGCTATGAATTACTTGGGCTGAACCTGGGCCTCATTTATCTTTATATCTCTAGTTGGTAGTGCTTGGTAAGTTTGTCGAATAAACATTTCTTCATTTTGAATCCTTGCCTGGGTTGGACATAAAACAATAATAACACTCTTAGAATATGTAGCATAAAGACCAGCACTCCCCAAATATTCCACAAGCTCCCTCATGCTTCTCAGCCTCCCTTGTATTTATGGTAGGGTTATGTGACTAATTCTGGTTCATAGGCAGGCGTGTGAGTGAAGTAATCCTTGGCACTTTCTGTCTGAGGTAGGAAAGAAGGGTGGTGAGTTCCATACATGCCCTCTCTCTTGCCACTATGCCTGGAAACAAAGAACTCTGAAACAGCCAAGGTGCAAGATGGAAACAGCCTAAATGTCTCATCACTGTTGAAGAGTAGCCACCAAGGAGAGCAGTCTAACCTGCATCAGACCATTCAGAAAGTGAGGAATAGCCTTTGGGATTTGGGAGTTTATTGTCACAGCAAAACTTAGCCTACCCTAACACAGCATGTGAATTTCATGAGTTGAAAATTATGTAGAAAGGAAGCTCCTAAAATATGACAATGTCATTTGATCATGAAACCTTTAACCTTCATCCCCTAGGACAAGTGAGGGTTGGTACTATAGATTTTATGACTTCAAAGCAGATTATTTTCTCAAAAGAGCACAGCCATTCCTATTTTATTGACAGAGATTCCAAGGCTTGGAGAAGTGAAAGCACTGGTTTCTGGAATTATGGGTGAGATTAGCATGAGAACACAGACCCAAATTTCTGAACCCCCTGCCTAGATAGAAGTGCTCATCCCACAACATCAGTGTCCTCTGGGGTGAGTATTCTAGGAATAATATTGACCTACTTAGAAATGGGACAGATTTTACATCTCTAAAGCTAACTCCACTGAAGAGTATCTGTTTCGAAGCAACATGGTGGTAAAAAGGTTAACACTAAATTTGAAGTTTATTTCTAGGCAGACATCCTGAGCCCTGGGGGAAAGATTGCAGCTGCCCTGTGGCCCAGATAATGCAATATCAGGGTGAACAAGGACATCTTAGAACATTCTGTTCTCCTCCCCCGAGACCAATTAAAATCTGTAGGCATCTTTCTGTTGACCAGGCTGACTGACTAATTGAATCAGAATTATGACATTTTCACCAGCTTTCTCTTACCCTCTCTGCCTTGTCAGCAGACAGAAAGTTTGACAATCGTGCAGCTTCAAGTATATGAGGCCCAGTGAATGGATCTGCTCTCACCTTAAACCACTGAACATTGTACATTAAATAAGATCCCAAAAAGGATGGAACAAGATTGTGGGCAGGGTAGTGTACCCAGATATTAGTCTCTGTTTATCCAGATAAGAAGCAGCTAAATACCAAGACACCACCTTCAGGATGCCTGATGAACAAGAAATCTGTCATTTAGCAGCTGCTGTTCCAATAAATCAACTCCGTAATTACCTCTGCCTTCCTAATTAACCATCACACTGCCCAACTGAGAAAGCTCCTCATGTTGAAGGACCAAATACCTGCTGAAGTCCAACAAGATTCCTTCCATTCTATTAAGCTAGGAAGTATTTTCTCCTGCACATCCAAATGGCCTGGTTAGCCTTAGAGACTGCCCCAAACAGTATCAAAGCCTCTGGGAATCAGCTACACATTTCCAGTTGTGTGAGACATCTCAGCTTGAGTGTGACAACCTCCACATTAGTAACTTCTGTGAAATTATTTCTTTATATCTAAACTGCCTCAGAAGTTAGGCATTTATAGCAGCATTAGTTCCAGCTGTGAGGAAGCTTCAGCTCACAAGATATTAGGAAGGGGTGGGGTGGGGGGAACCTCTGGGACAAAGATTTCAGCCTCAGGACCGGTTTCTGAGTTTTCTAAAAGGAAACCCCCTCAACAAACTAGGCATTGAAGGAGCATACCTCAAAATAATCAGAGGTGTATATGGCAAACCTATAGCCAACATTATACTGAATGGGAAAAGCTGAAAGTATTTCTCTTGAGAACTGGAGCAAGACACAGATGCCCACTCTCACTACTCCTATTCAACATAGTATTTAGAAGTGCTAGCTAGTGCAATCAGGCAAGATAAAGAAATCAAAGGCATCCAAATAGGAAAATAAGAAGTCAAACTCTCTCTCTCTTCACAGCTGATATGATTCTATACCTAGAAAACCCCAAAAACACCAACAAAAGGCTCCTAGAACTGACAAACAACTTTAGAAAGGTTTCAGGATACACATCAATGTACAAAAATCAGTAGCATTTCTATGAACCAATAATGTCCAAGTCCAGAACCAAATCAAGAACACAATTCCATTTACAATACCCACAAAAAATTAAAATACCTAGGAATACATCTAACCAAGGAAGTGAAAGATCTCCACCAGAAGAATTAAAAAACACTGATGAAAGAAATCACACATGACATGAACAAATGGAAAAATATTCCATGCTCATGGATTGGAAGAATCAATATCATTAAATGGCTATACTGTCTAAAGCAATCTATAGACTCCATGCTATTCCTGTCAAACTACCAATGGCATTTTCCACAGAATTAGAAAAAAAAACTATTCTAAAATTCATATGGAACCAAAAAAGAGTTCAAATAGCCAAAGCAATCCTATACAAACACAAAGCCAGAGGCGTCACATGATCTGATTTCAACCTAAAGACTATGATAACCCAAACATCATGGTACTGGTACAAAAACAAACACATAGGCTGGGTGCGGTGGCTTGTGCCTTTAATCCCAACACTTTGAGAGGCCAAGGTGGGGGGATCCCTTGAGGTCAGGAGTTTGAGACCAGCCCCACCAATGTGGTGAAACCCTATCTCCACTAAAAACACAAAAATTAGCCGGACGTGGTGGTAGGCACCTGTAATCCCAGCTACTGGGGAGGCTGAGGCAGGAGAATCACTTGAACCGGGGGGATGGAGGTTACAGTGAGCCGAGATGGTGCCACTGCACTCCAGCCTGGGCAACAGAGTGAGACTCCATCTCAAAAAAACAAAAACAACAAAACAAGCAAACAAAAAACACATAGACCAATGGAACAGAATAGAGAACCCAGAAATAAAGCTGCACACCTATAGCACACCTTTGCCTGATCTTTGATGACATCAACAAAAATAAGCAGTGAGGAAAGGACTCCCCTATTCAATAAATGGTTCTATGACAGCTGGCTAGCCATAGGGAGAAGAATAAAACTGGACCCCTACCTTTCATCATATATAAAAATTAGCTCCAGATGGATTAAAGACTTAAATATAAGACCTCAAACTATAAGAATCCTAGAAAAAAACCTAGAAAACACCATTCTGGACATCAATCTTGGGAAATAATTTATGGCTAAGTCCTCAAAACAATTGCAGCAAAAACAAAAATTGACAACTGAGAACTAATTACATTAAGGAGCGTCTGCACAGCAAAAGGAACTAACAGAGTAACAGACAACCTACAGAATGGGAGAAAATATTCACAAACTATGTGTCCAACAAAGATCTAATATTCAGAATCTATAAAGAACTTAAACAATTCCACAAGCAAAAAAAAAAAAAAAAAAAAAAAAAAAATTAAAAAGTGGGCAAAAGACATGAACAGACATGTTTCAAAAGAAGACACACAAGCGGCCAAAAAGCATATGAAAACATGTTCAACATCACTTATCAGAGGAAATACAAATTAAATCCACAATGAGATTTCATCTCATATCAGTCAGAATGGCTATGATTAAAAAGTCAAAAACAACAGATGCTGGCAGGACTGAGAAGAAAACAGAATGCTTGTACACTGTTGGTAGAATATAAACTAGTTTAGCTTCTGTGGAAAGCAACTTGGAGATTTCTCAAAGAACTTAAAACAGAGCTACCATTCAACCCAGCAATCACATTACTGGCTATATATCCAAGAGAAAAAAAAAATCATTCTACCAAAAAGACATACGTACTCATATGTACATTGCAAGCACTACTCACCATAGCAAAGACATGGAATCAATCTAGATGTCCATCAGTGGTAGACTGCATAAAGAAAATGTGGTACATATACACCATGGAATGCTATGCAGCCATAAAAAGAACCAAATCATGTCCTTTGCAGCAGCATGGATACAGTTGGAGGCCATTATCCTAAGCAAATTAATGCAGGAACAGAAAACCAAATACCACATGTTCTCATTTATGAGCGGGACCTGAACATTGGAAAGTCATGGACATAAAGATGTCAACAACAGGCTCTGGGGACTGTTAGAGAGAGAAGGGAGGGAAGGGAGCAGGGCCTGAATACTATTGGGTAGTATGCTCACTACCTGGGTGATGTGATCGGTGGTACCCCAAACATCAGCATCATGCAATTTACTCATGTAATAAACCTGCACGTGTAGACTCTGAATCTAAAATGAAAGTTGAAATTATTTAAAGAAAAATATAAAGTAAAAGGAAATCTAAGGCTGAGGCATGTTTGGGAAAAGCTATTTTAGCTTTGAAGCTACCTCTCACCACATTGGCAGGAAGGGTTACGGACTAGTTGTCTTTCCCCAAAATTCATGTTGAAACCCTAATCTCAGATATGATGGTATTAGGAGATGGGGGCCTTTGCAAGCTGATTAGGCCATGAGGAAGTAGCCTTCATGGTGGGATTAGCACACTTATAAGAAGAGACACAAGTGACTATAGTTAAGAATAATGTATTGCACTCTTGAAATTTTCTGAGAGAGTAGAACTCAAGTGTTCTATACACACACACACACACACACACACAAAGTATCTAGATAAGGTAATTAATATGTTAGCTTCACTGTAGTTATTGTTTTACAACAAATTCATTGTTTGTTAAGAATTTTTCCCCCTTACATTTAGGAATAAGCCAAGAATGTGTGATGTCAACAAAAAGCAATTTTGTATAGGAAGTCCTAGCCAGTTTAATATGGCAAGAAAAATAAATGAAAACATAAAGATCATAAATAAAGAAGAAGAAAATGTGTCTCTGTTGTAGACAACATAATGATCTATGTAATCAAAACAAATTCACACATATAATTATTGATTTTCAACAGCGGTGCAAATTGATATTCTTTATAACAAATGATGCTGGAACAATTAAAATATCCACACATGGAAGTGATGAACCTTAACCCTTACCTCAAAAATACACAAAAATTAACTCAAAATGGATCACAACCTAAATATGATGTTGAAATTACATAACTTCTAGAAGGAAATAGAGGTGAAATTTTTTGTGTACTTAGGTTGGTCAAAGCCTTCATAAATAAGATAAAGTGTACACTGTAAAACATTCATAGATTGAACTGTGTCAAAATCAAAATCTTTTGCTTTTTAAAAGACACAAAATAAAATGAAAAGGCAAGCTACAGATTGAGAAAACATTTGCTAATTAAAAGCTTATACCCAGAATGTAAAAGGATTCCTAAAATTCAATAATAATATGGCAAACAACCCAATTTAAAAATTGGCAAAAGATTTGAATGCATACTACACCAAAGAAGATATACAAACGGCAAGTATATGAAAAGATCCTCACCATCATTATTTATTAAAGAAAGGCAAATTAAATCCATAAGGAGATACCATTTTATTCCCACTAGAAAGGCAAGTATTAAGTATTGTTGAGGATGTGGAAGAACTGGAACACTCTTTGTTTGCCAGTGGTAACATAAAATGGTACAGCCACTTTAGAAAATAATTTGATTTTTTTTTGAAGTTAATATACACATCTGATCCACAGCTCTACTTCTAGACATTTACCCAAGAGTAATGAAAACATATGTCCACAAAAAGATTCTTATGTGAATGTACATAGTAGCTTTATTTTTAATTCCAAGAACTATAAAGATTCAAAATATGCATCAACTGGTGAATGTTTATATATAAACTAGTATCTCCATAGAATGGAATACTTCTTAGCAATAAAAAGGAACATAAACTACTGATAGATACAACATGGATAATTCTTGAAAAAAATTATGCTAAGAGAAAGAAGACAGTCAGAAAATGTTACATACTGTATGATTCCATTTATATGAGATTCTTTGCAAAAGTCAAACCTTAGTGATAGAAGGAAGATGCTTCAATGGTTGCCAAGGTGTGGAGAATTGTACTGATGCCAAAGGGCATAACAGATCTCTCTGGGGTGATGGAAATGTTTTGCACCATGATACTCATGGCACTAACAAATCTATACAGTTGTCAAATCTCATCGAATTGTACACTGCAAATTGGTGAATTGTATGTAAATTATGCTCAGAGGTGATTTTATACACACATGCATACATACACATACACATGCATAGATATACACATTATTTAAAATGAAAGAATTCAGTGTGGAAAAGATTACAGATTACACACAACTTGGTCCTTCCCATCAGTAACAGAAGGTAAAAAAACTCTTGGTAAGAAACTTTGAATTCCAGTTTTTTCCTGTGTCCCTAATGTTATTCCTGCTGCCTCTCTGGAATAAGAGAGCAAAAGACATAGTCTGTCCAAGGACCAAAATAGATCCTGTGTAAACACACACTGTGGTTGTGATTGCACATATCTGCAGATGGACCTAAACCCTGTAGCCTTAAGCAAGGACTCTGGAATCACTGGTGCCAACTCAAATCATTTATCAAAATATATTTCCCTTGCAAAATCAAGCAGCCAATCATCAGGACTCTTGGCCGAGGTGGGAATCGTTTTGGCTAAAGCACTCTAATGCTTCTGCTAACGCAAAAGCCCATGGGCATACTAATAAATATGATGCAACAACACTTGTATTGCAGGGCAGAAGGGCAAGGAGAGGGAGCGCTTCTGTCATGGATCTGTTTACTGTGTGTTTATCAATTAATGTAATTATTGAGAATGTACGTATGCCTATTACTGTGAAGATGCTAAGGAGAAAAGGGTCAGGGGACAGATGTTTGGTGTAGCATGCTATGCCTTCAAAGTGAGTATATTTTTATACTTAAATTATAAAACGTTACTTTAAATACATAAGAAAGCAAGAAAGCATGAAAATAAATGTCATCTTCAACTTAAGAAGTTAGAAAAAGAACAAACAAAATACCCTGAAGGGAAACAGAAGGGAGGAGTTAATAAAGATAAAAGCAGAAATTTAGATAGAAAGCAGAAAAACAGTATGACCAATAAATAAATCCAAAAGCCAGATCTTAGAGAAAAATAAACATACCAAAAAAACCCACAAAAAACAAAAACTAGTTACCAATAGATTGCCCAATCAAGAAAAAAATTAGCTCATAAAAACAGAATACAAAATTAGTATGTGGGAAATAATTACAGAAACTGATGAAAATGAAGGAATGACAAAAGAGTTATTTGTTCAATTCTATGTAAATAAATTTGACATAAGTTTTAAACCTTCCAAATTCATTAAAAGAATTAAGCATAACATTGACAACAAAAACCAACAGTACACAAAAAAGATAACTATTAATTTGATACAAAAATCATAAATATTACCAACAATGCCACCAACTGAAATAAGTGCCACATTAAAGGATTATATACTATGACCAAGTGGAATTTGTTCCAGGATAGTTTAATATCGGGAAATATTTTAATAGAAGTTACCATAATCATACATTTAAAGAGAATTAGCCAAATGATCATCTCAGATGTAGAAAAGATATTTAACACTACACACATTATTGAATTGATAAAAGTCATCAAGATAGGAACAGAAAAAGACATGTATATATACATATATACACTTGTGTCAGAAAAATTTGTGTGTGTATACGTGTACATGAGACTGTGTGTGTGTGTGTGTGTGTGTGTGTGTGTGTGTATTTACATAGAGCAGGAGGCAGAGCGAGAGCCCAATGGCCAGCATCATGCTTAATGGAAAATACTAGAATACTTCCTCTAATGCAGGAATAAAAATAAATTACTACTCAATGAAAGTACAAGTAACTTCAAGATTAGTATTAAGAAAGAAATGAAGACAAGGTTAAACATAGAAAGATGAAAGTAAAATTATCACTATTTTCAGGCATAACTTTATATCTAAAAATTCTAAGAGATTCAACTGAAAAAGCATTGTACACATGAGAGAAGTCAGTGAGGTTACAGAGGACAAAATTAATATGTAGAAATCAATGGCTTTCATATATGCAAACACCAACAAATTAGAGAAAATAATGGAAGATTCCATTTACATTAGCAACAAAAAGTCGTGAAATTTTTAGGAATAAATATAAGGAACATGTAAGCACTTTGTATATGTAAAGCATATGTAAAGCATATGTAAAGCATATGTAAGGCATTTGAAACATTCCCTAGTGACAGAAAAACAGATGAAAATGAGTATTCAACCATGTTTTTAATAAAACTCACTGTTCAAGATGTTTTCCTAATTTAATTTAAAATTTTAATATACATAATTGTCTCTGTGTTGATGAAGCTATGGGGAATAGCCACTCTTGTACTTCTATTCATTGTAGGCAGGAGTATAAATTAATATAATCTTATGGAAAGCAATTTGGTTAATGGTTTCTATCAAAATTAGAAGCAAACATAGCCATTTAATAAAATGACACTTCATTTGTCTTACAGATACACTCATGCAACATGACACATGTGCAAACTCATTAATTACACCACAGTATGTTATAGTAAAAGATTTGGCATAGTGTACCTGTCCATCAGGAAGGCGCTGGTTAAATTATACTCCATTCATACAATGGAACACAATGCAGTTGTAAAATTAAACTTAAAAGAATGAGGAAGTTCTACATATATGGCTATGTAAATAACTTCAAGATTAGTATTAAGAAAGAAAATGAAGACAAAAGCAACATGTAGAGTATGCTACGGTTCATGTAAAAGTTTGTGGGTCCGGGGAATAAGAATTCATATTTCCCTGTGTATATGCAAAGACCATCCCTGGGTGGACACACAAAAAGAAATTAGTAAATTCGCTGCTGCTTTGAGGCTAGGAGGATAGAAAACAGGAGTAAAAGAGGAAATTTGCAGAGTATAGATTTTGATAATTTGTGATTTTCAATCCATATGAATCCATTGCATTTAGAAAATCAAAATCAAAACTTTAATAGAAATAAATGAAATAAAAATTTTAATTTAAAAGTAAAGACATTTAAATGGGAGAAAAGATTGAGAAAATATTTAAATACTAATAATTGCTACTTGCTTTAAATGCTTTCTATCCTGTTTCAGGCATTTTACATGTTGTAGCCTGTTTTAGACTATGGTAATCCTCACTTACAGGTGAGGAAACTGAGGCAGAGAGATTGATTACATGTCCTAAGTCACAACTAGGCCATCTCCAGATTCCTGAAGTTTTAACTTCTTAGCTATGCCGCCTCCTGATATTATGTGGTGCAGTCAAAATACACACTGTAAAGGCCACAACCACCACCAAACAGTAACACCTGAAGTTCAATCCCCCCACTTTGCTTACTAGCTATGTAACCTGGAAAAGTTCATTCAACACTTAGAGACTCAATTCTATCATGTGTCCAGTGGTTATAATTATACCTGTGCTGTCTCTAAAACTTGCCATGAGATCATACGTGTTTGTGTGTGACAGGAAAGCAGGGGGAGAGATTTAGATTTTAAATATGTGCCACAGGACAGAGATTAGAAAAGAAGCAAGAATTCATCTTCAGGGGGATTTGGACAGTACAGAAACAAATCTTGTTTATCCACTGATTTCCTCTGTGATTCTCAGGGAGAGGTTACCCTGGGGAAAGTTCTGGCCCCTGAGTGTAATTAAATGGCACTTATTTAAGGAAAGAAATTATGCCGCCAAACTCTTTCACCTGAAACGGTCAGGAAATTGCATTATTAGCATTATTACTTGGTAGCGGAGTGAGAAAGGGGGAGGTAGTTTTTTGGACAGTATGTACCCCTAGTGTGAGTACTGTATTTCCTTATTTAAGGAAATAAAAAAAAAATGGTAACTTTTCTAAGAAAATATCAACAGTCTTATCCAAAATAGTAACAACTTCAAAAATCGAGTGACACAGGAGGAGTGTGGAACTCCAGCTCATAGCCACAGCAGAACAGCTGGGAGCAGAGACATGCCCAACCTGTTGTGTGAGGAGGGCGAGTTGGTGATCATTCATAAATTGATCACCGTGGGATCACCGTGGGCCTCTATTAAGTGGATTTCTATTAAGCGGGAGCTCCATGGCTTCTTGGGAGACTCGCTGCACAGTAAGGAGAAAAGCTCTCCCTGGAGAATCTACCAGAGTAACTTCAGGGTGTATGTTTTGCTTTAAAAAATAAAA
Source organism: Macaca nemestrina (assembly GCF_043159975.1). NCBI lineage: Eukaryota > Metazoa > Chordata > Mammalia > Primates > Cercopithecidae > Macaca > Macaca nemestrina. Next base: position 80,224,298 of record NC_092125.1, read on the forward strand.
TGTTGGGCCGGGTGCGGTGGTTCACGCCTGTAATCCCAGCACTTTGGGAGGCTGAGGCAGGCAGATCACCTGAGGTCAGGAGTTTGAGACCAGCCTGACCAACATGGAGAAACCCTGTCTCTACTAAAAATACAAAATTAGCTGAGTGTGGTGGTGCATACCTGTAATCCCAGCTACTCGGGAGGCTGAGGCCAGAGAATCGCTTGAATCCAGGAGGCAGAGGTTGCAGTGAGCTGAGATCACGCCATTGCACTCTAACCTGGGCAACAAGAGTGAAACTCCATCTCAAATAAATACATAAATAAATAAATAAATAAATAAATAAATAAATAAATAAATAAAGTGCTGGCCCAGGCACAGTGTCTCATACCTGTATTCCCAGCACTTTGGGAGGCTGAGGCAGGAGGATGAGTTGAGACCAGAAGTTTGAGACCTCATCTCTACAAAAAATTTAAAAACTAGCCAGCTGTGGTGGCATTCATTGGTAGGTCAAGGCAGACCAGGAGGCCAAGGGAGGAGGATGGCTTGAGCCTGGGAGGCTGAGGCTGCAGTGAGCCATGAATGTACCACTATACTCCAGCCTGGCTGACACAGCGAGACCTATCTCAAAAACAAAAAGAAAGTCATAAAGTGCCTTTGATAGCAAATATAAATAACAATATTGTGAAGGTGACAGTCACTGTTATTCTTATTGTTTGTGGCCGGAACAATTCCCTGACCTCCCTCAGGAATCCATGACACTGCCTCAGAATACAGTACTCACACTAGGGCTACATACGGTCCACAAAACCACCTCCCCCTTCCTCACTCCGCTACCAAGTAATAATGCTAATAATGCAATTAACTGAATGTTTCAGGTGAAAGAGTTTGGGGGTTTACTTCATCTGCATCACATGCATACATAGTCCCAACACTAAAGCCAGAAAAATATTGATTTAAATACATTTTCTGCTGATTAATTCAACTTAGGATGTGTAAGTGTTGATAATCCTTCACAATCCCATAAGAATTCCACTGGAGTTGTCCCCTCTGATTCCCACAACAAACTGTAAGAGAAACTAGTTATCCCCACTCTAAAGACAACAAAATGGAGGACTGGCAAGGTTAGTTGATCTCCCTCAGGGTAGATTAGGAGTAAGAGTCAGGACAGGGTCTAGGTCCAGGGTTCCTGCAACCACCCTCCTCTTAAGTGTCTGCTAAGGTCTTTTTGAATCTTAAGATTTTGGAGCCTAGAAAGTTAATTAACTTAGCCCCAAAGCTGTCCCTAAGAGTACCCTTTACCCACTCTTAAAGAGGAGACAGACAAAATTGAACTGGGTACGTCACATTCATCTCCTGGTCTACTTAAGAAGCAGAAGATTACCAAGAGTGGGAATCCACCAGGCTATAGTTCCATCTCTCCCATCTCTCCCCTGGTTATTGATGTTAAGCTACCATGTTACTCACTGATAGAAAACTGGAAGCAACTGAAACAAAAATTTTTTGGCCCTAAATTACCCCTTTGACCCTTAACCTGAATTTTGGCTGCTTTTGCTTAGCAGTTACTGATTCAAAGGCCTGACTGTAAGCCACAGTGACCATGCATCAACCCTCCATCTGGTGAACGATATTGATTTAACAAAGGGCAACGCCATGGCCAAAAATGTGTGAATGGCCCCGACATGGCGTGCCAGCCACTGAGGGACCCTGTACCACAGAGGCCCATGGTTCTTCATACAAACACTCAGACACCCCCTGCCACATACCACACCCCCATGCCCAGCTCCCAGAACAATTTGGATTCAGTTATTCAACAAATATTTATAGAGGACCTCCGAGGGGCCAGGCACATTCTATGTATTCGTATTACGGGATCTTTGGGTGTTGCTTTTCTGGTCGGAAACCTGTGGTCAATGGTACCTTTTCCCAGGTTTTGCTTGGGCCCACTGGGCTCATTCCACCTACTTGGCCTGGCAGGCTACGCTCAGCTCATGCTACCAGCCTGGATCCCATGTCCCCAAGGGAGACTGCGAGTCAGGCGTGGAGCAACGAGGGGTGTGTGAGCGACTGTGGGGTCTGGCCACTGTACAGACATGCTGGCTGCTGCTGCAGGGTGGGCAGCTCCAGGTGCCGGCATGGGCACCGGCTCTCTGTGAGGCTGTGGCTGGACCAGGTGCACTGCAAGCAGCTTCATTGGCTGACACTGGCGAATGCAGTGACACCTGGAAGCTTGGAGATGCCAGCAACCACAGGGCCCCAATGAGGGAGTCACAGCCCTGGTTTGGGGAGTTCCCAGATCTGGACTCCCTGAAGGGCCACAGCTCATCTCTCCTTCTCTTCACCTTCGATGTGGGAGAACAAGGAACATGTTTCAGCCCTGTTTGGGTTACAGCTCTTTTAGCCTCACCATTCTGCAGGTCCCAAGTTCTTGTCTTACAACCAGGAAGAATGAGGTATGCAGACAGTGGAGGGTGATCAAGATGAAGAGCAGCTTTACTGAGTGATAGAACAGCTCAGAGGAGACCCACAGTGGGCAGTTCCTTTCTGCAGCCAGGATGTCCTATTAGGTGTTCAGCTCCTAGCAGAGAGCATAGCTTCTCTCTGCAGCTGGTCTTCCTGTCCTCTGTCTAGCTCTGGCTCAACCTGGGGCTTTTATGGGCCTCAGAGGGGAGGAAGTAAGTGCTGATTGGTCGATAGGCAGCCATGGGTGGGCCCAGAAAAGGCATCACAAGTTCCCACTCTGGTCCATTGGACTGGCAGCCCGGTCCCCAACCTTCAGGACCTCCCTGACCTGAAGGTGGGAACTCACTGAAGACCCTCTCCCTTCCACCCAGGAGCCTCTCTGCCTCCTGCCATCACCCATGGTGCCCAGGCTGCTTGTACCAAGGGGCACCTGCAGGCCAGTGCTGAGCTGCCCTCAGCACCCCCTCAACTTCCCCACTGAGCTCGTCGACACCTAAAGTCTGGAGGGGACCAAGGAAACAGGGGGCTGGTGTATCAGTGCTGCCTCACATGTGCGCACATCTGGCCAGGCTGTGACAGGACCCAGGCTCAACTCCAACCCTGCCCCAAGATCAGAGCAGGTGCTAGGAGCTGGGGGAGGCCAAGAAGTGGAAGCAGACACCCCTGAGCCTATTGGGCAAGTGAGGGGGCCTTCCTCAGTCCCTGAGGGTGCAGAGTGCAGTGAACGCCTGGGTCCTGCACCTGAGAGGGCAGGGGTCCCACCTGCTCTGTGGAGTGTGCACCCTGGCCACACCTCCTCACAGCCTGGAGTGGGGGCTCTAGGTCCTTGCTGGGCCCTTTTCTGCCCACCCCTTCATGCCCAATCACACTGCTCCCCTGCTAGCGGGTGGCGCAGTTGGCTGCCTCAGGGATGCAGGGCACAGGGGACCCACTGCTGTCATTGCTGCTCCTGCAGTCACTCCTGCTACCACCGCCCACACCTCCCTGCTGCAGCTGGTGCAATGGCAGTGGCCACTCCAAACGGCCCACCACTGCCATCATTGGGAATACAGCAATTAACAACACAAACAAAACCCCTGCCTTTGTGGCACTTATATTCTAGTGGGGAGATTTAAATGACAAACACAATACTACTACTAAAATATTTAAATAAACTCACCCACTATATTTCTCCAAATCACACCTTCTAGCCTCTCTGGGGCTCTAGTTTCTAGGACTACATTTCCGCCTGGGTTTTGATTTCTAATATTCACCACTCACCTCCAAACACTGAGCCTGCCTTGGTGTTTTGGCCACCATCACCCTCAGCCACTTCTGACAGCTGGAGCCCTACCCTGAATCTCATTATGTGAAATCCCTCTCCCACGCACTCAATGAGACATGTTGGGAATTGTGCTGGAATATCCATCATCCCCTCCCATTAGCTGTTCCCTGCACTGTGAGTGGAGATGGCTACTATCATGTCCAGGGGGCCTGATTAGCTCTAAACACAGCTCCCTGCTCCACTACCTCTTTGGTCTGGTTCTAGATACTATTAGGCTTTAGGGATCTGAGATGGGAGCATCTCCAATATAATAGTCATTCAGAAGGAGATTGATAACCCAAGGGAAGGATGTACGATTCCATGGTAGGACCAACAATTCCATTTTGAAATTTACTGCACACACTGGGCAGTGTTCTTTCATCACTCAGCATCACTTGGCTTCAGTTTCCACCCTTGTCAGAGTCCATCCTCATTCTTCTTTTCTTCTGTGTCTCCCCTAGCACCACTCTCTGTGCTCGTCGATGTGCTCCCTCTCACCTCCCTAGCTTCCACTTCCCTGCTTAGTGCACTCTGAAGGTATTCTTTCTCCCTAAGCCAGCTTTTTCCTGTTAGTACCCAGCACATCCGTATATAACGACATCAAAAATCCTCTCTTTATTCCCATGGACAGGTAAAAAAAAGGTGAAGGAACACCATAACAGTTGAATGCATTGAAGGCAGAAAAGGACTAAAATTCAAATCTCCAGGCTCTGAGCTCTTCCTAGTAGTCTACATGACCTATGGCTTGTAAGAACTTACTAGTGACCTAACTTCCTTGTTTTGGAGATCTCAAGCAAAAACTTCATTCACTCTTTTTGTCTTTATGATCTCTCTCTCTCTCTCTGTCAATACACACCCACACAGAGTGAGAGAGAGAGGGATACACAGAGTCTCTTGACTTGGTTTAGGATGGGGAGGGCTGGGGATATGGAAGTTGATGCATCAAAGGCCTCCATATATTGGTGAGGCTACTGGAGGGAGGAGCAAGTGCACTTTTGCTGGCCAGAAAGATATTTGACTTTTTTGCCCCTCTCCAATACCTGGGTAAGCATTAATCTAGATAACATATACAAAGACTGCTGAGTTATTCAAAGACCAGCATTACACTGCACAGCATTACTTAACAAGGAGACTAGCAATAGCTTATACCCTTATAGACAAGGAATTTCTAGTCTTGATCTTTAGTCAGGAAAGGAAGAGAGTGGAAATTGAAAATCACTCTGATATCTGCCTCACTCTAAGGAACAATACTAATGTCAAATGAGTAAGATTGGTTTTGATAGCAGTGTATATGAATTAAATTTGTGAAAACTGCATCCATGGAGATTTGCAAGCATCAAAGAGCAGGCTGCGGGGAACTACCCTGAACCCAGCAGTCTTAGTCCATTTATGTTACTATAAGAGATTACTTGAGGATGGGTAATTTATCAAAAAAAAAAAGAGGTTTAGCTGGGTGTGGTTGCTTGCACTTGTAATCCCAGCACTTTTAGGGACCAAGGTGGGAGGGTTGCTTGAGCCCAGGACCTCAAGACCATCCTGGGCAACATAGTGAGACTCCATGTCTACAAAAAAGTTTATTTTAATTATCCAGTTGTGATGGCACAAACCTGTGGTCCCACCTACTCAGTTGGCTTGGGTGGGAGGATAACTTGAGGCTGGAAGGTTGCAGTGAGCCATGATTACACCACTGCACTAAAACCTGGGTGACAGAGCAAGATATTGTCTCAAAAAAAAAAAAAAAAAAAAAAAAAAAAAGAAAGAAAGAAAGAAAGAAAAGAGGTTTATTTGGCTCACAGTTTTGCAAGCTGTACAAGAGCCATTGTGCTAGGATCTGCTTATGGTAAGGGTCTCAGGCTGCTTCCATTCATGGCAGAAGGCAAAGAAGAGCTGGTGTGTATAGATCACATGACAAGAGAGGAAGCAAGAGAGAGGGGAAAGGAGCCAGGCTCATTTTAACAGCCAGTTCTTGAGGGAACACTCTCATGGAAACTAATAGACTGAGAACTCACTCATTACCTTGAGGAGCGCACCAAGCCCTTCATGAGGTATCCATCCCCGTGATCCTAACACCTCCCACCAGGCCCTATCTCCAATACTGGGGATACATTTCAACATGGGACTTGGCAGGACCACACAAACTCTATCCAAACCATAGCACCAACTAAATTATTGATGCTAAGTTTTCAAGAACAATTCACCTTTGGGGCACAAGGTAATTACACAAAGCTCTGATGCAACAGCTGGAGGAAATAACCCAAACAAATAAACAGGGCCCATCTAGGGGAAAAAAAGTCCTCCAAAAGGGAAGCTTAATAAAGTACATGTGTTCAGTTGATTGTGGGGAGAAATTATTTTGCTCTGGCAAATTATATTTGTATGTAAACATCATATTTTGAAATAGGATTGTGTTCTCAGTCCAGCATCACCAGGAAAGGCAGAAGTGTCCTGAATGTTCAACAATATACCGTACAGATTCTTTTTATTAAAATCTCATTTCACTGGGATAGCTCCTTTGAGAGAGATGTGCAGAATAATGCTAGGAAATCAGTGAACCAACACCACGTAATTATATCACGCATATTAAATATTTCTGCTTACGCATTCGCTACGCACTTTCCTGCACTTAGTGCACAGAGACAGCAAGGACGTCACTAGCTCAGGAGCTTGGGAGAATTATTTCTTTTTCCTTTTTTCCTGTTCCCTCCTTTCCAGCTTTTTTAATCAAATAAGAGAGGGAGCAAATCAAAGTTATTAAGTCTTCACCCCCTCTTTGCAATGCTGCCACTTCAAAAGTGCTTTATTTGGCTCCTTTCATCAACAGAGTTCTGAATGATCAATGGGAAATAACTGCTAAGTCACCCAGCACAGATTTTCATCATTACCTGTTCCCTCTCTGGACTCAGCCCCAGCCCCGGGGAGCTTCTAAACCATGTGTTCAGCTCCTTTGGGACCCACTTGATTACCCTGGAAACAGCAAAACAGCTCCAGCTGAAAAATCAGATGATGCTAGGAGTTTTTCATTTTTTATTATGAGATTAAAAGGAAAATGGTTACCCCTATGGTTTGACAAACATATAGTTTATTTCAAAGATGGCTGGCTCTGGGAAAGAGAGGAACATCTGAGCACATGATTTTATCCAATTATGGCAAGATTTAGTATAAATCAAAAACACTGATCCTGAATTCTTATAGCTGATTAGATCTTCGTTCTTTCATTCATTGTGAAAGAAATGGTGGCAGGAGCCTATAGTGTCAGCTACCTTGGAGGCTGAGGCAGGAGGGTCCCCGAAGCCCGGGAGTTGAGTCTAGCATGGGCAATATCGCGAGACCCTGTCTCCTAAATAAATACGTAATTTAATGGACAGCTACTTTGTGCTGTGTTCTGTGCAAGGCACTAGTATTGGAGAGTCAATTGAGAATCAGAAAGAGATCTTCTTCACAGAGGAGTGTAATGAATTAACAGAAGAATTGAATGTGTGTGGATTGTTCTAATACCAGATAGAGGGCGGCAGCGATGATGGCAGAGACTGACCTGGAAGGCTATGATTTAAAGAGAGGGAGAATTTCCTTTGGCTTGCTGATCTAAGGAAGATTTGTTGAAGAAAATGTTATTTTATCTGGGTCTTGAAGCATTAGTAGAATTGCACACAGGGAACATGCTAAGAGGAAGAAAAGAAATTTTCAGGCAGAAGGAATAGTAAGCATACACAAAGGCCAAGTTAGAGAGTGTGGGGACTGTCTTAGGATCCCAGTGAATAGTTTCAGGGAAGGAAAGGAGCCTGAAATAAAGTAACAGATGAACTGGATGTCAGGGAGTTCCCAAGTGCCTGACCATTTCATCAATTCTCTTCGATGGTAAACAAAACAAGACAAAACCCTAGAGGCAGTTGTTTGTACGGAAATCCTTCAGTTTTGTGTCATGTGACCCTGTTACCCTGCCTGAAGGTGGCCTCATTGTTTGTGCACCATCTCTTGTCTGCATAACCTGCTCTTCTGCTTACCTGTGCTTTCTGTTCAGCTTGCAGGTGGCATTGTCTGGCCCTGGTGTGACTGCAGCCTGGAAAGAGTTAACACACTTTTCACCTTGCATCTCCTTACCTCAGTGTCTTTGTACCCCAAATCTGAATTCTCAAAAAAAATTTTGTTGGATTGGACTGATTCAGGTACACATTTCTAGTTCCATCAGTTGTGACTGGTGAGGATGGCATCCCAGGGCAAATATGGCAGCCCATGTCCACCCCTGAAGCACCTGCTATGCGTAAAAGTGATATCAGTAGGCACTTACCCTGAACAAGAATCATAAGTTTCTAAAATGTCACAAATGTCTGCAAACACTTAAGAAGATAAGGAGGTCTGCAATGCATACCTTTAGAAATTATTTCAGAAAGGTAAGAAATTTGAAAGTTTTGGCATTCACAGAAACGACCTTCAGTTACATGAACAATCGCGATATGGAGATGTTTGTAACTCCGCACTGCTGAATAAATGAGATGATTCACTCCTTTGAGTCCCCATGACCTCTCTGAGATTCATGGATGTAATAATTTGCTTCATTTCTCTCCACTTCAAGATTCCCAACAGTATGTTAAGTAGGAAAACATAGTCTTTCTTTGCCTCATCCCATATGCATTCAAATTACTTGTAGTGTGGAGAACATAGTTTATGCATCCACTTATGTAAACTTACCAGGATTATGAACAGAATATATTCTCACCAGGCAAGGGCAGTGTTTTACTTTTATAGGATACATAATCTGATAAACAGTGTCAGCAGAAAAGGGGATTTTACCAGGTAATGGTTAAGAAAGTGGAGGGGGACTGCAAATAAATACTTTAAAAACCATTTTAGTGCTGGTTGCCTTCCTTTATAAGGCTACCACAAAGCCACCTATTTATACAGTGTCTGATTTACCAATCAGTAAAATCAGTGTCTGATCTGAATGTACCAATATTGGCTGTAAATTACTTGGGCAAGGATGCACAGATCAAAATTGCAGCTGCCACTACTGCTGCTTTCAGCTTACCACTAAATTTGACAAGATTTCCTCAATAGTTAATTGATTAAGTGATAACCGATTATGTGGGGGGTGATCATGTGCACCTCTAACACACACACACACACACATACACAACCAATAGCAGAAATTTAAGCTCATCATTCCTATGAACATACGTGACTGTTAAAGCCATAGATCTACCACTGCAATTGACTCCTCTGACAGCCCCAAACTTGAATATGATTCATGTTTTCTCATCAATAAGGTGGTGTACTATTAACTTGGTTTTTGTGATTCTTGAGGTAATCTGGAAATGTTCTCTCTCTTTCTTTGTTTATAATCTTAGCAAACCAATTTTACTAAAAATGTCCTATTTACATCCCACAGGCATCCAGGGCTCAGCTAAGACTTTCTGCTTCCAACTAAAGAGAAGAATTGGAACATTTAGGGAAAATATTAGGCTATCCAGCGAATGTCAGTAGCTGAAATTTTCTACTAGTACAGATGATAAGAATTCTTTTGCTATGTGAGCCTGATCTGTTTCCACAGTACTTGAAACGTCTGCAATGTATTTAAATCAGATGAGTTTGTTGTAAGTTAGAGCTGAAACGGAAAGGAAACAAACAGAGAAAGCCCCTGCAACTGAGAGTGGCTGATTTCCGCTAATGGTCACTGAAATTGAGTTTTTCAGTGGCCAAAGCCAAAGGGGCTCTGCTTTGTTACTGAGACAATGTTTTAAGGCTGCAAACCAATGATTTTTAAAACATATTGATACAAAAGTCAATTGCTTGGGGCTAAAAACCAAGAGACTATGTACACTCTTTAGAATATATGGACTTCACAATGAATACGCTGATAGCCTTGAAGTTTGTAATAAGAGAAGCAAACTGTTACATATTTTTTCCTTTGGTATAAGTACTATAGATTCTGGAATGTGAGCAATTCCACCTTCAGTTAGCCACAAAAGCATGTAGCCTAGCCCTAAAATAAATGAATAAACCTGGAAAGGGATACAACGTGCATATGTACCAACTTGGCAAGCGTTATCAACTCATGACAGAAAATAAGGGCACTTTTCCAGGGCTACACAAGTTATTCTCAGAGGCCTCCAGGGGCCGCAAGATTCTTCTGCACTGGTCCTGTTATCAAGGTCAAGCCACAGCATTACCCCTCCATCACCAAGGTCCCTGTGGGACTGCCACTGGTCTGGTCTCCATCTCTGCTCCTATGGAGGCTGTTGTCTCCCTGTAAGTGCTTTCCTTAATGCTCTCCACAGCAAACCTGGGACAAGGTCCACTTTTAAAAAAAGATTTTATTTTGAATGTCAGAGATAAATAAACGAAAATAGCCTGGCAAACTGAGATTTACAAATATTCGCCTACTTTACTTTTCTTAAAGCCCACAGACACGGGTCCTAAGGAGTCTTAACCTTCCTCCTGATCTATCCACATGTAGAATTCCTCCAGGTTCTGAGTCATGTGCTCTTTTAAGTCTCTGGCTTTCTCCTGCAGAAACCTAGAAGGCTCTTACTTCTTCCCCTTCCCCTGGTTCATGTGACACCAACCTTGGCCTTGTCTCAAGTGTCACTTCCTCCAGGAATGCACCCCAATAAGTCTCTCATTGCCTAATCAGGTCTAGGCACCTGTGTTACTTTCACTGCTCAGGGGTCTTTCATTTCACATTTCATAGTTGTGTTTTTATTTTTCATGTTTAAAAAGCTATTTGTCACCCAAAAGAAGTAGAATCAGGGACTCCAACACCTTTGTACACCTATGTTCATAACAGCATGATTCATAGTAGCCAGAAGGTGGAAGCAGCCCAAGTGCCCATCAACAAATAAATGAATAAATAACATGTGGTGGATTCATACAACAGAATATTACTCAGCCTTAAAAAGGAAGGGGATTTTGACACAAGCACAGCCTGGATGAACCTTGAAGACACAATGCTAAGTGAAATAAGCTCGTGACCAAAGGACAAATATAAGATTCTACTTGTATGAGATACATAGAGTAGTTAAATTCATAGAGATAGGAAGTAGAATGGTGGCTGTCGGGTGCTATGAAGAGGGGAAGATGGGGTTCTTGTTTGATATGTATGGAGTTTCAGTTCTGAAAGATGAAAAGTTCTGGAGATGGACAGCAGTGATGATTGCACAACCATGTGAATGTACTTAATGCCACTATGGACGTGTAAAAATGGTTAAGAGAGTAAATACTTATGTGTATTTGACCACAATTAGAAATAATAAATAGACAAATAAAATTGATTTTTAAAAAGCCATTTAATACTTATCTCGCACTCCTAGATGATAAGCTTTCCAAGGATAGATGCTGTATCTATTTTTTCAGTGTTATCTTCCTGTGCCTGGCATATAGTAATCACTCCATATGTACCTCTTGAAAATAAGATAAATGAGTGCACGGCAGGACCAGATCATCTTCTTTTTACAGGGTCACCGAATATATCTGTGTCTGAGCTTCACCTCACCTCTTGACATCTCCTACACCAGGAAGGAAAATGTCCACTTCACTGTGTAATTTTCATCATTCAAGTTCTTATTTCCTTGATATCTGCCTCCACCCAGGATGAGTGATGATGAGCCCCCCATCCACACATTGGGAATCCCCCAAGAAGTATGGCCTCATTCTTTGGCCTCAGAAGAACAATCTTATCAGAATATGTTACCACAACATCAGTGTACTTTCCAAAACTTGGTCATTCTATCTGATATAACCCTACCGTTAGGACAAATCAGTTCCATTGGCAATAGCTGTGATGAACTCAGAATAGTTCTCTACACCAGTGAGTGGGGAACAGCATGTTGGTGAGCCCTTTCTAAAGTCTTCCATGTCAATACTCAGTTCCTGTAAGTAACTACTTGAGCCAAAATACCTATAAGAACTGACTCTATATGAATACACCACAGTTTTCAGCACAGGGTACTCTAAACTCACATAAAGTCCCCCAAAAGTGTATACTCCCTGTTTCCTTTCCACTTAAAAATTCTAGAACATGAAAGAGAATCAATACAGTTTTGGCCCAGCCATGCACAACAATTTACACTACCTATGTTATCAAGCAGGACATTTATTTTTTAATCTTAAATATTTTGCTTTAGATTAATGACACTTGAACTTTGCCTCAAAACGTGTGGAACAATTGGTAACCAACTGGTGTATTTCAACTGGTCCTAGAACAAAGGGACCATCTTCCCTAAGTAAATATTAACATTTTAAATTTTGATGAGATATCGAATTGATTTTAAGTTTAACTGGTAGGTTTTACAGTTCTTACCCATCATGGTTACAGAAATCTCTGGCTTTGATTTTTAACCAAGACACTCGTTACTTCTACACATGCCCCGTACTTCGGTGCTCACCTTCTTGTTAAATCTGTACTTTTAAAAAATATCCATTCAATTCTTGCAGAACTTATCAACTGTGTATCAGTTTCTTTATTAAAGGTATTATATCTTTAGTACAGATATTTCTTTAATATCTCTCTCCAATATTTAGTAATACCTTTTCCAATCCTGAATTTTTATAACCGAAGGAGCCAGCAACAGAGAACAGGAAATTGTCAACCTCATGTCAGAGCTTATAGTGAATTTTTGAAAACTCACAACTTAAATCTATAAATCCAGAAGTTTTCTTGTTTTATTTCTCTCCCCAACAAGATATACTTATTGCCTCATTGTAACCATAAAACCTGGGGAGACAGATCTGTCTCCTACTCTAAGATCCTTCTCAGATTCCAATCACCTCTGAATCACACTGACGCCACTTTCTACAAGGGTCACCTAAGCAAACCTTGCCACATATACCATCGTCCCATATCACACACTAAGATAAGATGACTGCAGAAATTTAATCTTGTGCAAACAATGATCTCTGTTAGAAGCCACTGAAATAGAAAACTAAATATTCTGCTGCTTTTGAAAAAATCCAGGTAGATGGTGTTACCGATCTTGTGACCTGAAGATGCTTCTTGCTGTGTGTTTCCCACACGATGCTTTGTATCAGGAAAGAACGTAGTCATCATGCCTGTGTGATTCAGGGACTGCAATGAAAATTGAGCCATCAGGAACTGTTCTTTTTTGGCAGGCATCCCAAAAACGTAGCAAATCATTCAGCAAAGAGGTACTACAGAGAGGTGAGGTATAGGGGCCCTGGAACCAGCTAGGTTCCTCCCCAGCTGCTCTGCTTACTGAGCACACGATGTGTGCAAGTTATTTAATCTCTTGCTGTCTCAATTTCTTCATCTATAAACTGGGGGTGACAGTTGTCTTCAGAGAATTGTGACGAGGGCAAAGTGAATAGTGCATGCAAAATGTTCACAGTATCCTGTGAATGGTTCATGGTTTACACGCACTTTTTTACATTTAAAATGTAGCATTTTACATTTAAAATGCTGGGCATGCAGTAAGGAACCAACGAATATTAGCTAATGTCACTATTTGCTTCTTTCTTTAATTGATTTCTAGCTCCCACCATTTTCAAGGACCTTAGCTTAAACCCGATCCTTTACATTACAAATCACCCCCTCTCCCTTCCTCAGTTACAACTGGAAAACAAAACATGCCCTCCCTCCTCAGCTGAACAATCATTTATATTCACCTGCTCTATCGGGGCCTAAGAGGAAACCAGCCATGGAGAGAATTCAAAAGTAGAAAGCTGGGTGAAAGGTCTCTCAGGAGTGAGAAGGCCATTTTTTCACTGGTTTGCTCTGCAGAGGAAAATAAATGGGCCTGAGACAATCACTCTGAAAAATGAGTTGGGGGTGGGCAAAAGAATCTCATTCAATATTTGTGTGTGTGTGTGTGTGTGTGTGTGTGTGTGTGTGTGTGTGTTTAACCTATGGGTGACCAAGATGCCTTAAGTCTGAGGCTTCTCTTCAACACAGGTAAATTGTGTGCCCCAAGCCCACTAGTGGCTCAACTAATAAATTGATTTAGTACTAGTTTAAAAGAGCTGTTAAAATGAATGAAAGACTCTGGACTGTTTCTTTCTAACTAGCATGTCACTATCTTGCTCAGTTTTATTTGGGGTTCTTAGTGTGGGAGCACACAGAGGAGGCAAATGGGAGACCTGTCAAAGCTTAACTCTCTGCCATTGAACTTCTGACTTCTGAGGAATTGAAAGGTAACTATATCTAGTAGCCTTACTGAATGAAATGCTATGCTAAGATCACCGTGAACATTATGAATGGCAGTGAAGCTCCATATAGGTTAATGAGAGGGAGTAGTGAAAACAGTCAAAGATAGGAAGTTCCATTCACTTTACCATCCTTGTCCTAAAAACTCCTTAGGGGTGGGACATGGTCTGAAAGGCAAGTATGATGACACATAAATCACTTAGTGATTTTCCTGAACTAGACAGCACCCCAGGTAGGTGGGCTTAGCTGAGAAGGGTTGAGGGGATAGACAGCCCACTATACGCATTTCCCCCATGAAGCACGCTACAAATCTTCTCTGCAGTCTTCTGTGTCAATATATCTTCTATAAATAACCGCTCAAACGTTCTTCCTGGTGGGGAAGGGAAAATGTTTACAAGAAGGGGCTGTTCTGTATGAAGGTACTTCCTTCCCCCAGTCCCAGCAGGTTGTGACATGAGTTTGGGCTACTCCTGTTCACCAGTCATTCTCCTCTCTGTGCAACACAAGGAACAAAGAAAGAGCAGATGTGCAGTGGAGTTGGGGATGTTGAAGAGTGTTGAGCATAACCGATGGACTTTTCTGTCATTCTGAGAGCTTTCCTGAGAAAAAGGAATGTCCATGTGTATCATAAGCTTGAAATAATAGAGTGACGTGGGAGAGATGTGTGGCATGAGTAGCAGGGCATATGGTTGGGGACTCTATATGACTAGTGGGGTAGATTTCTAAGTAGTTCTCATTTCCTTCAGGTCTCTGCTCAAAGGTCACCTTATCTGTTTTACACGAAATAGTCTCCATCCACTTCTCCATTGACACTCCCCACTCACTTTACCCTGGGTATTGTACTCTGACATTCTCATCACCACCTGACATAACCATGCATTCACTTGTCTATCTGCTTCCTCCAGTTGGGGCATAAGCCTGAAGAGAATCAAGACTACTGTGTTCATTGCTTTATAATCAGCACCCAAGACAATGCCTGGAACATAGTGGTGCTCAGTAAATATTGCTGACGGATGAGTAAATCTGTTGTATCTGTTTAGTTTTTATACAAGACTCCTGGAAAGAGAAAAGGGTGCCAAGCATCAACTTTAGAATAGTCTAATCTTCTCATTTTACAGACGAGAAAACTGAGGCTGAAACAGGTCATGGCTTATGCCAAGTCTGGCTGATGCAGAGAATGACGCTGAGGCTCCATGGTCCACTGAGCAGCCTGTCCTCAAGAGCATAAACAATTTTGCTGAGCATATCTGACATATGACAAGGTGATGGAGAGGAGCTGGAAGGAAATTTCCTGGGCACGCCTGAGACATTCCCCAAATGAAAAGGAGAAAACTGATTCCAGAGACACTGAACAAATGGGAAAAGAAGGAATGACCATGCCCCTGTCCAACAGGCTGCCTGCCTGGGGATGGCAATGAGAGAAAGCAGATGGCTGCACTGGCACACAGCAGCTGGCTGGAGCAGTACAAATTGAGTGCCCTTGGTGAATATCATTAGAGTAAGTGGTGCGCTAAAACACCTAGAGGAAGAACAAGCAAGCAGAACACACACACACACACACACACACACACACACACACACATTTTTATTTTATTTTATTTTATTTTTTTATTATACTTTAAGTTCTAGGGTACATGTGCACAATGTGCAGGTTTGTTACATATGAATGCGTGTGCCATGTTGGTGTGCTGCACCCATTAATCCGTCATTTACATTAGGTATATTTCCTAATGCTATCTCTCCCCCCTACCCCCTCCCCACAATAGGACCCAGTGTGTGATGCTCCCCTTCCTGTGTCCAAGTGATCTCATTGTTCAATTCCCACCTATGAGTGAGGACATGCGGTATTTGGTTTTCTGTTCTTGTGATAGTTTGCTGAGAATGATGGTTCCAGCTGCATCCATGTCCCTACAAAGGACACAAACCCATCCTTTTTTATGGCTGCATAGTATTCCATGGTGTATATGTGCCACATTTTCTTAATCCAGTCTGTCACTGATGGACACTTCGGTTGATTCCAATTCTTTGCTATTGTGAATAGTGCCGCAATAAACATACGTGTACATGTGTCTTTATAGCAGCATGACTTATAATCCTTTGGGTATATCCCCAGTAATGGGATGGCTGGGTCATATGGTACTTCTAGTTCTAGATCCTTGAGGAACTGCCACACTGTTTTCCACAATGGTTGAACTAGTTTACAGTCCCACCAACAGTGTAAAAGTGTTCCTATTTCTCCACATCCTCTCCAGCACCTGTTGTTTCCTGATTTTTTAATGATTGCCATTCTAACTGGTGTGAGATTGTATCTCATTGTGGTTTTTGTTTGCATTTCTCTGACTGTGAGTAATGATGAGCATTTTTTCATGTGTCTGTTGGCTGTATGAATGTCTTCTTTTGAGAAATGTCTGTTCCTACCCTTTGCCCACTTTTTGATGGGGTTGTTTGTTTTTGTCTTGTAAATTTGATTGAGTTCTTTATAGGTCCTGGATATTACCCCTTTGTCAGATGAGTAGATTGCAAAAATTTTCTCTCATTCTGTAGGTTTCCTGTTCACTCTGATGGTAGTTTCTTTTGCTGTGCAGAAGCTCTTTAGTTTAATTAGATCCCATTTGTCAATTTTGGCTTTTGTTGCCGTTGCTTTTGGTATTTTAGACATGAAGTCCTTGCCCATGCCTATGTCCTGAATGGTATTACCTAGGTTTTCTTCTAGGGTTTTTATAGTTTTAGGTCTAATATTTAAGTCTCTAATCCATCTTGAATTAATTTTCATATAAGGAGTAAGGAAAGGATCGAGTTTCAGCTTTCTACTTATGGCTAGCCAATTTTCCCAGCACCATTTATTAAATAGGGAATCCTTTCCCCATTTCTTGTTTTTCTCAGGTTTGTCAAAGATCAGATGGCTGTAGATGTGTGGTATTATTTCTGAGGACTCTGCTCTGTTCCATTGGTCTAGATCTCTGTTTTGGTACCAGTACCATGCTTTTTTGGTTACTGTAGCCTTGTAGTATAGTTTGAAGACAGGTAGCGTGATGCTTCCAGGTTTGTTCTTTTGGCTTAGGATTATCTTGGCAATGCGGGCTCTTTTTTTGTTCCATATGAACTTTAATGCAGTTTTTTTCCAATTCTGTGAAGAAACTCATTGGTAGCTTAATGGGGATGGCATTGAATCTATAAATTACCTTGGGCAGTATGGCTATTTTCACAATATTGATTCTTCCTACCCATGAGCATGGTATGTTCTTCCATTTGTTTGTGTCCTCTTTTATTTCACTCAGCAGTGGTTTGTGGTTCTCCTTGAAGAGGTCCTTTACATCCCTTGTAAGTTGGATTCCTAGGTATTTTATTCTCTTTGAAGATATTGTGAATGGGAGTTCATTCCTGATTTGGCTCTCTGTTTGTCTGTTACTGGTGTATAAGAATGCTTTTGATTTTTGCACATTGATTTTGTATCCTGAGACTTTGCTGAAGTTGCTTATTAGCTTAAGGAGATTTGGGGCTGAGACAATGGGGTTTTCTAAATATATAATCATGTCATCTGCAAACAGGGACAATTTGACTTCTTCTTTTCCTGACTGAATACCCTTGATTTCTTTCTCCTGCCTGATTGCCCTAGCCAGAACTTCCAACACTATGTTGAAAAGGAGTGGTGAGAGAGGACATCCCTGTCTTGTGCCAGTTTTCAAAGGGAATTTATCCAGTTTTTGCCCATTCAGTATGATATTGGCTGTGGGTTTGTCATAAATAGCTCTTATTATTTTGAGATACGTTCCATCAATACCGAATTTATTGAGAGTGTTTAGCATGAAGGGCTGTTGAATTTTGTCAAGGGCCTTTTCTGCATCTATTGAGATAATCAGGTGGTATTTGTCTTTGGTTCTGTTTATATGCTGGATTACGTTTATTGATTTGCATATGTTGAACCCGCCTGGCATCCCAGGGATGAAGCCCACTTGATCATGGTGGATAAGATTTTGATGTGCTGCTGGATTTGGTTTCCCAGTACTTTATTGAGGATTTTTGCATCAATGTTCATCAGGGATACTGGTCTAAAATTCTCTTTTTTTGTTGTATCTCTGTCAGGCTTTGGTATCAGGATGATGTTGGCCTCGTAAAATGAGTTAGGGAGGATTCCCTCTTTTTCTATTGATTGGAATAGTTTCAGAAGGAATGGTACCAACTCCTCCTTGTACGTCTGGTAGAATTCGACTGTGAATCCATCTGGTCCTGGACTTTTTTGGTTGGTAGGCTGTTAATTATTGCCTCAATTTCAGAGCCTGCTATTGGTCTATTCAGGAATTCAACTTCTTCCTGGTTTAGTCTTGGGAGAGTGTAAGTGTCCAGGAAATTATCCATTTCTTCTAGGTTTTCTAGTTTATTTGCGTAGAGGTGTTTATAGTATTCTCTGATGGTAGTTTGTATTTCTGTGGGGTCGGTGGTGATATCCCCTTTATCATTTTTTATTGCGTGGTCTCTGTATTTCCTGGATTTGAATGTTGGCCTGCCCTACTAGGTTGGGGAAGTTCTCCTGGATGATATCCTGAAGAGTGTTTTCCAACTTGGTTCCATTTTCCCCCTCACTTTCAGGTACCCCAGTCACGCGTAGATTTGGTCTTTTTACATAATCCCATACTTCTTGCAGGCTTTGTTCATTTCTTTTCTTCTTTTTTCTTTTGGTTTCTCTTCTTGCTTCATTTCATTCATTTGATCCTCAATCGCTGATACTCTTTCTTCCAGTTGATCGAGTCGGTTACTGAAGCTTGTGCATTTGTCACTTATTTCTTGTGTCATGGTTTTCATCTCTTTCATTTCGTTAATGACCTTCTCTGCATTAATTACTCTAGCTATCAATTCTTCCACTCTTTTTCAAGATTTTTAGTTTCTTTGCGCTGGGTACGTAATTCCTCCTTTATATCTGAGAAGTTTGATGGACTGAAGCCATCTTCTCTCATCTTGTCAAAGTCATTCTCCGTCCAGCTTTGATCCATTGCTGGTGATGAGCTGCACTCCTTTGCTGGGGGAGATGTGCTCTTATTTTTTGAATTTCCAGCTTTTCTGCCCTGCTTTTTCCCCATCTTTGTGGTTTTATCTGCCTCTGGTCTTTGATGATGGTGATGTAGTGATGGGGTTTTAGTGTGGGTGTCCTTTCTGTTTGTTAGTTTTCCTTCTAGCAGTCAGGACCCTCAGCTGTAGGTCTGTTGGAGTTTGCTTGAGGTCCACTCCAGACCCTGTTTGCCAGGTTATCAGCAGCAGAGGCTGCAGAAGATACAATATTGCTGCACAGCACGTGTTGCTGTCTGATTATTTCTCTGGAAGCTTCGCCTCAGGGGTGTACCCCGCCGTATGAGGTGTGTGGTGTTGGTCTGCACCTAGTGGGGGATGTCTCACTGTTAGGCTACTCAGGGTCAGGGACCCACTTGAGCCGGCAGTCTGTCCGTTCTCAGATCTCAACCTCTGTGATGGGAGATCCACTGCTCTCTTCAAAGCTATCAGACAGGGGTATTTACCTCTGCCAAGATTTCTGCTGTTTTTTGTTTAGCTATGCCCTGTCCCCAGAGGAAGAGTCTACAGAGGCAGGCTGGCCTCCTTGAGCTGTGGTGGGCTCCACCCAATTTGAGCTTCCTGGTGGTGGCTTTGTTTACCCACTTAAGACTCAGCAATGGTGGGCACCCCTCCCCCAGCCTTGTTGCTGCCTTGCAGTTAGATCTCAGACTGCTGTGCTAGCAATGAGGGAGGCTCCGTGGGCGTGGGACACTCTGAGCCAGGTGTGGGATATAATCTCCTGATGTGCCTTTTGCTAAGACCCTTGGTAAAGTGCAGTATTAGGGTGGGAGTTACCCGATTTTCCAAGTGTTGTGTGTCTCAGTTTCCCTTGGCTAGGAAAAGGGATTCCCTTCCCCTTAGCACTTCCCAGGTGAGGCGATGCCTCGCCCTGCTTCAGCTCTTGCTGGTCGGGCTGCACCAGCTGACCAGCACCAATTGTCCGGCACTCCCCAATGAGATGAACCCAGTACCTCAGTTGATAATGCAGAAATCACCAGTCTTCTGTGTCACTCACGCTGGGAGCTGGAGGCTGGAGCTGTTCCTATCTGGCCATCTTGCACACACACACATTTTTAAATTTTTAGTTTATTCTTTCAATTTCCCTTCACTACAAGGTAGGCTCCATGAAGACAGGACCTTTGTCTGTGTTAATAATTATTAGTTGGATACATGAAAAGATGAATGAATGAATTATTAAGCATCTCCCATGATAGACATAGTGCTAAGCACAAAGGATGGTTTCTGCATCAGAATGAATCAGAAGGGGAAATAAATAAGACCCCCAACTACCAAGTGGTACGTTTAGTGTTATGAAGGAGCTGAAAGGGTCCCAGAAGAAGCTAGACTTTGGGGGTCAGGAGGTCTCAAGAAATACATCAGGTGGTGGTTGATGATTAGCTCAGGTATTACAAGAAAAGCCTAAATGGATCAGGAATAGAAGACGGAGAACTGAGAGAATAGCATGTGCTAAAGCCAGAAACAAGAGGGGCCTAGAGGAACTCCAAGCAGCACCACATCATGTGGGAGGGACATAGCCTTTTGAATTAGACAGACTCAAGTTCAAATCCTAACACTGCTCCTTACTACCTGAATATTTTTGAACAATTTACTCTGGTAGACTGATCTTTGGTTTTAAAAATCTGTAACATAGGAAAAATATTGCCAGCATGTCAGGTTCTTGCAAAGATTACATGAGATCGTGTTTTCTATAGAGGATGCCATGGTTGAGATCAGGAATTACTGGCTGCTACTCTAGTGGGGAATTGGGGAAAGGTGGCCTAAATGAGCAGGCAGGGGTCAATTCATCTGTGACTTGAGGGTACTAGGAGGATTTTGTACTTTGACCAGGAGGCATGAGGAGGAGTTGCAGGGTTTTAAGTAGAGGGATTATGAGAGTGCAGGCAATGAGACTATTTAGTAATCACTCACAATAATCCAGGAAGGAAATAAAGGTCTCTCTAAGGAAGATACAATGGGAATGAAGAGGAGAGGATGCACGTAGGATACACAGGAGGAAGAATGGATAGGACTTTATTACTTATGGTTCCTATGAAAGGAAGAGACATCTAGAACTATTTCTACTTGTACTTCTCAGTAAGCTCTTCAGATCAGGGCCAGAACCAAACTCTTTTTTAGCAGCAGGCAATGAAATAAATACAGGATCCAGGGGAAAGATTTAATATGTTTTATAGCAAGATATTTTAATTTGAATTTTATAAAAGTATCAATCTGCAATAGATTCCTCATTTTAGTTTAAGAACCTTTGGTTTACAATAGTGCTGTCCAATGCAAGCCACGTATGTAATGGTGACATTTACGGTAATATTATTTTTTATTCAACCTTATATATCCAAAGTATTGTCATTTTGTGATGGTTAATATTGAGTGTCAACTTGATTGGATTGAAGGATGCAAAGTATTGTTCCTGGGTGTGTCTGTGAGGGTGTTGCCAAAGGAGATTAACATTTGAGTCAGTGGACTGAGAGAGGCAGACCCACCTTCAATTAGATGGGCACAATATAATCAGCTACCAGTGCAGTAGGATAAAAGCAGGCAGAAGAATGTGGAAAGACCAGACTCACTGAGTCTTCCAGCCTTCATCTATCTTGCATGCTGGATGCTTCCTGCCCTTGAACATCAGACTCCAAGTTCTTCAGCTTTTGGACTCTTGGACTTACACCAGTGGTTTGCCAGGGGCTCTCAGGCCTTCAGCTGCAGACTGAAGGCTGCACTGTTGGCTTCCCTACTTTTGAGGTTTTGGGAGTCGGACTGGCTTCCTTGCTCCTCAGATCGCAGACAGCCTATTGTGGGACTTCATCTCGTGACCCTGTGAGTCAATAACCCTTAATAAATGCCCTTTCATATGTATATGTATCCTATCAGTTCTGCTCCTCTAGAGAACCCTTACTAATACACATTTCAATATGCAATCAATATAAAAATATTAATGAGGCCAGGTGCAGTGACTCACGCCTATAATCCCAACACTTTGGGAGGCCGAGGCAGCTGGATCACGAGGTCAGGAGTTCGAGACTAGCTTAGTCAACAGAGTGAAACCCCATCTCTACTAAAAATACAAAAAATTAGCCGAGCCTGGTGGCGGGTACCTGTAATCCCAGCAACTCCGGAGGCTGAAGCAGGAGAATCGCTTGAACGCAGGAGGCGGAGAGGTTGCAGTGAGTGAGTCGAGATTGCACCACTGTACTACAGCCCAGGCAACAGTGCAAGACTCCATCTAAAATATATATATGTGTGTGTGTGTATATATATATATATGTGTATATGTATGTGTGTGTATATATATGTATATATGTGTGTGTATATATATATGAGATATATTGCATTTTTGCAATCAAAATCCAGGCTATATTTTACAATTATAACATACCTGAATTTGTAGTAGCCACATTTTAATACCTCAATAGCCATATGTGCCTAATGGCTACAGTGCCAAGTGACACAGATGTAGAATATCCACTCATTGCTGGTTTAGGTGATTGAGTGAATAGTTGGTCATTCTTTAACCACGTCTTAGAAGAAGCACAGTGTTAGAGGGAAATCCTTGTTCCCCACTCTCCTAATTTTACTTCAGGGAGATTTATTCTAAACATACCAAGCCTCTTGCTTTACCCCTTAGTCCTCTCCTAGAAAAGTACAGTGAATTTCCCATGGGTAGTTTTGGGAAAATAAGCCAGGCATGTCCATCTCAGCAACTCCATCCTTCTTCTTTAAAAAGCCAGCCTGATGAGGGAAACCAGGGATCTGTGCTCCTCCTCTTGTGTACCCCCTTCATGTGGGAAGGCCTGCCGTGGCCTGGCACTGCCTTGATCCACAAGGTAAATTCCCCTAGTTCTGTGGTTGTGCCTTCAAGCTTCTTTGACACTCACAACAAGTCATATTATCCAAATTTATTCTTTATCATTCATAAAGACAATTCTCAGCCTCCAGCTCTGTCTGCATTAGCAGAGGCTGCTCCTAGGGACAGGTGTAGAAGAACAGGGTCTCTGCAAAGGCATGGGCATCTCAGGAGAGGATTTTTAAGGTGCAGGTGGCTATAGCTTGACATTAAATTAGCAAGTGGCCTAAGTACACATGTGTGACCCATGCAGAGACTGAGCAGATGCTGGCCGGCCACAGAGTCCTTAGTAAGCACAGCTGTGGTAAGGATTCAATTATAGAAAAAATAAAATTTTCTTTCTGCCATTCTTTTAGGCTTCAGGGAATGTACAATATTTGCTGTTTTTAAACTTCAAAAGAGTTGAGTTTCAGAAAACTAGGGGAGTAAATTGTTAATGTCAAAGCTGTCAACAGTGTATTAGCTGCCCCAAACTCCACTGTACCTCCTTAAGAAGACAATGATGGCATAACTAATCTTAGGGTTTAGGTGTTTTGTTATCAAACTCAAGAATGAGCCACCACCAAATGTTCTCAAGTTAGTTCATGATTGCTTAAGAACATACAGTGGAGACAGTTTCTTAACCTTCAGCAACTCCACAGTCATATTGGTGTAGGTTTGTATAACACCTGTGAAAAAGAGAATGTGGTTTCTTTGTAACTAAATATAGTCTATGCTCAACTTGTTGGTTCAGAACTGAAGAGGTAGGTCTGTATAATTCCGGGGCTCATCTGTCACTCATACAAATAGTGCCCTCCAATTTAGCATTTCTAAGCAATTACGGTGATATTTTGGCTTCCAACTAATTACTTATTTTTCATTTGACATTTTCTACATAAAGTTCTGAAAAAAATAAAAGTTTCATTTTGGAGATATATATTTTTTTGTTTTTTTTGTTTTGTTTTTTTTTAGTCGGAGTTTCACTCCTGTTGCCCAGGCTGGACTGCAATGGCGTGATCTCAGTTCACCGCAACCTCTGCCTCCCGGGTTCAAGCGATTCTCCTGCCTCAGCCTCGTGAGCAGCTGGGACTACAGGCACGCACCACCATGCCCAGCTAATTTTGTATTTTTAGTAGAGACAGGGGTTTCTCCATGTTGGTCAGGCTGGTCTTGAACTCCCGACCTCAGGTGATCTGCCTGACTTGGCCTCCCAAAATGCTGGGGTTACAGGCGTGAGCCACCGCACCTGGCCCTGGATATATATTTTTAAACACCAGAGAAATATCAAATCATTCTACAGGTAATTGACTAAATTGTCTAAAGATATTAAAATTAATTTGAGTAGAGATGAAGATGTGGAAGTAATCAGAATACACACGCGCACACACACACACACATATATATATACACATGATGTTTGAAGGCATAAATATATAAGAAGTTCCCCGAGAAGCTTTTAAGAGAAGAGAGGGGGGCAAGAGCTGAACTCTGAAGAATACAAACATTTCAGGGATATACAAAGAAAGGAAGGGAACTAAGGAATTTCCAGAAGAAAGTAAGAATATGATGTTTCTGTGGATGAAGACAGAAAGAATGTTTTAAGAAGGGAATAACTGCCTGAGTGTAAATAATATTAATAAATGTATTCATTCAACAAATATTTATTGAGTATTATAGGAAGAGACTATTCTAAGCACTGGCCATTCAACAGTGAATAAGACAATATGTTTTCCCTCATGGAGTTTGTGATCTAGTGTAAATTCACACAAAAAAGGTAAGATAAGAAAGGGCTGAAAATGGTCCATTGGGTTTGACCATTTATTGATTATTAGGGTTTTCAGTAAAAGGAAATTCAATGGTATAGAGGGATAACAGCAGACAGGAGTGGGTTTATGAGTTCACAGAGCTGGGCAGTAATGAGACAGGGTGGTAGCTGGACAATGTGCAGTCCATAGTGGGTGATGGCTATGGAGAATATTCAAGGGAAGAAGGTAGGAAGAGCCAGCAGAGACAGAAACTAAAGACCAAAGGAAGAAGATGCAAAGTGACAGAACACACTGATAAACAACGCATGGGTAAATGCAGTAAGTCCTCAACTAATGTCATAGATAGACTCTTGGAAACTGCTACTTTAAGCAGAACAATGTAAAATGAAGCCAATTTTACCATAGAAGAATTAATATAAACAAGAGTTCAGTCCTGAAGGCATATTTCTGGTGACAAAAACATCACCAAACTTCTAAATAAAGACCGAAACACTTCTAATATTAAACATTGAAATAAATGTGAGCTATAGATACATTAAAGAGAGGTTAATGAAAATAAGATAATTATTTACCCACTTATTTCAGCTCAGGATTGCAGGTGGTTGGAGCCTATCCCAGCACTTGGGATGCAAGGCAAAAACCCACCCTGGCCAGGCCACCATTCCATCACAGAACACAGGCACACACACAGCCACGCTCACTCACACTGGGATCATTGAGACAGCCCAAGGAATTTAGCAGGCACAGCGCTGAGATGTGGGAGGAAATCGGAGTACCTGAAGAAACTCACAAAGCCATAGGAAGATGTGCAAACTCTACACAAACAGTGGCCCTGGCTGGGATCCAATTTTGTTTTCTCACCAACCAAATTGGCATTAGTGAGACGCAGGAGAATACTCCTTGATCATAGGGATCTCTCAGGCTAGCACAATAACTGAATGAGTGATTCAAATGCTGATCATCATGTATGGAACAAAACATGGTTCTAAGCACACACAGGGAATATCCCATTTAATCTTCCCAGCACACCATGCAGGAAGGACAATTATTGTCCCCCTTTGACAGGTGAAGCCACTGAGGGATAGAAAGGTAAAGCACCTGGCCCAGGAGGCAAGCTGGTAAATGACAGAGCCAGAAATCACAACAAGACAGGCCACAAGTCCAGAGCCTGAGCTCTTATACACAGAGCTTAACCACATTTGCTTTTGTTTATCCCCATGCCATATTTTCACTGAAATGTCTCTTTTCTGGTGAGGTGTCAACATCATTTATGTCCCCCAGAGTCAAGCCTTTGGTGCATCTGAAAAGTGAGTTCATTTTCTTTCTTCTTTCTTTCTTTCTTTTTTTTTTTTTTTTTTTTTTTTTGAGACAGAGTCTTGCTTTATAGCCCAGGCTAGAGTGCAGTGGCACGATCTCGGCTCACTGCAGCCTCCATCTCCCACGTTCAAGAGAGTCTCCTGCCTCAGCCTCCTGAGTAGCTTAGATTATAGGTGCACACCACCATGCCAAGCTAATTTTTATTTTTTATTTTTGTATTTTTAGTAGAGAAGTGTTGGCCAGGCTGGTCTTGAACTCCTCACCTCAAGTGATCCACCTGCCTCTGCCTCCCCAAGTGTTAGGATTACAGGCATGAGTCACCACACCCTGGCCTGAAAGGTGAGTTCAAAATGAATGTTTTTCTTATGTTAGCAAACTCAAGAATGACAAAGAATTCACCTGCTTCAAGAAAATTAAGATAAGCCTGTAATCCCAACGCTTTGGGAGACCAAGGTGGATCACTTGATGCCAGGAGTTTAAGATCAACCTGGGCAACATAGCAAGACCCTGTCTCTACAAAAAACATTTAAAAATTTAAAAAAAAGAGAGAGAAGATAATAAACATTTGACCTTCTGTGGATTATTGTTGACCTGAGGGCTGGGTCATGGCAAGCTCATCTTTGCTTTCCACAACCTTGACAATCATGGAAGACTCTTGTAATTTTTTTCAAACAGGAAGTCTCTCAGTACCTTCAGAACATTATCTGTGACTCTCACTTCACCTGACTCCAAAAGAAAATGGGTAGGTTAGAAAGAGAGAAACACTTTAAAGCAAACCATGGAAAACATATGGAACTAGGACAGAGTGGAAAATTTTAAAGGTGTTTTATTCTCCAGAGGTCATCAAGTATAAGAAGAAAATAAAAATAAAGTAATGAGCACACAAAAGATTTGAAAAAAATTTAAAAACATGCCAAATTCTTAGATGAGCAAGTCTAAAGAATATATATATAATAATACCTTCCATTAAGGCAATCCTGATAAATCTCACTAACACTTTGTTTAAAATTGAAAAAATAATTCTAAAGTTAATCTCAGGAAAAATAAATAAAAAGACAACAATGGTGGAGATTAGAAGAAGAGACACTTATTCTATCACGTAAGAAACTGGGCTATAATGAAGCTACAATAATTGAAATCTGGTTCTGGGGAAAAACGAGACTGGAAGATTCATGGGACAGACACAGATAGAAGAATTTAGGATATGGTTAAGTTGTGATTTCGAATCAGTAGGAAAATGCTAAATTATACAAAAAATCATGTTGGGTCAACCGGCTAGCAGTTCGAATAAAATGTAATTTAGATTCTTAACCATGTATCTTGTTCTAAAATAAATTCAGATGGATTCAATATTTAAATATAAATCAAGCACATGAAAACACTAGAAGAAAATTTAAGTGGATATCTTTATAATTCTGAAATGGAAACGTTTTCTAATCATGCCACCAAAGCAAGAAACCATGAAGGATAAATTTGAATACATAAGAATTCAAAACGTTTATGTGGCAACTCACTATAACCCAAATTAAAAGATAAATAAATTAATAAAACATATAACGTGGCCTCTTTGACAGAGTGCTGAGAAAAATGAGATGTCCATGCATCTGAGGAATAAAGTGTGGTTTCAATAATTCATGCAGGAAACATTTATTGAGCTGCTCTGGGTCAGGAGCTTTTCTTGGTGGCAAGGATACAGCTAAGCAGGGAGATGAGGTCCCTGATGTCACTGAGCTTAAAAACTGTTTTTAATGTCATGGAGGAGTACTATGATGAAAATAAAGAGAGTGTTAGGGACTGGTGAGGAGCTGGAGGCTAAAGAAGTTCGTTTTGAAGAGGCGATTGTTAACCTAAGGCCAGAAGGATAAGAAAGAGCAGCCTGGTAGAGATCTGGGGTGAGTGCTTTCCAAGTGGGGGAAATAGCCAGTGTAAGGCCATGAGGTAGGAAGAACCTGGCCTGTCTGAGAGTTGAAAAGAAGCCAGGCAGCCAGAGAATGCAAGGCAGAAGGGAGTGTCATATAGGAAGAGACAGAGGAATTGGTGCGGCTGTGGATCATGCACGCCTTCATAAGCCAGCGTTACCTTTTACTCTGAATGTGAGAGTAGCCACCGTACCCTTTAAGCAGGTGACTGGCTTCTGGCTCCCTGAAGGAAGAAGCTGCTACTTCTACTTGCTTAGCAATTTCCAACCTTAGCCTACCTTAGCCATTTGCACATGGTGAGGCTCTAGGCATGTACCCCTCAAATCTAAATCACAGCACAAGGTAAATCCATTCAAAACCTCAGAACGGAAATGTAAGCATTCAGAGGTATTAATGTTGTATATAAAGAATCTCAGGGTTTGTCTACCAAATCCAATGTACATTCACCATTCTCAGTCCAGTTAGCTCTTTGCTACTACTTCTTTTTTATTCATGTTTTTGCCAGCCTAGCCAAGTTGAAGGTCAATTTTACTTATGTTTTGTTTTAATTTTAGCACCTGAGCCATTTTTGAATATTCCATGTTTTATAAGCAGATATATAGGCTTTCTTTTTTAAAAAACATGAAAATTAACCAGAAGCTGAGATTGATTTCCAGGATTCACAAAGAAAATCATGTGCTTTTTGGAAGGGACTTACACGTGAATAGAGAAGGGGCTGATATGAATGGAGATGAGCATACGTGTTTGTGTGTGCACACATGGGTATGGTGGGGGTGGGCAGAGAACCACAACACATACTGTGGGCAACAGACACCTACATGTGGCCCAAACCAAACACATTTCCCCACAACTTCTCTGTGACTTCATTCTTTCCTCTCCTATTCAAAAAAGCAGTTATGTGAATTAAGGGAAATTTAAAAGGGCAGTTAGGTATGTTGAAAATGCAACAGAAGAAATTAAACCCACTCTACCATTTGTAAAACACTTAATCATATATCTCATGATAGAATCCAGTTCAAAATTCAAAAGGCACAGGAAATTGTTATTCTCAGCAGGCATAGGCCCAAAGAACAGGAAAACCTAAAATATACTGTATGATGATAAAACAAAAAAACTACTGTGAACTATAAGGTAGTTTAGAAACAACATAATCTGTAAGTCAAAGAATAATAATAATCTTGATCTCTTATTTCCTCTCAAAGACCTAATTCAACAAATTAACCACACAATGAATAGGGTTGGGGCGAATAGATCTGCCCCACTCAAGAGTGCTTGTTATTGGCTAGGCAAGCAACTCATTCCTGTAATCCCAGCACTTTGAGAGGCTGAGGCAGAAGGATTGCTTGAGTTCAGGAGTCCAAGACCAACCTAAGCAACATAGTGAGACATCATCTCTACAAAAAGTTTAAAAAATTGTCCAGGCATGGTGGCACATGTCTGTAGTCTAGCTACTCAGGAGGCTGAGGTGGGAGAATTCCTTGAGCCCAGAAGTTGGAGGTAATAGTGAGCTCTGATTGTGACACTGTATTCCATCCTGGGTGACAGGATGTCGCCCTGTCTCAAAAAAAATAAATAAATAAATAAAAGAGTGCTTGTGGCTACTATTTCAAATTTCATTGTCCTTTAGCACTGAGAGTTGATGGTTAGGTAAGCTGGTATAAGATCCAGTCCCATCACCCGAAGGAGAACAGATCATGTCTCTTCCTGTTTCCAGAGCCCAGGAAGGAAGCTTTGTCAACACAGTGTGGACCCTGAGCAGCCCCCCATCCTTCAGAGCCCAGGCCATTTGTTTTGCTTAAAACATAAAAAAAAAAAAAGAAAAAAAAAGCCATTTAACCCAATCATGTTTTTATTTTTTATGAGATGATGATATCATGACAAAGCTATTTTATAGCTTCTTTGTTAAAGAAGTTTGGAATATATAAAGAAAACAGAGTTTTAGAAAAAATAACAATGACCATATTTTAGCTTTAATGTCTTCATTTTTGTTGCATGAAACAATGGTTCTTGAGCCTATTTTTTTTATATATTATATATAAAACTGTTTCAAAGGAGCCCTCTCCTTTCCACTATACTCCATTCATTCAGCCAATATTTACTGAGTATTCACTGTGTATCAGCTAAACTTGGCCCAGTCAATGGTACAGAGTTCTTGTTTCCTTGGGGCGCATCAGCAGTTAGACAAATAAGTACAACAGCACGCATTATTACTGCCAAGATGGATGCGCTCCATGACACAGGCAGGGTACAGATACACATTAGTAAATCCTACCCTCACTCTCATGGGATCTTTATCTCTCTTTTCTTCTCAAAGTACAACGGGAAATGAGCAGTTAAACTTGACTACCGGGATTATATCTCTGCTCATTCCAGTAAAGTGAGTTAAAATGCAGGAATGGTGCTAATGACTAGAATGAAGAAAGGACTCCAAACCCATGGGGGCTGAAACATAATCGAATGCATTTATAAGAATCAAAGTAAAATCATTTAATCTATTAAATAACCCATCATGCCTGAAGCAAGTAAGTAGAAGGGGAGGGAGCAGAGGCTTTGTTACGAGGCATGAATCTTTAACTAAATCCACAAACACATACACACACAGGACATAGACACACACACCCAATCATACACATGGTCACATCACACACACTCGCACACCAATTCATGTATACACACCAACACACACAGCTTCACACACTCCCTACCTGACAAAAGAAATATTGCAGACATCTAAATGTGGGGAGAGTTTCAGTGCTGGAACTGCAAATCCTGAAAGCCTTTTTCTTTCTACTGCAAATCTTCTCAACCATCCTAAAGATTCATGGAAACAAAAATGGAAAAGATCCCCAAGGCAGCCTGCAGCAGTGGGCGGGTAGGCAGCAGGTTTGCATTCACTTGCTCCAGGATGATCACTTTCTTTCCCTGCACAACTAAACCTTGTTCTGACACAGATATTAATGTAATCTTTGATTTCTATAACACATGTCTTTGGAAAAATCAGGGATTTCACACTGGTTGTTTTTTTTTTAACACAATACAGCATTATTGTTTGACTTTTGTAGGTACAGATGCTATGACAGTGAACACTAAAATGGTCCCCCACATGCCACATGCAGATGATAGAGAAGAGCAGTGGCCTCTGGTCTCCCGGGTGCTGGGGCTCTTTTTGCCAAATGGTACTGTGAATATAGCCAAGGGCCACTCAATAAAAAAAGAGAATGCGATAGAGGAGGTAGAGCAAGATGGGCAAATAGAACCCTCCAGTCATCATCCCCCACTGCAGGAACACCAAATTGAACAACTATCCACACAAGGAAGCACCTTCATAAGAACCAAAAATCAAAGGAATGATCACAGTACACGGTTTTAACTTTATATCCCTGAAAGAGGCACTGAAGGATATAGGAAAGAAAGTCTTGAATTGCTGACACCCCTCCTTTCTCATCCCCCAGCAGCCGCTGCACGGTGCAGGGAGAGAATCTGCGCACTTAGGGGAGAGAGAATGCAGTGATTATGGAATTTTGCTTTGGAACTTCATGCTTCCCTGTAACAGCAGAAAGCAACACAGCAAAATTTAGCCAGTGCTCAGAGACGGAGCATTTAGACCAGCCCTACCCAGAGAGGAATCATCCATCCCAGAGATAAGAACCTGCGTTCTGGCTAGCCCCACCTCTACGTGTTAAAGCACTCTGGGGTCCTAAATAAACTTAAAAAGCAGTCTAGGCCACAAGAACTGCAATTTCTGGGCAAGTCCTGCTGCTGTGCTGGACTGGAAGCAGTGGACTTGGGGTGCACATGACCTAGTGAAACACAAGATGGAGTGGCCAAGCGAGTGCTTTTGTCACCCTTTCCCCAACCCCAGGCAGCAGAGCTTGCTGCCGCAGAGAGACTCCTTCCTTCTGCTGAGGAGAGAAGAGAGTGAAGAAGACTTTGTCTATGAACTTGAATGCCAGCTTAGCCACAGCAGAATAGGGTATCACGCAGAGTCCTGAGGTTCCTATTCCAGGCCCTAGACAACACCTGTAGACACACCCTGGGCCAGAAAGGAACCCGCTGCATTGAAGGGAAGAACCCAGTTTGGCAGGATTTCTCACCTGCTAACTGAAGTGGGTACCTTGAATAAGTGGTACCCAGGTAGTACTTGCGTCAGGCTTTGGGTGAGACCCAGGGGCATGCTGGCTTCAGGTGTGAACCAGTGCATTTTAAACTGTGGTGGCCATAGGGAGAGACTCCTTCTGCTTGAGAAAAGGAGAGGGAAGAGTAGAGGGGCCTTTGTCTTGCAGCTTGGGCACCAGTGCAGCCACAGTGGGGTAGTGCACCAAGCAGGCTCCTGTAGTCCATGATTCCAGGCCTTGCATTTTGGATAGCATTTATGGGCCTTCTCTGGGACAGAAGGGAGCCCATTGCCCTGAAAGAAAAGACCCATTTTTGACAGCATTCACCACAAGCTGACTGAAGAGCCTACAGGTGTTGAGTGAATATTGGCAGTAGCCAAACAGTACTTGCCATGGGCCTGAGGTGGTGGTGGCCTGGGGGAAAGACTCCTTCTGCATGAGGAAAAGTGAGGAAAGAGCAGGAACAACTTTGTTTTGTGTGTTGGGTGCCAGTTAAGTCACAGTAAAATAGAACACCAGATAGACTCCCAAGTTTCCCGACTCCAGGACCAGGCTCCTGGACAGCATTTCTGGACCTGCTCTGGGCCACAGGGGGGCACACTGCCCTGAAGGGAAGGATACAACATTGGATGGATTTGCCACCTGCTGACTGAAGAGCACTTGGACTTTGCATGAACATTGGCGATAGCCAGGCAGTGGTTGCCACAGGCCTTGGGTGAGACTCAGTGCTGTACTGACTTCAGGTTTGACACAGCACAGTCCCAGTGGTGGTGGCCACACAAGTGCTTCATTATCCTCCCTGCCAGCTCCAGGCAGCTCAGTATGGAGACAGAGACTCTGTTGATGTGGGGGAAAGTAAAAGAGGAGAACGAGAGTCTTTGCCTAGTAATCCAGAGAATTATCCCAGATCTTCCTCAAGACCACCAAGGTGGTACCTCTACAAGTGTGCAAGAGTCACAGCATTGCCAGGTTTGGGGTGCCTCATAATGCAGATAGGGCAACAATGACCAAAGATTTAGATCACAATACTCAATTCCCTTTGAATACCGAGGAAGCTTTACCAAAAACGACAGGTACAAACAAGTCTGGAATGTAAAGACTACAATAAATACCCAACTCTTCAATGCCTAGACATGGACAAACAACCACAAATATCAAGACCATCCAGGAAAACGTGACCTCACAAAATGTACTAAATAAGCCACCAGCAACCAATCCCAGAATGACAGAAATATGTGACCTTTCAGACAGGAAATTCAAAATAGCTGTTTTGAAAAAGCTCAAAGAAATTCAAGATACCACAGAGAAGGAATTCAGAATCCTATGAGATAAATTTAACAGAGATTGAAATGATTTTTAAAAATTAATCAGAAATTGTGGAGCTGAAAAATTCTATTGACATGCTGAAGAATGCATAAGAGTCTCTCAACAGCAGAATTAATGAAGGAAAAGAAATAGCGAGCACAAAGACACACATTAAAAAATACAGTCAGAGAAGACAAAAGCAAAACAAATAAAACGAATGAAGCATGCTTACGTGATCTAGAAAATAGTCTCAGAAAGGCAAATCTAAAAGTTATTGGCAATAAAGAGGAAGTAAAGAGAGAAGTAAGTGTAGAAACTTTATTTGAAGGGATAATAACAGATAACTTCCCAAACCTAGAGAAAGATATCAAAATCCAGCTACAAAAAGGCTATAGAAAACCAAGCAGACTTAATCCAAATAGGACTATATAAGACATCGAATAATCAAACTCTTAAAGGTCAAGAATAAAGAAAGGATCCTAAAAAGCAGCAAGAGACAAAAAGCAACACAAAATGGAGCTCCAACACATCTCACAGCAGACTTATCAGTGGAAATCTTACAGGCCAGAAGACAAGTGGCATGACGCATTTAAAGTGGTGAAAGAATAAAACTTTTATCCTAGAATGGTATATCCAGCAAAAATATTCTTCAAACATGAAGAAGAAATACTTTCCCAGACAAACAAAAACTGAGGAATTTCATTAATATCAGACCTGTCCTACAGGAAATGCTAAAGGGAGTTCTTCAATCTGAAAGGAAAGGACATTAATGATCAATAAGAAATTATCTGAAGGTACAAAACTCATTGGTAATAGTAAGTACAGAGACAAATACAGACTATTATAACACTGGAATTGTGGCATATAAACTACTTATATCTTGAGTAGGAAAACTAAAAGATGAACCTATTGAAAATAATAACTACAACAAATTTTCAAGTCATAGATAGTATAGCAAGATATAAATGGAAACAACAAAAAGTTAAAAAGCAGAGAGAAAAAATTAAAGTGTGAAGTTTGTATTCATTTTCTCTTTGCTTGTTTATTAATTCATTCTTTTAAAGTTTTCTTTTTTTATTTTTTATTTATTTTTATTTTTTTATTTTTTATTTTTTATTTTTTTTTGAGAGGGCGTCTCACTCTGTCGCCCAGGCTGGAGTGCAGTGGCGCAATCTCGGCTCACTGCAAGCTCCGCCTCCCGGGTTCACGCCATTCTCCTGCCTCAGCCTCCCGAGTAGCTGGGACTACAAGCACCCACAACCGCGCCCGGCTAATTTTTTGTATTTTTAGTAGAGACGGGGTTTCACCGTGGTCTCGATCTCCTGACCTTGTGATCCGCCCGCCTCGGCCTCCCAAAGTGCTGGGATTACAGAAGTGAGCCACCGCACCCGGCTTCTTTTTTAATTTTTATTATTTATTTATTTATTTATTATTATTATTATACTTTAAGTTCTAGGGTATATGTGCATAACGTGCAGGTTTGTTACATATGTATAATTCTGCCATGTTGGTGTGCTGCACTCTTCAACTCGTCAGCACCCATCAACTCGTCATTTACATCAGGTATAACTCCCAATGCAATACCTCCCCCCTCCCCCTTCCCCATGATAGGCCCCGGTGTGTGACGTTCCCCTTCCCGAGTCCAAGTGATCTCATTGTTCAGTTCCCACCTATGAGTGAGAACATGCAGTGTTTGGTTTTCTGGTCTTGTGACAGTTTGCTAAGAATGATGGTTTCCAGCTGCATCCATGTCCCTACAAAGGACACAAACTCATCCTTTTTGATGGCTGCATAGTATTCCATGGTGTATATGTGCCACATTTTCTTAATCCAGTCTGTCACTGATGGACATTTGGGTTGATTCCAAGTCTTTGCTATTGTGAATAGTGCCGCAATAAACATACGTGTGCATGTGTCTTTAGAGCAGCATGATTTATAATCCTTTGGGTATATACCCAGTAATGGGACGGCTGGGTCATATGGTACTTCTAGTTCTAGATCCTTGAGGAATCACCATACTGTTTTCCATAATGGTTGAACTAGTTTACAATCCCACCAACAGTGTAAAAGTGTTCCTATTTCTCCACATCCTCTCCAGCACCTGTTGTTTCCTGACTTTTTAATGATCGCCATTCTAACTGGTGTGAGATGGTATCTCATTGTGGTTTTGATTTGCATTTCTCTGATGGCCAGTGATGATGAGCATTTTTTCATGTGTCTGTTGGCTGTATGAATGTCTTCTTTTGAGAACTGTCTGTTCATATCCTTTGCCCACTTTTTGATGGGGTTGTTTGTTTTTTTCTTGTAAATTTGTTTGAGTTCTTTGTAGGTTCTGGATATTAGCCCTTTCTCAGATGAGTAGATTGCAAAAATTTTCTCCCATTCTGTAGGTTGCCTGTTCACTCTGATGGTAGTTTCTTTTGCTGTGCAGAAGCTCTTTAGTTTAATTAGATCCCATTTGTCAATATTGGCTTTTGCTGCCATTTCTTTTGGTGTTTTAGACATGAAGTCCTTGCCCATGCCTATGTCCTGAATGGTACTACCTAGGTTTTCTTCTAGGGTTTTTATGGTATTAGGTCTAACATTTAAGTCTCTAATCCACCTTGAATTAATTTTCATATATGGAGTAAGGAAAGGATCCAGTTTCAGCTTTCTACTTATAGCTAGCCAATTTTCCCAGCACCATTTATTAAATAGGGAATCCTTTCCCCATTTCTTTTTTTTCTCAGGTTTGTCAAAGATCAGATGGCTGTAGATGTGTGGTATTATTTCTGAGGACTCTGTTCTGTTCCATTGGTCTATATATTTGTTTTGGTACCAGTACCATGCTGCTTTGGTTACTGTAGCCTTGTAGTATAGTTTGAAGTCAGGTAGCGTGATGCCTCCAGCTTTGTTCTTTTGACTTAGGATTGTCTTGGCAATGCGGGCTCTTTTTCGGTTCCATATGAACTTTAAAGCAGTTTTTTCCAATTCTGTGAGGAAACTCATTGGTAGCTTAATGGCGATGGCATTGAATCTATAAATTACCTTGGGCAGTATGGCCATTTTCACGATATTGATTCTTCCTATCCATGAGCATGGTATGTTCTTCCATTTGTTTGTGTCCTCTTTTATTTCACTGAGCAGTGGTTTGTAGTTCTCCTTGAAGAGGTCCTTTACATCCCTTGTAAGTTGGATTCCTAGGTATTTTATTCTCTTTGAAGCAATTGTGAATGGAAGTTCATTCCTGATTTGGCTCTCTGTTTGTCTGTTACTGGTGTATAAGAATGCTTGTGATTTTTGCACATTAATTTTGTATCCTGAGACTTTGCTGAAGTTGCTTATCAGCTTAAGGAGATTTTGGGCTGAGACAATGGGATTTTCTAAATATACAATCATGTCATCTGCAAAGAGGGACAATTTGACTTCTTCTTTTCCTGACTGAATACCCTTGATTTCTTTCTCTTGCCTGATTGCCCTAGCCAGAACTTCCAACACTAAGTTGAATAGGAGTGGTGAGAGAGGGCATCCCTGTCTTGTGCAACTTTTCAAAGGGAATTTTTCCAGATTTTGCCCATTCAGTATGATATTGGCTGTGGGTTTGTCATAAATAGCTCTTATATTTAGGTACATTCCATCAATACCGAATTTATTGAGCGTTTTTAGCATGAAGAGCTGTTGAATTTTGTCAAAAGCCTTTTCTGCATCTATTGAGATAATCATGTGGTTCTTGTCTTTGGTTCTGTTTATATGCTGGATTATGTTTATTGATTTGTGAATGTTGAACCAGCCTTGCATCCCAGGGATGAAGCCCACTTGATCATGGTGGGTAAGCTTTTTGATGTGCTGCTGAATCCGGTTTTCCAATATTTTATTGAGGATTTTTGCATCGATGTTCATCAGGGATATTGGTCTAAAATTCTCTTTTTTTGTTGTGTCTCTGTCAGGCTTTGGTATCAGGATGATGTTGGCCTCGTAAAATGAGTTAGGGAGGATTCCCTCTTTTTCTATTGATTGGAATAGTTTCAGAAGGAATGGTACCAGCTCCTCTTTGTACCTCTGGTAGAATTCAGCTGTGAATCCATCTGGTCCTGGACTCTTTTTGGTTGGTAGGCTATTAATTATTGCCTCAATTTCAGAGCCTGCTATTGGTCTAGTCAGGGATTCAACTTCTTCCTGGTTTAGTCTTGGAAGAGCGTAAGTGTCCAGGAAATTATCCATTTCTTCTAGATTTTCTAGTTTGTTTGCGTAGAGGTATTTATAGTATTCTCTGATGGTAGTTTGTATTTCTGTGAGGTCGGTGGTG
Source organism: Macaca nemestrina (assembly GCF_043159975.1). Lineage (NCBI taxonomy): Eukaryota > Metazoa > Chordata > Mammalia > Primates > Cercopithecidae > Macaca > Macaca nemestrina. Next base: position 80,261,781 of record NC_092125.1, read on the forward strand.
ATATCCCCTTTATCATTTTTTATTGCATCTATTTGATTCTTCTCTCTTTTCTTCTTTATTAGTCTTGCTAGCGGTCTATCAATTTTGTTGATCTTTTCAAAAAACCAACTCCTGGATTCATTGATTTTTTGGAGGTTTTTTTGTGTCTCTATCTCCTTCAGTTCTGCTCTGATCTTAGTTATTTCTTGCCTTCTGCTAGCTTTTGAATGTGTTTGCTCTTGCTTCTCTAGTTCTTTTAATTGTGATGTTAGAGTGTCAATTTTAGATCTTTCCAGCTTTCTCTTGTGGGCATTTAGTGCTATAAATTTCCCTCTACACACTGCTTTAAATGTGTGCAAGAGATTCTGGTATGTTGTATCTTTGTTCTTATTGGTTTCAAAGAACCTCTTTATTTCTGCCTTCATTTCATTATGTACCCAGTAGACATTCAGGAGCAGGTTGTTCAGTTTCCATGTAGTTGAGCAGTTTTGATTGAGTTTCATAGTCCTGAGTTCTAGTTTGATTGCACTGTGATCTGAGAGACAGTTTGTTGTGATTTCTGTTCTTTTACATTTGCTGAGGAGTGCTTTACTTCCAACTGTGTGGTCAATTTTGGAATAAGTGTGATGTGGTGCTGAGAAGAATGTATATTCTGTTGATTTGGGGTGGAGAGTTCTATAGATGTCTATTAGGTCTGCTTGCTGCAGAGATGAGTTCAATTCCTGGATATCCTTGTTAACTTTCTATCTCATTGATCTGTCTAATGTTGACAGTGGAGTGTTGAAGTCTCCCATTGTTATTGTATGGGAGTCTAAGTCTCTTTGTAAGTCTCTAAGGACTTGCTTTATGAATCTGGGTGCTCCTGTATTGGGTGCATATATATTTAGGATAGTTAGCTCTTCCTGTTGAATTGATCCCTTTACCGTTATGTAATGTCCTTCTTTGTCTCTTTTGATCTTTGATGGTTTAAAGTCTGTTTTATCAGAGACTAATATTGCAACCCCTGCTTTTTTTTGTTCTCCATTTGCTTGGTCGATCTTCCTCCATCCCTTTATTTTGAGCCTATGTATGTCTCTGCATGTGAGATAGGTCTCCTGAATACAGCAGACTGATGGGTCTGGACTCTTTATCCAGTTTGCCAGTCTGTGTCTTTTAATTGGAGCATTTAGTCCATTTACATTTAAGGTTAAGATTGTTATGTGTGAACTTGATCCTGCCATTATGATATTAACTGGTTATTTTGCTCGTTAGTTGATGCGGTTTCTTCCTAGTGTCGATGGTCTTTACATTTTGGTATGTTTTTGCAATGGCTGGTACCAGTTGTTCCTTTCTGTGTTTAGTGCTTCCTTCAGGGTCTCTTGTAAGGCAGGCCTGGTGTTGTCAAAATCTCTAAGCATTTGCTTATCTGTAATGGATTTTATTTTTCCTTCACTTATGAAACTTAGTTTGGCTGGATATGAAATTCTGGGTTGAAAATTCTTTTCTTTAAGAATGTTGAATATTGGCCCCTACTCTCTTCTGGCTTGTAGAGTTTCTGCCGAGAGATCTGCTGTTAGTCTGATGGGCTTCCCTTTGTGGGTAACCCGACCTTTCTCTCTGGCTGCCCTTAAGATTTTTTCCTTCATTTCAACTTTGGTGAATTCTGCAATTATGTGTCTTGGAGTTGCTCTTCTCGAGGAGTATCTTTGTGTTATTCTCTGTATTTCCTGGATTTGAATGTTGGCCTGCCCTACTAGGTTGGGGAAATTCTCCTGGATGATATCCTGAAGAGTGTTTTCCAACTTGGTTCCATTTTCCCCCTCACTTTCAGGCACCCCAGTCAGACGTAGATTTGGTCTTTTTACATAATCCCATACTTCTTGCAGGCTTTGTTAATTTCTTTTTCTTCTTTTTTCTTTTGGTTTCTCTTCTCGCTTCATTTCATTCATTTGATCCTCAATCGCTGATACTCTTTCTTCCAGTTGATCGAGTCAGTTACTGAAGCTTGTGCATTTGTCACGTATTTCTCGTGTCATGGTTTTCATCTCTTTCATTTCGTTTATGACCTTCTCTGCATTAATTACTCTAGCTATCAATTCTTCCACTCTTTTTTCAAGATTTTTAGTTTCTTTGCACTGGGTACGTAATTCCTCCTTTAGCTCTGAGAAATTTGATGGACTGAAGCCTTCTTCTCTCATCTCGTCAAAGTCATTCTCCATCCAGCTTTGATCCATTACTGGTGATGAGCTGCTCTCCTTTGCAGGGGTAGATGTGCTCTTATTTTTTGAATTTCCAGATTTTCTGCCCTGCTTTTTCCCCATCTTTGTGGTTTTATCTGTCTCTGGTCTTTGATGATGGTGATGTACTGATGGGGTTTTGGTGTAGGTGTCCTTCCTGTTAGATAGTTTTCCTTCTAACAGTCAGGACCCTCAGTTGTAGGTCTGTTGGAGATTGCTTGAGTTCCACTCCAGACCCTGTTTGCCTGGGTATCAGCAGCAGAGGCTGCAGAAGATAGAATATTGCTGAACAGCGAGTGTACCTTTCTGATTCTTACTTTGGAAGCTTCCTCTCAGGGGTGTACTCCACCCTGTGAGGTTTGGGGTGTCAGACTGCCCCTAGTGGGGGATGTCTCCCAGTTAGGCTACTCAGGGGTCAGAGACCCACTTGAGCAGGCAGTCTGTCCCTTCTCAGATCTCAACCTCCGTGTTGGGAGATCCACTGCTCTCTTCAAAGCTGTCAGACAGAGTCATTTGCATCTGCAGAGGTTTCTTCTGCTTTTTGTTGTTGTTGTTGTTGTTTAGCTGTGCCTTGTCCCCAGAGGTGGAGTCTACAGAGACAGGCAGGTTTCCTTGAGCTGCTGTGAGCTCCACCCAGTTCAAGCTTCCCAGCGGCTTTGTTTGCCTACTTAAGCCTCAGCAATGGTGGGTGCCCCTCCCCCAGCCTCGCTGCTGCCTTGCGGTTAGATCACAGACTGCTGAGCTAGCAATGAGGGAGGCTCCCTGGGCATGGGACCCTCCCGGCCAGGTGTGGGATATAATCTCCTGGTGTGCCCATTTGCTTAAAGTGCTGTATTGGGGTGGGAGTTACCTGATTTTCCAGGTGTTGTGTGTCTCAGTTCCCCTGGCTAGGAAAAGGGATTCCCTTCCCCCTTGCGCTTCCCAGGTGAGGTGAGCGATGACTCGCCCTGCTTCAGCTCTCGCTGGTCAGGCTGCAGCAGCTGACCAGCACCAATTGTCCGGCACTCCCTAGTGAGATGAACCCAGTACCTCAGTTGAAAATGCAGAAATCACCGGTCTTCTGTGTCGCTCACGCTGGGAGTTGGAGACTGGAGCTGTTCCTATTCGGCCATCTTGCTCCGCCCCCTTATTAATTCATTTTTGCAATCAGTGTTAAGTTGTCATCAATTTGAAATCATGTTATTTGCAAGATAAAATGTTATTTGCCATCCTCATGGAAAACTCAAATTAAAAAAACCTGTTACAAATATATAAAAAATAAAAAGCAAAAAAAATAAAACTTAGCACTAGATAAAATTACCTTCACTAAAAAAAGACAAGAAGAAAGAAAAGAAGGAAGAGAATGACAATGAAAAAACAAATAACAAAGGGCAGGAGTAAATCCCTACTTATCAATAATAATATTGAATGTAAAGGGACTAAGCTCTCCAATAAAAAGACATAGAATGTATTGATGATCTGTTGATTACAGGAAACACATCTCAACTATAAAGGCATATATAGAGTGAAAATAAAAAGATAGTAAAAGGTATTCCATGGAAAACCAGAAAAGAACAAGACTAGCTCTACTTATGTCAGACAAAATAGATTTCAAGACAAAAACCATAAAAAGAGACAAAGGTCATTTTATAAAGGTAAAAGGGTCAATTCAGCAATAGGATATAATAACTGTAAATATATATGCACTCAACACTGGAGCACTCAGATATGTAAAACAAATATTATTAGAGCTAAAGAGAGAGATAGACCCCAATACAATAATAGCTGGAGACTTCAACACTCTACTTTCAGTATTGGACAGATCATTCTGACAGAAGATCAACAAAGAAACAGCAGACTTAATCTACACTATAGACCAAATGGACCTATCAGATATTTACAGAACATTTCATCCAAGAGCGGCAGAATACACATTCTTCTCCTCAGCACATGAATCATTGCCAAGAATAAACCATATGTTAAGCCACAAAACTAGCCTTAAAAAATAAATAAATAAATAAATAGATAAATAAATAAATAAATAAATTATATTAAATACCTTCTGTGACCACAATGAAGTAAAAGTAGAAATCAATGAAAAGAGAAACTGTGGAAACTATAGAAACACATGGAAATTACACAATATTTCCCTGAGTGACCAGTGGATCAAGAAATAATTAAGAAAGAAAGTGTAAATTTTATTGAAACAATGCCCATCAATGATAGACTGGATAAAGAAAATGTGGTACATATATACCATGGAATACTATGCAGACATAAAAAGGAATGAGGTCTGTCCTTTTCAGGGACATGCATGAAGCTGGAAGCCATCATCCTCAGCAAAGTAACTCAGGAACATAAAACCAAACACTGCATGTTCTGATCCATAAGTGGGAACAGTGAGAACACTTAGACACAGGGAGGGGAACAACATACACCAGGGCCTGTTGTGGGGTGGGGTCGAGGGGAGGGAATTTAGAGGACAGGTCAATAGGTGCAGCAAACCACCATGGTGCACATATACCTATGTAACAAATGTTCACATGTATCCTGGAACTTAAAGTAAAATATATATTTTTTAAATCCCCAACTGTACCTTACCTTCTAGTCACAATCTTCAAAAATAGATTTTCATAATAAAAAAGAAAGTTTTATTGAATCAAATGGAAATCGAAACACAATATATAATACCAAAATCTAAAGGGTACAGGAAAAGCAGTAGTAAGAGGAAAGTTTATAACAATAAATGCCTACAATAAAAAAGTAAAAACTGTCACAGAAACAACCTAATGATGCATCTTAAAAAACTGGAAAAGCAACAGCAAGCCAAATCCAAAATTAATAGAAGAAAGGAAATAATAAAAATCAGAGCAGAAATGAGACTGAAACAAAAAAAAATACAAAGATCCACAAAATGAAAAGTTGTTTTTTGAGAAGATAAGCAAAATTGATAAATCTTTAGCAAGACTAAGGAAAAAAAGAGAGAAGACTCAAATAAATCACAGGTGAAAAAGAAGACATGACAACTGATACTGCAGAAATTCAAAGGCTTACTAGAGGCTACTGTGAACAACTATATGCCATGACGCTGGAAAACCTATAGAAAGCCGCTCTTGGATGAAATGTTCTGTAAATATCTGATAGGTTCATTTGGTCTATAGTGCAGATTAAGTCTGCTGTTTCTTTGTTGATCTTCTGTCAGAATGATCTGTCCAATACTGAAAGTAGAGTGTTGAAGTCTCCAGCTATTATAGAAGAAATGAATACATTCCTAAACACATAAAACTACCAAGATTGAACCATGAAGAAATCCAAAACTTAAATAGGCCGATTATAAGTAAAACAGAAGCCTGGGAACTGATGAATTTTACCAAGTATTTAACAATAAAATAATACCAATCCTACTTGAACTATTCTGAAAATTAGAGAAGGAGGGAATAATTCCAAACTCATTCTACGAGTTCAGTATTGCCCTGATACCAAACCAGATAAAGACATAAAAAATAAAAAAAGAAAACTACAGGTCAATATCTCTGGTGAATATTGATGCAAAAATTCTCAACAAAATACTATCGAACTGAACACAGCAACACATTAAAATGATCATTCCATCATGACCAAGTGAGATTTATCCTAGGGATGCAAGGATTATTCAGTATATGCAGGTGAATCAAAATGAGGCATTATATCAACAAAATGAAAGACAAAATTCATATTATCATTTCAATTGATGCTGAAAAAGTATTTGATAAAATTCCACATCCCTTCATGATAAAAACCCTAAAACAAAAACTGAGTATAGAAGAACATGCCTTAACAAAATAAAAGTCATATACTACAGACCCACAGCTAGTAGCATACTGAATAGGTAAAACTAAAATCCTTTCTTCTAAGATCTGGAACACAACAAGGATGCCCACATTCACAATGTTATTCAACATAGTACTGAAAGTCCTAGCTGGAGCAATCAGACTAGAGAAAGAAATAGAGGGCATCCAAATTTAAGAGGAAGAAGTAATCAGACTAGAGAAAGAAATAGAAGGCATCCAAATTTAAGAGGAAGAAGTCAAATTATCTTTGTTTGCAGATGATATGCTCATTTATTTGGACTCCACCCAAAAACTATCAGAACTGATAAATACATTTAGTAGTATTGCAGCATACAAAATCAACATACAAAAATCAGGTGTATTTCTATGTGCTAACACCAAGCAATCTGCAAAAGAAATCAATAAAGTAATCCCATTTATAATAGCTACAAATAAAATAAAATGAAATACCTAGAAATAAACTTAACCAAAAAAGTGAAAGATCTCTACATAAAAACTATGAAACACTGAGGCAAGAATTGAAGAGGACAAAAAAAAAAAAAAAAGGAAAAGTATTCTGTGCTTATGGATGGAAAGAATCAATATTGTTAAAATATCTATACCACCCAAAGCAACCTACAGAATCAATGCAATTCCTATCAAAATACCAATGACATTCTCCACAGAAACAGAGAAAATAATCCTAAAATGTATGTAAAACCATAACAGACCCAAAATAGCCAAAGCCATTCTGAGCATAAATAAATAAATACTGGAGAAATCACATTACCTGGCTTCAAATTATACTACAGAGCTATAGTAACCAAAACAGCATGGTACTGGCATAAAAACAGATACACAGAACACTGGAACAGAAAAGAGAACTCAGAAACAAATCCAGATACCCACAGTGAACTCATTTTTGACAAAGGTGTCAAGAACATACACTGGGGAAAAGACAGCCTCTTTAATAAATGGTGTTGAGAAAACCAGACATCCATATGCAGAAAAATGAAACTAGATTCCTTTCTCTTGTTATATACAAAAATCAAATCAAAATTAATTAAATACTTAGATCTAAGATCTAGAACTATAAAACTACTAAAAGAAAACTTAGGGAAACTCTCCAGGACATTAGTCTGGGCAAAGATTTCTTGAGTAATACCCCACAAGCACAGGCAGACAAAGCAAAAATGGACAACTGGATTCACCACAAGTTAAAAAGCTTCTTCACAGCAAAGGAAAACAATTAATAAAGTGAAGAGATAACCCACAAAATAGGAGAAAATATTTGCAAGATATCCATCTGACAAGAGACTAATAACCAGTGTATATGAGGAGCTTAAACAACTCAATAGGAAAACATTTTTTTAAATGGGCAAAATATCTGAATGGATAGCTCCCAAAAGAAGATGTAAATCGCAAACAGGTATATAAAGGTGTGCTCAACATTATTAACCATTGGAAAAATGCAAAGCAGAACTACAGTAAGATATCACCTCACCCCAGTTAAAATGGCTTTTAACCAAAAGATAGGCAATAAAGAATGCTGGTGAGGATGTGTAGAAAATAGAACTCTTGTACACTGCTGGTGGGAATGTAAATTAGTGCAGCCACTACGGAGAACAGTATGGAGGTTCTCCAAAAAACTAAAACTAAAACTACCATACAATCCACTGCTAGGTATATACCCAAAAGAAAGGAAATCAGTATTCCAAAGAGATAGCTGCAGTCCCATGTTTACTGCAGCACTATTCACAATAGCCAAGATTTGAAAGCAACCTAAGTATCCATCAACTGATGAATGGATTAAAAAATGTGGTACACATACAGAACAGAGTACTTACTATTCAGCCATGAAAAACAATGAGATCCTGTCACTTGCAACAACATGGATGGAATTGGAGGTCATTATGTTAAGTGAAATAAGCCAGGCACAGAAAGACAAACTTCACAAGTTCTCACTCATTTCTAGGAGTTAAAAATTAAAACAGTTGAACTCATGGAGCTAGAGAGTGGAATGATGGCTACCAGAGGCTGGGAAGGGTGAAAGGGTGGTAAAGTGGGGATGGTTACTGGGTACAAAAATATAGTTTGGTAGTACAAATATAATATAGTATATAGTTAGTATAAATAGTATAGTATAAATAAATAGTATAGTATCTAGTTAGATAGGATAAATATTATCTATATTGTGATAGCACAACAGGGTGACTATACCTAGCAATAATTTGTTGTACATTTTAAAATAACTAAAAGAGTATAATTGGTATGTTTGTAACCCAAGAAAAGGATAAATTCTTAAGGTGATGGATATCCCATCTTCCCTGATGTAATTCTTATGCATTGTATGCCTGTATCAAAATATTTCATGTACCCCATATATGCACCTACCAAAAAAGTAAAAAGCAAAACAGGTGAACAATGATCTAAACAAGAGTGCCAACCATGATCAGACAATCCTGAATTTTTTCCTGTAAAAAAAAAGTGGTGGAATATCTGTCACCCCAATGACATATTTCTGGCTGTCACCAGTTCTCCAAGTATGAAAATATTTATGGTGCCAAACCTAAGTGTCATTCGCCCTAAATATTTAAGAGCAACAACTGGAGCACAGTGAGAGATGATCATACCATAGCACTCCAACCTAGTTTAGAGAGCAAGACCTCACCTCTAAAGAGAGAGAGACAGAGAGAGAGAGACTGTAGCAACTGGGCACACACCTCAGTTGCAGGAGAGCTGAGGATGGAGACTCTGTTAGGCTAGGAAAAAGCCCAATTGATGGTATCTGGAAAGGCCTACAGCAAACTGGAACTCAGCAATAGGCACTAACATGTCCACAAATATTACTGTTCTTCCTAACCACATTACACTTCCCTTTTCCAATCCCATTAGCCTACTTTACCTGTCCTCCATGGCTAAATGTTGAGAAGACTCCCCGCCGTATGCTTATATATCAATTAATTCGCAAGTATTTAGTGAGCACCTACTATGTATTCGTCACTATTCCAGGCATCAAAGGAGGATATCAGAGAAAAATTAGACAGTCCCCTATCCCAAGGAAGTCCTAAGCTTGCAGTAAAGACAACATCACGTAATTACCCAATATTATAAAACATATGAATCAGACCTAATTTGTAGATTCAAGATGAGAAAGGAGAAACCTAAGTTTCAGAGCAGTAATGGTACACTTCATGGAGGAATGGGACTAAGCTGATCCTAATACCCCATTTCTATTCCTGAAACTGTGAAGTGAAGCCTGGGTCCCTGACCTGGAGGGGTAGCACACCATGACGCAGTGGGTGATTATGGTCATGCCCTTCTATTCCTGACAGACCTGGGTCCAATCCCAATTCTTTCTATGTTTGTAGATTCAGAAAAGTCATTTAATCTCCCTGAGTCCCAGTTAACTCATCTATGAAATGGTATTAAGGGCCTAATGTGTTCAAAGTCTTACATTAAAGCCTGGCATGTAACAGGTGCTCAATCCATGGTAATTATCATTATTTAAAGTCACTTCAATATATGGAAGGATGAAGCTTTTCCATGATATTTTAGTCAAAGTTCAATTATATATCTGAAATAATTAAAAGTTGCCTCAGACCTTCAAATTTTATTTCAAGGCAGTGGTGCCCAAGCTTTGCTGAACATTTGAATCACATGGAAATCTTTAAACTATACTGATGCCTGGGCCCCACCCCAGACATTCTGACTGCTTTGGTCTGGGGTGTAATCTTGGCACTGAGATTTTTGAAACTCCCCAGGTGATGTTTATGTGCAACAAAGTTTAGGAACCACTGTTTATGGCAAAATTCCATCTCCTGTTCCACAGGAGGTTCTGAGAGCAGCAGACCAAGAAGCAAGTAGGGGACACACTTCTTGACATGTTGTCTTATTTATTGTATTAAACAGTGGTCTCCAGAGGAACAGAACCAGTAAAATACACACGTGCACACACAGACACATACACACATATATACATGTGTGTATCTATATACACATAGAAAGAGAGAGACTTACTATAAGGAATTGGCTCACATGATTTTGGAGGCTGAAAAGTCCCCAGATCTGCAGTTGGCAAGCTGGAGAAAAGCCAATGGTATAGTTTCAGTCTGAGTTTGAAGGTCTGAGAATTAGAATGTTCAATGGTGCAGTGCCAGTTTGAAGGCTGAAAAAAAAATAATGTCCCAGCCAGAAGGTAGTCAAGTAGGAGTTCTCTTTTACTCAAAAAGAGGTCAAGTTTTATGTTCTCATCAGGCCTTTAAGTGATTAGATGTGGCCTACCCGCACAGACAGCCCATCTACTTCACTCAATCTACTGATTCCAGTACTAATCTCATCCAGAAACACCCTCACAGACACACTTAGAATAATGTTTGACCAAATATCTGTGCACTTGTCACCCAATCAAATTGGCACATAACATTAACTATCACGTGCATATTGTATCCCAGACATCCAGCACATTCCTAGGCACAAAATTGTGCAAGGGACATTCTATGAGCCAAGGAGGGACACACAGTCAATGATTCTTAGTTTTGATCCCTCAAAGAGAACATACATGCAAACACACCCATACACACACTCCAAAAGTATGCATCTACCAAAACAAGCCATAGAAAGAACACTTTTAGCTTATTCCTTTCATTTTAAAGGCAAGGAAACAGGCCCAGAGAGGTAAAGTGATTTTCTCGAAGTTACACATCAAATTAATGACTTCTCCAGAACTAACACTCAGGACTCTAGAATTTAAATTCAATGCCAGTGCGATGTTGTTTGTCATTTGTATGACCCTGCTTGTGATCCCGCAGGCCTCAGACATTCTAAAACCCCTTCTTGCTTTTGCCAAACCCTGTATGATGAGGAGCTAACGGCCATGTGGCATGACTCTTCATGTCCTTCCAAATAGCGGAACCAGCCTTCCAGGGGGCAGTGGTTCATTGTGGACCTAAAAGTACATATTTTGAGAAGGAAGGCAAAGTAGTTGGGAGGCAAATTCATGAGCTAATTGCTTTGGGATAATTACAATCAATATCAGTTGCCCCAGGACAAGACTGCCTTTGCCTTGTCAGGCTGCTGACATTTTGTGCTTGGTCATCCAGCTCCTTGCTCCAAAGTGATACATTATTGATTTTCATCCTGTCCCATTAAGGCCACCCTTCCATCTCCCCAGGGATAGATGATGCTTTTGCACACAGCTTGCATGTGCCCAGACTCCTTAGTGGGAAAGGCTACAGGATGAGAAGGTTACCTTTGCAATTTCATACCCTCAGATTCTGTCTGCAGCCAAAGAAAATCACACAAATCATACTGCCTGAATTTCCTAAATTCCCTTTTTCAACTTCCCTCACATGTCAACATTTTTTAAACTCAGATAAAACATTTCTGCCTCCTCCCTGGGTTCCAATCGATGCTGGCCTTCAAACATATAAGGTGAGTTTTTTATCCAGCTCTCTCTCTCCTGAACAGTGGGGATGTTGGGAAAATCATGGGATTTGAGGGATGACATGCCTGGGCTCAAGACGTGGCTTCTCCATTTAGCAAAATGATGACCTTGGACAGCCTATCTTACCCTTCTTTAGGCCTTCATCACTTCATCCTTGAGAGAGGAAATAATAATACCTACCCAGTCACTTTCATAAAATGTTTAAATGAGATCACGTGTGTGAAGCACCGAGTCTGGAGCACAGTACATGTCAATGCCTCATCCGTTTCTATTTCTCCTGCTCTCTCCTGGGAGACTGGGAGACTGTGGCTTCCCCAGGGTAGGGGCCACTCATTCCTCATCTTTGTCTGTCCCTAGCATCACATTTGGCACAGATTAACGTTTGGGGAATTGAGGAGAACAAGGCAGATACACTTTTATAGATAATGACACTGCCTCTTAGAGAGATTCAGTGCCTTGTCCATGCCCAGGTCACTGATAGAAATGAGTCTGTTAAGTTCCAGCATTTTGACTCTTTGTCTTGCCTTTCATTCACTAAATCTTGGTGCCTTATGTTCACTCCAAAACAATCTGAACACAGCAACTATGCAGACTAAGTGTGGTGGTCACTTCCTGACTTTTCATCAGAGTTAACTAGTTCCAGCCTCTGTTTAATGGTAAACATAGATTTCCACCACAATCTGTACTGGCCCCACCTCTTGTCACTTGCAGCTGTCCTCTTCAATTTTCCTATAGCACAGCCTTCCTAGTTACCAGCAAATGGGACTTTGAAGCGGAAGGTGTTGAAACCATCTCAGCCCACCTCCAAGTTACACAGATGAGACCCAGGGCCTTTGGGCTTCCATGCCAAGTTTCCAGCTGCAGTTTAGCCTCTTTGCAAACAGCACTTCTTTCGCCAAATCCTTCCACATGCTTCAGTTTTAGGTGTTAATTCTGCCTTCTAAATTCTTGTTCTGAATATCAGCCCAGTGGCCAGGCTTCACTACCCAAGAGCTGCCAGCCTGTGGTCTGAATTTGCAAGTGTCTCCTGCATGCTTTCTCATTATTGGCTTCACCCACCTGCTGGGGTCCCTGGTATTGCACCAGCTGGCAGCACTGCTGGTGGTGACTGTTGTCATAAACCACTATGAGAGCTAGTTGCTTTCCCCCAGACTCTTCTCTGTTGTCAACTAGGATTGCCACTTAGCCTCAGCCCAGTTCCCAGCCCCCTCCCCATCTGTGCAGTCTGCCTGCCAGCACACTGCTATAACTTTCTTTTCATAAAATACTGCTTTATTTATGAGTAGATCTCCTTTACCACATCGCCATTGATAAAATACACACTTGCCCCTTCATCTCAACAATGACATTTCTTCATAGTCTCTTCCTACAGTTTTTAATAAATAAGGACTGCATAATACAAGGGAAAATACAGGATTAAAGAGAATAACAAGAAAAAGTTCTCCTTCATTCCTCCCAAAATCCCACATGCCTTATTACAGATAACTGATATCAATAATGCATGTTAATGTAATGGTCGAACAATATTTTTTTTCTCCAGGCTTCTGGAGTTGATCCCCATTGGCCATTGATAGATAAGGTGTATAAACACATATTTAATTGCTTAATAAGGGCAAGACCAAGGAAAGAGTGAAGTATGTTAAGCTTTCTACTTGTGGTTTATTTGGTTTGCTCCTCACAAGTCCTCAGTATCATGACATTTAGCCAGAAATCAAAATATGTTCTCAGTATTTCTGAAGTTGGCATTCCTACAGTTAGAAGCATGGTGCTGGAAGATGTGGGTTTCTCCAGAGTAGGACTCACCCTAAATTAAATCATATTCTTGAGCACAGGCCCTAAGCCCAGTCCAAAATGAGTTTCTGCATGTGGTTCAATTTTGAGCAACATTCCCAGTGAAAATGTTATCCCTCTTTATTAAATCGGAATGGTAGCCAGGTGCAGTGACTCCTAATCATAGTCTCAATGCTTTGGGAGGTCGAGGCAGGAGAATTGCTTGAGCCCAGGAGTTCGAGACCAGTCTGGTCAACATGGCAATACCCCATCTCTGTGAAAAATGCAAAAATTAGCCAGGCTTGGTAGTGTACACCTGTGGCCCCAGCTACTCAAGAGGCTGAGGTAAGAGGTCAGGAGGTCAAGGCTGCAGTGAACTGTGATTCTACCACTGCACTCCTAGGTTACAGAGAAAAACTGTGTCTCAAAATTAATTAATTAATTAATTAATTTAATATAAATGGCTTGATTAGAGAGGGAGTGGGACCCTCAGTCTTGTCAACCATGAGAGGAAACACCACCCAAGAGCAAATCAGGACCTCAAGAGAAGAGCATGGGCAAACTTACCCCTTGAGCTCTTAGTCATCTGCCTGGAGCCAAGGCACCACATACTACTGGGCAAGCTCGTGTGAGAACCCACAACCTCCATCCCTGTTTTACCCGCAACACTAACCTCAGGAGGCAATTCACTCCCTGTTTTACCTGCAACACTAACCTCAGGAAGCAAATCACTCCGGAGGCAAGCCACTCCTGTCTGATATGTCCCAAACATCCCTATCTGCCATGTTTTCTTGAAACTCAGAGACTCTGTTCCAGTGGCTGGAGGCAGACAGCTAGTCTACAGCTGCGGAGTTGCAAACAATTTTCCCTTTCTGGTCAAGCTTTCACCTACGTGAGAGTGTGAACAAAACTAAAGGCATTAGCGCTACTCTCAGTTACCATCATTCCAGGTTTCTGGTCTCAACACATCATTCATAGGTTATGATGTACTCATGATCACATATTTCCCGGAGTTTTTGTCATTCCAACAGAAGAGAGGCCATTTGATGTTTGACTGATGGCTGTGCAAACATTTAAAAAATTTTTAGAGGACACAATGCACCAGGGAAACTAGTATTATGACTATCTGGAGAATACTATCAAGATTTTGAAATATACTCCTTAGCTAGGGTACCAGTAAGTCAAACCAACTAAATTTGAATAGATCAAAGAATGAGCCAGATGAGGGGTGGACCCATTTTAACCAAATAACCAGTTTGTTAATTTTTGTAATTGGATCTCTAAATTACCCCACATATTTTTTTCCTGAACAACAAGAAATGTTAGCAACTGCACAGATTTCTCCCTATGTAGCCAGAGGCATCAATTCTTTTATCTAGCATTACATGACTTGGTTAAAGTAGGGAGGGGTGATGTGCAGGTTACCTGTAGAAGCTAATGATTGTCAAAGTTTAGCTACAGCATTATCCTGCCATCTGAAAGAGAAAGGCATAAACAAGGGAAAATTAAGAGGGTTAAAAGTCTCATATCATGGAGTCTTGTTCTGACAGTCTTGGGAAAAACTGCATGAAGTCAGCAACTTCTTGTTCTGGTTTGCAGTTTGTATGTTTCTGATTATGGCATCAGGCATTTTGGTGAATTCTCTGTGTGGCCCATACATCAGGCATGAGCTTTGCCTCTTGAAATTTATTAAGTTGGCCTTATGGGTTTTATAAACAGAGTAGTTTTTGTTCTTAGTTGGAATATCATAGCCAGATATTAGAAGAAACTGGAAGAATTCAGAATCAAGTTCAGTCTACAGGTAGAAAATAAAAACTTGAAAGCAATGAACTGGGCTACAATTGAATAAAAGATGTAATATAGTTTTCTTCTAAAATGTAATTTTTCTCTCTATAGTCACTACCATTTCTATAAAAGATAATCAGAGTAAGACTAATTTGTTTGCAAATTAAGTTTAGTTCCATTAAACTTGGCCTATTTATTCACCTAAGTGCAGCGTGCATAATCACATAGTTTCCTTTTAAATTTTCTTTGCTGGAAATTTTGACAAGGAATCTCAAATTAAACTTTTAAAAATCTCTTGACACTAGGAAGCCAAACCAAAGCAGATCAGACCTTGCCTGAAGTATCTAATATCTTGAGGTTCCTGGGCCTGCCAGAAAGTGACAACTTTTTGTTCACTCATTGTAATGGTGGGAACACTTGAAGCTAGGCATTTTATGTACATTTTCAAATATGACATTCCAGTCAAAACCCTGATGATATAACCAATGTTTCCAATTGCATCCTCTTATAAAGAGAGGAATTTTTTGTGAACTTATATATATAGCCATATTGCCATAATAGTAAGAATATTAACAAATAATTAAAAAATTTTGGAGGTGGCTGGGCATAGTGGCTCATGCCTGTATCCTAGCACTTTGGGAGGCTGAGGTGGGCAGATCACAAGGTCAGAAGTTTGAGACTAGCCTGGCCCACATGGTGAAACCCTGTCTCTACCAAAGATACAAAAAATTAGGTGGGTGTGGTGGTGCATGCCTGTAAACCCAGCTACTTGGGAGGCTGAGTCAGGAGAATCACTTTAACCCAGGAGGCAGAGGTTGCAGTGAGCCAAGATCATGCCATTGCACATTGGAGGGATTGGGTAAGAAAGAAAAGCAAATGTCTCATTTTTATTTGAAAAAGTATTATTTACCACACTGCTGTAAGCCATTCGTAGTTTAAAAGAAAAAAACAATAGTTTCCTGAAGCCTGGAAAACAAAACATTAAGAGAACTAGCAATGTTTTAAATTAAAAAGTTGTAAAAACCCATAATTCTTCCTCGTCAGTTCATTCCATCTCATGTAATTAATTCTTGCTGTGTTTGATCTCAGTTAACAGTTTCACAAATTCATTGGTTTCTTTATTAAAGTTCTCAAAATTGTTACTCAGTCCAGTGGTATCTCAAAGCAATCAGACACCTGCACTTGTTAGTGTTCTTTCCATTCTTTCTATAAACCTCCTAAAGACACACATCTGAGGATTAGAATTACTTGCAAAAAGCTTTCAGAAAGCTACTGGAATAAAGCCGTTAATTATGGGCAACATAACTTCAACTGGCCATGGTTAACAAGCTGATGAGAATTTATTATAATAATGATGCAATTGACAAAGAAATTTGTTTAGTTCTGAGGCATACAATATGTTAACATAATAACTAAACAAGATTGATAACACAATTGATCTATAGAAATATCATACAAATTAGGAAAACATATTAATAGCCATACAAATATAACTCAAATAAGTATAAATGTTATTTCTTCTTTGATAATGTTTTCTATATAATTTAACATAATTGAAGGAGCCTAATTGGTTTAATATCTCTCTTTTGGACATTTAGGAGTTTTTCTAGAATGTCTAAAAATTAATTTGAGGTCAAAACTACTTAATTTTAGAATTTGATTTTGGGAAGTTTGTTAAAAATATCAAAGACTAAAAACATTTGATTAAAATAGAATCACTAGTCATTTTGCATCAGTGTATTTTGTCAAGACATAACCAGTACAACAAGATCTAAATAGAAACAATAAAAAGTTAAAAAGCAGGAGGACAAAAGTAAGGTGTAGAGTTTTTATTCATTTTCTTTTTGATTGCTTGCTTCTTTATTTATGCAAATAATGTAAAGTTGTTATCATATTAAAATAATGGGTTATAAGAGTATTTGTAAGCCTCATGGCAACCTCAAACCAAAAATCATACAATGGACACACACACAAAAATAAAAAGCAAGAAGTTAAATCATATCACCAGAGAAAATCACCTTCTCTAGAGGAAGACAGGAAGGAAAGAAAGAAGGAAGAGAAGACCGCAAAATAACCAGAAAACAAACAACAAAATCACAGCAGTAAGTTCCTACTTATTGATAATAACATTGAATGTAAATGGACTAAACTGTCTAATCAAAAGACGTAGACAGGCTGAATGGGTGAAAAAACAAGATCCATCGATTTGTTGCCTACAAGAAACATACTTCACCTGTAAAGACACACATAGACTGAAGCTAAAGAGATGGAAAAAGATATTTTGTGCCAATGGAAACCAAAAAAGAGCAGAAATCACTATATTTATATCAGAGAAAAATAGAACAGGTCTGGTGTTGATGAAATCCTTCAGCTTTTGTTTGTCTGGGAAAATATTTATCCTTCATGTTTGAAGGGCATTTTCACTGGATATACTATTATTCTAGGGTAAAAGTTTTTTTCTTTAGCACTTTAAATATGTCAGGCTACTCTCTCCTGGTCTGTATGGTTTCCATCGAGAAATCTGCTGTCAGACTTTTGGCAGTCAGACTGTCGGAGCTCCATTTTACATTATTTGTTTTCTTTTTCTCTTGCTGCTTTTAGGATCCTTTTCTTCTCCTTGATCAATTCTCCTACAAAAGGACTCTGATATATTCTTCAGTATGGCAATTGCATTTTTCAGCTCCAGAATTTTGGCCTGATTCTAATTATTTCATCTCTTTGTTAAATATTTCTGATAGAATTCTGAATTCCTTCCTTGTGTAATCTTGATTTTCTTTGCATTGCCTTGACACAGCTATTTTGAAATCTCTACCTGAAAGGTCACATATCTGTTTCTCCAGGATTGGTCCATGGTATCTTATTTAGTTCATTTGGTGAGGTCATGTTTTCCTGGATGATGTTGATGCTAACAGATGTTCTTTAGTGACTGAGCATTCAGGAGCTAGGTATTTATTGTAGTCTTACTATCTAGGCTTGTTTGTAGCCATCCTTCTTACAAAGGTTTTCTAGATATTTGAAAGGACTTGGGTGTTGTGATCTCAGCTGTGTCTGCTTCATGGGGCACCCCAATCCCAGTATTACTGTGGTTCTTCCAGGCTTGTAGAGGTACCACCTTGGTTTTAGACCAGATCTGGAAGAATTCTCTGGATTACCAGGAGGAGACTCTTGTTCTCTTCTCCTACTTTCTCCCAAACAAATAGAGTCTTCTTTCCATTCTGAGTCACATAAAGCTGTGGGTGAAATGTCATAAGCACCCCGTGGCAACTACCACTGTGACTGCAATGGGTCAGACCTGAAACCCAAGGCCTGCTAAAACAATTCCTTGGCTACTGTCTATGTTTGCTCAAAGCCCTGAGGCCTTGTAATCAGCAGGTGACAATGTCAGTCATGCCTGTATCCTCCTCTTCAGGGTAGCAAGTTCCCCTAGGCCCAAGGTGGTTTCAGAGGTGCTATCTGAGAGTCAGAGACAAGAGTCAAATACCTTAGAAATCTAACTTGTGCTCTATTTTATTATGGCTGAGCTAGCACTCAAACCAAAAGGTGCAGTCCTTCCCACTATTCCCACTTCTTTCTGAAGGCAGAGGAGCCTCACCCTGTAACCAGTGCCACCCAGGCCACAAGGACTACTACCAGACTACCAGCCAATGTTCCTGTAAGGTCCAAGGGCTCTTCAGCCAGCTTGTGGTGAATACTGCCTGGCCTGGGACTCATTCTTCAGGGCTGTTGTCTCCTTTCTATTGCAGGGCAAGCCCAGAAAAGCCATCCAAGAGTCAAGTTCTGAAATCGGGGACCCTAAGAGCTTGCTTGGTTTTCTGCCCCCATGGCCATGATGGTACCAAAGGTGCAAGACAAAGTCCCCTTTATATTTTCCTTTGCTTTTCTCAAGTGTTTCCCTGTAGCCACCAAAGCTGGGAATGTGCTGAGTCTCACCTGAAGCCAGCAAGTTTCAGAGGCTCACTCAAGGCATTTGATGTAGTACCTGGGTATTGCTGCTTGTTATTCAGGGCCCAAGGGCTCTTCAGTTAGCAAATAATGAATGCTGCCAGGACTAGATACTGTCCTTAAAGGCAGTAGGTTCCCTTCTGGCCAAGTCGTGTCTAGAAATGTCACCTGGGAACAAGGCCCTAAAACAGGGGCCTCACAACTTTGTCTGGTGCCCTACCCTGCCGTGGTTGAACTGGTATCCAAGATGTAAGGCAAAGTCCTTCCTCTCTCTTGCCTTTTCTCTCCTCAAGTGAAAGGAAGGGGTCTCTTTTGAAGCCTTGAGCTGTGCAGCCTGGGGGAGGGGAGGGAAAAGGCCAGCAGTCCCTAGATTGCCACAACTAGTATCTCAATATGTCTTGTGCACCCCCAGTCCATTGTCTCTGGGCCTAGCTTAGCACTAGGGCTTGCCTAAGAGTTACATTCCTTATGGCCTAGAGTGCCTTTCAAGTTTACTTGGAGACACAGTGCTGTAGCCCTCTGTGGTGAGGTTTGCAGGCACTCAAGTTCTCACCGCTGGGATCCATGATTCCACTTTGGCTAGAGCTGGCTTAAATGTTCCTTCCATGGGGAGGTGTCAGCTAGGTTTGGCCCAGTTTTACTTTCTGCTGTAACAAGACAGAAACTGAGTTCAATGCCTCACAATTGTTGTATCCTACCTCCCCCAGGACCCTGAGAGACTCTCCACACCACGCTGCTGCTGCAGGTGGAGCGAAGTGATGTCGGCAATTACCAACTGTTTTTTGTATCTCTTCATTGCCTCTTTCAGTGATACTGCTCACCCAACTTTTGGTTTTAATGAAGGTATTTTTTCTGTGTAGATATTTGTTTACTTGTCCTTGTGGAGGGACAATCGGTGGAGCCTTCTACTTTGCCATCTTGTTCTGCCTTGGAAATCTCTCTTAATTTTAGTCAACTTAATCACACAAGATTTTTTTTTATATGATTCATTCTTCACAAACCTTCTACAATTTGCTTAGACCTTCAGTTTTGTCCTCTATTTCCTTTTATTATCCTATTGGGACAACAAATCATTCTACATTAGGACAAAAACTTACTTCTCTTTTTCCCTTACTATTTTGACCACAAAAACTTATTTCATACAAAAAAATGCCCTTTTTCACTTTTCATTTTTTTCCTAAAATACACCCTCATACATACCTTTTTGCATCTCTTTCTTCTATTTACTGTTTTCTTTGTGCCTTTCTATTTCCTTCTTATATTTAAATTTTGAAATAACTTTAAATAATGTCAAAATTAAGCAAAATTACTTTTTCCAACAAAAATATGTCTTTAAGGTTTTTAAATTTTTTATCACCAAAGCATGTCTTACTTTTCTGTGCACATTGCATGCAGAATTACATATATTAATTAAAATATGTAACTCTTAGTAGCCTTTTTAGTGAAAATCTAAAAAGATTTTGAACTGTCATCTATAACATTTTACAAAATACATTTCATAGGTTTTGGTAATATATGCTTCTTCATAGAACAATTAATTAATATAAAAGAGCAATATTTACTGTCAGGCCTCTGAGCCGGAGCTAAGCCATTGTAACCCCTGTGACCTGCATGTATACATCCAGATGGCCTGCAGGAGCCAAGAAGTCTGGGGCAGCCAAGAAACCACGAAATAAGTGAAACAGCCAGTTTCTGCCTTTACTGATTAACCAACCTTACGACATTCTACCATTATGACTTGTTCCTGCCCTACCCTAACTGATCAATCGACCTTATGACATTCTTGTCCTGGACAATGGGTCTCATGATCTCCCCAACATGCACCTTGTGACCCTCTCCCCTGCTGACAACAGATAACCACCTTCAACTGTAACTTTCTACTGCCTATCCAAATCCTATAAAACTGTCCCTCTCCTATCTCCCTTTGCTGATTCTCTGTTTGGACTCAGCCCATTCACACCCAAGTGAATAAACAGTCTTGTTGCTCACACAAAGCCTGTTTAGGTAGTCTTCTATATGGACAGGCATGACACTTGGCACCGAAACCCAGGACAGGGGGACTCCATCAGGAGACCAATCCCCTGTCCTTGCCTTCTCTCCATGAGGAGATCCACCTATGACCTTGGGTCCTCAGACCAACCCAAGGAACATCTCACCAATTTCAAATCAGGTCATTGGTCTTTTTCACTCTCTTCTCCAGGCTCTCTTGCTGTCCTCCAATCTCTCTCTCCTTTCAATTTCAGCTCCTTTCCCTCTCTAGTAAAGACAAGGGAGACACATTTTTGTCTGTGGATTCAAAAACTCCAACATTGGCCATGGACCCAGGAAGACAGTCTTCTCCTGGTGTCTGGTCATTGTGGGGACACCTGCTTTGATCATTCACCCACATTCCATTGGTGTCTGATCACTGTGGGGACGTCTGCCTTGATCATTCACCTGTACTCCCCTGGTGGCAAGTTGATTGCAGGGACACCTGCTTTGGCTGCTCACCCACATTGCAGCTCAGGACTCAGTCAGGGATGCCTACTGATAGCCTGATAGCTGACCACCTCCCTTTCTCTGTCTTTACCTTTCTCTTCAAATTTACCTCCTTCACTATGGGCAACCTTCTGCCCACCATTCCTCCCTTTTCCCCATTAGCCTGTGTTCGTAAAAACTTAAAACCTCCTCAACTAACACCTGACCTAAAACCCAAACATCTTTTTTTCTTCTGCAATACCACTTGGCCCCAATACAAACTCAAAAATAGTTTCAAACGGCCAGAAGATGTCACTTTCGATTTCTCCATCCTACGAGACCAAGATAATTTTTATTGAAAAATGGGCAAATGGTCTGAGGTGCCTTAAGTCCAAGCATTTTTTACACTTCGTTCCCTCCCTAGCCTCTGCTCCCAATGCGACTCATCCCAAATCTTTCTTCTTTCTCTCCTGTCTGTTTCTTCAGTCTCTACCCCAACCTCAGAGTCCTCTGAATCCTCCTTTTCTTCAAACCCCTCTCACCTTTCTTCCCCTCCCCAAGCCACTCCTCGGCATGCTGAATCAAGTCCCAATTCTTCCTCAGCCTCTGCTCCCTGACCTTGTAATTCTTCTATCACCTCCCCTCCTCACACTTGGTCCAGCTTACAGTTTCATTCCATGACTAGCTTTCCCCCACATGCCCAACAATTTCTTCTTAGAGAGGTGGCTGGAATAAGGGTTCGTGTACCTTTTTCTCTATCAGACCTTTCCCAAATCAGTCAGCATTTGGGCTCTTTCTCATCAGACCCCACTAAATATATACAGGAATTCCAATATTTAACTCAGTCCTACAATTTAATCTGGAGTGACTTAAACATCAATCTGACCTCTACTCTCTCCCCATTTGAGTGAGAAAGAGTTTATAACCTAGCCCAATCTCACACTGATAACTGCCGGAGTCATGAACCAGGTCTCCAAGATGGCACCAGGGCAGTTCCCTGAGAGGATCCCCAATGGGAATACCAAACAGGCTCCCGAGGAGCAGCTAGGTGAGATTATATGGTCTCTTGCCTAGTTGAAGGGCTAAAAAAGGCAGCATACAAAGCTGTTAATTATGACAAGCTTAAAGAAGCCACCCAAGGTAAGGATAAAAACCCAGCCCAGTTCAGGACCCACTTGGCAACTACCTTTAGACGTTTTACAGCCCTGGACACAGAAGAGCCAGAAGGCCGTCTCATTCTCAATATGCACTTTATTACCCAGTCTGCTCCCGACATTAGGAAAAACTGCAAAAACTAGATTCCAGACCTTAAACCCCACAACAAGACTTAGTTAACCTCACCTTCAAGGTGTTCAACAACAGAGAAGACGCAGCCAAGCGGCAATGTGTTTCAGAGCTGCAACTGCTTGCCTCCGCTGTAAGACAAACCCCAGCCACGCCTTTGGCACACAAAAACTTCAAAACAACAGACCCACAGCCTCCAGGGTCTCCTTTAAAATCTCCTCATGGACCTTGCTTCAAATGCCAAAAACTCAGCCACTGGGCCTCAGAATGCCGCAGCCCAGGATTCCTCCTAAGACTTGTCCTGTCTGTGCAGGACTCCACTGGAAGTCAGACTGTCCAACTAGGATTACAGCCACTCCTAGACCTGCTGGAAAAAACCTCAGGTTCTCTGACTCCTTCCCAGATCTACTCAGCTTAGCAGCTGAAGACTGACACCACCTGATCACCTCAGAAGCCCCCTGGACCATCACGGATGCTGAACTTTGGGTAGCTCTTACAGTGGAGGGTAATCCTTTTTTTTTTTTTTTTTTTTTTTTTTTTTAAAAAAAAAGAGTCTCGCTCTGTCGCCCAGGCTGGAGGCAGTGGCGCGATCTCCTCTCACTGCAAGCTCTGCCTCCTGGGTTTACGCCATTCTCCTGCCTCAGCCTCCCGAGTAGCTGGACCTACAGGCACCCGCCACCTCGCCCAGCTAGTTTTTTGTATTTTTTAGTAGAGACGGGGTTTCACCATGTTAGCCAGGATGGTCTCGATCTCCTGACCTCGTGATCCACCCGTCTTGGCCTCCCAAAGTGCTGGGATTACATGCTTGAGCCACTGCGCCCGGCCAGGGTAACCCTTTTTAATCAATATGGGAGCTACCCATTTCACATTATCTTCTTTTCAAGGGCCTGTTTCCCTTGCCCCCATAACTGTTGTGGGTATTGACGGCCAGGCTTCTAAACCTCTTAAAGCTCCCCGACTCTGGTGTCAACTTGGACAACATTCTTTTATACACTCTTTTTTAATTGTCCCCACCTGCCTACTTCACTTATTAGGCTGAGACATTTTAACCAAATTATCTGCTTCCCTGACTATTCCTGGGCTACAACCGCACCTCATTGCTGGACTTTTGCCCAATTCAAGGCCTCTTTCACATCCTCTCCTGTGTCTCCTCACCTTAATCCACAAGTATTGGATACCTATACTCCTTCTTTGGCAACCGACTATGCACCCCTTACCATTCCATTAAAACCCAATCACCTTTACCCCACTTAATGCCAGTATCCCATCCCACAGCAGGCTCTAAGAAGACTGAAGCCTATTATCACTCACCTGTTACAACACGGCCTTTTAAAACCTACAAATTCTCCTTACAACTCCTCTAACCTACCTGTCCAGAAACCAGACAAGTCATACAGGTTGGTTCAGTATCTTTGCCTTATTAATCAAATTGTCATTCCCATCCATCCTATAGTGTCAAATCCTTACACTCTCCTGTCTTCAATACCCCCTTCCACAACTCATTACTCAGTTATTGACCTCTAAGACACCTTTTTTACTATCCCTTTACATCCCTCCTCCCAACTATTTTTCATCTTTACTTGGACTGACCCTGACACCCACCAGTCCCAGCAACTCACCTGGACTGTCCTACCCTGAGATTTTAGGGACAGCCCACACTACTTTGGTCAGGCTGTCCTCATGACTTACTTTCTTTTCCCCCATCTGCCTCCTACCTTATTTAATATGTTGATGACCTTCTTCTTTGCAGCCCCTCTTACCAATATTCCCAGCAGGACACTATCCTACTTCTTCAGCATCTCTACTTGAAGGGGTACCAAGTGTTCCCCTCTAAGGCCCCTATTTCTTCCCCTAGTGTTACATATCTTGGCATAGTCCTCCATCAACACACACTTGCTCTTCCTGCAGACTGCATTCAGTTAATCTCCCAGACCCCAATCCCTACCACCAAGCAACAACTCCTTTCCTTCTTAGGCATTGTTGGATACTTCCAACTCTGGATACCAGGCTTTACCATCCTAACCAAACCACTTTGCAAGCTCACTAAAAGCAATTTAGCTGATCCCAAAGACCCTAAGTCCTTTCCTCATTCTTTCATTCATTCTTTCAAAAGGACCCTAGAAACAGCTCCCATACTAGCACTCCCTGACTCGTCCCAACCTTTTTCCTTACACGCAGCTTAAATACAAGGCTGTGCTGCTGAAGTTCTCACACAGGAGCCAGGCCCAAAACCTATAGCCTTTCTATCCAAACAACTTGACCTCACAGTTCTAGGCTGGCCCTCATGTCTGCAAGCAGTGGCAGCTGCCACTTTAATGCTTCTAGAGGCCCTCAAAATCACAAGCTATGCTCAACTTACCCTCTACAGTTCTCACAACCTTCAAGTGTTAATATCCTCCTCACACCTTTCACACTTATTGTCTGCCCGTCAACTCCTCCAGCTCTATTCACTCTTTATTGAAACCCCACAGTAACTATTGCCCATGGTGTGCTCAAGCTTACTCTTAAAGGAATAGACAAGAGTATGCATATACGGGGCCAGTTCCACATATTCAGCAACCAGACCGGCATCCAGGACAACATGGAGTATGCCATTGCTTGTTAGAAGGCTTGGGACATTTCTGTCTTTGCAAGCCGCAGCTTAACCCAGGAGACAAAGATTATTTTACTTATTTTCTCTCCTGCACAGGATCTGCAATCAGAGCTATTGATCTTCTCCATTCAGACCGCCACTCACACCTGTGGGAAAAGGGTGATATAATAGATCATTGACTTGACAACAAGAAATCCTATTCATATGATGGGAAATGGGGACAAAAAGCTTGGTATGTAAAACATTATTCCTAAGATGGCTGAATAGGAACAGCTCTGGTCTGCAGCTCCCAGCATGATCAATGCAGAAGACGGTGATTTCCGCATTTCCAACTGAGCCTTCACGGGTGATACCCAGCAAACAGGGTCTGGAGTGGCCCTCCAGCAAACTCCAACAGACCTGCAGCTGAGGGACCTGACTCTTAGAAGGAAAACTAACACACAGAAAGGAATAACAACAACATCAACAAAAAGGAAATCCACACCAAAACCCCTTCTGTAGGTCACCAGCATCAAAGACCAAAGGTAGATAAAACCACAAAGATGGGGAGAAACCAGAGCAGAAAAGCTGAAAATTCTAAAAATCAGAGCACCTCTTCTCTTCCAAAGGATGGCAACTCCTCGCCAGCAATGGAACAAAGCTGGATGGAGAATGACTTTGATGAGCTGACAGAAGTAGGCTTCAGAAGGTCGGTAATAACAAACTTCCCCAGGCTAAAGGAGGATGTTTGAACCCATCACAAGGAAGCTAAAAACCTTGAAAAAAGATGAGATGAATGGCTAACTAGAATAAACAGTGTAGAGAAGACCTTAAATGACCTGATGGAGCTGAAAACCATGGCACGAGAACTGTGTGACGCATGCACAAGCTTCAATAGCTGATTCTATCAAGTGGAAGAAAGGGTATCAGTGATTGAAGATCCAATTAATGAAGTAATGCCAGAGGAGAAGTTTAGAGAAAAAAGAGTAAAAAGAAATGAACAAAGCCTTCAAGAAATATGGGACTATGTGAAAAGACCAAATCTACATTTGATTAGTGCATCTGAAAGTGATCAGGAGAATGGAACCAAGCTGGAAAACACTCTTCAGGATACTATCCAGAAGAATTTCCCCAACTTAGAAAGGCAGGCCAACATTCAAATTCAGGAAATACAGAGAACATCACAAAGATACTCCTTGAGAAGAGCTACCCCAAGACACATAATTGTCAGATTCACAAAGGTAGAAATAAAGGAAAAAGTGTTAAGGATAGCCAGAGAGAAAGGTCGGGATGCCCACAAAGGGAAGCCCATCAGACTAACAGCAGATATCTTGGCAGAAACTCTACAAGCCAGAAGAGAGTGGGGACCAATATTCAACATTCTTAAAGAAAAGAATTTTAAACCCAGAATTTCATATCCAGCCAAACTAAGTTTCATAAGTGAAGGAGAAATAAAATCCTTTACAGACAAGCAAATGCTGAGAGATTTTGTTATCACCAGGCCTGCCTTACAAGAGCTCCTGAAGGAAGCACTAAACATGGAAAGGAACCACGAGTACCAGCCACTGCAAAAACACGCCAAATTGTAAAAACCATCGATGCTAGGAAGAAACTGCATTCACTAATGGTCAAAACAACCAGCTAGCATCATAATGACAGGATCAAATTCACACATAACAATATTAACCTTAAATGTAAATGGGCTAAATGCCCCAATTAAAAGACACAAACTGGCAACTTGGATAAAGAGTCAAGACCCATCAGTGTGCTGTATTCAGGAGACCCATCTCACATGCAGAGACACACATAGGCTCAAAATAAAGGGGTGGAGGAAGATCTACCAAGCACATGGAAAGCATAAAAAAGTAGGAGTTGCAATCCTAGTCTCTGATAAAACAGACTTTAAACCAACAAAGATCAAAAGAGACAAAGAAGGCCATTACATAATGGTAAAAGGATCAATTCAACAAGAAGAGCTAATGATCCTAAATATATATGCATCCAATACAGGAGCACCCAGATTCATAAGGCAAGTTCTCAAAGACCCACAGAGACTTAGACTCCCACATAAAAATAATGGCAGACTTTAACACCCCACTGTCAATATTAGACAGATCAACAAGACAGAAGGTTAACAAGGATATCCAGAACTTGAAATCAGCTCTGCACCAAGTGAACCTAATGGACATCTACAGAACTCTCCACACCAAATCAACAGAATATACATTCCTCTCAGCAACACATTGCACTTATTCCAAAATCGACCACACAGTTGGAAGTAAAGCACTCCTCAGCAAATGTAAAAGAACAGAAATCACAACAAACTGTCTCTCAGACTGCAGTGTAATCAAATTAGAACTCAGGACTAAGAAACTCACTCAAAACCGCACAACTACATGGAAACTGAACAACCTGCTCCTGAATGACTACTGGGTAAATAATGAAACGAAGGCAGAAATAAATAAGTTCTTTGAAACCAATGAGAACAAAGACACAACGTACCAGAATCTGTGGGACACATTTAAAGCAGTGTGTAGAGGGAAATTTATAGCACTAAATGCCCACAAAAGAAATCAGGAAAGATCTAAACTCAACAACCTAAAATCACAATTAAAAGAACTAGAGAAGCAAGAGCAAACACATTCAAAAGCTAGCAGAAGGCAAGAAATAACTAAGATCAGAGCAGAACTGAAGGAGATAGAGACACAAAAAACCCTTTAAAAAGTCAATGAATCCAGGAGCTGATTTTTTTTAAAAGATCAACAAAATTGATAGACCGCTAGCCAGACTAATAAAAAAGAAAAGAGAGAAGAATCAAATAGATGCAATAAAAAATGATAAGGGGATATTACCACCAATCCCACAGAAATACAAACTACCATCAGAGAACACTTTAAACACCTCTATGCAAATAAACCAGAAAATCTAGAAGAAATTGATAAATTCCTGGACACATACAACCTCCCAATACTAAACAAGGAAAAAGTTGAATATCTGAATAGACCAATCAAACATTCTGAAATTGAGGCAATAATTAATAGCCTACCAACCAAAAAAAAGTCCAGGACCAGATGGATTCACAGCCAAATTCTACCAGAGGTTAAAAAAAAAAAAGGAGCTGGTACCATTCCTTCTGAAATGATTCCAATCAATAGAAAAGGAGGGAATCCTCCCTAACTCATTTTACGAGGCCAACATCATCCTGATACCAAAGCCTGACAGAGATACAACAAAAAAAGAGAATTTTAGACCAATATCCCTGATGAACATCGATGCAAAAATCCTCAATAATATACTGGCAAATCAAATCCAGCAGCACATCAAAAAGCTTATCTCTCACAATCAAGTCAGCTTCATCCCTGGGATGCAAGGCTGGTTCAACATACGCAAATCAATAAACTTAATCCATCACATAAAGAGAACTAATGACAAAAAACACTTGATCATCTCAATAGATGCAGAAAAGGCCTTCAACAAAATTCAACAGCCCTTCATGCTAAAAACTCTCAATAAACTAGGTATTGATGGAACGTATCTCAAAATAATAAGAGCTATTTATGACAGACCCACAGCCAATATCATACTGAATGGGAAAAAACTGGAAGCATTCACTTTGAAAACTGCCACAAGACAGGGATGCCCTCTCTCACCACTTCTATAGTGTTGGAAGTTCTGGCCAGGGCAATCAGGCAAGAGAAAGAAATAAAGGGTATTCAATTTGGAAAAGAGGAAGTCAAATTGTCCCTGCTTGCAGATGACATGATTGTATATTTAGAAAACTCCACTGTTTCAGCCCGAAATCTCCTTAGGCTGATAAGCAACTTCAGCAAAGTCTAGAGGATACAAAATCAATGTGCAAAAATTACAAGCATTCCTATACATCAATAACAGACAAACAGACAGCCAAATCATGAGTGAACTCCCATTCACAGTTGCTACAAAGAGAATAAAATACCTAGGAATTCAACTTAAAAGGAATGTGAAGGACCTCTTCAAGGAGAACTACAAACCACTGCTCAATGAAATAAAAGAGAACACAAACAAATGGAAAAACATTCCATGCTCATGAATAGGAGGAATCAATATCATGAAAATGGCGATACTGCCCCAGGTAATTTATAGATTCAATGCCAGCCCTATCAAACTATCAATGACTTTCTTCACAGATTCGGAAAAAACTACTTTAAAGTTCATATGGAACCAAAAAAGAGCCCACATTGCCAAGACAATCCTAAGCAAAAAGAATAAAGCTGGAGGCATCACCCTACCTGACTTCAAACTATACTACAAGGCTACAATAATCAAAACAGCAAGGTACTGGTACCAAAACAGAGATAGACCAATGGAACAGAAGAGAGGTCTCAGAAATAACACCACACATCTACAACCATCTGATTTTTGACAAACCTGACAAAAACAAGAAATGGGGAAAGGATTCCCTATTTAATAAATGGTGCTGGGAAAACTGGCTAGCCATATGTAGAAAGCTGAAACTGGATCCCTTCCTTACACCTTGTACAAAAATTAATTCAAGATGGATTAAATACTTAAACATTAGACCTAAAACCATAAAAACCCTAAAAGAAAACCTAGGCAGTACCATTCAGGACATTTGCATAGGCAAGGTCTTCATGACTAAAACACCAAAAGCAATGGCAACAAAAGCCAAAATAGACAAATGGGGTCTAATTAAACTAAAGAACTTCTGCATAGCAAAAGAAACTACCATCAGAGTGAACAGGCAACCTAAAGAATGGGAGAAAAATTTTGCAATCTACCCATCTGACAAAGGGCTAATATCGAGAATCTACAAATAACTTAAACCAATTTACCAGAAAAAAAAACAAACAAACAACCCCATCAAAAAGTGGGCAAAGGATATGAGCAGACACTTCTCAAAAGAAGACATTTATGCAACCAACAGACACATGAAAAAATGCTCATCATCACTGGTCATCAAAGAAATACAAATCAAAACCACAATGAGATACCATCCCACACCAGTTAGAATGGTGATCATTAAAAAATCAGGAAACAACAGATGCTGGAGAGGACATGGAGAAATAGGAATGCTTTTACACTGTTGGTGGGAGTGTAAACTACTTCAACCATTGTGGAAGACAGTGTGGTGATTCCTCAAGGATCTAGAACTAGAAATACCATTTGACCCAGCCATCCCATTACTGGGTATATACCCAAAGTATTATAAATCATGCTACTGTAAAAACACATACACATGTATGTTTATTGGGGAACTATTCACAATAGCAAAAACTTGGACCAATCCAAATGTCCCTCAATGATAGACTAGATTAAGAAAATGTGGCACCATGGAATACTATGCAGACATAGAAAGGGATAAGTTCATGTCCTTTGCAGTGACATGGATGAAGCTGGAAACCATCATTCTCAGTAAATGATCACAAGGACAGAAAACCAAACACTGCATGTTCTCACTCATAGGTGGGAATTGAACTATGAGAACTCTTGGACACAGGGTGCAACAAACCAACATGGCACATGTATACCTACGTAACAAACCTGCACATATGCACATAGTGCACATGTACCCTAGAACTTAAAGTATAATTAAAAAAAAAAAATTATTCCTTCCCTGGCCTAAAAACTCATCCCCACCTACATTAAAGCCAATATGCCTGATTACTGTTTTTAGTGAACTTATTTTATTAGGGCAGTTCCAAGCTCAAAAATATGTAACTGGTACCTTGGTAGCCACATAAAAATGTGCCTTAGACCCAGAACTTACTGGACTAACTCATTATAAAATTGAATTTTCTTTAAGGTGTCCACAAGCAATCCCTGGTCATGCTTGAAGCAGCCCTGAGAAACATCACCCCCACCCCCTCCAAAACACCCAGAAGGAACTTACACTATTTATCTTTCCTTATGACTTTATATTTTATAAATACAAGACAAGAATGTCAACCCTTTGAGCTGGAGCTAAGCCACTGTAACCCCTGTGACCTGCACGTATACATCCAGATGGCCTGCAGGAGCCAAGAAGTCTGGAGCAGCCAAAAAACCACAAAAGAAGTGAAACAGCCAGTTTCTGCCTTTACTGATTAACCAACCTTACGACATTCCACCATTATGACTTGTTCCTGCCCTACCCTAACTGATCAATCGACCTTACGACATTCTTGTCCTGGACAATGGGTCTCATGATCTCCCCAACATGCACCTTGTGACCCCCTCCCCTGCTGACAACAGATAATCACCTTCAACTGTAACTTTCCACTGCCTATCCAAATCCTATAAAGCTGTCCCTCTCCTATCTCCCTTTGCTGACTCTCTGTTCGGACTCAGCCCATTTGCACCCAAGGGGATAAACAGCATTGTTGCTTACACAAAGCCTGTTTAGGTGGTCTTCTATATGGACATCCATGACATTTACTATCAGGCTCAAATATATTTTGTCATTTTATAAATTTAAGAAACCAAAAATAAACTTATGTTAACAATTAACATTTCAGTATTTAACTTTATTTTGGAAATGATTCAGACATTTAATGAATATTTACTATTTAATTCAATATAACATACACTTAAGATTCCATTTATCCAAAAAAGGGATTCTTAAGACTATTTTTAAAGAGAGATGTTTTATAAAACATAATCTCTTTTTATTTGAGATGGGGTCTTGCTATGTCACCTAGGCTGGAGTTCAGTGGTGTAATCACAGCTCACTGCAGTCTCAAACTCCTAGGCCTAAGTGATCCTCCCATCTCAGCCTCTCAAGTAACTAGGACCAGAGATGTTCACCACCACGCCCAAATAATTTTTAATTTTTTTTTAGAGAAGGGGTCTCACTATGTTGCCCAAGCTGGTCTCAAACTCCTGGGCTCAAGCAATCTTCCTGCCTTGGCCTCCCAAAGTGCAACCACACCCAGTCCATAATCATTGAAAAAGCTTACATATAAACTTTTACCACATTCACATTCATCTAATTTACTTGTTTTTATAATTTATGCTTGAACTGTTTATAAAAATTTTAGGAGACACTGAAGAAAACTAACCATCATCTGAAGTTATTTCCCTGTTAACTATTTTTACAGTGTGCAAATGTTAGGCAGTAGCCACCTAAGCAAGAACTCTAAAGTTAAATACATGGCTATTTTGTTGATCAGAAGACACAGCTGTTTTTGTTAAACCAAAATATTAATCTAGTCGTGTTTACCAAAGATTTACCCAGGTCACATGCACTAAAAGGCATCTGAGTTAATTTCTATTTTTCTGATAAAATATTTTAAAGTGTTTACTTTTTTCTTTAGGTTAATTAATTACAGCCCGTTGATATATTTTCAGAGAGAAATACCACATACACATAACACATATGAACATATAGACACACAGACAGAAGCAGGTCTTATAGCTTTTATAAGATTATTTATTTGTCAATGTTAAAATAGTTTTTTTCTCCGTTTTATACTATAAATCTCCCAATCATCTGTTTCACTGTCCTAAATAATAGCTAGGCAACCCTAATTTGCACTTTCGAAGACATGACTCTTAGGTAAAACAAAGTAGAAAATTTACATCTCAAAGGCACAGATCTTAGATGTCAACATCATTATTTGCCCAAAGAACAACATAGATACAGGTCCAGTTGAGACAAAATGGCCAGGAAAAGCACCTTAAAGGTAAGGTTTATTATGTGAACTTTATACCCATGTCTTCACCATTGTATAGTTTCTAGGGGTTTAGGTGAATAGAGGGAGAGGCCCTTACAAATGGAGGTTTTCATTATAGATACCAATCTCTTTTACAAAAAGTTTCAAAATAGCCAGCCAAATGTCGAAAGTTGAATTTTTTGGACCATATAGTTGATAGGTAGTCTTTTCAATTTATCTTACTTGTTAGTTAGATTACTGACTTAAAGATGAAGCCCTTTAACTAACATGGCAAAAAGGTATTTCTATGCCTGGATTCAAGAATAGAACTTGATTTCATATTCCCCACAACAGAAATTTTCTTCTTTATCCAAAAGAGTGGTTGTCCTGTAATAGTGGGATTGAAAATGGAAATAGTGGCTCTGGTGTCTACCTAGATTGGATAACAACTGGTAGAAGGTTAGAAGGGCTCCCTCTAAGGCCCATCAATCCTGATAGTTAACATGGAAATTATCAGGGAGTGAAAAGCCTGCTTTTAGGAGCTTTTCCTGAAATCTCTGGGAGTAGCCTCTTTTCCAGTGTCCTGGCTGTTTGCACCAATAGCAACTGCTGTTTTAGGGTTTGCTTATTAAAGAAGTGCTCTGGGGTAGGCCCAAGGTCATTCTAGGTTGTTGGTTGGCATGGAGCTGAAACACATTGGAAACAGCTTTCAAATGGTCAATTGCGATTTTTCAGGCTTTGCTAGGCCTATACATGGACCAGGTGGGAGCTTGTCCGGTAATACCATTCTGCCTCTTTTATCCATTTCTGGGCTTCCCTGGTTTTCACCAGTATGTGAATTAGTTGGTAAAGATCGAAAATCTTGAGGTCATAAATTTCAATTAAGACCCTGAATTCTGCAGAAACCTTTTGAAGTCTTCCCTAGATTTAACAAAATTTTTAACTATGGCTCTGAGTTCTATTATCACCTAGGGAGTGTAAGTCACTCTGGGATTATTTCCTGACTTTTTGAGTGCTTGTAAGCAAACTGTTTAACTGTGGTGTTTTGTTTTGTTTTGTTTTCAGAGAAGAAAGGCAAGTCAGACTGAGAGTTAGTAGACTACATACTCAGGCAAATCGGGATAGAGGGGAGTCGTAGGAATCGTATCAGTTTTACTGTCCTTGATGTGGACGGTATCTTGCATTTTTAGATTTGTGTGTGTGTGTCATGGAGTCTCGCTCTGTCGCCCAGACCAGAGTGAAGTGGTGCGATCTCGGCTCACTGCAACCTCTGCCTCCCGGGTTCAAGCAATTCTGCTTCAGCCTCCTGAGTAGTTGGGACTGCAAGTGCACGCCACCATGCCCAGCTGATTTTTGTATTTTTGGTAGAGACAGGGTTTCACCATTTTGGCCAGGCTTGTCTCAAACTCCTGACCTCGTGATCCGCCCGCCTCTGCCTCCCAAAGTGCTGGGATTACAGGCATGAGCCACCGCGCCCAGTCTTTTTAGCTTTTTATTAGCTCTTCACAATTAATTTTTTTTAAAAAGTTAGAATCCTGTCTCTTTGAGTCTTCTGAATAATATTAATATTTAGAATGACATTCTCTCTGCTAAATTTGAGAGACTTGGGATCCAAGTATACTTGTTGAATGAACAGCATTATTCATCTGGAATGTTCCGTATAATGGCCCTGTAATTCTGAATTATCTTTAGTAAGATTTTGCCACTTTTGTAAATATTTGCAGCTTCCAAGGTCATAGTTCTTAGACATGAAAAAGGCAAGAACACCAGAAGGCGAAGTACTCAGCTAGTTATAAATTAAGGATCCCATTTTTATGTATGATCTTGGGTCTCTTAGAGCTGAGATGGCTTTGGCTATAAGACCTCAGCATATAACAAGAGAAAAAAATAAAGAGCCCCCCTTCAGTAATAACTACTTATTGTAACTGCCGTCAGTTACCTTAAAAACTGCAGCCTTTTTGTCAGTGACTCATCAGTCACCACAAACTGAAAGGTCATGTGCCTGCCACAGCACAAAGTAACACCTGGTAACACACAGTCAAGTGCTCTTTCACTATATAAACTAACCCTTTGTACCCCAAAGGCCAAAGATATCAGGGAGCTCAAATGCAAAGGACAACAGAGCTCCAACCTGAGAGGAACTTAATTATGACTCTTGGAGCTCCACGAGAAAGACGGAGGAACCCCTTTACTCCCACCCCACCAAAAGGGATTACAGCATTTTTCCTATGTTTCTCAGAAGGTCTCAGGGGTTTTCAGCAGTCTCCTTCAGTTCCCTTTGTGGTCACCAGATTTGACAAAGGACAAAATTACACGTTTAGTTTGAAGATCTTGACTGGCTTTATTGCAATTCTAGGATTCGGCAATGTCTCATTCCGTAAAATAGAATAAGCATCCCAAAGAGTTTAGCAGAGGGGATTCATTTTATAGACAGAGGGGATTGAAGAAACCAGAAGCAAAGAACAAAATGTGGACTGGTCATTTGAAAGTTACTTCTCTTATAAGGTGAGAACAAGGAAACAGAACAATAGAGAAATAACAGATTTGTTAGCATCAGGTTACATCGGGTTAACTTTTGTTGTAAGGATTAAAACAGAGGGAACTTCGTTATCCTGCTCATTGAAGACTGAAACTGGTCTGCTTGGAACATTGACTGTTATTGCTCTGTCCTGATTTTGGGGAAGATGAAATAACAACTTAGTTTCGGTTTGGTCATATGGAGCTTTGGCATGGGTGATTCCATTTTGATTTTTAGTCTGGTCTGTTGGGGGCCTAATACAAAACAATAGCCTTTCATAATTTGTACTTAACATTAGGAAATAAGACACCATTACAAAGCTTACATCTTTATCAAATCTAAGGGTCTTTGGTCCATTGACCGTTCATGGGCACTCCTTTTGACATTTTTCCCAGGCTGACTGTGAATTTAGCATTGTTCTGATTCTTTACTTGCAATAACAATAGTTACTCTGCGACAGGCACTGTTCTCGGCACTTTTCATCCAGTAACTCGCTTAATCCTGTAATAAAGGGACTATGGTCTACCTCTTAAACGGGCTGTACCTGTGCGAGGTTGGTGAGATCATTCTCCCAAGCTTGCACAGCAAGAAGGGTCAGGATTTGAACTCAGACAAGCTGAAGCCAGCACCCAGATGCTCAACCAATTAAGCCAGAGCAGCCATCAGAGCCCAAGCTCCAGAAAGTGTAAGGGAGAAAACAATAAATTTTCTTTCACCTTGCATGAGTTTTTGCTGAGCTTCTCTGTAAAAAAGACAAATTAACAAGAGAAAAACAAACAGAAGTCTGATAAAATGTGTACCTATGGGAGACAATGCAAAGAAATGAGTAAATCTCTGCAGCAGATCTCAAAGAATTATCCTAGACCTCACCCTTAACTACTATCTTTCTCTGAAACAAGGAGAGAAGGCTGAGGGGAATGATGCAATTAAGAAAAGTTGGCCATGGCCAGGCGCAGTAGCTCACACCTGTAATCCCGGCACTTTGAGAGGCCGAGGCAGGCAGATCACAAGGTCAGGAGTTTGAGACCAGTCTGGCCAACGTGGTGAAACCCCATCTCTACCAAAAATACAAAAATTAGCCAGGTGTGGTGGTGGGCACCTGTAATCCCAGCTACTCAGGAGGCTGAGGCAGGAGAATCACTTGAACCCAGGAGGCAGAGGTTGCAGTGGGCCGAGATCATGTCACTACACTCTGGCCTGGGCGACAGAGTGAGACTCTGTCTGAAAAAAAAAAAAAATAGAAAAAGAAAAAGAAAAGTTGGCCAGGAAAAGCACCGTAAAAGAAGCATAGTATTTGATAACTAGATTTAAGCTGATGCCTTCTCTGGAGAATTAGTTATTTTCTTTCTGATGCAGTAAAGGACACACCCTTACAATGGAGGTTTTCTTTAAACATGTAAATTTGTCTTATGAAATGGTAACTCTGCTTTCAAAGCTAATTTGTTTCCAAAGCTTCTCTGTGTTTGCTATTTCCCAAAATAGTTCAAAATAATCCTTAGGTCAAAAGGCGTATTTTGGGGTAGTATGTCCTGAGCCCCATCATTAGTCATCTTTATTCCCCTGGCCAAAGGTCTCCTTGCTCGTGACAGTCAAGTACTAAAGGACAGAGGGAACTTTTTGATGAGAGTTTGCTGACATGCAAAAACGTGTCGTCCACTTTCTGATTAAAAAAACAAAGAATACATTCCTGTGGCCCAAACCTGACATTTTAAGCCATTTGAGATACCCAGCAGTCTAGAAAGAATGCCCCTGAGAACTAAAATGAAAGAAATGTCTCCAACCAAATCAGAGACTACTAAGTGAGTCTTATTTAGAAGCCAAGTGGAAACCCCATCTCAGAGAACAAATTAGGCCACAGAAATCAAATTGCTATCATTAAACCAAAATAAAATTCTAAGTCCCTCGACCAAGTGAATGGCCCCCTCCTCTCAGCCAAGGGCCTTCTAAAGTAAACCTGAAACACTAGTTCAGGCCATGATGGGAATAGGTGGTCAGACATGTCTCATTACACTCTCCTCCTGATGGAATTCAGGCACATCTGACCAGCATTTACATTCAAACAGCAACCTCAAGACTGACAAAACAGACTATTTGTAGCAGTAAGATATCAACATGACAGATAGCAGGCCTGAAATAAATAGAAGTATTTTACCCCAAAATATATTTCTTTGACATATTGAAAAGGCCCTGCAAAGTTGTCTCTTGTGGGAAAAATCTACATTCTATAGAGAATCCCCTTCCGTTTCCAGGTCTTTTTCCTGATTCAGGAGAGAATTAAGAGTCTGGCACCTTTTTA
The DNA here is from genome assembly GCF_043159975.1 of Macaca nemestrina. Classification (NCBI taxonomy): domain Eukaryota; kingdom Metazoa; phylum Chordata; class Mammalia; order Primates; family Cercopithecidae; genus Macaca; species Macaca nemestrina. The sequence goes on from NC_092125.1 coordinate 80,299,465, forward strand.
GGGCTTATAAGAAACATTTACTATTATCTCTGAACTCTGCTACCTAGAGGTTTCATCTGCATAATAAAAACCTTGGTCTCCTCAACCCCTTATCTTAACTCAGTCACTTCCTTCTATTGATTCCAGGTCTTTAGATAAACTCAACCAATCTCCAATCAGAAAATCTTTGATTCCACCTAAGGAATCAAAATCTTTGACTTCACCGTAAGAATATTGAGAAATAGGCAATATTCCTATTGGTGCACAGAAAACAAAACCTCAACAGTCCAGGAACGCAAAGGAAACATCTTCATCTTTTACACAGTCAAGGAGATATCACAAGCATGAATGCCCTACAAATGTTTCCCCAGTTTTCTGTTTGGTTCTGTTAGTTTCAGAGTAACAATATTATTAATCATATCTACCACTAATTGAGTGTTAGCCACATGCACCTGGCACTAGGCTGAGTGCTTTACATGTACCATTTCATTGAAGGCTTGTAATTACAATGTGAATTATTATTATTATTATTATTTATTAACCTTATTTTACAATGAGACAACTTATAAAGGAGGAAATTTATAAATAAAACCTTGTAATTCATAAATGAAACTTGTAAATGAGGTCATGTGTAAATGAGAAGAAGCTTTATAATGGGAGTATCAGGGCTCTGTGCCTCCATTAAACATCTGAATCTAAAGTAAAATTTACCTTCTTAAGTGAAAAATAAATTAACACCACAAATTAACATGGATGAGGGGGTCAGAAATGTTTATGGTCAGGCAAGAAAAGAGCTAAAATGTTCAGGGTGCTGTGGAAGAATTAAGTAAACGTTGCTGAAAATCCATGTGGGTAGTTGGAAATCACTGATCTAAACCAGGAATGTGAGAGTAAGGTAAGTGGTCTCTAGCCCTTGAGGACTAAACTCTGATTTTTTTTTTTATCTTGCCCAAATTCCTATCTAAGGGGTCTGGGGAGTCATGCCCTACAAATCATAAATTCTCAACAGATGAGTTTTATTTAACCATATATACACACACACACACACACACACACACACACACATATAATGATTTACTTTCCAACCTGACTCTGGCATAACATTAGGAGACAAAGATAAAATCAAAATATTTTACCCCAAAACATGTTTCTTTGCCATATTTTGGAATGGCCCTGCAAAGCTTTTCTTTGTAGGGGAAAATTTGCATCTATAAAAAATCTCTATTAGCATAACTAGATCTTTTTCTTCCAGACTCTCCCAATCCTAAAGAGATTAACCAAGATCTGAAACGGAAACATCTGTAACCTATTGTCTCTAAGGACAGCCACTATAAGACTGCAAAAGGACTTTAGTCTCCACAGTCTTTATCTTAACCTGAACTTTCCCTTTCTATCTATCCCAGGTCTTCAGACAAACTCCATCAATTGTCAACCAGAAAATACTTAAATTCATCTATAGCCTGGAGGCTCCCCCACCTTTGAGCTGTTCCACCTTTATGGACCAAACCAATGCATTTCTTAAATGCATTTGATTAATGTCTCATGCCTCTCTAAAATGTCTAAAACCAAGCTGCACCCAGACCACCTTGGACACATGTTCTCAGGACCTCCTGAGAGCTGTGTCACCATCCATGGTCACTCATATTTGGCTCAGAATAAACCTCTTCAAATATTTTAAAGAGTTCTACTATTTTGGTCAACACCCTGTAGATCCTCTTCCACCTAGAGCTGGCCTCTCCCGGTCTTTGTGGAGGACCAGGAAGCACTGGTTGGAGAGGAGAGGAGAGCAGAGCAGCGATGGTTTGTGGCATAGAGCAAAACTGAAGCTCCTCTCTTTGAATGCAAAATACAACGTTGGATCCTTTAGTCCATCTGTGAATCTATATTAAGCACTTGGTGAATGTATTTTAATATATTTTTTATTACAGTAAAGTTTCATACAAGCATATTTAACTGACTTTACAGACAAAGTTCTTACGTTTTAACATCTCTTGATGATGTCATAATTATAATTGGAAGCATTTTTTTCATTTTTATTAGTACCTACAATGATGATGGCATCTTATTCAATATCTACTATGTAACAATTGAAATCTCTAAATGAAAGCCAAGGGTTTTGAAGAATTTATGTCCTTTAGTACTAAGTAATAGACATAGAGACATCTGATACATCATGGTGTGGGTGTGTGTGTGTGTGCTGCGGGGTGTGGGTGGTTGAGTATATGCGCACACACTTAGTGGGTAATGGAAGGGGCAGGCCATGGGATAGAGAGGTGCAGATCCAACTTGGGTAAATTTGTTTTTTTCTAGGGTAGTCCAGCAGATAATTCAGTGAGAACATATATTGAGTGACACCTACAGTGAGTATTTGCAGTGGGACCAAACAGTTAAATAAAGAATTAAATAGAAAGCAGCACAGAGTGATTTTTTAAAACATGACTTCAAAAAGGTCAACAACATAGTACAAGCAGAATTAAAACAAATGAGGCTCATTTAGCTTGCTTTTCTCAACAAAATTGGAGTAATTAAGTACAAAGGTAGTATGATAAGAAATTACACAAAAATAGGCAGATACAGACAAAAATTGCTTCCCCAGAATTCTTTCTCAGACTCCCACTACCTTGCGCTTTTCTGCTCCCCAGCCCCTCTTCTCCCTAACCACTTTTCTGCTAAATATTTTCTGACTTTTGTCTCCCTCCTGTGCCTATACATTTTTGTAGCTTTCCTGAGCTCAGGCTTCAGCCCTTTTTTCCCTTCAGTAGAAACAACATGGTACTCTGAGACACCATATCCTATAGAGCCCAAAGCTTGGTGTTATCGTTGGCCAGCTATGGGTCCTAGTCAAGTTATTTAGTCTCTCTGAGTGTCACTTGTCCCATCTTTTAAAATGAGTAAAATAATACCTACCTTAACAAGTTTTAATGAAGTTTAGAGATATTCCTTCTAAAATTCCTGCCGCCGTGTGGCTGCTTCATAAAGTAGAGCCCTAGGCATCAATGACCCTTCAATCTCTTCATCTAAAACCCTTTGCTAACATTAAGTATCATTTTTCCTTCCTTTCACAACACTACAGTATTGTATTTTTACTTTTTTAACTGTGGTAAAATACACATCACATAAAATTTACCATCTTAACTTTTTTTTTTTTGAGACAGAGTCTCACTCTGTCACCAGGCTGGAGTGCAGTGGTGCGATCTTGACTCACTGCAACCTCTGCCTCCTGGGTTCAAGCGATTCTCCTGCCTCAGCCTCCCAAGTAGCTGGGACTCTAGGCATGCACCACCAAGCCCAGCTAATTTTTCTATTTTTAGTAGAGACGGGGTTTCACCATGTTGGCCAGGATGGTCTCTATCTCTTGACCTCGCAATCCTCCTGCCTCGGCATCCCAAAGTGCTGGGATTACAGGCATGAGCCACCATGCCTGGCCCATCTTAACCATTTTTAAGTGTACAGTTCAGTAGTGTCAAGTATATTTACATTGTTGAGCAGCCAAGCTCCAGAACTTTTTCATGTTGCATATCTAAAACTCCATATCAAGAAAATAACAATTTCCCATTCTCCCCTCCCCACTCTGAGCCTTTGGCAACCACCATTCTACTTTCTGTTTCTATGAATTTGACTACTGTAGGCACCTCATGTAAGCCAATTTACATAACTTTTGTCTTTTTGTAACTGACATATTTCACTAAGCATAATGTCCTCTAGGTTCATCCATGATGTAGCATGTGTCAGAATTTCCTTCCTTTTTAAGGCTGAATAATATTCTATCTGTATGCACAGACCACATTTTGTTTATCCATTCATCCTCATTGGATATTTGGGTTGCTTCCATCTTTTGACTGTTGTGAATAATGCTGCTATGAACATGGGTGTACAAACCTCTTTGAGCCAGGTGCAGTGGCTCACACCTGTAATTCTAGCAATTTGGGAGGCTCAGGTAGAAGGATTCCTTGAGCACAGGAGTTTGAGACCAGCCTGGGCAACAAAGTGAGACCCTATCTCTACAATAATAATAATAATAATAATAATAATAATAATAATAAATAGCTTGTCATGTTGGCATATCGCAATTGCTAGGAAGGCTGAGGTGGGAAGATAGTTTGACTGCAAGAGGTCACACCACTACACTCCAGCCTGGGTGACACAGTGAGACCCTATCTCAAAAAATAAAAGTAGAACTAATCTCTTTGAGATCCTACTTTCAATTATTTTGGATATATATCCAGAAGTGGGATTGCTGAATTATATACTAATTCAACATTTAATGTTTTGGGGAATGGTCATATTCTTTTCTGTAGAAGCTGTGCCATTTTGCATTTCCACCAATGGTGCGCAAGGGTTCCAACTTTTCCTCACCCCTGCTGGCACTTGTTATTTTCTTTTTCTTTTCTTTTCTTTTTTTTCTTTTTTTTTTTAATAGTAGCAGTCCTAATGAGTGTGAAGCAGTGTCTCACTGTGGTTTTGATTTGCATTTCCCTAATGCTTAGTGATGTTGAGCATCTTTTTATGTGGTTGTTAAACATTACTATATTTTTATAGTTTTATATTTAGTTTTAACACCATCACGTCAAATAAAAAGTATTTTTGAATGCATTCACTTTAATTCCTCAAATTTCCTCTCCCAAATTACTTATTTTTAGTTCATATCTTGCTTACTCAGACTAGAAACTTGACCATCATTTTCATCATCTTTTATACTGAATGACTCTTCAAGTCCTCACATTTCTGTTTTTGTGATGATTCTTACACATATTTTCCTCCACTTAGGCCGTCACCTACCTCATCCAGAATCTATTTCCTCACACTTAGACACTGCAATGGCTTCCTGTGCACCATGACTTATTTTTCTCCACCAAATCCTATTCATCTTGAACACTGCTGCCAAATTAATCTGTCTTTAACATACCACATTTGTTCTGAAATTTGTGTAATCAAAAAATTGCGATAACTTTTGCATACTCCAGAGGTTCTTAGATTTGTCTCTCATGGAATGTTTGTCTTCCCCAAAGCCGAAGTATTCTGTTGATAAAATTAAGTAATGGTAGCCTTTTTCTAAATCATAGAAAAATTACATTGATGGCTAATTTCTTTTCAATTTTAGGCTTTTCTCCTACTTTTATTTATTTAGCCTTCTACACTTGTGATTGTCTGATTGGTGGCAGGTCCTAGCAGATAACATTATAAGAAAAAAAATATATATATATATGTATATTTGAAATTAATTGAAAAGCTCAGAAGTCATTAATCATACCTAGCTGGGCAGCTTGGGATTTTTGCCACTGTCATCATAGCTATTTATTTTGTTAATAAACATATGTGTATAGTTTCCTACTAGATAAATATATGAATACTATAGTCATATTTTTAGCTGAGAAAATTGTTACACTTCATAAGGAACTAAAAGTATCTACATTAGTAATTCCTAATACTCACATGACTCTCAGGTTCTCTGCCATCTGACAAATTTGAAAACAAGTGATCCAATAATTAATTCTGGACTCCTCAACTTCTAAGGACAGTCTCCCTAAAGGGATATCCTAAAGATGTTTGTGATTTTCACATTTTGAGAGGGTGAGAAAAGGGGGGAAGCAGGTATTGCCTATGTTGGGAGATGATTTTCCACAGAATTTTCTTATGAGACTCTCCCCTTGGAAAATAAAAGGAAGTCATAAGCATTATGTTCAGGGTTAGATATTGAATATAATTTTACGAACAATGTACGAACAATTAGAGAAGGGTCTGCTATGGCCTGTAAGATCCTAGGAGGTATCTGTTTCGATTTGTGTGTATCTCACATAAGATAAAGCAAATGAGACAATGTCATTACCTCCCATCCCCTATCCATCTGCTGATACTAGGGAATGAGTCAACTGATGACCCCACCGTCCTGATGTTACAGCACAGGACAAGGTGGATCAGTCTTGAGCCAGCTTTCTATGGGTGCGTGGAAAATGGTGACCCTGGTTACTGGTTTGGATGACTTTACAGTTATATTTTTCTCATGTAATAAGCAAAAAATATTAAAAATTTTGTTTGAAGACCTCAACCAATATTCTTCTTCAACTCTCTCCCTGAATAAAGACCTTTGCAAGAGGGCCCAGGACTTTTGCATCACTGTTCAGAGAGATCTATAAACACAGAGCTATAAACACAGCATCTGCCTTTGACCACTTCCATCTGGAAGAACCTGAGAGATAATCCATTTTATGAAATTTTCCCTACCCTGAAATGGGAGAATGGTAGGTAAAGTAGTGGCAATCCCTTCTCCCTTTTCCTTCCGTGTGTGTGTTGGGGGGGGGGGTGTGATGTAAAGAATGCACACTTCAGGTAAAATATGTGAGCAGCTAGGGAAGATTTGGATTATTTAGCTCATAAAACATTCCTCATCATCCTCCAAGGTGTACACTTGCCCCATATCTAAACTTTTACTTTCCCCAACAAAGATCGTTCACTCCAGCTAAGCCAGTCTCCTTCTTGTCCCTGCAACACATGACAGCTCTCTACCATACCACCTCCATGCCTTTGCTCATGCTGTGTCTACACCAGCGATCATATCCCAGGCCTCCCTCCCCTCTGCCTCTCCAAATCCCATATATCCTTCCCCCAGAAAAACTTCTTGTTTATTCCAGTCCTCATATACCTTACTATTTCAAAAAAGTCCCTCCGTATTCAGAGCTACTCCTTTATTGCGCTAACACAGCATGATTCCAGATTAACTGATTCATTCATTAACCAATATTTGGTGGGTGCCAGCCATTTCCAAATAATTCTGCTAAATTCTCAGTTTTTACTGTGCTCAATCAGATAACTACACAAATAAGTATGACACAGAGTAGAAAGTGAACATACATGAAAAAGTCAAAGATAGAGTGCTGTGGCCATTCAGAAAAGAAGGCAATGAACTCTAACTGGAAGGATCAGGAAAGACTTTGGGAAGGTGATTTTGTGGTGGGAATTAAAGGATAGGAATGTTTGGAGGCAAAGAGTAGGGAATTCCAAACTCAGGAAACTGTTTGCAGGATGCATCTTGCTGGCGATACTTTGCTACAAAGCTGTCTGAAGAGGTGCCAGGGAAAGCTGCTGGCTGCTAGGTGCTGCTGGCTGCTAGGCGCTGCTGGCTGCCATTTGCAGTGAAATCTGTATACTAGAAAAGCTACCTGTATTGTAGAAACCAAGTTCTGGAGAAGTTCCTGGGCTGCTAGAACTGGATGCTGGAGAAACCAGGTATGCTGAAAGAGGTTGATGAAACAAAGACACTGGAATCAGAAAGAGAGTCCCCTTCCTCCTGCAGTATTCTACCAATGCCTTCTACTGACAAAGCTTAACATTATGTCAGCTGACTTAGAAGAAGTATTTGCAGGGTCCAGCTGCATTACCCACAGAATAGGGAATGAAGGATGGATTTGGAGCTGAAAGAAAATAAGCTGACAACTGGCACAGTGAAGTATTCGGCTCTACAGCCTCTACGTACACCCTTCTATACATATTTACACTTCTGTGCAACAATGAAACAACTCTATATTTCACCTAAAAAGATACAGCTGTCTTAAAATATAAAGAAGTCCTCAGCTTTGCTTTACAATGAGGAGATGCACAGTCAGTCTCAGTTGTCATTATTTTCATCATTGGCTATATATTAAATATTTCTAAAATCCTGTCACAGTCTCTGTTACCTAAAAATAAATTTGTAAAATTAACCTCCAAGAACTTATATGCAAAATAAAAATGAGAAGAAGAAAATGGTTAGCTTATATGAGGGGTCTTCAAAAAGTTCATAGAAAATGTGTATTATATATATATATATATATAAAAAGATGTGTGGATTTCAAACATTTTTGACACAAAAGTAAACTCGTACTAACTTGTTATAACATGCCTGAACACAATCTAATTTGAGGCACTAAGAAAGATAAGACATTCATTTAAAAAGGACTCCTATATTGCAACATGAGTTCTGCTAAAATTGAAGCAAGAACAAACATCAAATTTATGATGAAGTTTGGGTAGAAGAACGATGAAATTATTGACTCTTTATAAAAAGTTTATTGGGACAATACCCTAAATAAATCAGCAGTTTAAAAATGGATAACTTATTTTAAGAAGAAACAAGATGATGTTGAAGGTGAAGCCTGCAATGGCAGACCATCTACATCAGTTTGGGAGGGAAAAATTCATCTTGTTCTTGCCCTAACTGAGGAAGACTGACAATTAACAGCACTAACAGTAGCCAACACCATAGACATCTCAGCTGGTTCACCTTACACAATTCTGTGTGAAAAATTAAAATTGAGCAAACTTTCCACTCAACGGGTGCCAAAACTATTGCACCCAAGTTAGCTGCAAATAAGAGCAGAACTAATTGAAATTTTAAACAAGTGGGATCAAGATCCTGTAGCATTTCCTTGAAGAATTGTAACAGGAGATGAAACATGACTTTACAGTATGATCCTGAAGACAAAGCATAATCAAAGCAATGGCTACCAAGAGGTGGAAATGGTCAAGTCACAGCAAAAGCAGATGAGCAATGAGCAAAGGTCGTGGCAAAGTTCTCCGGAGATGTTCAGGGTGTTTTGCTTATTGACTTTCTGGAGGGCCAAAAACCAATAACATCTACTAATTATGAGAGTATTTAGAGAAAGTCAGTCAAAGCTTTAGCAGAAAAACACCCAGGAAAGTTTCACCAGAGTCCTTCTTCACCATGACAATGTTCCTACTCATTTTCTCACCAAACAAGCGCAATCCTGTGAGATTTTCCACGGGAAATCATTAGGCACCCACCTTATAGTCCTGGTTTGGTTCCTTCTAACTTCTTTTTGTTTCCTAATCTTAAAAACTTTTTACCTTAAGTTAAATTACATAACTATTTAAGATTTCCTAATCTTAAAAAAATTTTTCTTCAGTTGATAATATGAAAAAGATTGCATTGACATAGTTCAATTCCCAGGACTCTCAGTTCTTTATGAATGAACCAAATGGCTGGTGTTATTGTTTATAAAAGTAACCTGAACTTAATGGAGCTCATATTGAAAAATAAAGTTCATATTTTATATTTTTTAATTGTATTTTTCCACAAATTTGGAAGTTCCTTGTACATACATGATAAATATGCAAAGTGACCACCGTCTTCATTTCTATAATTGGTTAAACTGCTATTCATAATTGCTATCTATGGTTAAAACGCTATTCATAATTGATGTCTATGATTTTCTTTTTCTATAATCCATTTTATATTTTCACCTTTCTCAGTCAGCTCAGTCAGAACTTCAGCTGTTTGGGGTTTCTTTACCTGGTAGAGTGATACAAACCTTCATTCTTTAAGGGCTCACTTGTTGTTCTGCTTTTTCTGCCTTTTTTTTTTTTTTTTTTTTTTTTTTGCTATAGCTTTTCATTAACCTTTACTACTGGGCATAATGGTACTAAAAGGTACCCAGAAGAATTCTCCTTGCCTCTGCTGTGAGCAGTGGCCTATTTCCCTTGGTAAATTGGGACCAGTTCTTTCAGCCAGTAGGATGACCTCTTTTTCTGCCTGTTGGTTCAGTATAAGGATCCTAAAGTCACCAGGTGACAATCTCGTCTTCCAATTTATTGAAATTATTGTTGTATCCCCTGGTGGAAATGTTTTCTCTCTAGGTACTAAAACTTCCAAACAAACAGAGCTCACAGATAGCAGAAAAAGAAGCAAAGGTTCTGCAAGTGGGTTCTTAAGTGTAATGGTGAATACAAAAAGTACTAACCAAATAGTTAAAACATTAAAAGAGATAAACAGGAGTTTATCAAAATTTAAAACTTGCTCTGTGTGAGACACCTATGAAGAGACAAGACACCAGCTGTGGGAAAACATTTGCATTTCCTAGATTATTAATGATGTCGAACACTTTTCATTACTTATTGGCCATGTTTTCTTCTTTTGTGAATGCCTGTTATTTTAATTGGGTTTTAATCATTTTATTACTGAGTTATGAGTGATTTATATATTCTAAATGCACATCCTTTGTCAGATATATGTGTTACCAATATATTTCTCAATCTGTGGCTTGTGATTGTGCCCTATTTATTTTTTAAAGTCTGTTTTGACTAGCAAAAGTCTTGAATTAGAGTCTGGACTTACTAAGTTAAAGATGTTGATTAGACATCCAGTTGGAGATGTGGGCTAAGCAGTTGAATGTTAGAGTCTGGAGTTCAGGGTTGAGATCCAGGCTATAGCTGCACTTGAGGGGTTCTCAGAATATAGGTGGGTTTTAAAGCCACCAGATTGGATGCTGTCATCTAGGGAATGGGTACAGATAATGAAGAGAAGAGGGACTAGCTCTGCGTTCTAGGACACTCCAACATTAAGAGGTTGAGAGAAGAAGAAAATCCAGCAAAGGGGACTAAAGATGTTGACAAGTAAATAGGAAAATCAAGAAGGTGTGGTGTCTTAGAAGTGAAACCAAGAAAATATTTCCAAGAGGAGAGAGGGATCAGTAGTGACAAATGCTAGTAAAAGGTCAAGTATGGTTGCAACTAAAAACCAACCGTTGGTTTGGATACATGGAGGTCATAGATGGTCTTGACAAGAGCAGTTTTGGTTACTAATGGGGCATAGTATCTAACATGGAGGAAGAAACCAGAAAAGGGCTGGGTGATTTTGAGTGAGAAAATGGAGGTCTCGATTCAATCAAATAATAATTTTAGGGAATAAGGGAATGTGAGAGCTGTATGAACAGAAAATTGGTAAAAACTTTAAGCTTTCAGAAGTTAAGTCATTCTGGTTCATGACAGCTTTGAGGGTGTAGCTATGGGTTTGCTTATCTGGCACAAATGGAGCTGAAGAACTTCAGAGTTGAGGAGTTTAAATACCTGTGAAACCCAGACATTGATGTTGCCCAAGGGAAAGGCAGGAGGTGATGACAAACAAGCCCTGAACCCGGAAAAGCAAGATATGTTCTAAGAGTGGATGGAGGACTAAAGGACTACGATGCACTATTGAACCACCAGCCAAAATACACACTAGTCCCTTTTTTTTCCTTCCTATTATCATGATTGAACATGTCAGGAATAAAGCAGCTGTTTAGAATTTTAGGGATTTACCAAAAAGAACAAATGGTCCCTGTCGTGTGGGCTGTGTCATGCCATTCCTCAATGAGTTGAGATAAGTGATTCATGGGTATGAGTCACCCATGACATCTGTCACACTGGATCTCTAAAGACAGTATGGATTTGCATTGAGATGACCTTGCTTTTTAGGGCCCTGGGTGTAGGGGGTGTATGTGTATGTGTGTGTGTGTGTGTGTGTGTGTGTGACCACAGAACTACAAAAATTGAAACTTTCTGATTTAAAATATTTAGAGAAGAAGAAAACATTCCAGATGACACTGAATGCTCAGATCTGACTTTCATTTTTGTCTTGATAAAAAAGAGATATTAATAAAGCCTGATTCCTGAGCCATCCTCTGAACTCTTACTGAGGCCCACAGTGGTGTTTTAAATGGATACGTGGTGATATCTTCACAGTTTAAACCAAAAATACAATACCCTTTGTTTACTTTGCCTTGGCATACATTTTGGTTCCCTAGGTTCAGGAATTTACATCCTATAGAATCCCAAAGAAGTGTCTGGGACCACAGGAAATGTCACATCAAAGAGATAAATGATCAATGTCAGGTGCTTACATAAAAATCTTTATCACATGAAAGTGAAACATGGGCTGCTGGGCTTTGGATGAGGTAGATCAGGGTTTGAGGATCACCTCTGCCACAGATCTGCCTTTAAAACTTAAGCTAAGACTTTACCTACCCTGAAATTCTATATCATCTTTTGTAAAAAATAGAAATAATATTACTCAATTTAAAGGACTGCCATGATAATAATTAAATGAACAGACTTAAATGAAATTCTCTGACCCAGGCTCAGCAAATATTGATTTCTTTCCCTTCCTCTTGTCTTCCCTTCATCAGTAGGAGAGAAGCCTATTTGAGTGTCAAAAACTGCCTCAAACCCAAAAAGACAATTCATTAGAAAATGCCCTGGAAATTATAAACTATATAATTGTGTCATGCTAATTAAAAAGTGCCTAAGCTGCCAGTAGGCCCAGGTTGGGTTCAAGTCTACACTTCACAGTTTATTGGATGTGTGACTGTTGGTAATTAATGCACTTAGCCTCAGTTTTCTCCTCTGTACAATGGGATAACAGCCACTATCTCAGATGGTGGTCAATGAAAAGTTTCAATGAAAGAATGTGTATAATGTGCTCAACAAGGTTTTAATCATGTGGTAGCAGGTACTCAAAAGCCATTCGCTAGAAGATCCACCTTTTAACAGTCTTGGTTATGATCTAATTCTACTCTTTCTCTCAGAAGTAATAGGGAAAGTTAAAGGGAAGGTGGAGGAACAAAACAGTTTTAGAGGCCTTGCTCTTGTCTTGGTAACACAGAAGCCCATTCTAAGCACCTACCACCTTCCCTCCACCTCATCCGGCAATACCACCCCTGGAGAGCACAGATTCCACCGTCACCGTGACAATGAACAGGTGGGTGTGGGGAGGCTTCTGAGAGATGTTCAGACACACACACATGCACACACACCAGTTTGGAAAGCCAGGACAAAACACCCCAAAGCCCCTCAAAAATGAAAAGAAAAAAAAAATTAAGTTTAATCCAGCCAATTTTGGTGAAAAATGTCTGAGTTTCAGAACAATTGTAGAAAAAAGCCTGGGAAGCTACAAAGCACCAGGCAGCACCTCCACACCAAGCGGGTGGCCAAGCCCTGGGTATGCGGTGGAGAATCGGGTCTGCAGGTACTCAGCACCAGGGTGCGTGGTGGTGCTTCTCTTCCCTCTCACCCCATAGCTCTGGGATTCGACAGAAGTATAAATTGAAGGGTGAGAGGTCTTGTTGGGTTTTTGGCAGGGATCTTCCAGTTGTGGTTTGTTTAGTTTTTAAAGATAAAAATAGTAGTGATGTATGTGTATAGGGCGTGTATTTGTGTGTAGCGGTAGTAAAAGATGGTGCTGAATCACTTTGAGAGCTTTGCTAAACTAAACATAGTTGACCTTTCCTCTATCCATTCCTAAAACAAAAATGTTCTAATTCAATAATTCTGTCGAGAGGTTTGGACGTAAGTCTTCAGAAAAAGAGTTCAATTCTTTGAGACCTCGATTCATGAGACTCCCCAGGCAGCAGAACCAGTAAAAGAATATCAGCAAAGTCATCTCTATCTCCCCCCAGTTTGTTTAGAAGCAGAAAGTTAAAGTAATCCAGAACTCATCCATGCAGGGCAGGAGCATTCAATCCACAAGAGGCTTGCATGTTACCCATTATGTTACTCATTAATATTTTCCTACTCTCAATACCCTCTTTTCTTTCTTCTTTCCCTGCTTTGCTTTAATCCTCCCTCTGTTTTTGATTCATTTTCTTTCCCCTTTCTCTGCTTCCTATTAGCCACTATGATATTTGCAGGACTGGTCAGCATAATATTAAGGAAGTTGTTTCTGCCACTGCTCTATTTTAATGCCCTCCCACCAGGGTTCCCTCAGGGGCCCTCCACTGCACCTTCATTGTGATGCTCTTTAGTTGCTGGTGTTTCCCACAGTATAGCAGTGAAGGGGCTCTCTTTGCTGGTGACACACTGTTCTGCCCAGGCTGTTCCCTGCCCCTCTTCCTGCCTCCCTCACCCATGCTCACCTCCATTCTGATGTTCCTGCCTCCCAAGACACCATGGTGGAGAGCAGTGCTTCTCCAACTTAAGCATGCACCAGAATCCTTTGGAAGGCATGTTAAAACTGATTGCTGGACCCCAATCCTCAAGGTTCTATTTCTAAATCTAAGTTAGATCCCAAGAATTTGCTTTTCTAACAAATTCCCAGGTGATATAAAGGTTGCTGGTCCAGGGACCACACTTTGAGAACCACTGGTGGTGAGGAAAGAATGGACATCGGGGCCAACCTCGGCCAACCTTCCTTTCTAGTTTAGCTGCTGACCAGCTGAGTGATCCAAACAATTTATTTGCCCCCCTGAGAGGCTTGGTTTTCTCAGTTGTAAAAATATGTTAATAATAACCTTGCAGTACTGTTGTTATATAGGACATTGTCTTTCTAACCTTCTCTGTGAGAATCAGAATTTATTCAATAGGATCAGAAATACTGAGCTCACCTTATCAGCAATCACTAGTTATGCAGGCATTACTGGCCACTAATACCAATGTCATATGGCGACTGCAAATGTGTGGCCTTGGCTCATGTGGGAAACCACTTAAATATACAAACTCTGGATTCTCTCACCTTCCCCTGACACTTAGGTTCCCTATAAATAGATAGTTTAAGTAGATAAGGGAAAAAAGTCACTTTCATCTTCCTGGTTCTCACTCCCCTTCCTCCCTTATTTATGCCTTTCATTCTGGAATCCTGTAGCTAATTCTAAAGGGCATATTTTGTCTTTAGAAGGTACATGCAGGGCTTGCATTCCTGTGCTCAAAAGAGAGTGTGGTCTAATGGGTAGGAAGTGGGTGTGGAAGGAATGGTGGGTTCTATTTAAAGCCTCCCTACTGACTCACGGAGGCATCTAGGGAAATGGCTTAACTTCTCGGGGACTTGGGTTTCCTCTTGTTAAAAGGAGGACAGATAACCCGTTCTTAGCAGGGTGCTTCTGATGACAGAGAAGTTAGTGTTTGAGAAGCACTTGGAGGTGGGGAGCTATCTGATCATATAAATATGGAATCTAGAGATGCACATTCTTTCTCCACCTTCTCACAAGCATTATACAATGATTCTGTCCAGCCAGTTAGGCAGGTCAAGATCCCATCCTGACCTATCTGGAGCTTGCAGATTGGAAACATTTGGGAAAATAAAAAAATTTTAAGCATTCCTGCCAGGCCTACATCTCATCTCCCCTGAGATGTAGGGTAAGGAGAAAGCAGGTGCAGGAGAGTCATGGCCCAGGAGACTGAATATAAGCAGTCTCGGCCTGGCTGTTACCATCTTGAGGTCTTGGGCCAGAGCCTGCCCCACTCTGAGTTTAAAGCTCTGATTATCTCTGACTCTGCTTCCAGCTCGTTAACACCCCAAGGTTCTATAGTCCTGAGTAGTGAAGTCTTTCGGAAGTAAATAGAAAATAGCTCACGGTTCCTACTAAGAGATCACAATTTCACCTGCACTGTCTTTTCCACTTTCCCATGGAGAGGCTCCCATGCACCAGCTATTTACTATTTCAGTTTTTTAATGGAGTTCTTACTTGCCTTGGGCTAGAGACTGAGCTAGAACTGGGAATACAAAAGATAAGACAAGGTCCTGGCCTATTAAAGCACTTACCATTTAGCAAGAGAGACAGCTCCTTGGAGAATGGCAGCACAGAGGAGAGTTAACCCTGACTGAGGGGTTGAAAAGGCCTTCAAAGAATAAAAAGGAAGAAAAAGGAAACTATGGCTTATTGGGAAAATAAATTAAATCACTTATTCACCTATTTTGCCAAGTACAAAGCCAGTTGCTTTACATACATAAATGTATTTATCCTGTGAAAATGCTTAACTGGGAGGCCACTAGGCTGCAGAAACTCCAGCACCCGGGGTCTCTTCCTAAGCAAACCAAATCCCAAACTAATGTAAACAGTGAAACAAAGCTTAAGCTTAACCTATCAGAAACCACCAAGTAGCCTCTAACTAGGGACTTTACCAATCAGAAACCACCAACTAATCTCTAACTAGGGACTTTCCATTTTAACCAATCAAATGCCTCCTCTGTCTTTCTTTCACAAACGCCTTATAAAAGTATCCCCTTCGCACCTCTTCAGTGGAGTGCCAAGCCACTTGTGGTCTAATGCTGCCCAAGTCATGAAATGCTGAATGCTCAAACTCAGTAAAATTTTAATGTGCCTAAGTTCATTTTTTAACAATCCTTACATTAATCTTAAGAGGTGGATATTATTTTCCACAATAGAAAGCTAAGAAAAGTTGGGCATGAAGAGAGTAATACATTCCCTTGTGTCCACAGAGTTAGCACATGATGGGGCAGTGATCAGGCCGAGGTGTACTGGATTCTACAGCATTTTCTCCTCAAGATGTGAAACTTTACCTGGACCCTAAATGATCACGAAGACGTCTCCCATCAGAGAATGGGAAGTTTCTCCAGGTAGAGGGAGCTAAAAGGACAAAATCAGAGTCTGGATTACACTAGTGGTCATGATGTAAAGGCAGACACAGGCAGTCTCAGGAGATAAGGTGGGAAGACAGGTAACTCCAAATGTTCTAGATGCTGTTCCAGGCTGCTGTGCTCTAGGGACTGAGGAGCTATGGAAATGGGAACAACTCGACTTGATTTTTGCCCTCTAAAGCTGCTTCTTTAACAACGTTGGAAAGCAGTGGTGCCCAACATTTTTGGCACCAGGGACAGGTTTGTGGAAGACAATTTTTCCACAGACCAGGTTAGGGGGATGAATGAAGTGCATTACATTTATTGTGCACTTTATTTCTATTATTATTACATTGTAATATATAATGAAATAATTTTACAACTCACCATAATGTATAATCAGTGGGAGCCTTGAGCTTGTTTTTCTGCATTAGATGATCCGATCTGGGGGTGATGGGAGACAGTGACAGATCCTCAGTCATTAGATTCTCATAAGGAGCACACAAACCAGATCCCTTCCATGCACAGTTCACAGTAGGGTCCACGCTTCTATTAGAATCCAATGCCAACACTGATCTGACAGGAGGTGGAGCTCAGGTGGTAATGCCAGCAATGAGGAGCAGCTGCACATACAGATGAAACTTTGCTTGACTGCCCACCTCTCACCTCCTACTGTGAGGCCTGGTTCCTAACAGGCCATCGACTGACACTGGTCCATGGTCCCAGGATTGGAGACCCCTAGTGTAAAGGATGAATTAGAAAAGAGTTTGACTGTGTTCATTCATTTACTCATTTGCAGGCACTGATGAAATGATACTGGGGAAAGGAGACCAGTGAAAAGATGACAGCAGTAGCCCAGAAGAGAGATGACGAGGACATGAGCCAAGCTCTTGCTTCCCTATCTTTGACATTTCATTACATGGAGAAGACCTAGGAAAGCCCAGAGGGCATGTGCTTGGAATTCTAAGAGCTATCAGGAAGCCTAAAGTGACCCTCGAGCCAAGATCCTTGGGGCTACATAATGTACTAGACCAAGCCCTGAAGGTTTGTACATTTTTATGAGAATGCTTCAGAAACAGACCTGGTCCTCAAAGCTTCAAGGCCCAGTGGGGTTCTAATCTCCTTTGGGAAGGAACTAGGGAAGCTTGATTCAAATGTCTCTGGACCCTCCTGAATATATATCCTCTTAACGGAAGAAAGAGTTGTTCTTGCCTAAGCAGGCCTCTAATGCTAGTTAGAAAAAGAGCAGGGTTCTAAGACTTCAACTGCTTGCCTGAGAGGGGAAGAGAATCAGCTGACTCATATACTGGTCCTTTTAGACTGCATGGTTTGAATGATGATGCTCAGGAGAGTTTCCAGCACAACAGACCTCAGGGAAGGCAGGGCTTGAATTCAGGTAGCCCACTGTGGAGTCAGGAAAGCTGTAGGGACAAACTGGAAGTTGGTGACAAAGAGGTGTTTTCACTGGGGTGTAGATCAACACAGGGCCATCCTACAGCCCCAAGGAGTCCAAATGGAGGCCAAGAGGATGTGAAAAGAGTGAGATGGTACACCCGCTTGCTAGAGCTGCACTGACTTTTAGAGTTGCACTGAATCTAAAAGTGATCAGAAAATGGACATGATGGTGTTTCCTGTTCATTTTGAGACCCAAGTAACTGACCTCATCTTCACCTCTATCAAAGAACTCACTTCTCAACTTGACTCTCACCCAGTACCTATTCTTCCTCCCATTACTTAGATGGGCAACAGGGTTAATGCACAGCTCACTAAGAGTTAGATAACCTAGAAGAGTCAGAAGAGTTCTGGTTCCTTCTCTGCCACTTACTAGATCTCTGGCTTAGCCTCATTTGCTTTGTCTTTTTATTACAAAAACAAAGAAACCATAAAATGATGGGTTTAGAAGAACAGACTTCCCTTTAAGGTCTCTTCCAGTTATAACAATCTCTTATTTGTTTCATTCTCCAAGCCTCCCACTCCTTACTGCACTTATTTTAATCTTTTTTTTTTTCTCCTTTCTCTGTGTTTTCTTGCTTATGAAATGAGTGTGTGTGAGTAATGTTCATATGCTGATGAACACAGTTGGGGCTTTGTCGTCTGTGATAATGAGAAATGGATCATGTGGATAACTCCAAACTGAAAACACTGTTCAAGTATGTGACTGAGGAACATTCCAGTCTGACTAACAGTCTAATGTTTAGTTAGGGCTGCACTCACTGAGTATCCATTATCTAGTTAGCAGGACGGGCAGAGAGAAGTTAACTGGGTTCACTGGACTAACTTGTGAAGCATAGGGACTGAGGCTGGGATGTGCACATTGGCCGAGTCTCCTCCACTGAGCAATGGCTTGTTTGTAAATTAGACTATGCTTGGCTTGTGGGATTCATACTACAATGGCCAGTGTTTAGGACATGCCCAGGGATGGGGTGGAGGCTGCAGTAAGAAAAGATAATTGCTAGAGATTTTAGGAGACTGAGGGTCTCAGAACCAAGAAGGGTCACAGTACCTTGGGTCAAGAGTGGCTCAGCCAGCAGTGACGAGGGCAAGGCCCCTCCTCTGGACTCTGCTGTCACCTTGATTCACCCTACAGGTGGCTCTGCACTAAGGAAACCCCCTTGGACATTTACCACATGGAATTAGGGGAGCCACTGTGTGCCCATATGCAGCTCTGATTCTGCTGCCTGGCCAGGTCAGCTCTTCTGGAATGAAAATGGGGAAGAGGATGTTTCAGGGCTATTTGTGACGATTGTCCTAGGACTCATGTCCTGCTCTGCTCCCTGGTCACTCCACTAGTGACCTGGTCTCTAACAAGCCCCTCATCCTCAATTACCCCTTATCAGTTGGTGGAGACATGTGGCATGGGTGTCTCAGGTGAGTTTAAATGTCAATTTGAGCTGAGTCAAGATATTATACAAAGCTTGCCGGAGGCCAAGGTGGGCTGATCACTTGAGATCAGGAGAGTTCGAGACCAGCCTGGCCAACATGGTAAAACCCCATCTCTACTAAAAATACAAAAATTAGCCAGGCATGGTGGGGGACACCTGTATTCCAGCTACTCAAGAGGCTGAAGCCAGAGAATCACTTGAACCTGGGAGGCGAAGGTTGCAGTGAGCCTAGATCGTGCCATTGCACTCCAGCCTGGGCTACAGAGAGAGATTTCGTCTCAGAAATATATATATATATATATACATGTATATAAAATACAAAGCTTATTCTGTTCAAAACTGGTTGAACATTATAAGACTACAGGTCACGCAATTCTGCATGTTTTATTTTATGATAATATTTTATTTTTATTTTTGGTGGTGGAGGGATCTCACTATTTTGCCCAGGCTGGTCTTGAACTCCTGGCCTCAAGCAATCCTCCCACATTAGCTTCCCGAAATGCTGAGATTATAGGCATGAGCCACCACTCCTGGCCTATACAAACTTTGATTTCTCTTTTATTGTAAAGATAACATGATCACCATGTATTTGGAAAACATAGTAGAAGTATACAAAAGAAAATGTAGACTTGCTGTGCTGTAACACCCAGAGATAAGCACTATTAATGCTTTGGCTTATTATTTTTATTGTCTTTCTAATAAACAGATAAATAGATGGTAGGTAGGTAGATAGATAGATAGATAGATAGATAGATAGATAGATAGATAAACATAGATGTCATTGTATATAGTTTCATATTTTATATTTTCTAACAATTTTGTAAGTATGTTCTTGTCATTTAGTTTTTTTAACGTTATATGTTAATGTCTCCATTATAATTTAATTATATCCATGTACAATAATTTATTAAACACTTCTTTATTATTGAGAGAGTGTTTCTAACTCTTCGCTTATCTTATATAATGTAGCAATGAAAACCCTCTTGCATGAATAGTTCTTTGAACTGCTGAGTTTTCCCTCAGGAAGGATCAGGATAAAGGTATACAAAGATTTTTAGGGCTCTTAAATAAATTGTCAAATAGTTTTCTAGATAAGTGGCAACAATTTATACTTCTACTGGCTGTCACAACAGTAAGAACTGTCATGTTTTGTTTTATTTTACTTACTTATTTAGTTTCGAGACAGTCGCACTGTGTCACTCAGGCTGGAGTACAGTGGAGCAATCATGGCTCACTGCAGCCTCTACCCCTTGGGCTCAAGCCATACTCCCACCTCTGCCTCCCAAGTAGCTGGGACTACAGGTGCTTGCCAACATGCCCAGCTAATTTTTGTATTTTTCATAGAGACAGGGTTTCGCCATGTTGCCCCGGCTGGCCTCCAACTCCTTAGTTCAAGTGATCCACCCACCTCGGCCTCCCAAAGTGCTGGCATTACAGGAGTGAGCCACTGCACCTGTCCAAAACCTGTCATGTTTTATAATGTTTGGAACTTTATATATGCAAAAAAAAAAGTGATAACAAAATGTTATTGAAATTTTCTTCAGTTTATTTTGTGTGATTGAAAATGTTGTATATGTTTATAGAATGCTCTATTTATAATCTTTGTCCATTTTTCTTTCCTAGTGAAGTATTCTTATTTATTTTTATGAGCTATTCATATGAGAGGGAGATATATATACATGCATATGTATATAAATCCTTTGCTATCTATGCTGCAAATTTTTTTCTACACGTTTTCTGTCTTTTAATTTTGCTGATGATTTGCTGATGATTTCAATATTAAAAAGTTTTAGGCTGGGCACAATGGCTCACGCCTGTAATCCCAGCACTTTGGGAGGCCAAGGCAGGCACATAACCTGAGGTCAGCCTGGCCGACATAGCAAAGCCTCATCTCTACTAGAAGTACAAAAAAATTAACCGGGCACACTGTGTGTGCCTGTAATACCAGATACTCAGGAGTCTGAGGCAGGAGAATTGCTTGAACCTGGGAAGCAGAGGTTGCAGTGAGCCGAGATCTCACCACTGTACTCCAACCTGGGCAACAGAGTGGGACTCCGTCTGAAAAAACAGAAACAAAAACAAAAAGCAAAAAAGAACTCCTTAAATTTACTTGTATTCAAATCTTTGCTTTTACTTTGTAATTTCTTCCATGCTTTTTTGTTTATAATTCCTTCTCCACTTTGAAGACAGGAGAATATTTATTCATATTTTGAGATGTTTTATTTTTTGTAATTAACTTTATAATTCATCTTGTGTTTATTTTACATGTAGTATGAGGTTAAGATTTAACTGGAGATCATCCCCAAACTGTTTGCCGACTAATCCATTTGTGTGTGGTTTTCCTTATCATGTATTAGATCCCCATACACACCATGGGTGCCTTGGTCAATACCCCAGACTCCCTTTCAGGAATGAAGGACTTGTTTCTCCAGCAGCTAGAAGATAGCTCTCAGCTGCCAGCTCTTTGGGGATTGACTCCACAGGAAAAACAAAAAACAAAAAAAAATCTCCCTGAAAAAAAATCTAAGTGACCTTCTCAGTCCCACAGCTCCCTATGTGGTGTGTGGCCGCAGCCTTTCTTGGGACTGAATCACAGCTCAGCTTCTCCCTGTGCTCAGTTTCACTTCTGTCCTCTCCTTCCATGCTCACCCCAAGCACACTCCCTAGTGAATGTCTGATATGGTCTGGCTGTGTGTCCCAACTCAAATCTCATCTTGAATTGTAATCCAAATTGTAATCACTATATGTTGAGGGAGAGACCTCAAGGGAAGTGATTAGATCATGGGGGCACTTCCCCCATGCTGTTCTCATGATAGTGAGTAAGTTCTCATGACATCCGATGGTTTTATAAAGGGCTTTTCCCCACTTCACTCTTCACTCATTCTCTCTCCTGCCACCCTGTGAAGAGGTGCCTTCTGCCATGATTGTAAGTTTCCTGAGGCCTCCCCAGTCAGGCAGAACTGTGAGTCAATTAAACCTCTTCTCTTTATAAATTACCCAGTCTCGGATAGTTCTTCATAGCCACGTGAGAACTGACTAATACAACGTCCTACAACCTAATCTCCATATCAGAGTCAGCTTCCAGGGAGTACAGCCTATGACATACATAAAGGCCCATGATCTGCAATCCAAAATTTCAAAATTGGTAAAGTTCTGAAAAGCAAATTTTGTTTTCATGAGTTTTGTGCCAACATTCACTTGGGAACAAAATATGACGTGAATCAGTTGGAGATTATTTGTAGTTTTGATGCATCCTACTGAGTTTCATTACAGAAATATCAGTATGTTAGCTTATGTAGTACTGGTCCTAACCCCACTGGGTTCTGAGGTCTATGAAGTATTCAGTAATATTTAGGATATGACCAGATTACCTTTCTGAAATTCAAATTTTAAATTTGCAAACATATATAACCCCAAGAATTTAAGACAAAAGACAGTGGGCCTATATGGGATGTATTTTGAAATTTACCTTGATTTATATGCTGTTTTGATGGCAAAATCATTAAGCATTTAAAAATCTCATAAGTTAAGGCTTCTCCCCTAGCATTGCTATTCTTTTGCAAAATACTTTTTGTTATTCCTACCTGTTTACTCTTTGAGATGAACTTCAGAATCATTTTACCAAATTATCTCCCCAATTGAGATTTCCCTTGAAATACTACTATGCCTAAAAGCTAATCCAGGGAACATTAATATCTTTAAAGTATTTATCTCATCTAAGAATATGGTAAGTCTATCTCTTTGTTGATGTTGACTTTTACAGCTCTAGGTGAGTTTTAAAACTTCTTCACAAAAGCTCCGCATGTATTTCATTAGAGTTATTGCAATGACCTAGATTTTTGTTGTTATTCTGAAAGAAACTATGAATGCTTTTTACCTACTAATTATCCTAATTGATTATTATTTGCTTATAGAAAAAATAATCCTTTCATAATTTTACTTTTTATTGCCTCGCTTCTGAAATTACATTAATTCTAAGAGCCTTTCAGTTGAATTATCTTGATTTTTCTTTGTATTTCATTATGTCATCTGCAAATAATGATATTTTGTCCTCTTTTAAACTATTCATGCATCCTCTTTCCATTTTATACCACATTGTGCTGGACAGTATGTTCGTTGGTAAGAATGTGAAATAATGATGGCAGTGGCAGAAATTCTGGTCAGCTTCCCAGTTTTAATTGGGATTGTCCCTAGTGCTCCACTATTAAGCATTGTGCTGGCTGGTGTTTTATGATGCTTATTTTTAATCATCTATAGAAATATTCTGTTCTTAGTTTTCTAGGGGTTTCTTTTTCATCTGTAAGAAATATGTTGCATCGTATCCTATATTTTTTGACATTTGTTGAAATTACCATATGTTTGTCTCCTTTGAAATATGGCTATGATGCAATTTATTCATACATTCCCTAATATTAAAAACATTCTTAAACTTTACGATATCCTTTATTTCATTGTAGTGGGTAAGTTTCACTTATTCTTTATAGAAATATGGATTTTTACATACATATTTATAATTGAGACCAGTCTGTAGTGATTAACTGCTCTCAAATGTGAGAGCAGATGTTATCATCTGGGGAACAATTTTAAAATGAAGATTACATAATCCAGTAGCCACAACAGCAGAGAAAGATGAATTTGATTCCCAAACAGTTTTAATTTTCTAATAGAAAATAATGCTCTGTAGTTAAAATAAAAATAGTCATGTGTTAACAAATTGACAGGAGATCAATTTCATATTCTACAAAGTGCTCAAGAAATCAATTATGAAAAGAGAAACAATCTAATAGTAAAGTGAACAGTGGTTATGAACAGGCATTTTACAGAAACAAAATTATAAATGAGCAATATAATTTGGAACAATGCCCACCTCTTTGTTAATTAAAGACCTACAATTCAAAACTCTAATAGGTATTGTTTTATGCCTATCAAACATAGCAAAGTTCCCCAAATTTGACGATGATACCCAGTCCTGGCAAGAGTATGGGGAAATGGGAATTCCTATTCCTTGTTTCCAGAGAAGGGTTTGGCAATAGTTATCAAATTAAAATCTATGTCCATTAGGTCCAGCAATTCTGCAGCTAATAATTTACAGTATGGATTTATTCACCAAATATACATAGAAAGTACAAAACTAAGTCAAAACAACTGTTATATCCACTAATAGAAAACTGATTGAATAAATTAAGACATACTTATTTGATGGATAGTATGTTGCTATGAAAAAGAATAGATAGATCTGTGTGTACTGATATGAAAAATTTCAAATATAAATGATTAAGTCAAGGAAAGCAAATTGCAGAAGAGTAAGCATATTCTGACCCTTTTTGTAGATATGTTGAATGTTCAACAAATATAGATGCTGGTAATGTGCATCTTTTTTATTCTTCATACTACACTCTTAGCTAGGAAATAGGTATAAGAATAAGACAGTAAGGCCAGGCACGGTGGCTCACGCCACCATGTAATCCCAGCACTTGGGGAGGCCAAGGCGGGCGGATCACTTAGGGTCAGCAGTTCGAGACCAGCCTGGCCAATACAGTGACACCCCACCTCTACTAAAAGTACAAAAACATTAGCCGGGCATGGTGGTGGGTGCCTCTAATCCCAGCTACTCAGGAGGTCGAGGCAGAAGAGAACTGCTTTAACTCAGGAGTTGGAGGTTGCAGTGAGCCAAGATACTGCCATTGCACTCCATCCTGGGCAACAAGAGTGAGACTTTGTCTCAAAAAAAAAAAAAAAAAAAAAAAAAAGATAATAATAAGATCGTGAGAAGGAAGGAGGTCAAGGACACTTTTTATTGTGTACTCTCTGCACTGTCTGAATCTTCTATATTATCTCCACTAAAATGTAATATCAACAAAGGTTTTCTGACATTTTTAAAGTTTGTTTGCTTCTAAGTACTTTTTAATATTAAATTTATAATAAAAATTTAATATCATATTCCCAGGTTCCACCCTTAATGATTCAAAAGGTGAGATGTGGAACCCAGGAAACTGACATTTTTACAAATATTCCCAGAAAATTCAGCGTAGGTGGTTGGGAAACACACTGAAAATCTAAGTTCTGTAGCTATGCTATTTTGCTTTATCTCATTCAAATATGAATACCAAGATGAAGCCAGCATAATACCTGTCCTTGATTTTCTATGATATGGAAAAGTTACATAGCATATGAATTATCAATGTCTTGACAATATGGAAAAAATACCAATAAAATAAGAGGCTTTGTAGAAATAATGCATTGATACCTTACTTATTTTCTTCAAAAGCTAATTTTATAGTCTTCTACTTATTTTTTAATCACATTGAGTCAATTACGTTTTCATCCCAAAGTACCCAGATTTTCAAACAAATGCCATAGTTAAACAAATAAATCTCTACAATTTTCTTCTCTAACATATCTGTTATATAACCCCTTTCTGATTTCTCAGTTTTATTTATGAATACCCCTTTCATTTTTCCTTTATTATCCTCTATTTTGTAAGTGTTTCTAAAGAAGTTAGCCCTTTAACTTTTTGATTAGCACTAATAATTCTGTTCCTGTTGCCTGTTTAATATCTGCTTTTATCTTTATTATTTCTTTCCATTTCTATTTTAAATTAGTTTTATTGTTTTTTGCAATTTAAAACAGTCATTTTCACCCTTTTCTACTTAATTCTAAAAGCATGTAAAGTACTAAATGTTACTGTAAGTATAATCCTAGCCACATATCATAATTTTCTAAGTAAGTCTCTTAATATGATTTCATGGTCTTTAGCAATAATTGTACTTTTCTTTTAGCATAGTGGTTAACAAATTTTAAATAAATTGTCATGTAACTGTTCCACGTAACTGTGGCTCACACCTATAATGCCAGCACTTTGGGAGACCAGTACAAGAAAATCACTTGATGCTAGAAGCTCAAGACCAGCCTGAGCAACAAAGAGAGACTCTCATCTTTACGGAACAAACAAACAAACAAACAAGCAAAAATTAGCCGGGTGTAGCGGCGTGTATGCTTGTGGTCCCAGCTACTCCGGAGGCTGACTTGAGAAGATCACTTGAGTCCTAACCCAGAGTTTGAGGCTGCAGTGAGCTTTGATCATGCTGCTATGCTCCATTCTAGGCCACAGAGCAAAACACTGTCTCTTAAAACTGAAAGAAGAAATTATCATGTGATTTAATGTTTTTGTTTAAATTTTAATGGTTAATATCTGAGGAAAATGCAAAGTTGTTAGAAAATATAATTATGCTACATCTGTGTTTTGAAATTTATTGAGATTTTCTTCATGTATTTAATCTGTATGTATTTTAAATGTATATTCTATTTATTAATAGATATGTATTAACTCATTCTTGTCAAATAGTATTTATTAGTTTAATTCTGTTAAGTTATATTGTCAATCTATCTTTGTCTTTGATTTTTGGCTACCTAATGTTTCAAAGTATGAGAGGCATGTGGTAAATTTTCCTACAACAATTTTACTTCAATTCATTTCCATGTCCTCTCTATGTTCTCTAATCTTAGGTGTCTCTTTTGTTTTTCAGGTAAATTTTAGAGGCTTTAACTTATTAAAATACATGCCTGGGTTTACTTAGGCACCTTGTTTTATTCATGTAGTCATTTAGTAAATATTCAGTACTCACTCTGTATCAGTATCAGCTGGCAGAGCCATGTGCTAGAGTTCTGGCCAGTAAGGTGTAGGCAGAAGTCCACTGGAGTGACTGCTTCTTTTTTTTTTTTTTGAGAAGGAGTTTGGCTCTGTTGCCCAGGCTGGAGTGCAGTGGTGCAATCCCGGCTCACTGCAACCCCTGCCTCCAGAGTTCAAGCAATTCTCCTGCCTCAGCCTCCCTAGTAGCTGGGATTACAGGTGCCCACCACCATGCCCGGCTAATTTTTGTATTTTAGTAAAGATGGGGTTTCACCATGTTGGCCAGGCTGGTCTCAAATTCCTGACCTCAAGTGACCTGCCCACCTCAGCCTTCCAAAATGCTGGGATTACAGGCGTTATCTACCGTGCCGGCCCTTTCTTCTTTCTTCTTATTGGATGCAGTCAGCTGGCTGGAGCTATAGCAGTCACTTTGTAAGCGTGAGGAAAGGACCAAGACTTGTAGTTATACCTTCCACCATTATTTACTTACTGAAACAGCATAAATAAGTATCTACCTCTGGAATTCCTCTTATCAGAGAAAACTAAATTTCTATTGATTGAAGCTACTGTTAGTTGGCTATTGTGTACTTGCAACTGAATACATTTTTAATTAATCTATGTCTTTACTTCTGTACCTCAAATTTTCAAAAATATATTTGAAACTACACACTTAATTATTAGGTTGGTGCAAAAGTAATTGCGGTTTCTACTATTACTTTTAATGCTGTTTTGCCGTTACTTTTTTAAATATAAAAATCAAGTACACTGCAATAACTCCATAGGTAATAAAAGAAATTAGAGTACTTTAAACTCTACTGCCTCCCTTCCCATTTTCCAATGTTTATAATATTTGTAAAATCAAAATTTTATTTTGATTGAATTTTTACTTTAAATATCTTTTTCATATCACTTTCCATTCAAGTTATAAACCATAACTATAACAATTATTTAGAATTAACATTTTGTGTTCAATGTTATCAGTTTACACTAAAGTTTTTTCAGAGTTCAATTTGTTCACTCTTGGATAAAAGCTTTTCACCCATCTTTTGGGCACCTGACAGATGTCTTCAGGCATTTTTCCTAAAGGATACAAGAGTGCTATTTCTCTTTTAAATCCTTCGCTAATTAAAAATGCCTTTCTTTTGCCTTTAAACATGAATAACACATAAGACAACAACATCTTGTTAAAACTGTAGAATTCTTGAGTTAACATATTGCATTAAAAACTCCAGATTTCAAAAACTATCTTATGAAGTTTTTATGTAGTGTTATGAAGAAAAACCTGTGAGCAGTATAGTTTTTTTCCTTGCTAAAGTACGTGTTTAAAATTATTTCTGAAGAAGTGTAAGAATGTAACACTCTATCAGCAGTTTATCCTGGAAGATGTTTAGCCCCTTGGATCACAGCTCAAATGATCATCATGATGGATGGTGATGGTGACGATGACATTGGGAGTAACAGTGGTAGTAATAGTGATGACGATGAAGACAATTTTAGCTCAGGAAAGTTTTCTTCTATATATCTTTTCTTATTTCTTCTTTTCTCTTGGTTTATTTCTCCTGAATATTCCCTGTTTAAAATTGGTTTCTGTTCTCCATATCAACTTTCTCTCTCTGTTTTTTAAACCTATTGCCTTAGCATTTATAGAAAGATGTAGCTTGCCTTTTACGTCATTGACTTGATTTTCTGTGGTATCTATTCTCCTATTCATTACCTTCAAGGTACCTTTTAATTCTGTTATTCTATTTGTAAGTTACCAGAATTCTCTTATTGTCCTTATAAAATCCTTTTAGATATCTACTGGCTTTCCAGAGAGCCAGTATTATCTCATCTCTCCACTCTTGTCCCATAAGTCCATGCTTCCTCATTTTCATTGAGAAATACAGAGAACATCATCAAGTTTATTTTTCTTCACTTATTTTATTTTTTTCTGAAAATGTTATTTTAGTTTTTTTGTTTTCTTCTAACTTTTATTTTGGATTCAGGGAGTACCTGTGCAGGTTTGTTACATGAGTAATTTGCATGTGGCTGGGGTTTGATGTACAAATGATTTTGTCATCCAGGTATAGAGCCAATAGGCAGTTTTTCAATCCTCATGCTCCACCTACCCTCCATCTTCAAGTAGGCTACA
The DNA here is from genome assembly GCF_043159975.1 of Macaca nemestrina. NCBI lineage: Eukaryota > Metazoa > Chordata > Mammalia > Primates > Cercopithecidae > Macaca > Macaca nemestrina. The sequence continues at coordinate 80,328,186 of NC_092125.1, forward strand.
GTGTCTATTGTTCTCATCTTTATGTTCATGTGCACTTGATGTTTAGCTACTACTTATAAGTGAGAACATGCAGTATTTGGTATTCTGTTCCTGTGTTAATTCACTTAGATCATGGCCTCTAGTGTCTTCCACATTGTTGCAAAGGACATAATTTTGTTCTTTTCATGACTGTGTAATATTCCATGGCATATATGCACTACCTTTTCTTTATCCAGTCCACCATTGATGGGTATCTAGGTTGATTCCATGTCTTTGCTGTTGTGAATTGTGCTACAATGAACATATGCACGCATGTGTCTTTATAGTAGAACAATTTATATTCCTTTGGGTATGTATCTGGAATGGGACTGCTGGGTCCAATGGTAGTTCTGTCTTAAGTTCTTTGAGAAATCTACAAACTGCTTTCCACAGTGGCTGAACTAATTTACATTCCCAGCAGGATGTGTATGTGTTGCCGTTTCTCCACAACCTCTCAAACATCTGTTTTCGTTTGTTTTGTTTTGTTTTGTTTTGTTTTTCTGAGTCAGAGTCTCACTTCATCGCCCAGACTGGCATGCAGTGGCATTATCATGGCTCATTGCAGCCTCCACCTCTCAGACTCCAGCAATCTTCCTGCCTCAGCCTCCCAAGTAGCTAGGACAATAGGTGCATGTCACCACATCCAGCTAATATTTTTAATTTTTTTTCTAGAGATGTAGTGTCCCTGTGTTGCCCAAGCTGGTCTCAAACTTCTGGGCTCAAGTAATCCTCCTGACTTGGCCTCTCAAAATGCTGGGATTACAGGGGTGAGCCACTGTGCCTAGCCAGTTTTTTTTTTTTTTTAACTTTTTAATCATAGCCGTTCTGACTGGTGTGAGATAGTATCTTATTGTTTTGATTTGAATTTAACTAATGATTATTGATGTTAAGCATTTTTTCATATGCTTGTTGACTGTGTATATGTCTTCTTTTGAGAAGTATCTGTTTATATCTTCTGCCATTTTTTAATAATTGTTGTTGATTATTGATTTATTTAAGTTCCTTATAGATTCTGGTGATTAGACCTTTGCAAGCATGTTTCAAGCTGCCCATTTGCTTGTTTAAAATGCAAGTATTTTCTCCCATTCTGTAGGCTGTTTGGCATGTCTCTTGGACAATACAGACGGCTGAAATACCAGACTATTTTTATTGGTTTCATGTTGTTATCTTTCTGTTTGCTCATCCTTGAGTAATTTGAGTTGAGTCGAGGACCTGTTTTGCCATTGAGTATTTCTTAATGTGTTATTCTTTCCAGAAATTAGCAAATAATTGACTGATAGCCTTAATTTCTGGTTATGGTCACTTGGCATCTGAATTATCATGGCTGCTTCAGTAGAAAAGTAGAATGAAGTTAATCAGGTACAGATTTCTTACTGCCATCCTAAAAAGAAATGCTGCCTTTTCTTTTACTAAAAGAGAGAGATTTTCTATTTCATGAACTCCATGGATTTTAAATGCATCTGATAGTGATTTCAAAAATAAATGAGGAAGTTTGATTACTGGTGCATTTACTTAACATGCATGCAGTAGGGAAGCAATACAGTAGTATGGTTAAAAGTATAGGTTTGAAGATGAGTTGGGTACCTTTCCACAGTGTGACCTCAGGAGACCCACATCTGTGAGTCTCAGTTTCCTCATGCACAAAATGGCACTAATAATATCTACCTCACAGAGCTAACAGGAAAATTAAATAATATTCTATATATTCTATGCAACATATCACTAACATATGTTAGGTATTGTTAATACAGAATCTAATACATGACAAGTATTCAATAAATAGTAGCAACTATAAATATTTTCTTAGTAGCATAATATTTTGTAAAATCTGCTGTTTTCCATTCCTTTTTCTTTTCATTTTCTTTTTCTTTTCTCTCTCTTCTTTTTTTTTTTTTTTTTTTTTTTTTTTGAGACAGGGTCTCACTCTGTTGCTCAGGCTAGAGTGCAGTGGCATGATCTCAGCTCACTGCAGCCTCCATTTCCCAGGCTCAATTGATCCTTTCACCTCACCCTCCCAAGTTGCTGGGACTACAGGTACATACTACCATGCCCACCTAATTTTTGTATTTTTTGTAGAGAAAGGATTTCACCATCTTGCCCATGCTTCTCTCAAGCTCCTGGGCTCAAGCAATCTGCCTGCCTTGGCTTTGCAAAGTGTTGGGATTAGCCCCTTTTTCATTCTAAGTAAATCATCTGTAATAATTTATTTGGAGTACTTAGTAATAAAATTTCTAAATAAATACCATTCCACTTTTAAAAACATTTAATTAGTTTCAATTGCATTAAAATACATGATTACCGGTCCATTGCTAGCCATTGATCAATTTGATCAAGTAAATAAGAATCCTGAAGTATTTCAAGAACTGTGGGATGTGCTCAGTGAAAACATAAGTTTGACTCAATTTTACATACTGATAAATAACTCAAGAGTTTCATGATAAAGTCTTTTCCCAGACTAAGAAAGACAAAAATATTATCCAGAATTTACTTTCATTTTCATCAGGTGAAAACTACTTTCACTGTGGACATTTTTATCCAACTTAGGTTCACAGAAGGAATGTTTTCAGTCGGTTACAAATATCAAAATGAATTGTCATCTGCTGGCAGGGAAATAAAGAACCAGAGACATGGGGGCTGAGAAAAATCCAGAAAGCACCACTTGCTTTTATCTGGCTAGTTCACAACATAAACTTGACCCAAGCTACCACCAAAGTTTGAAATGTTTTTCACATGGAAAAATTAGAAATAATTTTAATTACGATTTGCTTTGTAATTAAATTGATTCCTTTAGAACTTCGTGGAAAATTTTTATATTGAAAATCTCTGCCAGGTGCAGTGGCTCATGCCTGTAATCCCAGCACTTTGGGAGTCCGAGACGGGTGGATCACTTGAAGCCCGGAGTTCGAGACCAGCCTGGCCAACATGGCAAAACCCCATCTCTACTAAAAATACAAAAATTAATTGGGTATGGTGGCAGGTGCCTGTAATCCCAGCTACTTGGGAGGCTGAGGCAGGAGAATTGCTTGAACTGGGAGGCAGAGGTTGCAGTGACCCGAGATCACGCCATTGTGCTCCAGCCTGGGTGACAGAGCAAGACTTCGTCTCAAAAAAAATAAAAAATAAAAAAGAAGGAAGGAAGGAAGGAGAAAGAAAAGAAAGGAAGAAAGAAAGGAAGGAAGGAAGGAAGGAAGGAAGGAAGGAAGGAAGGAAGGAAGGAAGGAAGGAAGGAGGGAGGGAGGGAGGGAGGGAGGGAGGGAGGGAGGGAGGGAGGGAGAGAGGGAGGGAGGGAGGGAAGGAAGGAAGGAAGGAAGGAAGGAAGGAAGGAAGGAAGGAAGGAAGGAAGGAGAAAGAAAAAAGAAAAGGAAGGAAGGAAGGAAGGAAGGAAGGAAGGAAGGAAGAAGAAGAAAGAAAGAAAGAAAGAAAGAAAGAAAGAAAGAAAGAAAGAAAGAAAGAAAGAAAGAAAGAAAGAAAGAAAGAAAGAAAGAGAAAGAAAAGAGAGGAAAATCTCTACAGATGAGTTTCCCATAGTCGCTGAGTTCCGAATTATAGCCGGACAGGACTGGAGGGAATTTAATGCCTTATGCTGTTTCCCTTTGATAAGCAGCCCCTGCAGGAAGCCTGAGGGATCTCCAATTCCTAAATCCACAGGTGTTCTCATCTATTCTAGAGGAGCTGCAGGAGCATGATGAATTAAAATGGTTTCACTTTTGCTCAAGGGAGCCACCTACTGTGTCACTTTCACATTGTCCAGATCCAACCCAGGTAAAGATAGGCCTTTTGGGGGAGCTAGGGGTATGATATTTTTAATAATTCAAAATTCTTAGAATATTAAATGTGTCCACGACTTTAAGAAAGGGGTTCTTTCTATCTGCAGTATAATTTCTAAAAAAAAGATTTGACTAGATATATAAATACCAGAAGGCACTAGTAATTAAAAATCTAGCCAAGATAAAGTGTCTTTTGAACGATTTTGTAAATCAATGCACTGGGGAGAAGGAGGAGAGGAAAGCCATCCAAAATGGGCCATATCCTTCCATTTCATCAGAATCAGTTCTACTGCTGAGACCCTGATATGTAATATTTATCCTGATATTTGGAAAATGGTATGTTGTGTTTGAAGACCACCCTCCAGGCAGTCTGAAACTCCAGACTGGAGGCTCAGCTCAAACCAACCATCACAAACTATATGACTGCACAAATCAATTTCTCTCTCTTAACCTCAGTTCAAACATCTTAAATGTGGGTGCAATAGACTAAATCAGAGGCCTCAGAACTTCCTGTTTAATATGGCTAGAACACAAGTATATGAAAAGAGATAAAACTGGATTGGCCCCAGAGCACTTCTGAGGAACCCCAGGGCTCTGCGGGACTCAGTTTGCAAACCACTAGATCAAGGGATTTCACAGACATTCTCCAGCTCTAATAGTCTATGATTCAACATCGAAAATATTAAAAAAAAAAAAAACCCAAGAACCGTATGTCTCCATCTATATAATATGTCCCTGAGGTTCAGCTCTATGAAAATTGGTCCAAGTTGCATCACTAGAAGAAGATGAGAAAAAGAAAATAACGAAAAAAGAAAAATTGGCTTTGCTCTAATGAACTCAAACAGGAGCTGGTTAGTATTTCTGAACCTTTGCCAGGGCTCCAGCCTCCCCTCTAAAAAAGTACACGTGGGGAACACAGAGCCCCATCAGATGAAAAGAGATGGAGTGCACAAGAGGACTTTCCAAAAGAAAGGCTCTTCTCCTTGAACTCTGCAGGATCCGTTTGCACTACTGGACATTTCTGACACTGGAGAGAAAAAAGCTTAGCAGGAACCCTTTGTCCTCATAACAGGTTTTCCCCGTTTGTTGCTTTGTGAACTAATGTAAATCAAATAAAGCAATGTACTCAAACCACAGTGGACCTGAGTGTATAAATGAGGAACAGATGGTGACTAAGTATATAGTGTCATTTCTATTTTGTGAGGGTAATGGATCACAAAACTCTATAGTCCACATGGCAGGAGTGGTCACAGCCGCCCCTCATACTCTTCTTCTAAACGTGCTCTCCAAAACTCCTTCCCTTCTCATCTCCCACTTAGTTCTGGGAAATGCAGAAAAACGTGTAATAGTTAATGATAGAAAGAGCCACTGACCTAAATACATAGTGGTCATTTATTATGCATGGCTTCTGATCAAGGGATTAGAGAGTTTTCATTGAATCTTTATTTTCAGCCACTCAAGTTCCATTTCTGTTGCTTTATTTAGTTTTGACAAAGACCGTTTCTATATTTACACTTAACATGCCTAGTTTCCCTAAACATTCAAGGATACCATTAACCCTCACTGGAGGGCTCTTTGATAATGGCAGGTATAATTTCTGTATTAGTTTTCTGTTTTTGCATAACAAATCACCCCTCCCCCCCAAAAAAGAACAACTTAGTGGCTTAAACAACAAGCATACATTATCTCGCACAGTTTCTGTAGGGTCAGGAATTTGGAAGCGGGGTAATTTTGGCTTGAAGTCTCTGATGAGATTGCAGTCAGGATGTCAGCCAGAACTCCAGTCATCTGAAGGCTCATCTGGGGTGGCAGAATCTGCTTCCAAGATGGCTCACTCACACAGTTGTTGGCAAGAAAACTAGGTTTCTCACTAGAATTGACAGGAGGCCTTCATGCCTTACCACATGGACCTCTGAATATGGCTGCTTGAGTGTCCTCACAACAGGGAAGTCAGTGTCTCCTACAGTGAATGATCTGAGAGAGAGAGAAAGAGAGTGAGAGTGAGAGAGAGCGAGAAGGATGCCATATGATGTTGATGACCTAGTCTCATAAATCACACAACATCACTCTGAGTATATTCTATTTATCAGAATTAAGCCACTAAAGCTGAACCCATGCTTAAGGGTAAGGGAATTAGATTCCACGTGTTTTAGGGGAGACACACCAAAGAATTTGCAGACACATTTTAAAACCACCAAATCTTAGGATGGCCCAGAATCTGAAAATGGAAACTTTGAAAAAGTAATGCAAGGATAGCGATTCAAATGTCAAAAAGATTTTCCGCAGGTTTTTGTTGCTTGGCAGTGTGGGGGAGCCAGAGGTCACCTCCAAACCCTTTTTAACTCTTAGTGGGCTCTATGGCTTGACCTAGGAGCCAAATCGACATCAAGTAGATTAACAAGAAAAAAATCATACAAACTTTATTAATTTTACATGTACATGGGGATTTTCACAAGAGTGAAAATTGAAGTGGCCAGAGCAAGATGCTTTTATACTTTTTAGACAAAAACCAATAAACTTGGGAGGACAAAGAGGATCTGGCTAGGGGCAGTAAATTTCTTCAGGGTTCACTAGGAGATATATGAGGGGTGGAGAAGTAGTGAAAGATAAGGGCTACCTTGGTAAGTATGTTTATTATGGTTCATTGCAGCCCCCAGTTCCCAATCTCTGTGATAACATACCCTGGTACAGGGAGGGGGTCCCTTCCAGAGGAATCTCTGTGACTTGCTGTCTGCTGGAAGAGATAGGTCAGCTTGCCCTTCCTGAAACTACAATTTCTTCAATGTTTTTAACTCAAAATAATCAATATACCAACTCAGCATATTTTGGGATAGCGCATCCTTCACTCCTTCAGCACTGGCACAACACACATCAGTATTGGTTTACAGATCATTAATTACTTGATAATAAGATTAGAATCAGAGGATCTTTAATCTAAATGTTAGAAAGAAGGAGTACTTAACATCACAGATATCTCTTAACAAATTACAGATATCTCTGTCATGATCTTGTCAAGTAATGTGGAAAATGGTTTAATTCATAGAGATTTTCAGGAATGCATCTGAAGTATACAAGAAATTGGCTTTGGAATTTCTCTGCTGTGAAGATGCAAGGAAGTCAAAGATTAAATAAACAAAGATGATGATAAACATAGATGATAATGAAAATGTTAATGCTTCTAACTCAGGTGATGATAAAGAAGATAAAGAAATTGAAGTGATTCTTAGGTGACTACAGTGATTTATTTGGAAGTACTTCCATGATTTTGCCAAATTTTACAACAACTCTTGGAAAAAAGGAGTGACAATGATTGTGCCATTTTTATATTTTGTGTTGAGGATAGAAGGGAGAGAGTGAAGCTTGATATTCATATACCAAAACCAAAAGTTAATTCTTGCTGAAAGTAAAAAGTAAGAAATCAGTCAGACTACATTTACCGGCAGAGAGATAAATAACCAACTTACTTGTGTATTTTTATTTTTTTCATTTCCAATGGGTTATTTCAGCATCACACAAATATAGCAACTTCCCCATTCCCCCCAAAATGTAAAAGGTTTTCTGACAGAGTCAATAACATTTACACTTATGAAACAAACTATTTAGGTTAGTGCAAAAGTAATTGAGATTTTTGCAATTGAGATTTTGCAATCAATGGCTTTTAAGGTGACCCCCGGATAATTCCTCTGTGTATTTAAGTTTGCAATTAAATTTAGGTTGGTGCAAAAGTAATTGCGGTTTTTGCCATTACTTTTAGTTGCAAAAACCTCAATTACTTTTACACCAACCTAATATTGTTAAGTTCCACTGATAAAGAAGCAGAGGCTTGTATAAAAACTTTCCAAATAAATATTTCTCATTCTAACAAGCGATGGGGTGTGCTTAATTAAATGAATAATCAGAAAACAGAATAAATCGTGGCTGACATCTTTAAAGGTTGCATTCTGGCATTTGTTTCTTGATGGGGCCATTCATCTATTCCTTCTTGAGCTGTCTAGCTAGAGAACTCTGTATTTCAGCAGGGAGTGACAGTTCTCCCACCTGTACCTCTTATTTGCCTCCTATTCAAATAAACAAAACGTATTTTAGATACTGGTATATATTTTGCTTGGGACAGGTTTCTACCCCTAAGTTACAAGCAGACTTAGCAACTACTAGGGAAGAAGAAGGCTGTGGTGTTTGGAGTTGCGTGGTTGTAGAAAATTTTGTGAATGGAAGAGACTCTTTTACAAAGCTTGTTGTCTAGATAGCCTTGCTCTTTCAAGTATGGTCATGGAAACTGTGAGTCATGTAGACAGAAGTCTCAGGTGGTGTCACAGACCTATGGAATCAGAATCAATGACCTATGGAATCAGAATCAATGCCTTTTAAGGTGACCCCCGGATAATTCCTCTGTGTATTTAAGTTTGGTAAGCACTGCTCTGCAGACCTCAAGCCAAAAATATTTGCATTCTGGATAAACAAGAAAGCTTTACACAGAGGCTAGTCCCATCCACTGTCTTCCTCTCATCTGGTTACACTACAAATCTCACCCTAGACTCAGACTGCAGAAGAAAATTGCTGGATGCCAAATGTTCACCTCCTGGTAGCTCATTTCCATGTGCACAGGAACTTGAGCTATCTCACCAGGCTGTCAGAACCAGCAGGTCCAGTGTTCAGGTAAGGGTTCCTAGCAGGGGTTTGCAAATAAAATCATTCACACAGACTAATCCTGGTTGGAGGGAAACGCACAAGGCCTAAGGTAAATCAAGGTACAGAAAGTGGGGGCCCAATGTACACATATGTAGCCCTGTTAGCTTTCCCGGGCTTACTCAACTTTCTTCCTCTTCATTGATTTATACATGATCAGGATGACAACTTACAAATATATGCACAAAGAACCAGTGCCTCCATACTGAACAGGAGAAAATGATAATACTGCTGTTCCAAAACTGAAATACTCCATTTGGAACTGAATCGCTTTCAGAGTCATATTCTCACACCCAAAAATAGCAAACACTCTTGACACTCAAATATTTGGAAAAAAAAAAAAAAAAACACCATAATTACTAGCTCATGAGAAAAAAATACAAATTTCGTATAGTTCTCAGTAGACTTGGAGACTCTTCCTTTCTTATACAATGTTCCATGATTGCCACAAGGCCTGTTAGATACTTGGGGTATTATCACCCTCTCCATTTTACAGGTAAGGAGAAAGGCCCTGCACTGCTCCCCTTTGTGACAAGCCTTCCATTGTGACAGCTATCAAGGGACAGAACTACAACTACATCCAGGCTCCATGATTCCAACACAACGTTGTTTTCTCCTCTACACATGGTGTGACTATAGGAAATGGTCACTTTTCACTTTGAAAGACTGCTGAAGGCCAATCATATGAGACTATGCCATTGCATAGTGATTTGGAAACTACAGTAAATATAGCCCCACCACTATATTACTGCTCAAGATGCATCCATCCATTTTCTTTTTTTTAATTTTTGTGATAAGAAGACTTAAAATGAGATCTACCCACTTAACAAATTGTGTACAATATACTGTGGTTAATCATTGGTGCTATGTTACAAAGCAGATCTATAGAGCTTATTTATCTTGCTTGACTGAAACTTCATTCCTGTCAATTAGTAACTCCCATTTTCCCTGCCCCCAGCCCCTGGGAACCACTATTTTACTTTTTGATTCTATGAATTTGACTATTTTAGACACCTCTTATAAGTGGAATCATGCACTATTTGTTTTTCTGTGAGTGGCTTATTTCATTTAACATCATGTCCTCAAGGTTCATCTGTGTTGTGGCATATTACAGAATTTCCTTCTTTTTTAAGGCTGAATAATATGCCATTTTATGTATATACAACATTGTATTTATCCATTCATCTATCAATGGACATTTAGGATGTTTCCACATCTTAGGTATTGGGACTAGACTAGTGTTACAATGAACATGAGTGCTAATATTTTTCTAAGATCCTAACTTTAATTCCTTTGGGTAAATACCCAGAAATGGGATTGCTGGATCATAGATCATACGGTAATTCTTTTTTTTTTTTTAAGAGACAGAGTCGGCCGGGCGCGGTGGCTCAAGCCTGTAATCCCAGCACTTTGGGAGGCCGAGACGGGCGGATCACGAGGTCAGGAGATCGAGACCATCCTGGCTAACACAGTGAAACCCCCTCTCTACTAAAAAATACAAAAAACTAGCTGGGCAAGGTGGCGGGCGCCTGTAGTCCCAGCTACTCGGGAGGCTGAGGCAGGAGAATGGCGTAAACCCGGGAGGCGGAGCTTGCAGTGAGCTGAGATCTGGCCACTGCACTCCAGCCCCGGCGAGAGAGGGAGACTCCATCTCAAAAAAAAAAAAGAAAGAAAGAAAGAAAGAAAATAGAGACAGAGTCTTTCTGTGTTGCTCAGACTGGTCTTGACCTATTGGCCTCAAGTAATCCTTCCACTTCAGCCTTCCAAAGCGCTGAGATTACAGGTGTGAGCCACCATGCTTGGCTGTATTTTTAGTTTTAAAGGCACCTCCATGCTGTCTTCCAAAGTGGCTGCACCTGCTGAGACATTATGACTCTTGCCAGTGAAAAAAACAACAAAAAATTCAGCAAAGTGGCTGTACCATTTTGCATTTCCACCAACAGTATACAAGGTTCTAGTTTCTCCATATCTTCTTGCTTCCTATTTAAGCTGGAACTTCCTCAGGTCTTCAGGGTTAGGTTTAACTATCCTGTTTTTATTTTTTATCAGTTTTGGAAGTGTGGCTCACAGTATTCTGTGTTTCACATCAAACTCAATGGACTGAACCCCCTCTAATCCTATTTTACTTGTGATTCTTCCCAGAAGAACCTACTTTGTTGCAGAAAAAATTGAAGCTTATGTTCATGGACTTGCCAGAGCTGTCTGCAAAATGCACTAGCCAAATGGAATTATGCAAAGCTTATGGAAGAAGGCCCGATTAAATTCAAAAGGCTGGTATTGTGTTCTCAATTGTGCCAGCATGGTGCTAGGCACTGGGGATACTAAACTAAGTAAGAATACAGCTTAAACAAATAATGACATAATGTAAGTAATGTAGTATAATAGACATGAAGCATATGGATATTAAGGGGGAAACATATGGATGGTGATCCCGAAAAGTTACATTGGAGGGTAGGCAAGCAGTTGAGCTAAGCCTCGAAAAGTTAGTAGGCAAGTGTACCAGGCCAACACGGGGACGTATTCTATAATTTGTACCATGGCTGGTAAATATGGGTACACTTGGCACCATTCCCATTACTGCACCCAGGGCAGACATTACTAAATGAATGTAATGTTCAACCAATATATGGTCTCAGAATCTTTATTAATGGTGTTTCAAAGAGCACTACTAGTGCATCCTAAATGGTGTGCAAAGTCTTTGCCATCTGCCCTTGATTTAGAGCACCTTCTTCAAGTTTCCTTGTTTCGAACAAGCCAATGTAGTGACATGATTCAATAGTATTCCAAGACAGTTTCAGTGAGCCAAAGTTTGAAAGAATTTGTCTCCCTTTTTAATGTTTCCTTCCAGGTAGAGGGAACGCAACTCATGTGAAACATCTGGTCCCCTCTGCCAGTGTTATTTATTCTTCTCTGTAAAGGGGGACTAAACTCTCTGATTGTTAAATTTGCAAAGGATAACATGTATGTACATAGCTCATCTCCCAATATTTTCCTTTTGGGAAGAGGAGGTCTCAGTATCTCCATTCTGTATGTCTTTTCAGAGTAAGCGTTTGCCTTGGTGCAGCCTGCCCCACCCAGCCTGAATGCCATTCAGTCGGGCTCTTTGGTTTTTACTCAAAAGTATATCCTTGGGGGAAATGAGACAGACAAAGTTATACTTCAGAAGGTTGTGTGTAATAAAGAAATAAAAAAAAATGTCAATTGGGGAAGAAGAAGGCAAAGCTTCTTTCTGAATTTGTGTCATGTACTTACAAGCCAAAAAGGGATCATTAAGTTTGTTTACTCCAAAGATTCATGGGTGGGTCTAGAGGTAAGTCTGAAAGAGCTGTGAACCTTAAGGAAGAAATGATCATTCAATCCAGAGCGTTGGTGTCTGGCAGAAGGAATGGTGATACTACACTTCAAAAGGTCAGTTAATGCCAAGGCCAAGTCTGTCCTTCTTGGCTAGAGTCATGTGGCTAACATTTTCTACTGTGGGAATGCCACAATATGTACACAATTTCCCCTGGCTTTATAAATTGGAGTAAGTGTGTGCAGATTGTTTTCATAATGGCCTCCAATATATCATGTCATGCTGTGTCCATACCTCTTTTTTCACTGTAATTTTTGTCACTCCTCCCATCAAGAGGTGAAATTAATTTTCTGAACCCTTTGAATCTGGGTTGACCTTGTGATTTGTTTTGACCAATAGAAAGGGGCAGATGTGATATTGTATGACATTTGAGTATAAGACATATGAGGCCTTGAAGCTTCCATTTTCTCCCTCTTGGAATTCCCATCACTATGTAAGGAAGCCTGAGAGAGACTACCACATGATGAAAACCATGTAGAGAGAGTCAAGCCGCCAATCAGTACCTAAGCTCCAAACATTCGAATGAGGCCATCTTAACTCCTTCAGGCCCAATTAAACTGCCAGATGATTACAGTCACACAGACAACCTCAGGTGACAGCAGAAGAAACACCCAGCTAACCCCAGCAACTCAAAGAATCAGGAGAAAAGATAAACCATTGTCTTAAGCCATTATATTTTGTGGAGTTTTGTTATAATGCAAAGGCTATCTGGTATAAGGAGTGTATTTCTCTGCAGATATAAAGACTTTTCCCAGAACCTAACCCACATTGAACATGAAAGTTCTGTATCTTTAACGTCTTAAAAGTGGCAGTCTTCCTTTTGTGTGTATGTGTTTTGTTGTTGTTTTTAAGGGCAATATCTTTTCCTTCCCTCACTGTCTTAGACTTCTTTAGTGAGAATCTACCCCAATTTTGCATCAAGAATTTTTAGGAGAAGCTACAGTTGACTAAACTAATTTCTCTCTCTCTCTCTCTCTCTTTTTTTTTTATTATCCTCTTAATGAAAGGCATGTCCCCTCTCTCAGATTCCTATTCCACCGTTTAAAATATATTCTCTTCCTCCCATATTCTCCAAAGTAATTGAACTGCAATGGGGGAAGACATACATTCCTTGCAAGAGAAAATTCATTTTTTTCCAGACAAATCCTTATCGTGCCAATGGCATGCTTCACTTTGGCTGTTTGTAGCTGGGCACAGGAACTAAATCGCTGCTAATTAGAGATATGCAAGCCTCAAAGGGACTTGACTCAGATTCCAATTTGCAAATAGGGTTTGTGTGTTTGGATTTGGATTTAGATTGGACTAAAACTTCCCTTTGCGCATTATCTTAAAGCTCTTGTTCTTAAACCCAGTCAAAACATTGCACTCCCATTTATGCATGGGAACACACACTAAGCAGAAATGACAAACTCTTTTCAAGTCAAGGTAGGGGTTTGTGTTGATATATCCCAGTTGTGGAAAATTGGCGATTCATATTTGGAATTGTTCTGCTTTCCTAGACACTTATTAGCATCAAACTTTCGTGGCTGTTTTGCCTTTTGTCTTTCATATTTGCTGTTGTTGTTATTGTTGTGGGAGGGTAGTTTTTGTTTTTTGGACTTTTTTTGGTGAGCCACACTGAATGGAAATTCGAAAAGGTATTCACAGAATTCTTTTTTGATCTACATGATGGATAACAGCCCAACTATATTTTCACAGATTCACTGGATAACTTTGGAAATCTAATACACTAACATCAGTTGACCACTTACTGTGTGTTTGTGTTCATTTAATCCTTAAGAGAATCGTAAGAAGTGGGGCTGCTATTTATTACTCCTATTTTTCAGATAAGTTATACAGGGAGTGAGAGGTTACAAAATTAACCATGCCATGTTGCCACCCTATTCTTGGTTGCAGTCCATTAAAAACCAAACCATGATAAGGCAAGAGAAAACTATAGGAAGTTCTTCTATCATAAATACTTAGATATTCATTGTGTTATTCTGGAATAAACTGTAAATAACTAGCACCTGCATTAAATATATCACAACTTAGACCTGGAATTCAGAATATTAGAGTTCAGATATTATCTAGTCTCCAATTCCTTTGTTTTGCATGTAATAAGATTTTAAAAACTCAAAAAACATGTTACTTGTTGAAGGTCAAAGGAAGGGCTGTTGGTAAACATGGTTTAGAACCAGCTGCAGTTTTCACATTAAGGCACATGGTGCTCAGCAGCAAGTTGAAAGTAGGTCGTCCCTTGAAAAAAGTTGGCTTGATTCTCCAGGAGGTTAATTCTTGAATGGAATTGGTCTTACTGAATTCACAATTATCCAGGGCATGGCCTTCAACATTACAGACTCAGGAACTTCTATTTATTTTTCAGCTTGAGAAAGGAGATCCATCTCTAAAGGGTAGAACCACATTAACCAAATTCACATGTTGAAATAATATAAACCAGAGTGTAAATTTATTTACATCAAGTAATACCATTATTACGGCCTAACACATAGTATGACAGTTAAAATGTTGAAATATAGATCTAAATCTATAGATCTATGTAGATTAGACATAGCATGCTCAAAGGCAAGACAAGCATATCAACAGACCCAAAGCAGAAGGAAAAAGCCCAGAGATAAATGGACGTAGAAGCCACCTACAGATCTCCAGGACCAGAAACAGGAAAAGGCAGGTGACAGTTTCTCAGCTTCACACCATTGATATTTGAGGCCAGATAATGATTTATTATAAGAGGTTGTTCTGTGCACTGTAGCATGTTTGGCAGCATCCCTGTTCTCTACCTTCTGTATGCCAATGGCACCCTCTCTCTCTGTACCTTCTACCAGTCATGATAATCAAAGACATCTTCAGTGATTGCCAAAATATCTTCTAGTTGAGAACTACCAAGGAAATCTAAATGCATATTACAAATGGTGGGACTCCAGAGAAAGACTTACTTTGTAAAACTGAAGGCTGAGGTAGGGTGTTGATTTATGAACAGATGCAGACAAACTGCCATCGCTATCCAGGTTTGGCCAGCTGTGGTCAGACCAGGACTAAGTAACAGGAGGGACAGAAACAACCACCCTTCCAGAGTCCTGGCCAAGTCTCCCACTGGCACAAATGACTAGATCAGTGATTCCTTGCTATCCCAGTGAGCTGTCTCTATCTCCAAGTTTTGCAAGGTCACCTTTGTGCCACTTCCATCTCCTAGGGACTAATGTCCATAACCTTGATTCCTGATCCCCAGCACAGTGTTCTCTGCACTAGAACACAAAGCCTGAAGCCCACTCAGACTATGATTTTAAGGCACAAACTATGTGTTATTCATTATTGCATTGTGAGTTCATATGAGAATCTGGCACAAAATAGGTGTTGAACAAAATGTTCATTGAATGAACAAATGGACAAAAAAGATGAATGGACTAGTCTGTAGTGAGCACCTATTTTATACTGGGTTCTGTGCAAGGTTTGTTAGTGCTAGAGCTTTTCATCCTACAGAGCTGGGTTTGAATCCCAGCAAAGCCTCTTGCTAGTTGTGGGACTTTGGGAATGTCATTTAACTTCTCTGATCTTTCATTCCTTTAGGAGTAAATAGGAAAAACAATGGAGTTTTTAGCACATTGCTTACAAATGGTATGGTTTTGACTTTATTTTTCTTACCCACTAGTAAAATGGCCATTAAATTCTGACAACCTGTAAAGTGAACCCTTTCAGTAGTTTCCTCATTTTACAGATGACAGAAAGAGGGTCAAAGGGGTTAAGTGATTTGCTCAGGCACAAAATCCTGTTAGTGGAAGAGGCAGGATTCATACCTATTCTGACCAGCTGAGTTCTGGGGCTTTTCATGACACCATCCTCCCTCAGTTCAACTCCTGGAGGCCTTGCCAAGGTGACTAGAGATTATTCTTGATTAGTAGAGGGGGTATATTACAGTTTGAGTCAGGGCATTTTTTGTTTGTTGGCTAACAGACTTCACTTTCCTTATTCTATGTCTGGGAGGATGCAGGAGACATAATCTCCTCCTTAAGCAGAGATGATGTCTCTAAGCTCTACCGCCCAACTCACACAATCCGTCCAGGCCTCCTTTAACCTCCTATAACCAGGATTAGGAATTTTGGTTTTATTAATTAAGATCATTGAAGTTATATTTTTTGTTTGTACTTCAAAATTATGCTAATAAACCTCTTTGGTTTCTTTTTCAGAGTCTCTCTATTTTTTTAGATAAAATGTTTTGATTAGTTTGTACTTCGGGGTCACAGAGTTTAGTCATTAAAGGGTTGACTGGACATGACCAGAGTTGGCTCCATCCGTCTCCTAAACTCATGACATCAGCTCCATCAGGATGTCAGGAAGCTGGGTGGTTTTCACTGTAGTGGTAGATTCCAGGACCACCAAAATGAATTTGAATGCCTGGTAAGAGGCGGGATTGAGTAATTGTGGGATCTTGACTCAGCACTCAAACTTCCAACACTGTAAATGAGAAAATGTCACTTTACCAAATTAAAAAAGTAGCCTGATAATGTTTAAATCAAATGCAACTTACCTATGATACTGGCAAGCTTTTTCAACAGTAGAAGACAGACTAATGACACAGATCCCCTTTGAGGGGAAAGGGCAGGAGTTCCAACTCAAAATCCACAACAATAACAAACACTTATGGAAAAAGTCACACCCACAAAGAAGCCCATGATGCTGTCATAGGTTCCCATGTGAGGGACAATGATTGAATGGAGACCTCAGCTCTCCTCTGCTTTCTGGTAGTTTACTTAGTACAGCATTTCTTCTCTGAGAACAGCTATTTCTTCTTTTTTCTTTCTTTTTTTTCTTTTTCTTTTGAGACAGTATCTCGCTCTGTTGCTCAGGCTGGAGTGCAGTGGTGCGATCTTGGCTCACTGCAACCTCCACCTCCCAGGTTCAAGCAAGTCTCGTGCCTCAGCCTCCGGAGTAGTTGGAACTACAGGTGTGGGCCACCACTCCTGGCTAATTTTTGTATTTTTAGTAGAGACCTGGTTTCACCATGTTGGCCAGGCTCATCTCAAATGCCTGACCTCAGGTGATCTGCCCACCTCAGCCTCTTAAAGTGCTGGGATTACAGGCATGAGCCACCGCGCCCTGCCAGAACAGCTATATCTTCTGATTCCAAGTAAACATATAAACCAAAGACTCTCCTGCTTTCCCTTCCTGGGAAAAAGTTTCTTTTGAACTCCTCTAAGTGTGAATGTCTGTTGTGTTGTTTTCTAAGAGTTGCTGTCCTTCTCCCCGCCTGTCTCGGAAGATCAGCAGTGAGGCTGCCCACTATTCACAGTGGCAAACATATGGAATCATCTTAAGAGTCCATCAATGGATGAAATGTGCCAACCGAGAAAAATGTCGAGACAAGTCTCAATCATTTTGGGAGGTTTATTTGCCAAAGTTAAGGATGTGTGCCTGGGAGGCAAAGTTAAGGACTTGCACCTGTGCCTTTCTCTGAAGACGATTTTGAGGGCTCCAAATTTAAAGGGGAAAGAGCTAGATATTGAGAAGTACACAATTTTTACGTAAGAGGTGAGGTAGGGAAAAATAGTCATTCATGCCTTTTTCTGGCTCAGTGTATCTGCATTTCTTTACATAAGGTGACATAGACAAATGGGGCAGAGGAAAAATGCAGGGAAACCTGAATTTTACATAAGATAACGTGGACAAAATGGGCAAGGGAACAATCAGATATGCATTCGTGTCTGGTGGGCCAAGAGGTGACTGCACCTGTGAAGATAAGCTATCAATTTACATTGCCATGGTGAAATTTTAAAAGAAACACCTTAAAAGATCTTGCATCCCAACTACTCAGGAGGTTGAGGCAGGAGAATCTCTTGAACCTGGGAGGCGGAGGTTGCAGTGAGCTGAGATCACACCATTGCACTCCAGCCTGGGCAACCAGTGAAACTCCCTCTCAAGACAAAAAAAAAAAAAAAGATGATGATGAAGGTAAGACGCCCCTCGTGAGGACCCTATGTGCAGAAGAGCCAAACACACCTGGCTTCTCAGCCCACTGGGCATCCGCAGGTGGTGTCCATGTCATCAGGCATGGGAGAAGAATGATAACGACAGGGGGATACTACAGCCGCTATTGTAAAATAGCAACCTTGGCATGACGACCTGGAAGTGGTTTCCATGATTCAATTAATTTCATAAATGAAGCAAACCCAAATTTTTTCCTGATTTGAGTTTTCATGAGTTAATTTGCATTCTTCATGCATTCAAGAGGTTGTTCTTCACACGCTGAGCAACTGCAGGATATGTTTAGAAGCCAGTATCTACAACAATGCCTGTCCTTGACTTCCCTGGGTGCGTGTTTGTATCTTCCAAGCAGATGGGTGATGGACTTTTCCCGTTATCAAAACCTCTTGATCTTTTTTTCACCACTGCTGCCTGTATCTGGGTTGGAATGGCCAAGTTCTTGGAGGGAGGTGGAAGATGAAAGAGATGAAAGAAGTCCCTTAGATAGCTTTAGATCCAAAACAGGAAAGTTCAACATCCTTCCTCATAGTCGTGTCTCCAACAAAATAAAATTTAAGAGCTTAAAATGTTTCTGATGAAAGCACAAAGAAAACATCAATGCATCCTAATGTAGCCTCGATTTCCTAATTATAAAAAGGCGGAGGGCAGGGGGATAAAAAAAGAAGGCCGAGCACACTGAATTCTTTTTTTTTTTTTTTTTGAGACGGAGTCTCGCCCTGTCGCCCAGCCTGGAGTGCAGTGGCGCAATCCCGGCTCACTGCAAGCTCCGCCTCCTGGGTTCAGGCCATTCTCCCGCCTCAGCCTCCCGAGTAGCTGGGACTACAGGCCCCGCCACCACGCCCGGCTAATTTTTTGTATTTTTAGTGGAGACGGAGTTTCACCGTGTTAGCCAGGATGATCTCCATCTCCTGACCTCGTGACCCACCCGCCTCGGCCTCCCGAAATGCTGGGATTACAGGCGTGAGCCACTGCACCCGGCGGTAAATATTTTTTTAAACATCAAACAAATCATGAAATCTAGCATATCGAAGTCCTTGCTATCTCATACTCTTCAGGAAGGACTTGTATTTGTCCCTGGGAAATTGTTTTCCAACTGTGGAGGGTTTACTCCCTCCAGAACCAAAAACTGGTTTTGTTTCATCCTTAGGCATCCATGAGTCTCTTTTGTTGTAAGAAATAGAGAGTAACCCACCTACCTTGAGCAAAGGGTTTACATTAAGGCATAGAAATATTAGGCAGGCAAGAAACTTAGTGATTACAGAGAACAGAACCCATTCCCTCATTCCCTTGACAGGAGGTCCTTCATAATCTCCTTTCACTGAGAGTACTCAGCTTTTTGAGGCTGTTTCTTCTATCCTTGCCTCTATTCATCTTCTATTTTATGCTTTTCCCTGGTACTCAGCATTCTTTCTCTACCTCAGTAAATTTTTGAGTGAGTGGATAAGAAAATGAATAAATGCTCATAGTTTCTAGTCCATCGTCACTTTGCCTTGTTCATAGTTTTGACTTACTCAGAGCCCATCGTAGCTGTTGCTGCTTTGTGACCTGTGTGTATGTGCGTGTGTGTGTGTGTGTGTGTGTTTGCTGCTTCTTACCTCCTTCTGATTTCTGATTCCCAAGTCAAATTTCAGGGACCTAACAAATCACTATTGTCACTGCTTAAGTGTTTTTCATACCAGGTCACTTTTTATATCAAGTCACTGTAGTCTAGTCAGCTTTTTCATTGTTCTGTTTTGCTTTGTTTCCTGGTGGTGTTTTGCCTCCTAATGGAAAGGGGCAAGATCCTGTGGTTCAGAACATACTTAGATGCTCTCTCATTAGGTGCTCTCTCTGAGGATTGCCAGATTCAACAAATAAAAATGCAGGATGCAATATTTAGGACATCTTTTTATTTAAAAATTACTTGTTCATCTGAAATTCAAATGAACTGGTTGTCCTATATTTTATCTGGCAACCCTACTTTCCACCCACACAGTTCAATGAAGTAGCTTCACATAGATGAGATTATTGGGTGCCATGATAGATAGGTGTGTCCAGCCCCCAGTTTTTAATGAAAATCTGTCTTAATTAAAGATGGAATCATTGTCCTAACAGAAAAAGGATGTGAAACACAATTTGCCATGTCTTCATCATACATGGTCATCACTATGTCCATTTTGGTTCTGTGTTCAAGGCTTACTGTGGCCTCCAGCTGTTAGCCCCTGCCCTGGAATTCCCATTTCTTGGTTGCTTTTTCTAGATTTAAACTGTTTCCTTTCTTTTAGTTGTCATTTTTCACTGCTGGGCATGTGCTTGCCTCTTTTTCTTTCAAATTGATAGTTTTTTTGTGGTTTTGTTTCAATGTTTTCTTTTTTCCTATTAGGCTAAAGTAAAGGTGAATAGAGACACCGAGTGAGGGAATTTTATGAGCACTTCATGATTTCCAAACTTATGGGCTCTAATACTTGGATTTTATGGCATTGGCTGTTCAGAAGTATTTTGTTATGCCCAAGCTAGGGAAAAAAAATGCATTTACTGTCATTGAGTAGTGTTCCAGGTCCTCTGCTAGATTTGACACATAACTTAGTGTGTTCCAGGTACGTGGCATTGGGAGGTATGGCTAAGTTGCTAATAGAGAGGTCTATTACTCCATTAAAATATATTATAACATTGTGTAATCCTTGCTTTAGCAGGCCTTTCCTGAATGAGCAAAAATGAATAAGGTTAAAAATAACATTTAAAATTGCATCTTTTTAAAAAATTTCTGAGCTTCCACCAGTCTAATTGCTGACACAAAACTACACTTTGCCAAGCTTCTCCAAGACTGCTCTTCCTCTTGTATCTCCAAGCTCAAAGAATGGCACCACAATCCACACAGTTGCCCAGCTCAGAAACCCAAGAGTCTCACCAGACTTCCCCCTTTCCTATAAATTGAATCCCTGTGAATCTGGCCAGCTTGACCTTCTGATTCTGTTTTTAATCTTTTTCTTATTTCCACCCATACTAACTCGTCCTTGTTTGGGTCTTTTTAAATCTTGTTGGGACAGAAAAATAGCTTCCTTATTTGTCTCTCTCTTTTAGTTTTGCCTCCTCTGCACCCACAAATCAATGCACATTATCATTAGAATGTTTTCTCTAAAATACAAATCCATTCATGTCACTGATCTACCTGCAACGAACTCACTACGGGTCCTGGGAGCCAAATGCTCCCAGATCACAGTCTCCTCTCCCACTGTGCTTCTTCCACTCACCTTGAACTTTACACTCTGAAAACAGTTTGTATTCCATCTCCCATGCGGCACTATTTCACACCTCAGTAGCTTTGCTAATACTATGTTCTCTGCCAGAAACACTCTTAGCGACTCTGTTGCCTAGCCAGCTCCTACTAATGTCTTTCGAAATTCAGTCCGATCATTCTCTCTTCCATCCTCTCCTGACCTAAACCCCAAGTTGGGTTACGAGTCTCTCCTTTGTGCCCCTGTAACTTCCAGAATATCTCTTTCTCACAATATTTACTGTGCAACATCAAAATAACGCAGGTGACCTTTCCTTAAACGAGACGATCAACCTATTGAGGGTAATGGTATTGCTCATTTATGCTATATCTTAGGTACTGAGGACAGCAGCTTTCACACAGGAGATGATGCAGGTCCATGAAAGCAGTCTTGGAAATCAGAGCATCTAACATGTTCTTGGAGGGCTTTGAGTTCCCCTCTCCATCAACAGCACAGTCTCTGCTCAACTCCAGGCAGTCCTCTTCTGCGGCTGTTGCTGTCCCTTCCCTGCTGATGTAGATAACATAGCAGTAGAACCTGGCAGGTGACAGACTGAGTGTTGCTTTTGCTTTTTAAAGTCTTGTTTCCGCTGCTGCTACATCTCTCCCAAGGCTCCCTACCAGAGGGACTTTGCATTTCTCTTCCTTATAGTCCTAATTATATTTTTTAAGTATTTTGTTACACTCATAATCTCAGGTCTCTACAGTCCAGACTTGGGAAAAGTTCCCTGAAAATTAATGTGAAAGACATTGTAAGTGGCATCCTCCAGTGCCTATAGAAAACCCTTCTTCCACTGATCAAACCTTGTCCCTCAGTAAGTTCAGGAGTCAGCTACTTTACTTTGCAGGTGAGTGCCTGTCCTGTCCATCTGGAACAGTACTGAGATGACAGAGCTCAATTTTATCATTGTAGTTTACGCCAATGCTTAAACACCATGTATAAAGTCTTAACCTCATTCTTCCGAGCCTCTTAATACTGGTACCTTAAAATGCCAACCATTGTTTCTCACAGAGCTCCACTGATTTTTATGCCAACAAGATTCCTCCAGACCTCTATCTTGGGCATCCTATTCTTCTTTCTGGGGGACTTCTCCATTTTCTAACCTCTCACATTCTTTTTCTAGAAATGGCCTCTTCTATTTGAATAAAGCATCTGACCATTTCCAGGGGGACCAGAGGCTCTCCTGACCTGTGATGCCCCTAAAGCATTATTCCCAGCTCTGCCAACAGCGTACATCCCTATTCTTGATGGATGACAGTCAGGTTATATAGTGACTTTAGACCTATTGCACAAAACCTGGATTTTCCTCACTCACAGCTGTGCATGTGTCTGAATACCTTATAGTCCGCAGTCAAGTGGTTTCGTTCAAACAAGCTCCCTGGTTATTCTAGAGAGAGGAAATTTTAAAAAGTAATTAAATAACCTCATAGCTTCTTATATATGTTCTTCATGGTCAAATTATTAACACAGCAATCCGGGGGGCGGAGCAAGATGGCCGAATAGGAACAGCTCCAGTCTCCAACTCCCAGCGCGAGCGACACAGAAGACCGGTGATTTCTGCATTTTCAACTGAGGTACTGGGTTCATCTCACTGGGGAGTGCTGGACGATCAGTGCTGGTCAGCTGCTGCAGCCCAACCAGCGAGAGCTGAAGCAGGGCGAGGCATTGCCTCACCTGGGAAGCGCAAGGGGGAAGGGAATCCCTTTTCCTAGCCAGGGGAACTGAGACACACAACACCTGGAAAATCGGGTAACTCCCACCCCAATACTGCACTTTAAGCAAACAGGCACACCAGGAGATCATATCCCACACCTGGCCGGGAGGGTCCCACACCCACGGAGCCTCCCTCATTGCTAGCACAGCAGTCTGTGATCTACCGGCAAGGCAGCAGCAAGGCTGGGGGAGGGGCGCCCACCATTGCTGAGGCTTAAGTAGGTAAACAAAGCTGCTGGGAAGCTCGAACTGGGTGGAGCTCACAGCAGCTAAAGGAAACCTGCCTGTCTCTGTAGACTCCACCTCTGGGGACAGGGCAATAACAAACACAGCCGAAACCTCTGCAGACACAAACGACTCTGTCTGACAGCTTTGAAGAGAGCAGTGGATCTCCCAACACGGAGGTTGAGATCTGAGAAGGGACAGACTCCCTGATCAAGTGGGTCCCTGACCCTGAGTAGCCTAACTGGGAGACATCCCCCACTAGGGGCAGTCTGACACCCCACACCTCACAGGGTGGAGTACACCCCTCAGAGGAAGCTTCCAAAGCAAGAATCAGACAGGTACACTCGCTGTTCAGAAATATTCTATCTTCTGCAGCCTCGGCTGCTGATACCCAGGCAAACAGGGTCTGGAGTGGAACTCAAGCAATCTCCAACAGACCTACAGCTGAGGGTCCTGACTGTTAGAAGGAAAACTATCAAACAGGAAGGACACCTACACCAAAACCCCATCAGTACATCACCATCATCAAAGACCAGAGGCAGATAAAACCACAAAGATGGGGAAAAAGCAGGGCAGAAAAGCTGGAAATTCAAAAAATAAGAGCGCATCTCCCCCGGCAAAGGAGCGCAGCTCATCGCCAGCAACGGATCAAAGCTGGACGGAGAATGACTTTGACGAGATGAGAGAAGAAGGCTTCAGTCCATCAAATTTCTCAGAGCTAAAGGAGGAATTACGTACCCAGCGCAAAGAAACTAAAAATCTTGAAAAAAAAGTGGAAGAATTGATGGCTAGAGTAATTAATGCAGAGAAGGTCCTAAACGAAATGAAAGAGATGAAAACCATGACACGAGAAATACGTGACAAATGCACAAGCTTCAGTAACCGACTCGATCAACTGGAAGAAAGAGTATCAGCGATTGAGGATCAAATGAATGAAATGAAGCGAGAAGAGAAACCAAAAGAAAAAAGAAGAAAAAGAAATGAACAAAGCCTGCAAGAAGTATGGGATTATGTAAAAAGACCAAATCTACGTCTGATTGGGGTGCCTGAAAGTGAGGGGGAAAATGGAACCAAGTTGGAAAACACTCTTCAGGATATCATCCAGGAGAACTTCCCCAACCTAGTAGGGCAGGCCAACATTCAAATCCAGGAAATACAGAGAATGCCACAAAGATACTCCTCGAGAAGAGCAACTCCAAGACACATAATTGCCAGATTCACCAAAGTTGAAATGAAGGAAAAAATCTTAAGGGCAGCCAGAGAGAAAGGTCGGGTTACCCACAAAGGGAAGCCCATCAGACTAACAGCAGATCTCTCGGCAGAAACTCTCCAAGCCAGAAGAGAGTGGGGGCCAATATTCAACATTCTTAAAGAAAAGAATTTTCAACCCAGAATTTCATATCCAGCCAAACTAAGTTTCATAAGTGAAGGAGAAATACAATCCTTTACAGATAAGCAAATGCTTAGAGATTTTGTCACCACTAGGCCTGCCTTACAAGAGACCCTGAAGGAAGCACTAAACATGGAAAGGAACAACCGGTACCAGCCATTGCAAAAACATGCCAAAATGTAAAGACCATCGAGGCTAGGAAGAAACTGCATCAACTAACGAGCAAAATAACCAGCTAATATCATAATGGCAGGATCAAGTTCACACATAACAATCTTAACCTTAAATGTAAATGGACTAAATGCTCCAATTAAAAGACACAGACTGGCAAACTGGATAAAGATTCAAGACCCATCAGTCTGCTGTATTCAGGAGACCCATCTCACACGCAGAGACATACATAGGCTCAAAATAAAGGGATGGAGGAAGATTTACCAAGCAAATGGAGAACAAAAAAAAGCGGGGGTTGCAATCCTAGTCTCTGATAAAACAGACTTTAAACCATCAAAGATCAAAAGAGACAAAGAAGGCCATTACATAATGGTAAAGGGATCAATTCAACAGGAAGAGCTAACTATCCTAAATATATATGCACCCAATACAGGAGCACCCAGATTCATCAAGCAAGTCCTTAGAGACTTACAAAGAGACTTAGACTCCCATACAATAATAATGGGAGACTTCAACACTCCACTGTCAACATTAGACAGATCAACGAGACAGAAAGTTAACAAGGATATCCAGGAATTGAACTCATCTCTGCAGCAAGCAGACCTAATAGACATCTATAGAACTCTCCACCCCAAATCAACAGAATATACATTCTTCTCAGCACCACATCGTACTTACTCCAAAATAGACCACATAATTGGAAGTAAAGCACTCCTCAACAAATGTACAAGAACAGAAATTATAACAAACTGTCTCTCAGACCACAGTGCAATCAAACTAGAACTCAGGACTAAGAAACTCAATCAAAACCGCTCAACTACATGGAAACTGAACAACCTGCTCCTGAATGACTACTGGGTACATAACAAAATGAAGGCAGAAATAAAGATGTTCTTTGAAACCAATGAGAACAAAGATACAACATACCAGAATCTCTGGGACACATTTAAAGCAGCGTGTAGAGGAAAATTTATAGCACTAAATGCCCACAAGAGAAAGCAGGAAAGATCTAAAATTGACACTCTAACATCACAATTAAAAGAACTAGAGAAAGAAGAGCAAACACATTT
This sequence comes from Macaca nemestrina, assembly GCF_043159975.1. Lineage (NCBI taxonomy): Eukaryota > Metazoa > Chordata > Mammalia > Primates > Cercopithecidae > Macaca > Macaca nemestrina. The sequence continues at coordinate 80,353,811 of NC_092125.1, forward strand.
GAAAGCTAGCAGAAGGCTAGAAATAACAAGCAGAACTGAAGGAGATAGAGATACAAAAAACCCTCCAAAAAATCAATGAATCCAGGAGTTGGTTTTTTGAAAAGATCAACAAAATTGACAGACCACTAGCAAGACTAATAAAGAAGAAAAGAGAGAAGAATCAAATCGACGCAATTAAAAATGATAAAGGGGATATCACCACCGACCCCACAGAAATACAAACTACCATCAGAGAATACTATAAACACCTCTACGCAAACAAACTGGAAAATCTAGAAGAAATGGATAATTTCCTGGACACTTACACTCTTCCAAGACTAAGCCAGGAAGAAGTTGAATCCCTGAATAGACCAATAGCAGGCTCTGAAATTGAGGCAATAATTAACAGCCTACCAACCAAAAAAAGTCCAGGACCAGATAGATTCACAGCTGAATTCTACCAGAGGTACAAGGAGGAGTTGGTACCATTCCTTCTGAAACTATTCCAATCAATAGAAAAAGAGGGAATCCTCCCTAACTCATTTTATGAGGCCAACATCATCCTGATACCAAAGCCTGGCAGAGACACAACAAAAAAAGAGAATTTTAGACCAATATCCCTGATGAACATCGATGCAAAAATCCTCAATAAAATACTGGCAAACCAGATTCAGCAACACATCAAAAAGCTTATCCACCATGATCAAGTGGGCTTCATCCCTGGGATGCAAGGCTGGTTCAACATTCGCAAATCAATAAACATAATCCAGCATATAAACAGAACCAAAGACAAGAACCACATGATTATCTCAATAGATGCAGAAAAGGCTTTTGACAAAATTCAACAGCCCTTCATGCTAAAAATGCTCAATAAATTCGGTACTGATGGAACGTACCTCAAAATAATAACAGCTATTTATGACAAACCCACAGCCAATATCATACTGAGGGGCAAAAACTGGAAAAATTCCCTTTGAAAACTGGCACAAGACAGGGATGCCCTCTCTCACCACTCCTATTCAACATAGTGTTGGAAGTTCTGGCTAGGGCAATTAGGCAAGAGAAAGAAATCAAGGGTATTCAGTTAGGAAAAGAAGAAGTCAAACTGTCCCTGTTTGCAGATGACATGATTGTATATTTAGAAAACCCCATTGTCTCAGCCCAAAATCTCCTTAAGATGGTAATCAACTTCAGCAAAGTCTCAGGATACAAAATTAATGTGCAAAAATCACAAGCATTCTTATACACCAGTAACAGACAAACAGAGAGCCAAATCAGGAATGAACTTCCATTCACAATTGCTTCAAAGAGAATCAAATACCTAGGAATCCAACTTACAAGGGATATAAAGGACCTCTTCAAGGAGAACTACAAACCACTGCTCAGTGAAATCAAAGAGGACACAAACAAATGGAAGAACATACCATGCTCATGGATAGGAAGAATCAATATCGTGAAAATGGCCATACTGCCCAAGGTAATTTATAGATTCAATGCCATCCCCATCAAGCCACCAATGAGTTTCTTCTCAGAATTGGAAAAAACTGCTTTAAAGTTCACATGGAACCAAAAAAGAGCCCGCATCTCCAAGACAATCCTAAGTCAAAAGAACAAAGCTGGAGGCATCACGCTACCTGACTTCAAACTATACTACAAGGCTACAGTAACCAAAACAGCATGGTACTGGTACCAAAACAGAGATATAGACCAATGGAACAGAACAGAGTCCTCAGAAATAATACCACACATCTACAGCCATGTGATCTTTGACAAACCTGAGAGAAACAAGAAATGGAGAAAGGATTCCCTATTTAATAAACGGTGCTGGGAAAATTGGCTAGCCATAAGTAGAAAGCTGAAACTGGATCCTTTCCTTACTCCTTATACAAAAATTAATTCAAGATGGATTAGAGACTTAAATGTTAGACCTAATACCATAAAAATCCTAGAGGAAAACCTGGGTAGTACTATTCAGGACATAGGCAGGGGCAAAGACTTCATGTCTAAAACACCAAAAGCAACGGCAAGAAAAGCCAAAATTGACAAATGGGATCTCATTAAATTAAAGAGCTTCTGCACAGCAAAAGAAACTACCATCAGAGTGAACAGGCAACCTACAGAATGGGAGAAAATTTTTGCAATTTACTCATCTGACAAAGGGCTAATATCCAGAACCTACAAAGAACTCAAACAAATTTACAAGAAAAAAACAAACAACCCCATCAAAAAGTGGGCAAAGGATATGAACAGACATTTCTCAAAAGAAGACATTCATACAGCCAACAGACACATGAAAAAATGCTCATCATCACTGGCCATCAGAGAAATGCAAATCAAAACCACAATGAGATACCATCTCACACCAGTTAGAATGGCGATCATTAAAAAGTCAGGAAACAACAGGTGCTGGAGAGGATGTGGAGAAATAGGAACACTTTTACACTGTTGGTGGGATTGTAAACTAGTTCAACCATTATGGAAAACAGTATGGCGATTCCTCAAGGATCTAGAACTAGATGTACCATATGACCCAGCCATCCCATTACTGGGTATATACCCAAAGGATTATAAATCATGCTGCTATAAAGACACATGCACACATATGTTTATTGTGGCACTATTCACAATAGCAAAGACTTGGAATCAACCCAAATGTCCATCAGTGACAGATTGGATTAAGAAAATGTGGCACATATACACCATGGAATACCATGCAGCCATCAAAAAGGATTAGTTTGTGTCCTTTGTAGGGACATGGATGCAGCTGGAAACCATCATTCTTAGCAAACTATCACAAGAACAGAAAACCAAACACCGCATGTTCTCATTCATAGGTGGGAACTGAACAATAAGATCACTTGGACTCAGGAAGGGGAACATCACACACAGGGGCCTATCATGGGGAGGGGGGAGGGGGGAGTGATTGCATTTGGAGTTATACCTGATGTAAATGATGAGTTGATGGGTGCAGCACACCAACATGGCACAAGTATACATATGTAACAAACCTGCACGTTATGTACATGTACCCTACAACTTAAAGTATAATAATAATAAATAAATTTAAAAAAAAAAAAAAAAAGCAATCCTATATAAGGTTTGGGATTTGGTTTCTCAATTCAGCCTCAAACGTCGTACCCTTTGGTGACTGTTCTTTTCTTCCACATTTATCCAGACCGCTTTTTCCTGCAGATAATGCATATGGAATTCATAAGACATCTTCTGTTTCCTTCTTCAAAGCAAACCATAATGAAGTTCATTAGCTGATAGTGATTCATAGTTAGATAAATTAGAAGCTAAATGAAGAAGTTTAGAGTATTTAGTTATCTATGAATGCATAACAAACTCCTTCAACACTCATTTAATACAATAAATGGTTTATTATACCTCACAATTGTGTGAGTCAGGAATTCACACAGGGCTCAGCTGGGCAATTCTTTTGTTCTTCAAGGCATGAAGTGCATACGGCAGTCCTCAGCTGGCAGATGGGCTGTTCTGGATAGTCGAAGGCAGCATCGTTCATATGTCTGGGACCTTGGCAGGGGTGGCCGGGAGGCTGAGCTCAGCTGGGACTACCAGTTAGAGCACCTGCACCTGGTCTTTCTAGGAAGGCATTGTCAGGGAAGTTGGACTTTTCACAGAGCTAGCTCCCCTCACGACAAGTATTCTAAAAGACAGGAGGTGGAAGCTTCATTCGCTTTAGGCAGCACAGTGTCACTTCCACCACAGTCAATTGATCAAGCAGTCAGAGCTTACCTAGTACAAGGGAGAGGACAGGACATAGGCCCTGTCTCTCTATGGAAAGAACAGAAAAGAATTTGCAGCCATTTCTTAATGAACCTCCCAGATGGTCTCCTCAGATATTGGCAGAGAGATTAAGACATCATTCATTGTCTCAGCAAAGACTTCTGAGGTGTCCACGATGGAGTGCAGGATGCCATGCTGGGTCCTACAGTGCGACTGCAAACGTGTGGGCCACAGGCCTCAGCAGCTTGCAGACATGGGTCAGCAGATCCGCAGTGTTTACATTTAAATATTTGCATTCATTACCAGTGTTTCAAAACCGCGAGGTTTCACATCAAATCTGAGTTTTTAACTTTTCTGGGAAGAGATTCATCTGGTTGGCACCAGTCTTGAATTGTCCAAGGGTCACTCCCAGCTTGAGATGAATAGCTCTGCCTCATGCAGAGAGGGCACAGGCTAGGCAGGTTGTCCAGTCCTACCCCCCACCACCCCACTTCCCAGAGTGATTTGTCTGCTCCCTTTGGGCATTTGAATTTGCCATTCTTGCTCTAGAGATGGAAACATGGATAAAACTTTGTCCCCATCTTTAGCTATCTCATCAAAAGCCATAGCTTTTGGAACAATGGCAAGATTTTATAAGATTTTTAAAGAAATTTATATCACTATTGTGAATCAGCGGTTTGATATGCTAGTAATATTTTTTTCTAACATACACTGAAGTAAAACAAGACTAGTAAAATAAAAATTCATTTTCACGTCATTGCAAACTAACTCTTACAATCTCTTACACCATTTGTGATATGCAGGCCTCACTTACACGTCACCCTTCCTAGGGAAGGGTGTAAGGAAGTATAAATGGCCCTGGAAACTGATGTGATCACTGTAGCCAGTTTTGTCTTCTCCTGCCCCATGTCCAGAAAGAAGGAATGCTGCATAGAGAGACAAAGAAGAATCAGTACAGACAGGCTTTGCTGGGTCCCCACTCCCGGTTCATTATGATTAGATCATATTTTTTTGTTCAGTTGTCTACATAGCTGTCCATTCTCCATTCAACCTAAGTATAAAAACAGTTTCCCCTAAGTCTTTGGGTCTTCATTTCTGAAGGCTCTTGTGTCACAAAAAACTTTGATTAAATAATTTTGTTAAGTTTTTCTCTTATAAACCTGTCTTTCACCTTTTCTGCCTCTATACCTCTAAATATTTAAGCATCTTACACTTAAGTCTTAGTCATCATGGAACTTTTTTTATATATGATGTGAAGTAGGCATCTCATTTCATTTCTTTTTTTTTTTTTTTTTTTTTTTTGTTTTTGAGACGGAGTCTCGCTCTGTCGCCCAGGCTGGAGTGCAGTGGCCGGATCTCAGCTCACTGCAAGCTCCGCCTCCCGGGTTCACGCCATTCTCCGGCCTCAGCCTCCCGAGTAGCTGGGACTACAGGCGCCCGCCACCTTGCCTGGCTAGTTTTTTGTATTTCTTAATAGAGACGGGGTTTCACCGTGTTAGCCAGGATGGTTTCGATCTCCTGACCTCGTGATCCGCCCGTCTCGGCCTCCCAAAGTGCTGGGATTACAGGCTTGAGCCACCGCGCCCGGCCAATTTCATTTCTTTCATAGGGATAATCAATCGTCCCATCACCATGGTCCATTTCTCCCCGAATGTGCAGACTCTATCTTATACCATGTTTCATATGTGCAGGAGTAGTTTTCCCAATTCTTTAGCCTAGCAGTCTGTTTTTCTCTCTGTACAGCTGGTACACTGACTTAATTAGCATGGCTTTAAAAATATCACGTAGGGCATGTTTCTCCACCCTGTTCTTTTCAAGAGTGTTTTTGGCTATTCTTGGTTGTTTGCTTTTCAGTGTGAATGGTATATAGTTTTTTTATAATTGCATTTTCTAAATGCTTATTGATGGCATTTACAAATTCAATTTTTAAAATACTAATTTTAAATTCAGCAACTCTGCTAAACTCCTTTATTAATTCTAATAATTTGTCTTTCGATCACCTGAGGCTATTTTTTGTAGAACAAAAATATTATTATCAACTAATGACAGTTTTGTTTCATAAGCATCCTTATCTTATTTCTGATTTTAAGGGAAATGCTTATAATATTTCACCCACAAGTATGTGTTTGTAGAAGTTTTTTGGTTGGCTACCTTTCATGAGATAAAATAATTGTCCTTTTCTTTTTAGTTTGCTAAGAGTTTCTTTTCATGAATGGATGTTAAATTTTATTGAATGCTTTTTCTTCATCTAATAAGATAAGCATACAGTCTTAGTATTAGAGCAAACTTGCATTTTTTGGAATAATTCAATAAGATAATAAATTACGCTGTTTGTTACATTATCTTTTTATATTCTACATCACTCGCTAAAATACTTCGTCAAGAATTTCTGCATCTATGTTCATGATTTAGATTGGTAACTTCTCTTTTTTGTATGATCTTTGTCTGGTTCAGGAATTATAAAATGAGTTGAGGAGTGTGTCCTGTTTTGCTATTATCTGAAAGAATTTGAATAATATTTAAATTACCTTGACTGTTAGTAAAACTAGCCTGGAAAATCAACCTGTTATGCACAATGTAAAATAAGTGTTGTATCTGTTCTAATGATAACTCGATAATATGGATGAAAAGCAGGGTGATTTAGTGGGAAAAGACTGAATTTTATACAGAGAAAACATACTTACTATTCTTTTTATATTCTCTCTTATTCTGATAATTCATACTCTCTTATAAAGATTTCAGATGCTTAGTATTGCCTCTTTTTAGCTGTGATCTTGATCAAGGTAGTCCTTCTGATTCTGTTTTCTTTACATAAAAATGAAGGGGCTTTCTTCTTTTTTGTTTTGAAATATATGCTTTGAGAAATTAGTTTGATAGTAGACATAATACTCTGGAAGAGAGGAGTAGGCCGTTATTAAATATCATTCTGTCCCCACTACCACCACCACTTCTAGGAATTTGGTCAAAGAAAAAAAATCTTATTTTAAATGTTTCACTTATTCTATATTACTAATTTCAAATTGATGTACTTGTGAAAAGCCTCAGCCTGATGGAAAGAAAAGGACACATGTTTGTGCAGTTCTAAGAATGTATGAGTGAGAAAGTTGACCTCTTTGGATTAACACTTGAACTCTACATGTTGGGTCTTTGCTCTGTCTCTGAGCCAGATCTCTTAGCAATTGAGATAAATATATCTTGCTCAAGATTAGACACACGCAGGGGGTCAAAAAGCTGAGCAGACAAGCTCTGCAGCTTGGTTTGGTGATAGCCTAGCTCAGAGTGATGCTAAGAGCTGTGTGACAGGTCTTATGTCTCACCAAGTCCTTCTTTCATTAGCTGTCCGGATGCATCTGAGGCCACATACTGGGAGTGGCATTTAGGAAGCCATTATGGAAACCGTCTCCATAAACTAAAACCAAAATATCCTCTACTGTCATTTTTCAAGTTCACTAATGGGGTTGCTAAAAGTAGGTTAACCCCTTCAACCCCTCTCTTGCTATTAGCCATCCACATTAAAGAAAAATACTGTGCATCAGAAGCTTAGCGCTGAGGTGTCAAAATTAGAAACTGGTCTTTAAGCAATTCAAGTCAGTAATTTGGGGATGATGGTTCACTGGAGAAATCTTACCACTTTCTAACATTTTGGTTAAATCTACCGTGGAGAACATGTGGAGTTTCAAGTTTGTTAGCAAATGTGTGCTTAACTACTCACACCATATTATCAGCAATTTAAGGAAAGGAATCAGACCTCCTAATTTATTTTAAAGCCCTGGGATGGTGTTGACAGACAGAGTCCCTACTTAATAAACATTTTTGGAATGTTATTCTTCTGTCTGAGCTCAATTTGCTTGGTGTGTACTTTGGTAACTGCCTCTCATCTAACCTTCCACCCTTCTTCTCCCACTTACCCCCTTATCTCACTAAATGATTTCTAAGGCATCCTTCCAACAACTGGCTAAAAACCCATCTGAAATTGACCACACCGTCTGTGGCCTCCCCCTCCACATTTGTCATGTCTTCATCCTCTCAGAGTTTACACTGTTGATGGGCTGCTTTACACATGTTCTCAAATTGCCTTATAGATAATAACTGTTCTTTTCCTATTAAAGAAGAATAAATGCCTAGAACTGTATTACATATATAATCATTTGCTCAATAAATATGCATTAAAAATGGAATGTAGAGAGGGAAGAAGAAAGAGCAAACAAAGTAAGAAAGGTAGTTTAGGGGGTATTTCATGTGTAATATATACTGCTGGTAGATACATGGTCATGGCCAGATTAGATGAATAACATGATTCCCTTTGGGCCATTATCCTCCAATAGGATACAAACAGAAATCTGGAAAACACAGAGAAGCCATGAACCACATAGAAAGAAATAGGTGTTTGTCTGTTTTTCCATCCAGCCCTTAGGTGGATATAGGGATTTCACAAAGGTGATGCCTTCTTCATTTGTTTGATATTTAACAAGCCATTACTTGTTCTTGTAAAGAAGATCTACTTTTTATCCTCCTTTTATGCATCTGGGAGTATGGCCTAAGTCAAAAAATAAGGTAGCTGGGATAAAATTCAGTTTAACAGTTGTCAGAAATCCTTGGTAAGTCCAGAAGCCACACAACAAGGGTCTGATAGTGATGTCTGCCATGAGGGTGATACCCATGCTGATGATGATGGCTGGCTGGAAGCAGGTTCCTTTGTCACTATGCTGGATTATTCTTGAAGCTGGGTACTGCACAGAAGAGACAACCTTCCCATTCATTTTTTCTTCCATTGAACCATTATTTATTGAATACTTACTATGTGCCAAAGATTCTTCTAGGTACTGAGGGTACAGTAATGAATGACACAGATATGGCCCGTCTCTCTAGGATTTTACATTCTAGTGGGGGAAAGACAGTCAATAAGGAAGTAAACAGATGGGCAAGATAATTTTAGAATGATGTAGACTATGAAGTGTAGTGAAAGATAGTGTAATAGACAGATAATTGTTCAACCCAACACATATGACTGTCTTTGGTCTCTTTGCTAAAATCTCCAAATAGGGTCTACCAGTTTATCTGTTCCCAAATAATTGCATTTTTCAATGTCAGGGCAATCTAACTTTTTCTCTTTCTCTACCTCTCCTTTCCTTTCCACCTCACATTTATTAAAGAACTAGGTTAAAGTGCTTTGCAATGCATCATCTCACTTAATGCTCACAACAGCACCATGATTTTAGTATCATGAATAGAACCATTTTGCAGATGAAAAATCTGAGGCAGAGAGAATGGTTTAGCAACTTGTCTAAGATCATACAACAAGTAGTGAAGCCAGGATATGAATGCCTGTCCTCTGATTAGCAAACTTTATGCTAATCTTTCATCCTTCTTCCTATGGCAGTTAGTCCTTCCAACAAAAGGATGCCCCAAACAGATGTTCTCCATCTCCCCGGGGTATAGTAGAAGGATTTGTATTATACAAAAGGATACACAAAGGGATATGAACTAGACATAGTGAAGAATGTCCAGCGATAAAAGCCGAAAACTTCCTAGAGAAGCTTAGGCAGTTTCTCTTCTAGAGATTTAGAACATGAGTTGGCAAACCACTGCCTGTAAGTGAAATTCAGCCCTACTACCTGTGTTTGTAAATAAAGTTTTACTGGAAAACAATCATGCCCATTCATTTGCCAAATGTCGATGTCTGCTTTCTTCTAAAAGGATAGAATTGAGCAGTTATGACAGAGACCCTATGGCTCAGAAAGCCTAAAATACTTACTATCTGGTGCTTTACAGAAAATATTTGTTGAACTTTGATCTAGAATATCAGGATGGATTTTGCTTGGGTTGGCTTGAGTATGGTTCTCTCTGAAGTCACAGAATGGTCTAATTGAAACTTTAATATTCTTTTCAGCTCTAGGACCAAAGAGGTATATTTCTGTGATGGTCAAAACAGGCCTATTCCTAATGGACGAGCCCCTCCTTCACACTTCTTTCAGCTGTCTTCAAGCTCCGCTTTGGCTATGTCTGTGCATTGCCTGAATTGTATTTAAAATGTATGTAGCTGACAGAAGTTTCCCAAATTGCATTGCAGACTACCAGTAAACACAGCTTAACTGTGGTAGGGGTTTCAGGGGAGAGTAAATTCCACCTACCAGGGAATTTAGGCTGGTGGTAATACTCATGTTAACTCTATTCCAGTTGCCATTTGGATTGGGCATAAAAAGATGACAGGTTTCTGCTGTCACATCGTAACAGTGATTAATATTATTGTTATGATTTCTATTATTAATAAAACTTTTTTTGAAGTTTTACTCTGGATAAAATAAAAACTAATTGTTAGGAGAATTAAGCATTAATTGATTTAAAATTCTTATTGATCAAACCAGAGAAGCAGAACTAAGCTGAGGCATTTACAAGTTCCTTTGGAAAAGTATGATATGTGCGTGGGCACACACACACACACACACACACACACAATGTAGGAAAAATAGGTACTACTGCAAAATGTTTTCCATCCCTAAGAAGTTCATGAGTATTTTCTCAATTCAGTTCAATGTAAAATGACATTTTCTTTTGCTTTTTTACACCATCCCTGCAAAACTGGACGACGAGCCTGCCTCTCACAAGCTGTGTGATCTTGAACAAGTAGTTTCCTCTCCCTGAGCCATATTTCCCTCTTCTGTGAAATGTAGCTGTCAGCATGGATGCTCTTTTCCTGTTCCGACAGGAGCCAGCAAGCCTGTTATCTCTGAAAGTCCTCCAGCCTACCCCGGCTGCCTCCTTCCATTTGGCCTCAAAACCACTTCTCAGCATGGTATAGTGAAAAGACATGGACTTGGGAGTCAGCCAGACTTAGGTTCAACCTTGAAAAACACATTTTTATTTAGCAGTTCAAGCCTCACACCACTCTCTGAGATGGCAGACGCTTGCACTGTTGCACATGCGGTTCTCTCTGGCTTTCTCTCTGCCTGGTGCACCACATGCCTGATCTTCTATTTCTCCTTACAGATTCAGGTCAGAAAATTAAAATCTCAGACTGAAAGGAGAAATCATAGATTAGGTGAAAATATTTGCAAATGGCATATCTGATAAAGGACTGTTTTCCAAAATACACAAATCAACAATAAGGAAACAAAAAACCTGATCAAAAAATGAATCAAAGACCTGAACAGACATCTCACCAGAGAAGATATTAAGATGACAAACAAGGATAAGAAAAGATGCTCAACACCATAAGTCACTGGGGAATTGCAAACTAAAACATCAATGAGACACCATTACACACCTATTAAAATGTCCAGAATCCAGAACACTGACAACACCAAATGCTGACAAGCATGTGGAGCAATAGGAACTCTAATTTATTGCTGGTGGGAATGCAAAATGCTACAGCTACTTTGGAAGACAATTTGTCAGTTTCTTACAAAACTACATACTGTTACTATATGATCCAACAATAATACTCCTTAGTTTTTACCCCAAGGAGATGAGAACTTATATCCACCCATAAATTGGACCTGCACATGGATGTTTATAGCAGTTTTATTCATAACTGACAAAACTTGGAAGCAACCAAGATGCCATTTCTGCAGGTGAATAAGTAAATAAATTGTGGTATAGGAGAAAAATGGAATATTAATCAGTGCCAAAAAGAAATGAGCTCTCAAGCCATGAAAAGACATGGAGAAAATTTAAGTGCATATTACTAAATGAAAGAAGTCAATCTAAACAGATTATATATTATATGATTCCACCTATATGACAATCTGGAAAAGGGAAAACTATGGGGACAGTAAAAGATAAGTGACAGCCAATAAGGGAGGGAGGGATGAATAGGCAGAGCACAGAGAACTTTTAGGACAGTGGAACTACTCTGCATGATACTATAAAGGTAAACACATGCCATTATACATTTGTCTAAACCCACCAAATGGTATGACACCAAGCGTGAACCTCAATGTAGACTATGGACTTTGGGTGACAATGATGAATCAATGTAGGTTTATCAGTTGTAACAAATGCACCACTCTGGTGGAGGATGTTGATAATAGGGGGACTGTGCATGTGTAGGGGAAGCAGGTATATGAAAATTCTCCGAACCACCTTCTCAATTTTGCAATGAGCCTAAAACTGTTTTTTTTTTTAATAATGTCTTTAAAAATATTAAAACCTCTAGAAAATTTCTGATTCTTCTCCTCGCCCTCAAGGAAGAGGGATATATTCCCAGGTCACCCAGGCGCTTCACGCTGTTACCTGTGTGTTTGTGATGGGCTCCCCTCATAGACACTGATTTTCTTGAGGTCAGGAACTGTGACTTTGCACTTATGGGAACCTCCACATTAAAAGGACTCCCTGCTTAAAGCCTGTCTATAGCCTTCCTTCTCACCGAGGCTCAAACCAAAGTCCCCATCATGGCTCCAAGGTTCCACACAAACCAGTCTCTGCCAACTTCTGCTTCCTTTCAGCCCATTTGTCTCCTTTCTTTAGGTTCTCAGGACCCAGCTTTATCCCCTCATTTTCTTTATACCTATAGTAATTTCTCTGGGGTGGTTCTCTACAGATAGCGCCCACCAGCCTTTTAACTGAGACTTTTCAGATCTCAGCTTCAATTCATTCATTCATTTAACAAATCTTTACTGAGCATTGTTCTAGGCATAAGGAGAAGGAAGCAGACAAAACTCCCTGCTTACCTGGAGTCTACATTCTGGCTGCGAGTAAGGCAGACAAGGAAGAAACAAATAAACCAATAAATGCAGACAAAGTTACATGATGACATGTACTAAAGAGAAAAATAAAGCAAATAAAGCAAGGCGAGATGGGCATTCCTGGGTGGAATGTCTTTTCACAGGAGGACTCAAAAGGCGCCACTGAGAGCATAATGGATGAGCAGAGACCTGCAGAGAGTGTGGGAACAAGCTGTGTGGGCGTTTGTGGAAGAAGCAGTGAGTGAGAAGACCCTGAGCCTAAGTGGACTCCACAGGATTGAGGAAAAGCGAGAGAGGGAGGGAGGGAGTGATGGGAAATAAAAACAGATGGCAGGGGTCTGGGTCTTGTATGGTCTTGCCAGCCACTGTCAGGTCTTGAGCTTTTATTCTGTGTGAGATGAGTGTTTTCAGCAAAATAATCCAACATTTGGAAGGGGCCACTCAGGCTGGTGCAAATAGAGGAAGATTAGTCAGGAGGTTTTTCCAGTACTCCTGGTGAGAAGTGATGTTGTCTTGGACCAGAGTGATAAAGGTCATAAAGTGGTTGACAAATGGTTGGGTTCTGGATCTATTTTGAAGGTAAGAACTACAGGACTTAGAGAGATGTACTGGAAACTGAGTATTAGAGAAAGAAGAGAATCAAAGATGACTCCAAGGTTTTCATATGAGTCACTGGAAGAGTACATTTATATTTCCTAAGATGAATAGCTGGGGAGGAGAAGGTTGGAGATGAGAATGGGAAATGAGGGTTGTGATTTTGAACGTATTATGTAACATGTATCTATTAGACAGCCTAGTAGAGAACTCAAGTATACAGCCTGATATACAAATTAGGAGTTCACCAGAGAAGACTGGGGTGGCTTCTGGGGTATTCCAATATTTAGAAGCTAAGGATATGAGAATGAACCAGCTAAAAAGCAGGACAAGGAGAAGCCTGCTCTGTAGGAGGAAAATCAAGAGAGTGGTTTCTCAGGAGCTAAATAAATAAAGCATCTCAAGAGGGAGGGACTAATCAACTGTGTCAAATGTTGGTGGTAAGTTCAGCAAGACAGGGACTTATCACAATTTGTAATTATCTGTTTCTGGTGAGTGTGTCTTTCTTCCTCTATGTCCCCAACCCATTGATTATAAGCCCCAGCAGGGCAAGACTAGTGTCTCTGTTCATCATTTAATGACAAACTCTGCTGGACACAGAGTAGGCATACAAAAATGTATTTCTTAAAAGAATGAATAAACGAACAGCCAAATGGTAAATCATTTTGTTAAGTCATGCCCACTTTTTAAATGTAAATCCTAGAGACACATCTCTGCTCTGCCCTTAACTAACCAGCTGCTTGCCCATGGGAAAACCTCAGTTTCCTTCCCCTGGATTTCAGTTTCCTTATCTATTAGCAAACTGCATGAGTTAATGGCCTCTACCAGATCTTGCAACCCACAATTCTTCAACAGGTCTAAGTCAGACCTCTTAATTTCCAAGCCATGGTGTAATTTTAGTCACCACCTCCCCAAAATGCCTACCATTGGCCTGAGGCTGCCTTGAATTCTGTCACTAGATTTTAACACTTTTCAGTACAATCTAATCCCCATGAGATACACAAATGAGGAAGCAACTATGACCAGTCATTTGTGCCAGAATGTGAGTACATTTGTCTGGTCTTTTCCTAATAACTGTTTCAGATAAGGGCCCGTTGAGAAAGAAAGAGAGTAGAGTATACTCAGTGAGCTGTCTAGGGAGGAAAGGGGTACAAAAAAAACCCACTAGAGATAAACTACTGAAAGTCTATATAGGGCAGGTCTTATTTGATGAAAATTGAAAGGAAAGATTCAAGAAATGTTAACTTGTGTCTTTAAGTATCTCCAAATCCGAACTGAATCTCCGGAGATGTTGGGTAAGTCATTTCTCCAACCAGGGTTTTGATCTCAATTATAAAATTGGTGAGGATGTACTTGATCATCTAAAAATGCTCTGCTGCCTTTAAAGTGAAGGATTCAGTGACTAGGGAATGACTTCTCTAATTAGGTAGGGAAGGGAAGACAGTCTATTTTAGCCTAGGAATGAAGGATGAAGCAAATAGTCACACATGTACAAATATGTGGTCAGTCACTTCAGTCCCAAGAAGGACTATCCAATTATCTTAGCACAGCAAAATAATAATAATAACAATAATTTTTTTACATTTACTCATGTTACGACAAAAATTTAAAATGACTCTTGCCCGCCTCTGAACAAGGCACTGTAAGTGTGGTCACATGCCCTGTGCATGCCGAAGGTCACAGAGTCTGTCCTCAGTATTGTCCTTTGGCCTGAGACTGCATACACAGAATTAGGATTAGTTCGATCTCTGCTGCTAACCTCCCCAAAATAACCCTGCTAGCATCAACAACAAAGACTTGGCTCTGGGCACTTCTCCCTGTAGTGGACTAGCTTGTACTAGACCATGTTTACACTTAAAGAAAGATGATATTTGTGACTAGGCACAGTGGCCCACGCCTGTAATGCCAGCACTGTGGAAGGTCAAGGTGGGTGGATTGCTTGGGCCCAGGAGTTCGAGACCAGCCTGAGCAACATGGCAAAACAACAACAAAGACAAAAATTAGCAAGGCATGGTGGCATGCACTTGTAGTCCTAGTTACTCAGGAGACTGAGATAGGAGGATTGCTTGAGCCCAGGAGGTAGAAGCTGCAGTGAGCCACGTTTGCACCATTGCACTCCAGCTTGGGTGACAGAGTGAGACCCTGTATCAAAAACAATCTCTCTCTCTCTCTCACACACACACACACACACACACACAAAAGAAAGAAGAGACAGAGAAAGAAAGAAAGAAAGAAAGAAAGAAAGAAAGAAAGAAAGAAAGAAAGAAAGAAAGAAAGAAAGAAAGAAAGAAAGAGAGAAAGAAAAAGAAAGAAAGAAAGAGAAAGAAAGAGAGAGAGAGAAAGAAAGAGAGAGAAAGATATTTATAAATCAGTGAATAGAATGGAATCTCTGACCTCACCCCAAATCTGTATTTGGTGGAAGCTGAATGTAAATAAACAGATGAACCAGAAGAACAAAGAAGCAAACAACATTTATGACCAGGAAAGAGAGTGAAATCACCTAGAGTATCCACAGAATCCAGCCTGTAACATCAACCTCATTAGCACAGCCCCAAGGGCAGGAGAAATTATGTTTTGGGGCAACAAGGATGAGATAAGAAACTTGATAATGACCATCTGCTGCTGATGTCAGGTCTACCTTAAGCAAGGGAGCAGGAGCGCTGGCAATGGGCACACACGAGGACGTGTTCCGTGTGGTGCGAGAGTGTGCGTGTATGCGTGTTTAAAGTACTGCGGGTGGTGCACTTAATACGGCACTTTTCTGTCCAAGAAAATCATATCCCCTCCAAAGCCCTGAATTATTGAAATCTTGAAGTTTCTCACATCTGTTACAAGCCTTGTATCACCATTTCCGCACGCTATTGGGTGCCATATTCTGTGTCTGAGGTTACAGGCATGCCTGAACCCTCCCACTGCCAAGCTGGGAGATCATTTGTTATTTCTGTAGCCATAGGGCTTGCCAAAACCTGGGGAGCTTGACTCTGAGAGGAGCCATCATGCCAGAGGGCAGCAAGCTGGCGAGCTGTGGGGTGGTCTCAACACTCAATATCCAAGCCTTTCAGCCTGAATGTAACCAGAGCCCCTCGGAGAGAAAGTGGCCCTGAGCTGCCTCAGCTGCTGTAAAATTCCTCTAATGGCCTAGTCTAAGTCCCTCTCACTCAGACCACCGCCATTTAGATGGAAAGTGAGTTGGGTCCAAATAGGATGAACCAAACTTCTGTCCAAGCAAAAAAGTTGGCCCAGGGCTCAAGAGCTTTAAATGGACCATGAATAATGTTTTACAGCCTCAGCACTGGGGTGAACTCAGCCCCTACACTTAGCCTCACCTTTCATGGTGTTATTTTTAGAGATCTCATTACACCCCAGCTTAAACTAAAAATATGTTTCCCAGGAATAGCAGAACATAGTTTTAATTGTGCGAAGTGACACAAATGTTCATGGACTCTAATTACATATGATGTTTCATGTATTTGATATCAGCTGTAAGGAGGAAGGAGGAATGGCTAAATTGCATTTTTCAAGAGCAATGACTAGACCTGCTTTGAGACTACAGGGCTCAATTAGCTTTCTGGGGGCTGGCGTGGTTTTCCTCAATTGACGCTTTGATTTCTAATAATTTGGTGTGATTCATGTAAGACAAGATCACAGGTCCCAAGAAGCCCTGTTCATGAGAAGCTCACCTCCAAGTTCTACCAAGCCATTCTCATCCAACACTGACACATAATTCCCTCCCCACTCTCCCACACTTGGAAGGAGAGGTGGTGCAGTAAAAGAGCTTTGGAATCTGACAAATTGGCAGCTGAATCTTTATGCTGCCCCTCTGCCTCTGTGACTTCAGGCAAGTTATTAATCTCCCTAAGTCCGGTTCCTCATTGAAAAATAAGAATAATAAATGTTGTACAGATAAAATACAATAATTTATGCATACAGCAGAAGCCTAATAAATTATTACATTTTTTCTATTTGACTTGCTCATATACTCGAATCAGTAGGGGCATTTGTTGAGCACTGACCATGACAACACAGGTGATATACGATGCAACAGTGTCAGACCCTGACAAAGAGTGCACACACGGACACAAGTGGCTCTGATGCAGGATAGCATCAGCACCAGCCTGGACTGTGGGGACATCAGCAAGGGAGTGCTTTATCCTGGGGGAAGAAAGTCTCATGAATTCAAGCTGGTCCTTTAAGGATTCTTAGAACAGTAGCATTATCTCTACTGGCGCACACAGATGTTAAAGATGTAGGAATAGGCTGTCTAAGATGGAACCCCAGCTCTGCCTCTTATTACTAGCCTAACCTTGGGCAAGTTACTTAAGCTATTACATCATAATTTCTGTAGCTGCAAGACAGAGCTCATGTTAACACCTACCTCATAATGTGGTTACGAGGATTAAATGAGATAGTTGATGTGATGCACAAGCCTTCAGTACATTGTCACAAACCAATTCGTGAAGAAATGTTGGTGGTTAATGGTACTGTGGGAAGTTTATTCCTGGAAAAGGGAACATTTGAGCAAAGAGAGGAATGCACAGGATAATTAAAGGAATATCTTGTGGCTTAGTTTGACTGAATCATAGTGCATATTATGGGAGAAAAGGCAGGTCCTCAAGTATCCTCTCTGGGTTAGTCTTTACATTCACGCATGACATTTTCTCGATTCCGTCAGTGTACATTCCCTGTCTCTCTCTAGTTCCTAGACTTTCATTGCAACCACTCAGACCACTCAGCCTTCTCTTTTCCATGAGAATCATTTTCCATCCCTGTTTTCAGACTATTCTGGTTTCATCAGCTCTTCAAGACAATTATTAATATTTTGATGAACTTGGCAGTTTAGTGATGACAATGTGATCACTCAACCTGGTTACAGGGAAAAACATGTTTGCAAATTTTCTATCTGGTGAAAAGTCTAAAGTTCCTAAGCTCATTTCTGTAATCTCTCAAATTCCAGTGCCTATTCTAGAAGAGGGCTTGGTCAGACTAAACCAGACAGCCACCCTGAACCTGGAGGGAACAAGCTCAACAGCACAGGGACAGGGATGGAGGTCAGGACACCAAGTTGTGGGTAGGCTGCAGGGTCTATGGAAGAGTCAGTTCATTTTTAAAATGAGATGCCTGTGAGTCCCCTGTGTGACTCGTCTGTCACTGCAAGATACTCACGCTGTTCCTATCGTATCATTGGGGTACTTTTCAAAGCATGGGCTGATACCCAATACTCGGAACCTTTTATTTTATTTATTTTTCCCAGAGAGGTACTGATGTATTTGCACAAAGAAATAGAAGTCTCTATCTCATGGACTTTTGGACGCAGAATAATTATTTTGCACACCAATGTGAATAAAGAGCAGGAAAAAAGTAGGCAAACAGAAAGAGAAGCCAATGCCCCGTCTCCAGGGTATGAGTATCATCACTTCGTGTTTATGTCAGAGTTCCTGAGTATCACCCTCAGATCATAGTTATTTTACTCTTTCCCCCAATATCTACAAGCACAGTCTGACACTGTGCAAAGCTACCAGTGTCCCCGGAGGGTTGTTTGCCCCTGATAGGTCTTCTCTCTGCCCTTCCCACTTCAGCTTCCAGTCCCAGGGCTCTGGCCCCAGCAGAAGCCCTGCCCCTCACATTGTGGGGACAGGAAAGGTCCCTCCCCAAGCACCATATTATCAACTACTATTGGACCCACCTGGGCAATTTGGCAGCCCATGTGCCCTGGCATTCTGGGACAGCTCAGGAGTGTCTGAGAATAGACAGAGATGGCCCAGAGCTACAGCTGCACAGCTGAGGCAGAGAGTGCCCCGGCGCCCCAGCGCCCCAGCTTCAGGCAGGAGGAGGCCTCCCTCCCAGGAGCAGCCTGGCTGCACAGCTGATCCTCACTAATCCCACTCCGTAGAGCCAAACTGCTTGATTTTCATATATCTATGACTTGCGTGTTCTTTACATCGCCTGCTTTATTTTCAAACCTGTCAACAGGCCTCTGAAAAGGTTGCACACATGAGCAAAGGTCTGGGCAGCTCCAGGAAGGACAGAAGCAGCCACAGGCTGGGCAGGAGGGGGAAGGCCTGGGGTGGCAGCCCAGCTACAGCAGGGCAGGCACTCAGACCTGGGAGATTGAGTCAGGAGACCATGGACTTCCCATTTTGGGGGTTTTGTCTCATCAAAACAAAAACAAGGCATATGTTTTTCTGCCCTGAGATCCTATCTGGTTGGATTAGAAAGCTGGCTATAAATCTGAGATGGACCACATCCTTACTGAACTATATCAAGTTTCTTAATAAAGCAAAAGGCCTAGAAGCATTTGAGAGTGAACACTGTTTTTTTCTAACAGAGACATAAGCCAGCAACAAGCAGTTTATTGTTGTTGTTCAGTTGCCAAGTGGGTGATTCAATTAAAATAGGAGCTACATCAGACCTGTCTGCATGAGCCCACAACATTGCTATTTGTAAAGGGGCCCTACTTCTCGGACTTACATCATTGCTATTTTTTTTTTTTCAAGATTGTTTTAAGGTCTCTAAAAGAAGACTCACAGGTTGAGATTTGCCTATCGCATTGTCCCGACAAAGACCAGACAGTCAGACTGAGGCTGTCTCTGAATATGGATGTTGTGCCAATCATTGTTTCTAAGCTGACAGGTCAATTCAATCTAACAATGGAATTCAAGATAACAAAAGCCAGAATATCAGAATAGAAGAGGATCTTGGGAGTTACAAGGTACGACTCCTTCATTTGAAGCTGAGGAAAGTGAGGACCAATGACTTTGCTAGACTGGGACTTGAAAGCAGAATTATTAGGGCTCTTTCCGGTGGATTACACATACCCACGGGCTCCCTGGCATCTTGAAATAGAACCTGGTTCAGGAACTTCATGTTGAAACAGATAAATGTGTAACACGGTGGGAGAGAGGAAAATCCGGGTGCTATAGATGGGAAGAACAGTATTGTGGGCTCTCATATCTACACGTGTCCTCTCAAATTAGAGAAGTAGCCTCCAGAATTTCTTTCACCCATAGACCATGTGGAGAATTCACAGTCTCTGATGGGCTCTACAAAAAATTTTTAGAGGAGGCAGGGCCTGGTGGCTAACACTTGAAATTCCAGCACTTTGGGAGACTGAGGCGAGCAAATCACAAAGTCAAGAGATAGAGACCATCCTGGACAACATGGTGAAATCCCATCTCTACTAAAAATATAAAAATTACCTGGGTGTGTTGACGGGTGCCTGCAGTCCCAGCTACTTTGGAGGCTGAGGCAGGAGAATCACTTGAACGTGGGAGGTGGAGGTTGCAGTAAGCCAAGATCGCACCACTGCACTCCAGCCTGGCAACAGAGCGAGACTTCGTCTCAATAAAATAAAATAAAATAAAATAAAATAAAATAAAATAAAATAAAATAAAACCTAGAGGCAAAAAAGCAAGATAATCCAGGAACTAGTGAGTAATGCAGAGGAAACGTTCCCTTTCTGGTGGACACTAATGCACTCTTCAAATATTTCAATGTAACAGGATTCTAAGTTGGAAGTTTTAATTGAAGTATCATGATTTAATAAATATCAGATACAGAAATATCCAAAAAGCCACACAATAATGATTTCACATTTCATGATCCTCTCTTTGGCAAAGCCTGCACTATGAATACCTCACAACCCTCAAAGAGTGTGGCATGGGAGGGTATCTGTTCCTCCCCTCAAGTCTCTTAGGAGGAGGCTCAGGGGATGACTCAGGAGTCTGTTATATGTCCCCTTGCAGGTAGAGGAGTGATGCGGACTGGTGCCCTTCGCTCACCCTTACAATGTGAGGGATGGCCTGGTAAGGGGGAGATGATGGTGTTAGGCAGCTTACTCCCCTGGAGTTTGTTAAGATGATGTACTCAGAGTGTTCAAGGACCAGATGGAGGCCACATTGGGGAGCCGGCGTTGGGGTGGTCGGCACAGGTTTCCAGGGGCTAACGAGAAGATATGTGACCACTAGAGTGGAGAGCATCGCAGTATCCGAGGGTCTGAAGGTAAAAGACCACCAGGGAGCCGAGAAGCCTTATAAGAAAACCAGAAGAAAGCACCAGACTGCAACTGTTCCCAAGCTTGTTGAGCTCTGAGCCAGCCGTCTTTGGTTGGGCTTCCTGGGAACGTTGTCTGAAATAGGGATTCTTGTGAAGTGGTTTACTGGGGGAGTGCTCTCAGCAAAGCAGAATAAAAGGGAGAGATGCAAAACAAGGATGTGGCCTCTGTTAGAGGCTAGCCCCTGACTTGTCCCACAGCAAGCTCTGGTCTGTCCTGGAGAAATGGGGCCAGGCTTTTACCTCCCGGTCAGTTGGTCATTGACTGCTGAGTGCAATGTGGGGGAAGGCGAGGAAGCAGTGGGGGAGAAAGTTGGGGAGTTAGATAGGGAGGTGAAGGGCCATGACTCAGAAAAGGTGGCTTCCATTTGGTCAAAGGGAAATTCTCCCAAAAGGGGGACAACTATGAGCCATTAGCAGCCAATATTCACAGCACTTCATGGGCGGGGACCTGGGAGGAACATCAGCACATTCGCTGTAACAGCTTCATGCCTGTCAGTGAAGAGCTTTTTATTAATAGTTCTCCTTACATTTCCTTGCTCCCCACTCTTCCCAATCCCCTGAGGCTCAGAAACAGTGCCCATGCGCTATAATAGGCCTGGCTAGAGTTAGGGTATAAGTCTTCACTTTGAATGAAATGGAATGCTTTGACTATCACATAGGAATGAACATTTTTAAATGTTTTACTTTAATATTATACACATACAGAAAAGGACACATATCACAAGCATACAGCTCAATAAGTGTTCGCAGACCACACCTGTGTGACAATCCCCACCATCAATAAAGAGAAATTCACCAGCAACCCAGATGCCTTCACACTCCTTTCCTGTCACTCTCCTCTCACCTCTGCCACATGATAACTGATAGAGTAATTGTCTAACAGCACACATTCATTTTGCCTGTTTGTAGTTTTTCTATAAATGGAATCTTACAATATGTACACTTCTGTGACTGGCTTCTTTCAACATTATGTTTATGAGAGTCATCCATATTTTTGCACATTCTCGTAGATTACACCTTCTCTGTATAATATTCATTTGAATGACTGTACCTAAATTTATTTATCCATTCCACTGCTGATAGAAATTTGAGTAGTTTGCAGTTTGGAGTTATCACATATAGTGTGAAAATTTTAATACATGGCATGTAGTAAATCTGTGTACACATTTCTGTACATAGGCCCTGGGATTAACAGACTCATAGGCACCTTGGAGTTAATAAGATCATTTTCGATTATTTATATGTGTGTGTGCCTGTGTGTGTATTTTAGTAAATACTGCCCAACAATTTTCAAACGTGGCTGTAACATTTATAATCCCACCAGCAGTGATGAGAGTTCTAGTTGCTTTAGACCCTTGTTAATGCTCGGTATTTTCTGTCTTGTTCATTTTAGCTAGCACTGGATATTGTTAATTACTGAACGGAGCTTATGTATGACATAAGTGCTTGAGTGCTTGCAGTTGCGTAAGAGTGATCAGAATGGTCTGAAAGTCTTTCTGCATTTTCATATGAGGACAAAGGAAGGCCTGTCTGCAAACAAGCAAGTTTAAAGGGACTAGGAGAAACAAAAGCAAAGTTATTTTTATAATTATGTGCTTGTAAGTCCTTCCATTCGGCCTACTGGTAACATTGAGACAATGTCATCATCCTCTTCCTCATCATTGTTATTTATGTTATTTTAATTTTATTTTTATTACTATTGATTTTTACCAAAGCACGGAGACTTTCTATGAAAGATGATGAAATTTTTGTACTCTTGAGCTTCCTTGTCTTGATGAAACCTAGGATTTTGACATATCTGAAGCTCAAGTTTATAACTAATGCTTTCACTCTCAAACTGATATCAAAAATCATTTCTTACTACCACGGGGGCTAGGAGGATAGTTTTCATAACAGAAAAAGACAAGAACTAGATCATTATCTCCTTGCTCGTCATGGGAAAGAGAAGAGATAAAAGAAAAAAAAGATTTTTTTCAAACTCCTTCACACCCATCTCACCTCCCCTTCCCCATTTCCCAAAGGAACACACACAAAATAGCTCATTCCCTGATCTCCACTTAGGAGACCAGCCTGGACAAAGTGTTTCCCTCCAGGACACACATAGGTCCTCCTTTGTAAGAAGTGGGGCACACACACCACTGCTGGACAACATGGGCCTTCAAGATAATTGGTCCCTGGATGGGTTTCTGGAAAGTAAACCAAGTCTTTTGTTATTTTGTCCCACATTTTTGTCCAGCCAGTTGTTTTTTGAGAGAGTAAGGGGTATAAGGAAGTTGGGTCACTGAGGAAGGCTCTTGTTTGGGGAATTTTCACCAAACATGTCATTTTCTAATTGGGGCTATTTGCTGTGGTCTTTCTGCCTGACTGTCTGCTTCCAGTGAAGGTTATAATTAACAAACAGCAGCAGTGTTTCCATCCCAAACTCATCCTGTGGTTTCTCTGACTCATCCTAATGAACTATGGCCCCTCGAAGTGAAGGTTATTATTTTTTTTCCTTCCTGAAAAATACATTGCGGTGATGGCCTTAATTGAAACTGCTGAATGGTAAAATGCAATTTGTTGCTCATTTTTTAAAAAATGTTATATTAAAAAGCAGAAGAGGTGAAGTCAAATGCTGTTTATCTGTATGCTGTGTATGTACTCATGTATTTTATTTGAGACCTTTATTTTTAAAATTGTAACAATATTGGTGGCCATATGGCAAAATTACCCAAATGTTTAATTGAAAAGAGACTAATTGTCATGCAAATATATTACTGCCAGACAAGCTAACAAGAATAATGAAAAATGAAGTACATTAGAGGATACCTGGAAATGTTGATTTTGTGATACAGGAAAGTGGCTGAAAGAGTTCTTACTGGGGAGGGAGTGATTTATCCTGTTTAGCTTAAGTGGAAGTGAGGAATGCCAAAGGTTTGTAATAGCCTCTGTGGTTCTCTTTACTAGTATAACTCCTGCTCAGAAGGGCTTATCTGTGACAGGATGAGTTTTTACTTAAAGGGACAGTGGCTGGCTGCTTGCCATTCACTAAAGATTCCACCACACCTGGAAGAAGAAGAGAAATACACCTCCTACTATTCAAACCTTGGGGAAATTCTCTGCTTCTCAGATGAGCAGAAGTCAGATTGGGAAGGGACCTTGAGGAAAATGTACCTGGAAGCATTTCAGAAGGAAAGGGGGCTTTCTTCAGAGACAGCACCAGGAAAACAGGCATAGACTTGGATGCTGAGCAAATCACCCAGGATCTCCTAAATATATTTGTGTCTGACCACAAGCCTACTGAAACAGAGCCTGCAGGGTAAGGCCAAGGCCCTGTGATTCTGATGTGCACCCACATTTGAGAATCAGTGATTCTAGTTAAACTCCTTCGTTTCAGAGTCCAGGTCTGTAAGATTCAAGAAAGTAAATTCCTCACCAGGGATCAGCAAGTGGTTAGTGACAAGGGAGTGTCTATGACTGCCTTCTGGGTGCTTTTCTTGCATTAGGTCCTGTGATGGTTAATATTGAGTGTCAACTTGATTGGATTGAAGGATGCAAAGTACTGATCCTGGGAGTGTCTGTGAGGGTATCGCCAAAGGAGATTAACATATGAGTCAGTGGGCTGGGAGAGGCAGACCCACCCTCAGTCTGAGTGGGCACCATGTACTCAGCCACCAGCATGGCTAAAATATAAAGCAGGCAGAGCGTGAAAAGACTGGACTGGCCTAGTTTCCCAGCCTACATCTTTCTCCCATGTGGATGCTTCCTGCCCTCGAACATCCAACTCCAAGTTCTTCAGTTTTAGGACTCGGACTGGCTTTCCTTGCTCCTCAGCTTGCAGATTGCCTGTTGTGGGACCCTGTGATTATGTGAGTTAATACTAAATAAACTCCCCTTTATATGTATATCTGTATGTATATTGCATACATATTATATGTACATTTAATAGATTATATGTACATTTAACAGATTATATGTACATATAATATACATTTATATGTATATTAGTTCTGTTCCTCTAGAGAACCCTGACTAACACAAATCCCTTACCTTCAAAAGGTTGTCTGGGCTAGGGGTGATGGCTCATGTCTATGATCTCAGCACTTTGGGAAGCCAAGGTGGGTGGGTTGACTGAGCCCAGGAGCTTGAGACTAGCTGGGGCAACATGGTGAAACCCTGCCTCTCCAAAAAAAAGTAAAAATAAAAAATTAGCCAGGCATGGTGGTGTGCACCAGTAGTCCCAGCTACTGAGGAGGTTAAGGCAGGAGGATTGCTTGAGCCCAGAAATTGAGGCTGTGGTGAGCTGTGATCTGGAGTGCCACTGCTCTCCATCCTGGGCAACAGAGCCAGACCCTGTCTCAACAACAACAACAACAACAAAACCAAGATTGTCTGCTGTGTGACAAGGAGTTTACCTCTCCGAACTTCATTGTCCCCATTTGTAAAATAAGGATAATAAGAACTACCAAATGAAGATTTCAAAAAAACATAATGAAAGGTTTTGAAAATTATAAAAGCAAGGTAAACAGAAAGTATTACTCTTATTATTTATACCGATAGTCTCATGTTTATACAAATTATATGGGCATACATAGGAATCCCAGAAAAAAAGAGCAATTAAAAAGTCTATCAGCACACAAGATCCCTTAAAGCATTCGCGTCTCCCCAGAAAACACATAAGCAGGACTTCAGGAGACAATTAATGTAAGCCCTAGAGGGACTGGGCTAAGGACCTACCAAATTATTCCCTTAGCTGTTGATCACTTTTTTGCCTCCTTCACCCTAACCCTCAGGCTACTTTGGTTTGTTGTTCTGTTTAGTAATTTAATGATGGTTAAAGCTGCTGTGATCACTCATCCATCCTGAGCCTCTCCCACTTCATATTGTAAGCTCCCTGGAAATGAAGACCACTTTCTCAATTCTTCAGAAAACTGCCCACCCCTAACATAATATCCCGTGAATGATGGATGATTAATAAGTGATTCTAGAAACATGGAGCTAATCATTTCCTACCAACAATGCATCCCCCTTCTTGCCTGAATCTAGGGTAGAAGGCTGCCAGTGCTCAGTGGGTGTTATGCCACCAGTTCTAAGTAAGGTGTCCTCGGCATTGCCCTGGGCACGAAGAGTCAGAAAACCTCCATCTAGCCCAGTCCTCTTGCCCACATGAGGAACTTGAGGTCAGGTGGCTTATATGACTCTCAGGGTGAGATGCATTCACGGAAGGAAACCAGAGCAAGGGCCTCCAGGCCTCTGGAGGAGGGGAGGTGCCAGGGGAGGTCCGTGATTACATGACTTGGAACACAGCAGGTTCTGCTCATGCAGGCAGGGCACCCTCAGCATATCCCCGGGGCCCAGGCAATAATAGAAAGAGGGACGCTGAGCCCGAGGCTATGTAGAGGTGGACAGCACAGGTCCAGTCTAGACAGAGCCACAACTCAGCTTTGACCAATAGTCGCTATGCAGGAAAGCAGACAAGTGATGCCAAGTCTTCTGCTTTTTCTAGACAAACCAAAGAATCTTTCTCCTTCTTTGGCACAAAATCTCCAGAGTTTTACATTTTGGCAAATAATTTAAATTACTTGAACAGAAGCAAGAAGGGAGGGAGGGAAAGAGGGAGGCAGGGAGTAGGGGGAGAGAGAAAGAAAACCCCTAGGCCCGCGGCCTCTGCATGCTGGGTGTGGCCAGGCACTGCAGCCTCGCCACCCCTGTGCTGATAGTTAGCTACCAGACAAACACAGGTTTAGTCTGCAGCTCCTACATCAAAGGGTAGTGACGTCTCCTTAGGTAGTGGAAAGTTGTGCAAAAGGCAAATAAATCTCAGGCCCCCAAATCACTCAAGGCCAACTGCTTAGGGCAAATCTGCCTCCCATTCTATTTCAAAGTCACCCCTATGCTCACTGAGATAAACGCACATCTGATTGCTTCATTTGGAGAGGCTGATCAGAAGCTCAAAAGAATGCAACCATTTGTCTCTTACCTACCTATGACCTGGGCGCCCCTGCTCCACTTGGAGTTGTCCCTCCTTTGCCTCAAGTTGTCCCACCTTTTTGGACTGAACCATTGTACATCTTACACATATTGACTGGTGTCTCATATCTCCCTACAATGTATAAAGCCAAGCTGTGCCCCGACCACCTTGGGCACATGTCGTCAGGACCTCCTGAGGCTGTGTGACAGGTGTATGTCCTTAACCTGGCAAAATAAACTTGCTAAATTAACTAAGACCTGTCTAGATTTTCAGGGTTCACAGTTGGAGACTCTATACTCCTTTACTGCACTAGTTTGAGCTCCTTCAGGCCGACACTAGACATTTGGTTCCATGTTGAGGGAAGGGCACAGACCCCTTCATGTCTGAGGAAAGGTGGGTGCTGAGCCTTGCCAGTCTCATCATCCGAGGACTTGTACTCTGCTTCGGTGTCTCGCTCCTGCTGTCTCTGCCATCAGTGACAGACACAGCTAACACTGCGACAGAGCCAGGGAGCTAACAGGCTTACTTCAAGGGGCTAACCTGGGCTGCCAAGAACAATTTCGCCCTATAACCTGTCAGGAGCAGACAAGGCTGCTGGAAGCTCGTGTAACTTTTCATCACATGCCATTTTGAAATAACTCTGTTCCACGGGGAAAACCTTCAACAGACTTTTCTTTGTAAACAGACTTGATGATAAAGACATGCTAAGTCCTAAAACCCAGAGGCTGTCAAGGATTTTACAATCTACCAATTTTGTCTTATCTCCTGGGCACTGTGGAGTTGAACAGAAACTAGAACTAAGTGCTAAATTCACTAGACATCTGCCAGCATCCGTCCATCACAAATGGGAGGGCCTCCTTGCCAAGTGGGCCACTCTCTCTGGTATAGGGAAAGATTGAAAGTTGTTATGAATGTTACCTAAAGATGTCAAAAAGAACTGGGTTACACATGTTTCCGTTTTCTGCTCTTACCTTCTCAGAAGTGAAATGCAGAAGCACACCTATTGATCATCTAAATTTTTAAAAAATGATAATTCACACACACATTTGTACTCAGAAGTCCAGGCAAAGAAAGATCAACATGTTTAGAACACTTACCTTCAGACAGTGGAGTAAGAAATAATATATTTTTTCTTTTTGTATAGTTGTATTTTATAAAAGTTCTATGATGGATATTTATTACTTTAATCATAAGGGGAAAAGCAATCAATAAAAACTATGAAAGAATGAGCATTCATGGTATATTAGTCTGCCAGGGCTGCCATAACTAAATACCACAAACAGAGTGGCTTAGAAGAGCAGACATTTATTCTTTTACAATCCTGAAAGCCATAAGTTTGAAATTAAGGTATTGGCAAAGTCGTCCATTCTAGATCCTCTGAGAGAAAATCTATTCTGTGCTTCCCTCCTAACCTGTGGTGGTTGCAGGCAAGCCTTGGTGTTTCTTGACTAATAGGTGCCTCCCTTCAGTCTCTGCCTCATTCCTCACATGGTATTCTATCTGTGTCTCTCTGTGTCTTTATACGGCTCTCTTATAAGGCCCACCCCAATTCGGTATGACCTCGTCTGAACTTACGTCACTAACTTACATCTGCAGAGACCCTATTTCCAAATCGGGTCATATTCTGAGGTTCTGGGTGGACATAATTTTGGGGATGGTGAAACACTATACAACCCAGTACCTATGCTTACAAAGTAGATGAACACCCCTGCAGATATTTAGATCCCCATTGACCCTGTTAAGCCTTAATTCCTGAAAGTAGAGTTTCAGCTCCCAGGAGCACGTGGCCCACCTCCTCCTCAGTCTCTGCTCTGGATGAGGATTGGGGCCAGTGCAGGACCAAGGGGTATAGACCAACAACATGACCCACAAGGGCCACATCCAGTCCTGGTAGAGCCATGGGCCCCAGAGCCATGGTGGGGCCCTGGGTGATGCTGAAAATCCTGAGGATCACACGCCTCCCTCACACAGTGTTATGCCTTTGCAAGTGCGTGGGCATGCTCTTAGGATTAACCAATTACAGTGTGAAGTGTGACAGTCACGCATTTTCTCCCTGAGTAGTACTGAAAGTAAAACTCCTGTCATGTGTGAGTCTGAGAAACATGTGATGACAAAAAGATTTCTTGTAGTCAACAAGGTTGGAAATCACCATACTTCATCTTTTTCTAGAGCAGGTTTCTTTTGGGATGAGAAGCTTTTATTGGGATGTAGCGTGTCTTGTTTATTATGTCTTATGTGACAGGCACCATGTACAGCACTTTGGGTCCATGTTTCTCGTAATCTTCAAATCAAACCCAAGAGGCAATCATCCCGTCTTTTAGATGAGGAAACAGGCTCGGAGAGATTAGACAATCACAGAGAGGCCCAAATCACAAAGCTGGGAACCAGCAGAGACGAGATTTGAATTTGAAGGTAAATGTTTCTAAGACTTACACTGTAGTGCTATTGACTGAAGTGTGTTGTTAACACTCTCTTTAGCACTGGTTAAGCCATCAGAGACCTACACCCTTAGACCATGTTGCTGTGCTCCCCACAGAATTTATTGTCATTCAGGAACACATCAGGGCTGTGGCCTCCAGGAGGAACTCTTTAATTGCCTTAGTAAACCCACTTCTTTTTTATGTGCAGATGCCACAGTGAACACCTTCCACTACGTCTCTCTATGCCCAGTGCCTGAAGCCCAGGGGAGACCTTCTTTAGGATCCAAGTAACAGGAAGAGCTTGGCTCCCTCTAAATAATTGGTGTATTTTCTCCCTACAGGCCAAAGGAATGGGGTAATCATTTGCCCAGGACTGTATTTTCTGTCCTCAAATCTGTCAGCTCAATCATAGTACTCTGGATTTCTGCAATAAGATCCCCAGCTTGTACCCCAGGACCTAACTTACTTTTTCAATATTTAATTTTTTTGCCTCAATTTGTTTTAATTGATAACTTATTATTGTATTGTGTATTTTTGCTGATATCCTCCAGATATCTTTTTTGTTTGATTTTTTGGTCTTGTTGTTTTTATATTAGTGTGGTTCTTACGCAGTAGGGGAAAAGGACTGTGGAGTCACTGACCTTTGCCATCTGCTCCTGCCAGCTCCTCTTGCCAGGGCCCCTCCAGCAGGCCAAGTCCCATATCCACCTGCTGGCTGCCCAGAGCTGCACACAGAGGACAAAAGCCCTCTGGCTCATTCGTTGCTCACTCTACTCTTCCATCTTGAAGATTCTTAGGCTTAGGTCCTCAGGACACTGTCTCCAAATGAGTTAATTAAAAAGACAAAAAATATAATTGTCAACAGAGTTCATGAGTTATCCACCCTCAGGTAGCGTATATTTCAACCTAAAACAAAAAAACAAAAAACAAAAACAAATAAATCAAAAAAAAAAAACTGCTAGTTTCAACAAAGGCTCCAGATTTCTCTGAAAATATACCTAACTTATGTAGGAAAATATAGAATCTTAGACAGGATACCAGTTGGTCAGTTTAAGAAATGTGAGATTGAGGGGACTGAGCCACCAAGCTCTGCACTTTCTCAAACCGAAGCCAGACCCTCAAGCAGTTGTTAATTTTCAGTTTTTGTCCTTGACTCAGTGGGAACACAAATATTCCAAAATGCAAGACCAGATAAAGTTGTGACAAGACATTAGGGGTTTGACTCCAGTTCCAGTTCAGCTGCAATATACTTACTATTCTCCACCTGTGCAAAGTGCCCTCCTGTTGTGTGAGTGAATTCCAAAGCCACTTTGTGACCGCTTCCAGCAAGGCCAAAACCATCTGGAGTGTAGAAGTGGGAAATGTCCTCTGCTCTGCTCCAAGCACGTGACCTTCTGCCTGGGGCCAGAGGGAAGAGTCGGTCATGCCTAAGCCAACACCCACCGCATTCCACCACGTGGTAAGATCCTTCAGACTAAAACACAAAGCCTCATGGTAGCCTGACGTTTCCCAGGTGTTAACACCTGACCTGGCAAAACTAGCAGTGCCCCTGCATTGAAGCAAGCTCCTTAGAAGCCAGCTTACTATGAGCTGAGGTCAAGGAGAGTGACAAGGCCCAGCAGAAATCCTCTGAAGAGCTGAGCAGGTTCGTTGCAAGTAACGGGGAGCCCAAGTGCTGGGGAGCCATTACACAGGGACTCTGCAGCATGGGCATTAGGAAACAGCCCCGTCAGTGCTATTCTGCCCAGGGTCTATCTGTGTCTAAAAGGGACTTGAATCTAGGATAGTGATGAGTGGACCCCACTTTTGCAAACCATTCTCTCCAACTGATTCCTTTCTAAAAAGGAAAATTGACATTTTTGTCCCCTGAGAACACCCAAAGCAGATACAAAGTCCCCTGTATTAAACAACACTTACAATTCAGATTGTACTGCACAATACCCTCTCACCCAAGCCAAAAGTTTTATACCATTCATTTGTGTAGACATAGCAAAATTATGCAACATGTCATCTTCGCTCAAAATTCACTCTTTCATGAAGCAAGGCTTACAACACTATTAGAATGTACTATACTTCATTCTTTGTTAGTAATAGTTTCAGAGAAAATGTTAGAAGATGAAAGCAAACATCCGTTGCAATAGATTTTGCAGGATGTGAGAACAAGAAAATGAAATTAATTTGTACCATTTGATTGTTTAACTCGGGGAAAACGGAAAGGATCATTAAATTTTTCCTAAGAAAATATATTGGCCCTTGATCTCAGAATTATAAGAAACTCTTATGATAATTTAACCAAAGGTTCTAAGAGACTCAGAACCCTTGAAATTAAACACATGTGCATATGTGTTTTATTATGGGGGACAAACCATATTATTTAATCAGAACCTGAAGGGGGCTTGCCATTGGCCTAGTGCTCAATGCTTTTAGTTTGTGAATGAAAAAAACTGACACTTATAAACATAAATTTATCATAAAATAGTTGCAGAGTTTTGACTAAACTGTGATATTCTTATAGTCTCAATAGCATCGCCAGTTTTAGGAAGTGTTTGAGGACTCTGTGAAAGGTTAGCCACATTTCTGGATTGGCCAATTGGCATTTTTACTAGACAATCGAACTTGCAACCTTGCAACCAAATTAATGATTATGTAAGCCCTTCAGTCTAATTTCAAAGTCTCTAACACTTAGGAAATTCTTCAAAGAGGCTAAAAATTTGGCACTGCATCATTTGTCTTCATGGGCATTTTCATTAAATTATAAGCAAATGCACATTCCCACACTGAAAACAGCACAAAGGAGGCCACTCTATACCACTTGGCTCTCTCTGCAAAACTCGCTTTCAATTATCTTGATCCGTATTGAATTCTCCCACCTCCCGTTAGCATCACAGCTTCTAGGAAACACCAGGCACACAAAGCAAGAGCAATTACCACACCATCCCCCAAAACATAAATCAATAGTAACAAATGACGCGGCATTTTCACATTGTTTATCCTAGCCCTTGCCTGGACCACATGGAGTCAAACTTGTTTTTCTTCCTTTATTTTATAAAATTACTGCATATAAACCATCTTTGTCATTAAGTCGGAAGCTGGGGTCTTCATTCATACCTGCTCACCTGCACGATTCTTGAGTTCTCAGAGCAGTAGCACCTCCCTGGACCCGCTTCTCAATGCTTTCCTTTCACCCAGGTTGACCTCTAAAATATGACTGTCTTGAAACATGTGGATCACCACATCAGACTTTTAAAAATCTGTGATAACAGTGGTAGCAAAAACTGCAAACATTCATTGTACTGAGCTATATATCAAGAAATGTGCCGAGCACTTTCACAAAAGTCTCAGCTAATCCTCATAGTTTATGAGATAGAAGATGTTATTTATTTCCATTTTACATAGGAGGAAATAAACTTAGCAACCCAAAGATAATAAGCTTGTAGCACAGATGGAATTTGAATTGAAAGTCAGAGCCCCTTGTCCCCCCCACCCTACTGCTAGCCAATACAAATAACATGAAGTTCTGGGTTAGAATTTCACTCAGATGTGGTTCTTGTTGGAAGTGGGTTGGAAGTGGGTTTTCTAATCAGGAGAACAGATAAACACAGATATATTACAAATTGCCAAGATATATAAAAGTTAGCCATCAGCTACAGGAGAATTTAGCTTGTGACAAGTCTGCATTTAAAAGCCATTGTTAATTGAACATTTACCATGTGTCTGATAAAACCACTGTGATAGGTATTTTTAAGTCATAAAACTAACTCCAATTCTTTACTTCTAGGATGATAATGTCTTCATATTTCAGATACAAACACTGAAGCACAGAAAAGTTAAGTTACTTGCCCTAAGCTATCCAACTAGCAAGCTGGGCCTGAACTTGGATTGCTTCTCATACTTTTCATACTACCTGCCTCCTGTACAACAATGAGTTATGTTGTTTTACTAATGTGAAATGAGCAATTCTAACTGCCCATCACTCTCCATTAGTGCAGCAGAAGTTGGGGATGTGTCCGCACAGCTATCCACGCTTATCTAATCTGCTTCACGGGCAGCATACGTGTATGGAGCCAGGGAGGCTGAGTGCAAAAGGGCATGTACACCAAGGTGTTTTTCTTTCACGTCGTGGTCTTTGGACCAAACTCAGTTACCTGGCCCACCCTGGAACAAATCCCTGATCTCACAAATAACACATGCAATCCAAA
Organism: Macaca nemestrina; assembly: GCF_043159975.1. Lineage (NCBI taxonomy): Eukaryota > Metazoa > Chordata > Mammalia > Primates > Cercopithecidae > Macaca > Macaca nemestrina. The sequence continues at coordinate 80,387,436 of NC_092125.1, forward strand.
TGTGCCAAGTGGTAGAAACCCAACTCTTTCAATACCAGTGTTGTTAATCATATAAAGGACCACAAAATAGTGAAAATGATACGGACTTTGGAGTCACACAGACCCACTGGTGTGCCGGTAAATGTTTGTTTTGTTTTGTTTTTCTGATAAATGTTTAACAACCAGCTCTCCAGTGGGGAGGAAGAGAGCTCCGATTCATAGCATTTTCCCATTTCCATAGTGTAAGTACTCCAATCACGGCTCATCTCAAGAAATCAATATGACGTCACTGCACATGGATTTGTAAGAAATGATGATAATAAGTTCTCGGAAGCTGACGCCAGCCAGCTCTAGCATACCACTTCCAGTAGACCTTATTCTAATCCCAGCTCCTAATCTAAGACCTGAGGCAAGCCACGTAGCCTTTCTAATTATCCATTTATATTTCTATAAAATCGCAAAGACAATGCCACTAGAAACGATGTCATGATTAAAGGGCTATTAACAGGAGAACAAGATAATTTCTCTCCACTTCCCAAGACAGCTGCACATACAAAGCATCAAAGGGAAGCAAAGGAACACTTTACTATAAACACAACCCATGTCTCTGAATTCAACCAGAAGAATCTTATAAGGCTAGTTGAATCATGTAATCAAGGTTGGAATCCTAAGTGGGGACCTATCCCATCCTGTTCTCCTATTCTAAGTCCAAAGCCACATCCCAGGATCTGTTCACCTCCTACCAACCAGATGAAGAAAAGAGATGGAACAGAAGAGGATGTCTGCAGGTAAGGTTTGACTAGGCCTGCCCTGAGGTAGCAAGACAGAAACTGGTTTAGCAGTATGAGTGCAAGAGAGAGACAAGAGAAAAGCAAGGAAGCCAAGTTTCCAACTCAGCAAAAAAGTGCCAGGCCCTCTTACCCTTCATGTCACCTATAGGGAGAAGCAGAGCAGCACCACTATGTTTAATAACCATTTCCATATGCAGAGACTCATCTGCTGGCACCATGGCCCAATCAGCATTCAGCTTGCTTAGGTTAGCACCTGGGAGAGTGGATTTTCTGCCTTTAAAACTGACCCAATTGTCTTTGTATTAGTCCACTTTCACACTGCTGATAAAGACATACATGACACTTGGTAATTTATAAAGGAAAAATGGTTTAATGGACTTATAGTTCCACATGGCTGGGGACTTGCCCCCATGATTCAATTTCCTCCCACCATGTCCCTCCCACAACACATGGGAATTCAAGATGAGATCTGGATGGGGACACAACCAAACCATATCATTCTACCCCTGACCCCTCCCAAATCTCATGTACTCATATTTCAAAACCAATCATGCCTTCCCAAAAGTCCCCCAGAATCTTAACTCATTTCAGCATTAATTTAAAAATCCATAGTCCAAAGTCTCATCCAAGATGAGGCAAGTCCCTTCCACCTATGAGCTTGTAAAATCAAAAGCATGTTAGTTACTTCCTAGATACAGTGGGAGTACAGAAATTGGGTAAAAACAGCCATTCCAAATGGGAGAAATTGGCCAAAACAAAGGGGCTACAGGACCCATTCAAGCCCAAAATCCAGCAGGGCAGTCAAATCTTAAAGCTGCAAAATGGTCTCTTTTGACTCCTGGTCTCACATTCAGGTTACACTGATGGAAGAGGTGGGCTCCCATGGTCTTGGGCAGCTCTGTCCCTGTGGTTTTGCAGGGTACAGCCTCCCTCTTGGCCACTTTCATGGGCTAGTGTTGAGTGTCTGTGACTTTCCCAGGTCCATGGTGCAAGCTGCCAGTGGATCTACCATTCTGGGGTCTGAAGGACAGTGACCCTCTTCTCACAGCTCCACTGGTCAGTGCCCCAGTAGGGACTCTGTGTGGGGCTCTGACCCCACATTTCCCTTCTGCACTGCCTAGCAGAGGTTATCCATGAAGGCCCACCCCTGCAGCAAACTTATGCCTGGGCATCCAGGCATTTCCATACATCCTTTGAAATCTAAGCAGACATTCCCAAACCTCAATTCTTGACTTCTGTGCACCCACAGGCTCAACACCACATGAAAACTGCCAAGGCTTGGGGTTTCCACCCTCTGAAGCAACAACCTGAGCTGTACCTTGGCCCCTTTTAGTCACAGCTGGAGCAGCTGGGATGCAGGACATCAGGTCCCTAGACTGAACACAGCAGAGGGACCCTGGGCCCAGCAAACAAAACCATTTTTTCCTCCTAAACCTCTGTGCCTGTGATGACAGGGGCTGCTGCAAAGGTCCTTGACATGCCCTGTAGACATTTTCCCCATTGTCTTGGTGATTAACATTTGGCTCTTAGTTACTTATGCAAACTTCTGCAGGCTGCTTGAATCTATCCTCAGAAAATGGAATTTTCTTTTCTATCACATTGTCAGGCTGCAAATTTTCTGAACTTTTATGCTCTATTTCCCTTTTAAAACTAAGTGCCTTTAACAGCACCCAAGTAAACTCTTGAATGTTTTGCTGTTTAAATTTCTTCCACCAGATACCCTAAATCATCTCTCTCAAGTTCAAAGTTCCACAATTCTCTAGGACAGGGGCAAAATGCTGCCAGCCTGTTTTCTAAAACATAGCAAGAGTCACCATTGCTCCAGTTCCCCACAAGTTGCTCATCTCCATCCAAGACCACCTCAGCCTGGATTTCATTGTCCATATCATTATCAGTATTTTGGTCAAAGACATTCAACAAGTCTCTAGAGAGTTCCACACTTTTCTATATTTTCCTATCTTCTTCTGAGCCCTCCAAACTGTTCCAACCTCTGTGTATTATCCAGTCCCAAAGTCACTTCCACATTTTGGGGTATCTTTTCAGCAGTGTCCCACTCCCGGTACCAATTTACTATATTAGTTTGTTTTCATGCTGCTGATAAAGACATACCTGAGACTGGACAATTTATACAGGAAAAAGGGTTTAATGGACTTACAGTTCCACATGGCTGGGGAGGCCTCACAATCATGGCAGAAGGCAAGGAGGAACAAGTCACATCTTACATGGATTGTGGCAGGCAAAGAGAACTTGTGCTGGGAAACTTAGCCTTATAAAGCCATCAGACCTCATGAGGCTTACTCACTATCATGAGCACAGGACAGGAAAGACCTGCCCCCATGTTTCAATTACCTCCCATCATGTGCCTCCCACAACACATGGAAATTCAAAATGAGATATGGGTGGGGATACAGCCAAACCATATCAGTCCCATAGAGTTGATGTTTATGGTTTCTTTGAATAAACATAGAAATTGATCCTCCCAGTTTTAAAACTTGAGGTTATATTTGCTTTATTTGAGTTTATTTCTCAGGAAACCAACCATCAGTGTTCCCAGATAGTATTAAGGAGGTGAAACTCACCAGATCACTGCATTTGGACAATGAGCCATCAGACCCCCTACTGGTCATGGTTGACTAACCAACGACTTGCGCTCTGTTGACCAACTCCTCTTCCTTACTCATCCCTAATTTCTGTTTTCCCAGGCATGGTGACATTTCTTCCCTGCTATATAAGCTGAGACAATAGGTATTAAAGAAGGCTTCAATCAGGTGCTACATAGTAACATTTATATATTTATATAACCATGTAAGAATATAAACATCAAAATGCATTGATTTAGTCAGTCAGGGAGATGGATTTGAGACTGATCTCCCATCTCCTCAGCTGCAGCACCTGATTAAAGCCTTCTTCCTTGGCAAAACTTGTTGTCTCAGTGATAGGCTTTCCTTATGGTGAGCAGCAGTTCTGAAACAGAACCTCTTGTGTTTCAGTAACACCTTTACACTTATGTTGTGTAGTTGCTGGGAAGATTAAATGACATGAAGGTTTTGGCCAAAGTTGTGCTACCCAGCTTTTCTTACCTAAGTGACTCTGAATTAATCTTGGGTATTCAAAAATTAAAAAAAAGAAAATAAGTTAAATCTATTTGTGATTCCATGTAATCTTTATAACCACCTGCCACTCCTCCAGATAGAATCCACCATCGAATAGTGAAGTTGATCTAATATTTTCAAGAGTATTGAAAAGATGTGTTTACTATACACCCAGAAGATAGATCTGAGTGGCTCAGCAAGGGCACTATTGTTGAAATAAGCAGCTTCCCTCCTGAGTTGTCCATTTTGAAGAGGAAAATTCATTTTGATGTTTATGTTCTTATATGGTTATATAAAAGTCAGTAACATTACTATGTAGTAATGACTTTCATTTTTAAATATGAGACACATTATTTCAAAGTCATGAACTGAATTAAACTAAACAAAACATTAAATTACATTCACTCTGCGCTGAGGTGCCAGTGAGGAGTGGGATGTTTCCAACTCTTTGTCTTCAATCTTCTTCTCCCAGCACCTGGAATTACTTAAACCTTTTGATTCTGTGTGTAGTGACTTCAATGCAAATGTGCTGAGATCCATCTACTGGAAAGGAGTCGTCTAGATTTGTGTGGGTTAAACTCTAGCTCACTGGGGATTGGAGAACATCAAGTCTCAGTTTTGCTAGCTGCAGTTGGAGTGATTTGGAGTATTAAGGATAGAGTATGGAATCTAACCTCCTTTTATGTTTTCTAAGAGTCCTGATGATTTTGTGTCCCTTTAATTTTCACCAAATGTGAAAAGGGGGAGAAGACCATTTGCCTTCCTAAAATACATCCAAAACGTCTGGTCAAGAAACCTAAATAAAATAGATCTCCCGGAGTGCATAGAACTAATGTCACAGCCAAAGGAAATGAGATTGTGACCTGGGAAGGCAGAAAAAGTAGGGGACAGGGAGGTCCAAGGAGAGATCTTAGGATCCCTGGCAAGACTTTTCTGTCTGTGACACCACCTCACACTGAGGTGCACTACCCCAGCGCCTAGCAAATTTTAGGAATCCAAGGAATCCTAAAGGAATTGCACAAAGTTACCTAATCTAAAAGTGTTTAAAACCACATGCCTTTTTTGGACTTCTGATTCTTCATGTGTGCAGAAGCAAGAGAGGTACAGCACGGTAGAGTGAGGTCTACACCACAAACAGGCAAACATCTCCATAGCCAGGCCGGGAAGTAAGGTCCCCAGGCTGTCAGATCACTCAGGCTCAAGATTGCTCTGGGTCAAGTGTCTGAAGATATACTGTCCAATACAGTATTCACTAACCACATGTGGCCATTTAAATTTGAATTTAAATAAGTTAAGATGAAACGAAATTTGAAAATTTAGTTCTTCTGTTGTACTAGGCACATTTCAAGTGTTCAATAAACACATGAAGCTAGTGGCTACCACACTGGACAGTGTGGATATAGAACAATTCCACACCACAAAAGTTATATTGGATACAGCTGGTCTAAAACATACAAATATACATAAATGTCCAGGAATTCTCCAATTCTTTATGGAATGCTGTTTCCAAACTGAAACCCCATTCAGGTTTTCAAACAATTATTTAAAGCAATTAAACAAGATTTGTTCTTCCTCTGCACCCAGCCTAGAAATATTTTAGGAAATAAGGAAAAAAATGTCTTATTCCTTTTATGCAAGCAAATTACATTTTGTGTGGGAAAAAATCAAGGAAACCCACACACCAGGCTTAGTACTCAAGCATGCAACCCTACAAAATTTTGGCTACCAGGCCCTTTCTTTATAAGTAATGCACACATAAATTAGTCTGAAGATGCAAATTTTAAAAATCCAATTTCAACTACTTTCAAAGGACAGTTAATTATTTTAAAAACGGCTGTGCTAATTGCCTATCATTGACATAGGTCTCTGTAGGGCCTTGCTGGGTTACTTAGGTCACTATGAGTTGACTGTGTACTCAAAAATACTATGTTAGAAGTGCTTCGTGTATATGTTTGTGTGTGTACGTGTGGATATGTATGTGCATCAAAATTCTGACTTTTCACAGAGTGGTCTATCCCTTGATCAAACAAAATTTTCATTCAGAAATGAATTACTTTACTCGTTCTATTCTCATTATCTTTCTTCAAGAGGAAGAGGTTTATACTCAGGGCAGATTCTCCCTTAGAAAGTGTGCAAGGCAAAGCAGCCCTCCTCCAGGGATTTGCTTCCTACACCTCTGCTCTGGGCTTCTTGATGACCACAGAGCTGACTGGAGTCAGGAACTATGTCTGTGGATGTAGCAACTCTCACAGTGTACGATCAGGCTGTCAGTACCAAGGGAAGACACAGAAACCAGCACACTTGGTGTGAGGGCACAGTTTTCTAGTGGTGTGAGGTGGTCTTGCAGCTATTAACCGAATCATTTCAGCTCTCCTAGGCACATGGACTGCACGTCCAGTCCTCTTATGATTTTGTGGGGCCATGTGATTACTTCTAAACAGCCCTTCTGAACAGAAGGGCCAAGTGACCACTCTGAGCCAGAGTATTTAATCGATGCAGTGAGACCCTTAAGAGATCCCTTTTCCTCAGCTGCAGACACTAGCAATGTTTTGGAGAGTGACTTTTCTCTCTGCCTGACCCCTGGAAGGAGACTAAAGCATAACAAAATGCGAAGCTCAATTGCAGGAGGCACATAGTATGAGTCAGAAATAAACCCTTGTTGTTTGAGGACACTGAATTTTTGAGTTGTCACCACCATGTAATCCAGTCTACCAGATTAATATATGAGATAAATAAGATTATGGGTGGGGCGCAGAAGCAACCTGTTTCTAAAGTGGAGTTGTTGCAAAGGATGTTTCTCCTCAGCCAGCAACAGTGAGGTGTCCATTGCTGAGCAAATGCCAATTCAGCCAGTATTGTTGAGAACATTGGGAAGGTGTATCTTCCTGCCCAGTATTGTTGAGAATATTGGGATGGTGTATCTTCCTGGAGATGGTACTCAAGTACAAAGACAGAAGTCCAAAATAAACTCTATTTTAATGGGATGAATCCTAGTCTACTCATACAAACAAAATACTATAGCAGGTCAGAATAGACCTCAATAATTCATATTAGAAAACACAAGGGCCAGGTGCGGTGGCTCATGCCTGTAATCCCAGTACTTTGGGAGGCCAAGGAGGGTGGATTACTAGAGGTCAGAAGTTCAAGAAAATTGAAGGAAGGCTGCTGTTACAGACTAAGTTTCCCAAGAAGTGGACTCTGAAATAGACATCTGCATGCAGGAACTTCAATGGGGAGTGCTCTTAGGATCAATACCTGTAGGGGAGTGAAGGAAGAAGTATTTGGTAGAATGGAAATTTGGGCTGAGGTGCAGACACAATAAAGGTCTCTACCCACCCTCGGGTGAGTTGTGAAACTGGAATGGCCCAGTTGTCTTTAATTGGATAAGGAAGGTCAGGTTTATATAACCCAGAATCAACCAGTCATAGGATGTGGGCTACCTCCAGGAAGGGGAGTGTGACCTTAGGTATGGAGCTCTCTGTAACCCATGTCAATCATTAACTGTATGACTCATCTCCCACTTTTCTGCCATCAACACTCCCTGTAGCTGGGGGAATAAGTAGTTGAGTCCTGAGAGAGGAAACACATCACAGCACCTACTCCAGCTACAAAAGGAAATTAAAACCATGATGACCAGAGCATACCAGAAAGAGGATGCATCATGAGCAAAGGCATAGAAGTGGGAAATGTTCAAAGAATTTTGATGGTCCAGTATGGATAGGGCAAGGGTACATGTTGAGGAATGGCAGAAAAGGAGCCTGGATACAGATTAGAATCACTTTATGGTGGGACTAAATGCCACATGGAGAGATTTGAAATGTCTTATTGCCAACATGGGGCCCCACAGGAAAGAGTTATGGTCAGTCATGTTTTATAAAGTATATACAATCCAACTGGGGGAAAATGTTAAATGTCTAAGAAGCCATGGTGCAAATGACAGAGAGAGAAGCTGGTTAAATACTGGGTTGAGCATTGAATATATTGAGTATGTGGTGATAGTGGGCATCATGTTGGAAATACCAGGGGAATATTGCAGAGCCAGGAGGAGTTTTGACAGGACAGGACTAGAAACATAGATTTGACAGTTACCAACCTGAGAAAATAATGGAAGCCAGGAACGGTAGATTAAATATCTGAAATAAAGCAAACAGAAAGGTAATAGCAAGAGAACCTCAAGACAGCACACTGGCAGAAGAAGAGGAACTGAAGAGCAACTCAATGAACTATAATGTACTAGAATAGTCGAGGAGGAAGACGAGGGAACTACTTAATAGAGAGTCACAGCCAACAAGACAAGAGAAAAGATGAATAACTTCAATGCAGGAAACTATGGAGAAAGTTCAAGAAGGATAAAATAGTCCCTTCGATTCTTCTGTTAGGAGGTTGTTCCAACACCTTTCAATAGAATAGGGAATAGGGTTATGAATCAAGTGAGTAGTGAGGAAGGATTTGCCTGGGCCTCCCTAAGTTTTTCACATTCATGACACACATAGGAGATTATCATTTTTATATGGCACACCAGGGTAGATAAGCATGTCTGTGGTCAAGTGTGACAAACCTGGTGGCTCTCCAGTCACCTTGAGGGCTGAAGGTGCTAGCATCTTGGGACTCCTGAAACCTTGACTGGTAAAACATCAGGGTGCCAAGACACAGTAGGTAGGGAGCTCTGCACCGCTACATGCCGCTCATTTGAGACGATGGCTGTGCAAGAAAGACCAAAAGACAATGGCTAGAGAGGCCAGCAAGCTAAATGAAGTGATACCCCCTGCCTCCAAGAGTAAGGGTACTGTGTGCCTACTTGGCAATAGAATAAGCAACAAAAAGAGCCAACCACTGGAGAGAAGGGAAATATGTGCAAGAGCAAAACCTATCAAGGTTTAAGGGAAGGATGGGACACTGCAGGAGTGGTTGTCCTAAAGGGAAGGTCTGAAAACTCTTTCTGTAAAACTGGATGAAAACATGAGAGAATGGATGATTTAGAAAAAGAGCTTTAATGCAGAAATGAAAAATGTAGGAATTATAAGTAGTTTGTTGTTTAAGGAGAGAATTGGGAGTTGAAAATTAAGATGCAGGCAGTGATTTGTTCAGGCACCACCTTGTCTGGAGAGCTGAAATATCAGAGTCTTGTGAGCAGCAGAGAGAAGCCCAGAAGAGTTGTAGGAAGTGAGGAGGCGATTCAAGGCAAGGCAAAACAGACAAGGAGAAAGTAATTATGAGGCTGCAACTACACTCCAAGCGAGAAATGAGAATTGAAGGCATTGGTGGGAATGGAGGGACAGGAATGAATTCAGAGGATATCTGGCAGTTAGAAAAAAACAGCAAATGGAGAAAATTGAATTGGACAGTGAATATCACAAAATGAATATATTGGCCTACATAGCATAATCCATATATCATTAACTCTATTAACCTAATGATAGATTATAAAAAAGCGACACGTCATCAAAGTTTACATATATTTGAATACTGGTCATTATGAGAGACTCGGGGAGATTACAGAGACATAGGGCAAGACCTTATAGTTCATTATACCATCACTGTCTTTTGCATTAAAATAGTTCCTTGATTTTCGTACCCTCACGGGAGCTCCTAGCTTTTCAAATTTGACCATTACAATTAGTGCATTTCCTATGCATTTATGACTTCAGGAAAGGATATGCAATTTACTTTGAGTCTGTTTTTTTAACCAAGGGATGTGTTTCAACCAGCAGTTACTTTATTAAAAGGAAAAAAAGAAAAGGTAATGAGTTTAAAATCCCATTGGTTTTTTAAAGCAACTGGAAATAATCAATGTGCATTTGCAACCTGTTTCTAAATGTTCTTGGAGAACTGTTTTGAAGTGTCCTGCTGTGACCCATGTGATCCCAATAGAAGTGGTTTTGGAAAGATGCCTAATATAAGCTTATCACATACCAAATGAGCAAATGAATAGGCAGTTGTTTGTGGCTCCTTTGAAACAGTCAGCTGTGATCCTTAAGGAATAAGTGAGCAGAAGTAGAAACCAAAAATTTCTAAGCTGCTCTGATCTTTAGATTTAAGTGGAAGTTGATTTGCAAGCACAGCTCTGCATGCTGTGATGGTGTGCTTGGCAAGGCTGCTCATGCTAATTCGGCATTGATCTGTAGACTAAAGCAGAGGCCACACATTTCTGTCTCCTTTTCTCCTCGGGATTGCAGAAACTTCTACACAATACCTTGTCTCCTCTTCCAAGTTCTTAACAGAATTAGTTGATTAAGCACCATGTCATTCCTCTGAAGGAGAAGTATTTAAGCTGCCTTTGCAAGACAGTAGATGTACCCAGCTCAATGCAGAGGTGTGGGAAGGGGGTCTGACTAAAAAAAAGCTGCTGTTGCCTAACAGAACCTCCAGCTCTGCTCAAAAAGAAAGATCCCCTATTCCAGTCAGGCTCCTCTCACCCTCTGGGACCAACCAGGCATTTGTTCAGTGGCCTGGGAGTCCATGGGGGCCTCTTCAATGCTTGTAAATTACACAACACCATTTCTAGCACACTTAAAAACATTTATTTCCTCGCCTGCCCTTTCATGAAAGAAGATCAATATCCAGGATCTGTCCCCCTGCCCCCCACAAAAAAGTGCATCACCTACAGTTTCTTGCCACTCAGAACCTGAGATAGACCAGGTTCTAATCATACTCTACTGGATTAGCAAAAATGAGGCCTTGCCTATTTCTCACTCAAAGTCCATCTTAGTGGTTAATTTATCATCATCTTCATCATCATGCCACGCATCTATGTTCTTACTCTTTTATTTCTATAACTCTGGTTTTGTTTTTATTTTTATGATTTCAGGCCCTCTCCCTTGTGATTTGAGGCTGGAGTCTGTGAAATGAGATGTATTTTTTATTTAAAGCTCACTCTGAATGAATCTGATACGAAGCTCGGTTCAGGAATTCCCTTCTGTAGTCAAGTTAGGATATTTGATATTCTTGCATTTTTAAACATCTTACATTTTCACAAAGCATTGTACACATGTTGTCTTAATTGATCATCACCAAAATCCTTTGAAATATTCAAAGCACAAAACACAAATCCCATCTTGCAGGCGGGGGAATGGACACCAGAGAGTTAACATGCTTTGCCCAGATTCACAAAACTGGGACTAGTCCTAGACCTTATGCAACTGTGTCCAGCTTCTGTCTGGTATATCTGGCTGGAATGAGCAAAGAGAAGGAGAAGTGTTCCACCTCTTTGGGCAAATCCAGTCTTGCACCCTCACTGTGCACAGGCTTACAAACCAAACCCCGAAGCATCCCTCCTTCCCCTTCCATCCTTTCATTCCCCTTTCCCGTACAGCCAAAAAGCTACAGTACAGGAAGCCTCACCAGGAGGACTATTCCAATTTCTTCTTTTCCAGGTACCAATTAAATCCTCCCAGTCTCCATTTCAAAGGATCCATTGTAATAAAACTTTTTGAGTCTTTTTATTGGGCTTTTCTAAAGCCTCTCTTTACATCATTTTGCTTTAATATTTTCTTAAACAAGATATTCACTAGAGGGTGAATCCTGGGTCATTCACAGGTTAGGAGGAAGAGGAAAAGGTTGTGATTATCCCCAAATCCCAGCCCATCGTAAACTTATCAAGTTATACGTAGAGTCAGAGGAGCCCCCTCCATTTAAATAAAGGTTGGCTGTGGAGTGCCTAAATGCCCATAGGAGTACAGCTGAGCACTATTGTTGAAAAGGAAAAATAATTATTTGGAAGCAGAAATAAATTCCTTGCATCTATTGGAACCTCTGTTGATTTACAACCATAAGGTAATTTGCTTCAACTAACTTAATTTCTGTTCCCTGTTCAATTCCCTTGAGTTTTAAAGTAATGTTTTAATTCCCCTTTGAGCTCTGTGCTACCAAATCAAAGCAAAATTTATCCTTCTTTCATTTGCCAAAGCTGAGCAAATTTGGAAGAAGAAAATTACTAATAAAGGACAAAGGATTTTAAAGAAAACGTATTGTTTCATTTTCAGTGAATTGGAACAGAGTACAAAGAAGCTTAATCATTACATTACATCAAAGGAATATAAATCACATTATTCACATTTATAAATTGCTGACAACATGTGGCTTTTGAAAAGCTTGGGATGGGTAGGCCTCTGGTGGAAGTGGGAGGGAGGGACATTCTCTGGAAGTGAGTAACCCTTGAAGCCAGGATTAGGAGTGTTTTCCTATCTTTATTCCTTTTCCTCACAAGGCAGCCATTTTACAACTGGATCTCAGACTGGCTGTCACGCCATTGGCATTTCAACCTCTCCAACGCAAGGACTAAGAGATGATTTGAGTCCCGAGTGTCTATCCACTCTAGATGACTCTAGTCATAGAATCACAACACCGTCATCCTGATGGCCAAGCTGGGTGGACCTTCACAGCCACTATGCATTGTTTGGGGATTTTTTCAATGCCAGTTAATATGAGGTATCTTAAACATCCTTGAGCCAAACTGCTACCCACACCATGGATGGGTTCGATTGCTTCGGAGGTGACAGTCCAATGACCACAACCAAGGAGGATTTAACCAGGGGATTTTGTTACTTGCAATAATCAATAAGAAGTAAGGAGGACACTGGGGATAGTTTTCCAGAGTGCTGCCTCTCTGAACACAGGTGAAGGCGTGGGGTGAGGGCAGCACAGGCAGTCTCTGTTGATGCTTCTCTATATGTTGCAGGTATAAAAAATGGTGAATAAGCTTCCCCCAGAAGGGGTTTTTAGCAATGGTAATGAGGAGAGCTTGCCAAAGTTTATCTCTAGCTCTGGCATCTCTTCTTTCTGGAACTTTTTGAAACAACAAGAACTGAAGGTGCAAAAGTTACAACTGGGTAATTTTTCACAGGGTAAATATTTAAAACCCCAGGGACTCTAGGTTACAAAATGACCTGTGTCCTTGCCCTGGCTCCTCGGTCTGCTGAATAATATTAGGCCAGGATTTTTAACCTCTTTGAACTTGTTTTCTCATGTGTAAAATGAAAATAATTATTGTACCTACCTCATTGGGTCGTTTTCATAGTTAAGAGAGAAAAAGGTATGTAAAGTTCTTAAACACACTGCTCAATAAAGATGGTATGTATACAGTTGATTCTTGTTATTCACAGTAGGTGTTTATATTCTAGAAAGTTTTCACAAATACTGAATTAGTGAATACTGAACCATCACTCCAAGGGGGAATACAGGGTAGGTTCCTGTGAGCCTCTGTTAACAATATTTTCATTAATTGGTCAATACATAACCTTATCTTATGTGTTTTTCCACTTACAAACATTGTTGATTTGCTAACACTGAACTCACAGCCAAGAGTACTACAAAAGAAGTTTGTCTGACACAGATATTTTTCCCATAAGGCACATCACAGACTTCTATTGCTCAGGAATACTAGACTACACTTCAGCAGTACACTTGCAAGCTATTTTAACCGTGAAATCACCAACAAAAAAGCACCAAAATATGAAAATCGTGGCACTAAATAGACCCTGGAAAAGACACATGCTTATAGTATGAGAGCTTAAACAGGAAAACATGGTCTCCTTGTTGGGACCTCAGCTGAAATGTGCACATCAGGAATTCCAATTTTTCAGAGCTCTGCATATCTGCGAATAACCAAGAAAGCACAGTGAGTCTTGATTTGGGGGCTACAAACACATTTTAGTGAGTAGGCAAATTTGCAAATACAGAATCCATAAACAATGAGGATGGGCTGTATTATCATGATTAATCACCCAGGGAAGTAGACAAAATAGTTATTACTACTGCCATTTTGCAGGTGAGAAACAGACCCAGTAAGGTATTAGAGTATACAATGAGCAAGGTCTGGATGGAGCTCTTGTGCTGCACACTCCGAAGGGCAGCTCTCTCATCTTAGTGTACATGAAGGTACCCCCAGACTTGGTGCAGCAGCCCTGGGTCCGAAACCACATTGACTATTTATTTCTCAATATGACTTCTGTAAACTGTAGAGCCTGCATATATTGAAAACATTCAGCCAGTTATTTGTGATCTTTACTCCCAGATCCACTAAACTGATTATACTTACAGGCATTTAAAAACTGTGTCATAAAACAGAACTGGTCTCTGCCCTTAAGGAATGAATAATCACAGTTTCTAAAAAGCAAATAATTCAATTGACATAAAAACAACGAGTAGTCAGAAAGAAAAACACTTTTTTTGCATCCCGGGAAGGAAATTCTCATAGCACCAGTTGTTTACATATAGCAAGTCTTTGCTAAAGGAAAAGGTAATTAGTATTATGAAATGTGTTCATCACAGCAAAGCACTAAACTAGACACTGTATATACATCATTTCCCATCATTTCCTCTATTCATCACCATAATCTCATAGTGAAGTATTTCTTATTCTTATTCTACACATAAGCAAACTGATGCACAGAAAGGTTAAATAATTTGCTCAAGGTCACGTAGCTATTAAGTAGCATAGTTGGAATTTCAACACAAATACACTCAACACCAAAATCATCATTCTTTCTGAGATGTAGCAATGCTTAAATCCCCTTGGATTATATCTGATCAAGCAGCAAACCTCTAGAGAAGAAGCTTCTCATATCAGCATCAGTCTCGAGCAATTTTGAGCAACTTCAAAATCCCCTCTACGTCGTTTCTCACTGTCAACATTGGGTCACAATTATTATTTCTCTGCCCAACAGCACTAAAACTTTTTTTTAATTATCGGAAAAGCATGAAAGCATCTGGAAAAGACATGGGTTATACAAATGCAAAGAAGCAATTGTTTTTAAAATAGCCACTAGATTCTGGATAGAAGTAAGTTACCATTGAATTGCCGAGAGAGAGAGAGAGAGAGAGAGAGAGAGAGAGAGAGAGAGGGAGATCCCATATGACCCTTAGTAAAGGTCATTACCTCCTTGTAATTAAGTAATAATAATATTTTATCGTCTTTGGTCTAGCAATTGCTACTAATTCTAACTACTTATAAAATTTTAGGTTAACTTTAAATGGTTAACTTTATATAATAAGTCTACCTCCTCAAAGGTTTTTTATTCTGATTAGGTAAGTAGCTGGAACATTAACATAGGTAATTCTTCAAAACCATTTATGGTCTAAACAATGGTTGCAATACTAGACACCCATATCAAAACTGAAAAAGTCTAATTCAAATCCATTAAAGTCTAGTTCAATTGTACTTCTCTGTTTGCAGCTTTGTGGAAATTGGAATATGGATCTAACTCTGATGAACCCTTGTACTACTACTAATAAAGAGACAGTGAAATAAGGACAAAGGTAATCAGCATTTACTAAATTCTCTCCATGTCCCAATCACTGTGCTGTGTTTAGGATTTATTGCTTATCTATCTCAACAACCTTTTAAATATGTATTATTATGCCGATTTTAGAGATAAGGACATTAAGTTCAAGGTGATTGGTGTCTAAGGACATAAAACTCAGGAACCAGAAAATAAAATTTAAGATTACTAAGAAAATATTTAAATTATTTTGTAAAGGTGCCTTTTCAGGCCCATTAGAAGTAGTTAGTCACATATTGATAATTGTTGGTTTTTCCCCAGATCCTTTCTTTCAGTCTGCAAATATACTCACACATGAACACCTTAAAACATTCCTATGTTGGGCCGGGAGCAGTGACTCACGCCTGTAATCCCAGCACTTTGGGAGGCTAAGGCGGGCAGATCATGAGGTCAGGAGATCGAGACCATCCTGGCTAACATGGTGAAACCCCATCTCTACTAAAAATATTAAAAATTAACCGGGTGTGGTGGTGGACACCTGTAGTCCCAGCTACTCGGGAGGCTGAGGCAGGAGCATGGTATGAAACCAGGAGGCAGAGCTTGCAGTGAGCCGTGATCATGCCACTACACCCCAGCTTGAGAAACAGAGTGAGACTCTGTCTCAAAAAAAAAAAAAAAAAAATTTCTATGTTAACCCCTCTGCAATTGCCTCATTTTCCTTTCAAACAGCCAAACTTCAACAACTGCCACCTTCACTTCCTCATTTCTGTACATCCTCAGACCACCCCATATTTGGTCCTCACTTTTCTGCTGAAACAGCAGCTTCAGAGATCACCAATAGCTACCTGATTCCTAACACCAATGACCTATACTCCATCCTTATCCTCCATCCTTTCTTCCATCTCCTTTCTCTTCTGCATGAAATTTTATGAAAGTTTAATTCTATTACACATGTTATTCTGATTTACCTCCTACCTTTGTAATGAACTCTTTCAATCTACTTATTTCTTTTTCTTCTTTTCCTTTTGCTCCCCAAACTCGGGTACACAGTTTGATTTATCAAGAAATGTTAATGAGCACCTACAATGTGTTAGGCACCATGGGGGAAAATACCAATATGAAGAAATCATAGTCCATGCCCTCAAAATATGAACATCCATTCACTCAACATTTAATGATTGTGAGTTATGTGGCAGAATCTGTGTAGACAGATAAAAATTCAGCAACGCTTTCAGGTGTCATCATTGATAGGGGAAATCAATGCAAAGATAACCACCAAATTATAGCTAAGACTGAAGAACATTTGGATAAATAAGAACCAAGAATTGCAGAAGCACTGAGAAGTGAGTAACTAATGTTGGCAGAAAAAACCAAGGAAAGCTTCCCAGAAAGGTGATATGCAAGCTGTATAGGGAAAGATGAGTAAGAGGGGTGGGTGAGGAGAAAGGAGAGGTATGTAGGTAGGCAAGAAACCAGGAAGAAATGGAGTAGGAGCAAAACAAGCAAAACAAGCCGGAATATCTAGCAATCGGGAGAATGGATTGGAAAAGAGGAGAAGGGCAGCTGGGGTGGCCTATTCATTCATTGCTCTTGGTTTTCTTGAACTCTCTCCACACCTGCCTTTGTCAGCCGTTGTTCTCAATCAACATCACTATCTGAGTGAGTCCCAACTCTCCTTCTACAGCCTGTCCTACCATCCCAAATGCCTGATAAACAGACGTACTTGGGACGCCCACTAGAATCTCAAGCTAAATATTTCTAATACTAACTTAAAATCCTTCCTCCCAAGCCCTGTGTTCTTCTGAGTTTCCCTTTGTCCATAAATGATACTCACACATTCCCAGGCTCCTTAGCTGTGAGCCTTGTTATAAACTTTAATAACAACCTCTCATATCCAACAAACCATTAAAACCTGATTTTTTTTTTTCTATAAAATAACTCACATCCATCTCCTCTATTTCTTTCCCATCTCCATAGCTCTACTTCAAGCCCTTAACACCTCTTGGTGGGATGACTGCAGAAGCTTTCTACCTGACCTTGTTTCTAACTGGTTCTGCTTTCCCCCTCCTTCACCTTATTGCCACCAGACTTATCTTCCCAAAGTACAACTTCAGTTATGCCACTGTTTTCCATAGAAGTGATCAGCAGTTCCTCCTTGCCTTAATGAAAAATTTAAAATATTCCTGGTTCTTTTTTTATAAATGTCCAATATTCTCACCACTTTTCTTCCCATAATTTATGGAAAATTTCTACACTATTCCCCCATAAACCTCCATTCCCCCTCATGTTTTCCTGCTATTATGCTTTTATTCTTACTGCTTTCTTTTCCTAGGTTATGTCTTTGACTCCTTGTTCAAATTATACTATTTTCAGTTATTCCAACTGAATAACAGCCCCTCCAAGAAGCCTTCTCTGATCACCCTCAAATGATCTTTCTCTTTATCCCTTGATATGGTTTCAATCTGTCTTGCCACCCAAATCCGATGCTGAATCCTAATTCCCAATGTTGCGGGAGGGAGCTGGTGGAAAGTGATTGGGGTCATGGGGGCGAATTTCCCCCTTGCTGTTCTTGTGATAGTGAGTTCTCATGAGATCTTGTTTAAAAGTGTGTAGCACTTCCCCCTTCGCTCTCTTTCTCCTGGTCTGCCATGGTAAGATGTGCTTGCTTCTCTTTCTGCCATGATTGTAAGTTTCTTGAGACCTCCCAGCCATGCTTCCTGTATAGCCTGTGGAACTGTGAGTCAAGTAAACCTCTTTTCTTCATAAGTTACCCAGTCTCAGGTAGTTTTTATAGCAGTGTGAGGATGAACTAATACATCCCTCTTCTGAATATACACAGAATTTTATCTCTTTCTTTGCTAAAGCTGTCTCCATGCTGTTTGTGTGTTTCTAGTCCCCGGCTAGACTGGAAGTACCTAGAAGACAGGATTGCTGTCTGATTAACATTGCAATTGGGAAAGATGATATTATTTTTCCCAATTAGTCAGTCTTTACCCTTCATTGTAAGAAGAATTTACATCCTGGCCATTGCCAAAGAATTCACAGTGCTTCCGACAAGGAGGAGATATATTTTTCCATCCCAATGATGGTGGGTGGGCTAAGTGATAAGCTTTAACTAGTGGACTATAAGCAGACATGATATATTTCACTTCCAAGCAGAAGCTTTAAAAGACATTTTTTAATATTTAAGTCCTCCTTACTTCTTATTAATTGTTGCAAATAACAAAATCCCCTGGTTAAATCCTGCTTTGTTGTGGTCATTGGACTGTCACCTGCTAAGTGATCAAACCCATCCATTGTGTGGTTAATAGTTTGGATCAAAGATGTTCAATTTATCTCATATAAACCAGCATTGAACCAGCACTGGATTTTTTTTTTTTTCTGTCTCTCTTGCTCATTTTTTTCCTGCCAAAAGTATGGCAAATAAGGCCAGCTTCTTTAACCTGAGTCCTGGAATGAGGACACATATGGAGCAGAGATACAACAGCCAACCTCCTGCTGCTGCCACATAACATGAATGAGAAATAAATGCTTGTTGTTGGAAGCCACTGAGATTTGGGGTTGTTATTACAATTAAGCTGACTAATTAAGTACCAACACAGCACCTAGCCTAGAGCCTGGCATTAAGAAAGAAATTCAAGAACTACTTGTTTAACAAAAAAATTATAATCTGTTGGTATTTATTAAGGGTCTCTACAAACCACTTTCATTGCAATACATTGGTAGTCTAGAGAGAATAATAAAACTGGAGGTGAGATGAGCAATTGCATTCAGAAAAGGAAACAAGCAGTTCTAAGACTCTCATGTTACAAAGCAAAATTAGCGGCAGAATTAGGATTAACATTTTGTTTCTTGACTTCTATTCCACTGTTTTGTTATATTCTGTTTGTTTTGTCAATTATTTCCATAATCACACTTATAAAAAAAAATTTAATATCCTTCATATGGGATGTCATTTAGATCTTTTAGGTAACAGGGTGGGAAGGCACTAGTAATTAAACACAAAAAACTGGCAAATGGTATCTGTAAATATCGGGTCTCAGGAAAAAGAATTCGTGAAATCAGATAGTATAGTCTACCTTATATTTCATTACATAAGGATGGAATATGGTACCACCCTTATGAGTACAAAATGATATTTTGAAAGCAAATTAAGGAAGAGGAATGACTAGGTAATGGATAATATTAGGTACCTAAAACTTTCCTTAAAAAGTAGAATCTAATCCTAAAAAAAAATAGTGAATATGAGATGGAGGCTGTATAATAATACCCAAATCCAAAGAATCAGAAAAGTCTAGCAATATTAACATTTTAAAAACTTATAACTAACCTAATGAATCTGAAGAAACATACATTAACTAAGAGATTATCTCCATATAGTGTGAGAAATGAAAGCCCAAGAGCCCTGACTAGGGAACAAAGGCAAACTAAGGCTCTTCAGATTTCAGGCAATTCTTGGGGGTGCCTCAGGGATGCTTGATGTGATAGGGGCCCAACAGGCAGAACTTCAGGTCCCCAACCTCAATCAAGAGTAGCTCTGTCTTTACCTGCTTATATAATGGGCAGTCCTATCGTGTCCAGTAACTAAAAGTGTTTGGAACCAGTTCTCTTATAGACATACATTTATAGAGAGATGGGCTTGCCAAGCAATCATAAATTGATGTTACCAGTTAGTAAAGAAATCCAATTCAGATTCTCTGCTTGATAATCAATCTTGTGAAAGTAATTTGGCTTCATCAAAAATTACTTTCCAACAGAGAAGAGAATATGTTGACCAGTTGGCATGACTGCCTAATTAGACTGGAAGTTATATTTCTCATTGTAAATCAGTAAATCTGCGTTCTTGCTCATACAGTTCTCCCTTAAAAGGGTAGCTTCACAAACCTCAGTCTAATTCCAGGTACAAAGATAGAATCAAGTTTTGATCCTGGAATGCTGGGGATTTGCCAATGAAGCATGGTGTCCCTGCCAAAGAGATCCTCCTGGTGAAGTCTGGACCACATAATTGTGCCATCACATTCTGAAAAGTTGTCTGTATATTGGCATTATATGGAACATATGCAGATACATATTTATAATACATTAAGATCTTTCATGATATCTATACACCTAACTCCTGTATTTATAACACGTTACTCTAAGATACTAAAATAATATATTTAAAACCAAAACAGACTAGTATTTTTCTAAGTTAGCATTTCGCTACTCATATCCATGACTAAGCCTGAAAACTAATTTACAAATGGATGTCCTCAAATAGCAGGAACTCAAGAAATTAGCCCAAGCAATGGCTTTATACTGTTCCAGGGCCAAAACAATTGACCAGGCCTTGCCTCTTTTCCCCACCACTTTCAAACAGTAAACAAACACACACACACACACACACAGAGAGAGAGAGAGAGAGAGAGAGAGAGAGAGAGAAAGAGAGAGAGAATATTTCTGCTTTTACCTATTTCAGTTGTAGGACTTTTCTGAAGAAGGTTAATTTGAATAAAGAGTTTTTTGACCAAAACTTATTCAAGAAAGTAGAGATTAAGAGTGTTGAAGCAAATTACTCAATTTTACTCAGCCAAGTAAAGGAAATTCCGAGCAAGAATTTAGAACAAACCCAATCTGGTGTTTCTCCAATACTGATGGCAATGGGAGACAGGGGCAGGAGGATAGAAAGTGGGCAAGGAAAGGTGCTTCAGGAATCAAAGATAAGCCAGTTTGCAAGCCTGTGTGATATATCTAGCCCTGGAATTATTTGTGTTTTTACTTACTCTTTTCCATTTCAATTTAAGTCAATCATCAAAAGTCCTCCCAAGGGAAAAAAAGTACAGCATATTAGTAAGTAAGCACAGGAAGCTCCATGATACATAGAGATTTTTTATTTCAGAAGACCAACAAATCAGTCATGAGCTGGAAAATTACTTGTTAAGGTTCAGTAGGGTTCCTGGGAAATGGAATATGATTTTTATTGTGATTAAATGCTATGGTATAGACAAACGATAAGCAGTATATTTAACAAGATACATAAAAACAGTGGAGAAACCTTTGCTTTCTTCTTCACCCAAAAGAAGAGACTGGGGGGACCAAAAAGGATTTTCCATACTCAACAGGTAGAAAATGAAAAACAAATAATAGAAAATATTAAAAACCCAAGGAGAAATGCTTAATGCTATTTTTAGGCTCCCTTTTGATAGCATATTTTAAAAGGTCAGTTGTGATATAGAGTATGCATCATTTATGATGGAAGATAAAAAACTAAATTGGACTTGAGAGGGAAGTGATTCAAGATTGCTTTTTAAAGTAGTGTGTTCAAACCAGTAAAGGGCAATGATACCCATTGCTGGACTGATTGTTTCAATCAAACCTGGCTGTAAAAAGGGACTTCTTTAAAGAAGGTAGATGAGGATACACAACTGGTAAACAAAATCAATTAATGATGCTTTTGATAATAAGAGGATTTTAAAACAGACAAAATATTAATTGGCAAAAATGGAAAGAAAGTGTAGAAGATGCAATTAACCTGGATTTGTCAAGAACAAATTATCAGACAAACATAATTTTCTTTTTTTTTTTTGTTTTTGTTTTTTTTTTAATTTATTTATTATTATTATACTTTAAGTTGTAGGGTACATGTGCATAACGTGCAGGTTTGTTACATATGTATACTTGTGCCATGTTGGTGTGCTGCACCCATCAACTCATCATTTACATCAGGTATAACTCCCAATGCAGTCCCTCCCCCCTCCCCCCTCCCCATGATAGGCCCCTGTGTGTGATGTTCCCCTTCCTGAGTCCAAGTGATCTCATTGTTCAGTTCCCACCTATGAGTGAGAACATGCGGTGTTTGGTTTTCTGTTCTTGTGATAGTTTGCTAAGAATGATGGTTTCCAGCTGCATCCATGTCCCTACAAAGGACGCAAACTCATCCTTTTTGATGGCTGCATAGTATTCCATGGTGTATATGTGCCACATTTTCTTTTTTTTTTTTTTTTTATTTTATTTTTTTTTATATATATTTTTTAATTTATTTATTATTATTATACTTTAAGTTGTAGGGTACATGTGCATAACGTGCAGGTTTGTTACATATGTATACTTGTGCCATGTTGCTGTGCTGCACCCATCAACTCGTCATTTACATCAGGTATAACTCCCAATGCAATCCCTCTCCCCTCCCCCCTCCCCATGATAGGCCCCGGTGTGTGATGTTCCCCTTCCTGAGTCCGAGTGATCTCATTGTTCAGTTCCCACCTATGAGTGAGAACATGCGGTGTTTGGTTTTCTGTTCTTGTGATAGTTTGCTAAGAATGATGGATTCCAGCTGCATCCAAGTCCCTACAAAAGACTCAAACTCATCCTTTTTTATGGCTGCATAGTATTCCATGGTGTATATGTGCCACATTTTCTTAATCCAATCTGTCACTGATGGACATTTGGGTTGATTCCAAGTCTTTGCTATTGTGAATAGTGCCGCAATAAACATACGTGTGCATGTGTCTTTATAGCAGCATAATTTATAATCCTTTGGGTATATACCCAGTAATGGGATGGCTGGGTCATATGGTACATCTAGTTCTAGATCCTTGAGGAATCGCCATACTGTTTCCCATAATGGTTGAACTAGTTTACAATCCCACCAACAGTGTAAAAGTGTTCCTATTTCTCCACATCCTCTCCAGCACCTGTTGTTTCCTGACTTTTTAATGATTGCCATTCTAACTGGTGTGAGATGGTATCTCATTGTGGTTTTGATTTGCATTTCTCTGATGGCCAGTGATGATGAGCATTTTTTCATGTGTCTGTTGGCTGTATGAATGTCTTCTTTTGAGAAATGTCTGTTCATATCCTTTGCCCACTTTTTCATGGGGTTGTTTGTTTTTTTCTTGTAAATTTGTTTGAGTTCTTTGTAGGTTCTGGATATTAGCCCTTTGTCAGATGTGTAGATTGCAAAAATTTTCTCCCATTCTGTAGGTTGCCTGTTCACTCTGATGGTAGTTTCTTTTGCTGTGCAGAAGCTCTTTAGTTTAATGAGATCCCATTTGTCAATTTTGGCTTTTGCTGCCGTTGCTTTTGGTGTTTTAGACATGAAGTCTTTGCCCATGCCTATGTCCTGAATGGTACTACCTAGGTTTTCCTTTAGGATTTTTATGGTATTAGGTCTAACATTTAAGTCTCTAATCCATCTTGAATTAATTTTCGTATAAGGAGTAAGGAAAGGATCCAGTTTCAGCTTTCTACTTATGGCTAGCCAATTTTCCCAGCACCATTTATTAAATAGGGAATCCTTTCCCCATTTCTTGTTTCTCTCAGGTTTGTCAAAGATCAAATGGCTGTAGATGTGTGGTATTAATTCTGAGGACTCTGTTCTGTTCCATTGGTCTATATCTCTGTTTTGGTACCAGTACCATGCTGTTTTGGTTACTGTAGCCTTGTAGTATAGTTTGAAGTCAGGTAGCGTGATGCCTCCAGCTTTGTTCTTTTGACTTAGGATTGTCTTGGAGATGCAGGCTCTTTTTTGGTTCCATATGAACTTTAAAGCAGTTTTTTCCAATTCTGTGAAGAAACTCATTGGTAGCTTGATGGGGATGGCATTGAATCTATAAATTACTTTGGGCAGTATGGCCATTTTCACGATATTGATTCTTCCTATCCATGAGCATGGTATGTTCTTCCATTTGTTTGTGTCTTTTATTTCACTCAGCAGTGGTTTGTAGTTCTCCTTGAAGAGGTCCTTTACATCCCTGGTAAGTTGGATTCCTAGGTATTTGATTCTCTTTGAAGCAATTGTGAATGGAAGTTCATTCCTGATTTGGCTCTCTGTTTGTCTGTTACTGGTGTATAAGAATGCTTGTGATTTTTGCACATTAATTTTGTATCCTGAGACTTTGCTGAAGTTGCTTATCAGCTTAAGGAGATTTTGGGCTGAGATGATGGGGTTTTCTAAATATACAATCATGTCATCTGCAAACAGGGACAATTTGACTTCTTCTTTTCCTAACTGAATACCCTTGATTTCTTTCTCTTGCCTGATTGCCCTAGCCAGAACTTCCAACACTATGTTGAATAGGAGTGGTGAGAGAGGGCATCCCTGTCTTGTGCCAGTTTTCAAAGGGAATTTTTCCAGTTTTTGACCATTCAGTATGATATTGGCTGTGGGTTTGTCATAAATAGCTCTTATTATTTTGAGGTACGTTCCATCAATACCGAATTTATTGAGCGTTTTTAGCATGAAGGGCTGTTGAATTTTGTCAAAAGCCTTTTCTGCATCTATTGAGATAATCATGTGGTTCTTGTCTTTGGTTCTGTTTATATGCTGGATTATGTTTATTGATTTGCGAATGTTGAACCAGCCTTGCATCCCAGGGATGAAGCCCACTTGATCATGGTGGATAAGCTTTTTGATGTGTTGCTGAATCCGGTTTGCCAGTATTTTATTGAGGATTTTTGCATCGATGTTCATCAGGGATATTGGTCTAAAATTCTCTTTTTTTGTTGTGTCTCTGCCAGGCTTTGGTATCAGGATGATGTTGGCCTCATAAAATGAGTTAGGGAGGATTCCCTCTTTTTCTATTGATTGGAATAGTTTCAGAAGGAATGGTACCAACTCCTCCTTGTACCTCTGGTAGAATTCAGCTGTGAATCCATCTGGTCCTGGACTTTTTTTGGTTGGTAGGCTATTAATTGTTGCCTCAATTTCAGAGCCTGCTATTGGTCTATTCAGGGATTCAACTTCTTCCTGGTTTAGTCTTGGAAGAGTGTAAGTGTCCAGGAAATTATCCATTTCTTCTAGATTTTCCAGTTTATTTGCGTAGAGGTGTTTATAGTATTCTCTGATGGTAGTTTGTATTTCTGTGGGGTCGGTGGTGATATCCCCTTTATCATTTTTAATTGCGTCGATTTGATTCTTCTCTCTTTTCTTCTTTATTAGTCTGGCTAGTGGTCTGTCAATTTTGTTGATCTTTTCAAAAAACCAACTCCTGGATTCATTGATTTTTTGGAGGGTTTTTTGTGTCTCTATCTCCTTCAGTTCTGCTATGATCTTAGTTATTTCTTGCCTTCTGCTAGCTTTCGAATGTGTTTGCTCTTGCTTCTCTAGTTCTTTTAATTGCGATGTTAGAGTGTCAATTTTAGATCTTTCCTGCTTTCTCTTGTGGGCATTTAGTGCTATAAATTTCCCTCTACACACTGCTTTAAATGTGTCCCAGAGATTCTGGTATGTTGTATCTTTGTTCTCATTGGTTTCAAAGAACATCTTTATTTCTGCCTTCATTTCGTTATGTACCCAGTAGTCATTCAGGAGCAGGTTGTTCAGTTTCCATGTAGTTGAGCGGTTTTGATTGAGTTTCTTAGTCCTGAGTTCTAGTTTGATTGCACTGTGGTCTGAGAGACAGTTTGTTATAATTTCTGTTCTTGTACATTTGCTGAGGAGTGCTTTACTTCCAATTACGTGGTCAATTTTGGAATAAGTATGATGTGGTGCTGAGAAGAATGTATATTCTGTTGATTTGGGGTGGAGAGTTCTATAGATGTCTATTAGGTCTGCTTGCTGCAGAGATGAGTTCAATTCCTGGATATCCTTGTTAACTTTCTGTCTCGTTGATCTGTCTAATGTTGACAGTGGAGTGTTGAAGTCTCCCATTATTATTGTATGGGAGTCTAAGTCTCTTTGTAAGTCTCTAAGGACTTGCTTGATGAATCTGGGTGCTCCTGTATTGGGTGCATATATATTTAGGATAGTTAGCTCTTCCTGTTGAATTGATCCCTTTACCATTATGTAATGGCCTTCTTTGTCTCTTTTGATCTTTGATGGTTTAAAGTCTGTTTTATCAGAGACTAGTATTGCAACCCCTGCTTTTTTTTGTTCTCCATTTTCTTGGTAAATCTTCCTCCATCCCTTTATTTTGAGCCTATGTATGTCTCTGCGTGTGAGATGGGTCTCCTGAATACAGCAGACTGATGGGTCTTGACTCTTTATCCAGTTTGCCAGTCTGTGTCTTTTAATTGGAGCATTTAGTCCATTTACATTTAAGGTTAATATTGTTATGTGTGAACTTGATCCTGCCATTATGATATTAACAAAATATTAATTGGCAAAAATGGAAAGAAAGTGTAGAAGATGCAATTAACCTGGATTTGTCAAGAACAAATTATCAGACAAACATAATTTTCTTCTAAAAAAAAATGCTGGGAATTTTGTATGGGGTGGAGCCATAGGGTTATATGTGGACTTTAAAAAACATTTGTATGGAAAATAAGACTCAGAAACAGCAAATCACATAAAACCATTATGGAACTCAAGAACTGTACAGTGAACACCATTGCCTTCACCATCCAGGTCAAGAACAGAAATTTTCAGCCTCCACAGAAGACCTTCATGTACCTCATTCTAATCTCAGCCTCCTCTTTGGACAGGGAATAATTATCATTTGCATGGCAATCACTTCCTTGTATTTTTTTATATATCCATGTCTGTTGGTTTCCTAGGGCTATCATAGCAAGTTTATCATAAAGTGGGTGGCTTTAAACAACAGAAGTTTTTTCCCTCCCAGTTTTAGAGGCCATAAATTCAAAATCAAGGAATTGGCAGAGTTGGTTCCTCTGGGGGCTCTAAGAGAAAATTCATTTTATGCCTACTTCCCAGCCTCTGGTGACTGCTGGTAATCTTTGGCATTTCTTGATGTGTAGCTGTCTCTATCTCCAATATCTGTCTCTGATTTCACATGGTCTTCTCCTGTGTGTTTATGTGTCTAAAATCTCACTCTCCTTTCTCTTATAATTGGATTAAAGGCTCAGCCTAAATCCAGGATGCTACCATCCTAAGATCTTTAACTTAATTACATCTGCAAAGACCCTATTTTAACATAATTTCACATCTACAGGTACTAGGGGGTGAGGACTTGGATATATTTTTTAGGAAATATTGCCCAACCATTAGACCATGTGTATATCCTTAGTCTCAATAGTTTAATAGTGCCTATTTATTATTTTTAATGTGTTATATGATTTAACTCTCTTAATCTACAGATCTCCCTCCATCCCTTTCTTTATTAAAGAAAATCTGTTGGTATTTATTATTAAGGGTCTCTACAAACCACTTTCATTGCAATACATTGGTAGTCTAGAGAGAATAATAAAACTGGAGGTGAGATGAGCAATTTTGAAATGTAATTTTCTGAATTACATTCAGAAAAGGAAATGAGCAGTTCTAAGACACTCATGTTACAAAGCAAATTAGTGCTTTGTAACAACTTATTAAAAGGGCTGAGCCCTTTAACCTGTAGTTTCCCACCACCTTGATACAGCTGCTTGCTCTAAGACTCTAAGACTCCTTCCTTGACCAAACTTTAGATAGGCTTCTCTGAGTCCTCTTTTTGACTAGGTCTTGTTCTTGGGCCCTGTCTTTGGCTTGGCCAATCCAAATTGCAGCAAGAGTCCTGCTGAATCAGTTTAGCAAAATTTCCCCCATCCTTGATATTTGATCACTCTTGACATCTGATTAAATCCCATATCCCCCATCCCTGATACCTGTTTAAGTCTGTTTTGTGTTGCTATAATAGAATACCTGAGACTGGATAATTTATAAAGGAAAGACATGTCTTTATCTCTTGGCTCTTGTGGCTGAAAAGTCCAAAAGCATGATATCGACATATGCTCCACTTCTGATGAGGGCCTCATGCTGTGTCAATATGGCAGAGAAGCAGAAAGACAAATGAGTGTGTGCAAAGGGACATGCACAGAGGCTGGGCTTGCTTATAACAACCTGCTTTCATGGGAACTAATCTATTCCTGTGAGAGTGAGAACTCACTCACTTCAGTGACTCATGAGAGCAATGCCCCCATCATCTAAACACCTTCCACTAGGCCCCAACTCCCAACACTACCATATTGGGAATCAAATTTCAACATGAGTTTTGAAGGGGACACCCTCAATCTATAACAATTATCTAATCACTCTTGCCTATCTACAGCAAGAATCCTGGTAAGTTATTAGAATCCTCCTACTCTTGAGAACTCCTCTTGGTTATTTTTCATCCACTGGCCCCCTCACCCTGCTCTTTCAGCTTAAATTCTCACTTTTCCTTCTGGTATTCAGAATTGAGTTCAGCTCAACACCAGTCTCGTTTTCCTATTGTAGTAGTTTCTGAATAAATCAATTTTACTGCTTTAACTAGTGTCTAGCTCTTGTTTTCTTTGATAATCCATGGTGCAGTTCAATATGTTCCTTTGTCCTCTGTATTTTATATAAATGGGCAGCCGGATCTGGAAAATGGGTCAGACTCAGGTTCAATTCTCTGGGCAAATATGTAGGTGGTGGTGGTATGTTTTTCAACAGGAGGCCCCATTTTATCTGGTTGTTTCTTTTTCTGATATTAGCAGCCTTTGATGTTCAATGACTACATCCATAAATTGTGATATCCTAATACTATCATTATTTTTTCCATTTATTAGCTGTAATACTATAATAATAATAAAACACTTCCTGTCATCTACTCTTTGGCTCCCCAGTAAGTTATATTTCATGTAGGGAAAGCATGAAAAATGCTTCATCCTTTTTCTCTGCAGTTTTCAAGATGATAAATTTGTCCCATATCATCCTTCAAAAATGACGAGTTAAATTTTTATTATGAATTCATGAACTCAAACATAACTGTTGAGTCTTAATCAATTGACATTATCATTCTTACTGTCATTCAAATTTTCTCATTTTGTCTAATGGAAGCTTCATAAAATTACCTCCTATGTGTTTTTAACACAAACTCCATTAGTCTTTAATCGTTTCTCTGTTATCTGGCATGACAAGATGTTTTGAGCTCATCTGGTACATTTCTTGCACCAGAAATGGAATCTCCAAGAATCGCTGATTTCTATCAAGATTATAGTCTTTCGCAAAGGGAGATCATTGTTATTTGGTTAGTCATTGTTTCTAGACCTTTGCAGTGGACAAAGCTAGAAAGTTTACATTTATACTTCTATTTTGAGAAATAAAGTGCTTCATGAACCCATACTGATATTTCATATTTATATATACATACTGATAAATATGTATTTATATATACATACTGATAAATATATACAGATATATATGTATATGTGTATATATTTTTCTATATACATACACATATCTGTAGGCTTTTGTTTTAACTCCTTCTGTGATAAAACATCTGTGTCTCCTTTATTCCAAATCAAGACTCCTGGTTTTCATAAATACACGGAGTGATACACTTAGCCTATAGTTACTCATGTGCTTTATCCCATTTAAGTCCCAGTAAAACAAGTCTAATACTAAAACAACCAAAACAACTTCTTCATTACCTTCTTCCAGTCTTCTTCCAGTCTTCTCCTGATTTTTTATATTTTACTATATCTACATTATAGGAGCATATAGTCATTACATATTATACTCTCTCCCTTTTCAGTCCTTCTTAAGTCTAATTTCTATAAGTAAATATATATTTAATGCTCACCACCATTAATTATGTTAATATTTTGTAGACATTTTGATTGTCTGAAATCTGCTCTCTAGCAGGTACTCCAAGAATGCCAGACAAGAACAATACTCCCTGAATTTTTGCATGTTGATAACATTTTTTTCTATGCCCTTTATACTCGAAAATAAGTTTGGGTAGATACAAAGTGTTGGGCTCACATTTTCTTTTTTGATTGTATTAACTATGTTATTTCATTTTCTTCTAGCACAAAGTGCTGATGTTGAAAAAATCTGATAATACTCTATTATTTTTTCCTTATAAATCACTTTCTTTTTCTGTTAAGATGGCTAAAGAAAATTTTAGTTTGTTTCACTTTAACCTCAAGTAATTTTAGGAGAATATGTGTTGGTGTTTGTCATTCTGAGATTATATCCTTAAGTATGCAATATGTTTTTTCAACATGTAGTCCAAAACATTTTTTCTTAATTTCAGGGATGTTTTCTCCACTGATCGTTTAATATGGTCTAATTTATTTATTTATTTTTTTAGGATGCTCAGAATGTTGGACCTTCTTTTTCTAGCTTCATTATTTGTCACTTTCATAAAATCCTTTACATTACAGTTGCCATTTCTTTATAATTATTAAAATTTTTCTCTTTTTTAGGTTCCATTTATCTTAAGGTATAATCTGCTGTGTTTCTTCTCTTGTGTTTATCGTTTTAGTCCTCTTTTTCTGAAATAATAATAATTATTATTATTATTATTTGGGTTTTTTTTTTTTTTTTTTTTTTTTTGAGATGAAGTCTCACTCTGTCACCCAGGCTGGAGTGCAGGAGTGCAATCTTGGCTCACTGCAATCTCCGCCTCCTGGGTTCACGCCATTCTCCAGGCTTAGCCTCCCAAGTAGGTGGGACTACAGGCGCCTCCTGCCACCACATTCAGCTAATTTTTTGTATTTTTAGTAGAGACGGGGTTTCACCGTGTTAGCCAGGATGGTCTCAATCTTCTGACAGCGTGATCCACCTGCCTCAGCCTCCCAGAGTGCTAGGATTACAGGTGTGAGCCCCTGCATATGGCCCTGAAAAAAATTATTTTTCTTCTATTTCAAACTCTTTTTTAAGATCTGTCATCATCTTTCTGAATTCTCTAATTCTGATTTGTGTTGCTCTGTCATGATTGATATCAGTTTCTTAACGTGTTTCATTACTGTTGCTCACTTTTATGTGAAATTAGGTTCTTGAATTGTAAAAAGAGGCATGGTTCAAATAGCTTTTCTAACTTAAGAAAGCTTTCCTTTCTGTTGTTTTGGGGTAATGTTAGAAAGTGTGACAGCTTGCTTTTTGAGACTTTCTCACTCCATTTACCTCCCACAATTTTATCTGTAAATTCTTTTTCTATTGTTTCTACTGCCCTGGTGGTGGATTCATTTTGATTCCACTTCTAACAATTTCTCTTGCATATGAGGCACTGTCCTGAAACAGCTGGTAAATTTTAAGAGGTCACAGGACCTAGACTGTTCCACACCCTGGAGACCTCATGATGAGTCCACTATTTGGGAATGATAACACCTGTCCAAGTTTTATTTCCTGTTCTAAAGTTGGGCCCCTCTGCTTTCCAGTGAATACTTGTTGGCTTTCTCCTCTTCTTTGATTCACTAAATTCTCCATTGCTTTCTTCTGCTTCCTCCTACACAGACACTGATACAATGCTCTCATGTAAGTCTTGGGGCTTTTGGCAAGTTCTTTCTACCCAGTTGCATTTTGGGCTTCAGGAGTCTATCCTGTTCATTTTATTGTAAATGTTATCCATGGGATTTGTGTTCTGCTATCTATTTTCTCTGACTGTGTTAAAGAGGATATTCAAAGACATTTAACAACTTTGTAGCCACCTCCACCTTCCCAGAATGCCTCTGTTTGTACATATGTATTTTGACCTGCACAAAGAACTTATGCCATAATAATGAACATCTATGGAATGTACATTTCAGTTCTAGATTACGTTTACAATTTCTTTACACAGAGACTATCTCATATATAGGTTAAGGGGGGCAATTGCATGAGTGTCTACTATCTTCTGTACATAAGCCACAGAAACCAACAGTTCCATCAGCTTAAAGCACAACACAGAAAAATCTAGAGCCAATATTAGCACCAGTTTCTTAAATACACAAACACACGCAAACACACACATGCATATGTACATTCACATCTGAACTGTTGCCTGTTGACCTAACAGCTGGAAGTTGTCTATCAGAAAACATGCCATAAAACAATAAAGGAATAGTACTGATCAGTTTGGTTCCAGTGCGTGTTAGCAGGCACTTTTCCAACATTCTGAGTAGTAGCAAAAGGGTCTTTATATTATACCCTTTGAATCACTCCATTCAATGACATGGCATCATTTCACCTAAACTTGAATGGGTTTTATTGTTACGTGTTATTGAAAGTGTTCAATTTGACATATAAAAAGTAGAGCAACTAGAATAGATTCATTTGAAAAAATCAGAGATACATTTGAAAACTGCTATAAAAAAACTAGGTGAAAAGGGATCCCCTCAAATCCTGAAATAAAAGGATTTATGTCAACATGGAGATTAACCACTGATAGGTACAAAACTCTCACAGTATCAGCACTTGTGCAAGATGGAGTGCAGGGAAGGCAACAGTGCTTTAGACAGCCCTGGAAACAGAACTCAAAACCATTCACAGGTACCCGCTGGAAAGCAGAAGCATCGTGGGCAGTTGTCAACTAGAAGGGATTTTGGCAGACTCCAATCCCTTGTGGAAACTCTACAGCAAAAGCAGCCATTTTCTTCCATATTAATCATAAGAAAAAACATGAGATGGAGAGGAAATCTGTAAAGTAAAAGACATTTAAAGATATATATCAACCAATGACACAACTGAAACCTTGTTGAATACCAATTCAGAGAAATTAAAACAATTAAAAAGCCAGTAAAATATGAGCAAAGAGTGGATACTTAATTATATTAAAGAATTATTATTAACTTAGGTGTGACAATATTGCAGTTACGCTTTTTTAAATAGTTCTCATTTTCTAGAGATGCATATGAAATATTTACAGAAGAAATTAGATGACATTTTGGATTTACTTCAAAATAATGCAGGTGCTGGGGATGGGTGGAAATATAGATAATGGTATACTATCCATGTAATAATGATCATTGTTGAAGTCAGGTACACTGGCTTCATTATACTAGTTTCTCTATTTCTATATATGTTCAAATTTTTCTATAGTAAAAAAATAAAAAGGAGATCTTGAACTGAACAGATATTGAAAGAGGTTAAGAGGCAGAAGGCTACATCAATTGAGGGAGATGCATATTTTCAAAGAAGCAGGAAGAGAAGAGACACAAACACAGGCATCACACAGAAAGCCACGCACACAACTCACGGCTCCTTGGGATGCTAACTGACTTCTTGGTCTCTCAGAGATTATGTCTGAAAGAGAAGCAAAGTTGGATAAAGATTATATTCAGGGAGGCAATTAATTAAACAGTTTTAAGCACTGTTAGATTCTACAGCAAGAATCAAAAAGAAATAGAAAACCATAGTCCGTCATTCTCATTGGACTGTATTTTTTTGAGGAAAAAAATGAACATTTTTTCACAACTTACAGAGTAAAGCAGTTCACATTGACCCTACTGATGCTGAGAAAGCAAATTCAAAATAAGTATCAGAAAGCAACAGAAGAAAAAGCAGATTTGTCATGGATGACAGGTTGAAAATGGGAGAGACAGGGCATGAGGTATGGGTGAACTCTGTGTGCGTTCTTTGTAATGGAGCCTGAAGCAGTACAGTTAGCCCTCGGACAGGGAGCAAATGACCTCATTTGAGTCCTTTCTTTCACATTTTCTAAGCCTGGACCATATTTTTTCCAAGCCTCAGTTTCCCGCTTTGGCGCATACACTGAGTTGGCTCCAGTGTGAGGTGTGGGGATTTACGTCGGCAAGTGTGCTCTGTCAACTGTAAAGCCAGAGCTTTCCATCACCAAAAGGAACTGCAGGACCTGGCACATAATGGGTGATTAATAAATCTGACTCTAGTACTGGAGCTTGGGGCCGTTATGGTTTAAAGGCAAACATGAGGCAACTCCTGGCATCAAGATTTTCTCCTGTATTTCAAATGCTTCTTCCAAACCAAAGGCTCAGCAATTTTCACTCAGCATTACAAGGCCAAAAAGAAATCAGGCTGTAAATTGGCTTTGGACTTGGCTGGTTTTGTTTTGACTCTTGTTTGAAACACTGGTTTTTTTAAAAAAAAAAAAAAATGTTTCTAGCAGCTTTAATGTAAAAGCAGTGTAATTTTTTTTTTTTTTTTTTTTTTTTTGAGACAGAGTCTTGCTCAGTCGCCCAGGCTAGAGTGCAGTGGCACGATCTCGGCTCACTGCAAGTTCCACCTCCCAGGTTCACGCCATTCTCCTGCCTCAGCCTCCCCAATAGCTGGGACTACAGGCCCCCGCCACTACGTCCGGCTAATTTCTTTGTATTTTTAGTAGGGGTTTCACCATGTTAGCCAGGATGGTCTCAATCTCCTGACCTCGTGATCCACCTGTCTTGGCCTCCCAAAGTGCTGGGATTACAGATGTGAGCCACCGCGCCCAGCCAAAGCAGTGTAATTCTCTTTGTTTTTTTCTCTTATTATCATTATTATTACACTTTAAGTTCTAGGGTACATGTGCACAACATGCAGGTTTGTTACATATGTATACCTGTGCCATGTTGGTGTGCTGCACCCATCAACTCATCAGCATGCATCAACTCGTCATTTACATCAGGTAAAACTCCCAATGCCATCCCTCCCCCACTCCCCTCCCCATAATAGGCCCTGGTGTGTGATGTTCCCCTTCCCGAGTCCAAGTGATCTCATTGTTCAATTCCCACCTATGAGTGAGAACATGTGGTGTTTGGTTTTCTGTTCTTGCCATAGTTTGCTGAGAATGATGGTTTCCAGCTGCATTCATGTCCCTACAAAGGACACAAACTTATCCTTTTTTATGGCTGCATAGTATTCCATGGTGTATACGTGCCACATTTTCTTAATCCAGTCTGTCACTGATGGACATTTGGGTTGATTCCAAGTCTTTGCTATTGTGAATAGTGCTGCAATAAACATGCGTGTGCATGTGTCTTTATAGCAGCATGATTTATAATCCTTTGGGTATATACCCAGTATTGGAATGGCTGGGTCATATGGTATTTCTAGTTCTAGATCCTTGAGGAATCGCCATACTGTCTTCCACAATGGTTGAACTAGTTTACAATCCCACCAACAGTGTAAAAGTGTTCCCATTTCTCCACATCCTCTCCAGCACCTGTTGTTTCCTGACTTTTTAATGATCGCCATTCTAACTGGTGTGAGATGGTATCTCATTGTGGTATTGATCTGCATTTCTCTGATGGCCAGTGATGATGAGCATTTTTTCATGTGTCTGTTGGCTGTATGCATGTCTTCTTTTGAGAAATGTCTGTTCATATCCTTTGCCCACTTTTTCATGGGGTTGTTTGTTTTTTTCTTGTAAATTTGAGTTCTTTGTAGGTTCTGGATATTAGCCCTTTGTCAAATGGGTAGATTGCAAAAATTTTCTCCCATTCTGTAGGTTGCCTGTTCACTCTGATGGTAGTTTCTTTTGCTGTGCAGAAGCTCTTTAGTTTAATTAGATCCCATTTGTCAATTTTGGTTTTTGTTGCTGTTTCTTTTGGTGTTTTAGACATGAAGTCCTTGCCCATGTCTATGTCCTGAATGGTGTTCCCTAAGTTTTCTTCTAGGGTTTTTATGGTTTTAGGTCTAACATTTCAGTCTCTAATCCATCTTGAATTAATTTTTGTATAAGGAGTAAGGAAAGGATCCAGTTTCAGCTTTCATATGGCTAGCCAGTTTTCCCAGCACCATTTATTAAATAGGGAATCTTTTCCCCATTTCTTGTTTTTGTCAGGTTTGTCAAAGATCAGATGGTTGTAGATGTGTGGTGTTATTTCTGAGACCTCTCTTCTGTTCCATTGGTCTGTATATCTGTTTTGGTACCAGTACCATGCTGTTTTGGTTACTGTAGCCTTTGAAGTCAGGTAGCGTGATGCCTCCAGCTTTGTTCTTTTGACTTAGGATTGTCTTGGAGATGCGGGCTCTTTTTTGGTTCCATGTGAACTTTAAAGCAGTTTTTTCCAATTCTGTGAAGAAAGTCATTGGTAGCTTGATGAGGATGGCATTGAATCTATAAAATACCTTGGGCAGTATGGCCATTTTCACGATATTGATTCTTCCTATCCATGAGCATGGTATGTTCTTCCATTTGTTTGTGTCCTCTTTGATTTCACTGAGCAGTGGTTTGTAGTTCTCCTTGAAGAGGTCCTTTACATCCCTTGTAAGTTGGATTCCTAGGTATTTGATTCTCTTTGAAGCAATTGTGAATGGAAGTTCATTCCTGATTTGGCTCTCTGTTTGTCTGTTACTGGTGTATAAGAATGCTTGTGATTTTTGCACATTAATTTTGTATCCTGAGACTTTGCTGAAGTTGATTACCATCTTAAGGAGATTTTGGGCTGAGATGATGGGGTTTTCTAAATATACAATCATGTCATCTGCAAACAGGGACAATTTGACTTCTTCTTTTCCTAACTGAATACCCTTTATTTCTTTCTCTTTCCTGATTGCCCTAGCCAGAACTTCCAAAACTATGTTGAATAGTAGTGGTGAGAGAGGGCATCCCTGTCTTGTGCCAGTTTTCAAAGGGAATTTTTCCAGTTTTTGCCCATTCAGTATGATATTGCCTGTGGGTTTGTCATAAATAGCTCTTATTATTTTGAGATACGTTCCATCAATACCAAATTTATTGAGAGTTTTTAGCATGAAGGACTGTTGAATTTTGTTAAAGGCCTTTTCTGCATCAGCAGTGTAATTCTTAAGAACACAAGTATTTGGATTAAAATCCTAGTCTCACTATTTCCAAGCTCAGTGACCTTAGGCAAATAACCTTACCTCTCTAAACCTTAATCTCCTCATCTGAATAAGAAGGATTACAATTCCTTTTTCTGGACTGTTGTAAGGATTAAATGAGATAATATTTTGTATATAAAGTGTTTAGCCAGTCCTGGAACATAAGAAATGTCTGTAATAATAATAAAATTACTAGCAGTACCGTTGTTAACAATCATGCTAGGCAATTTCTTAGAGGTCTTCTCTTCCCAAATTTACTGTGGTCTTGACTGGAGTAACCTGAGCTCTAAGTTGAGCACAGTAAACACACAGCATATAAATTAAGGAGAAGGAATGTCATCAGTCCTCCTTTTAGGATAATCTCTTTGAAAGTTACATTCCTTCATATACACTTTCCCCCATCACGTATGGTCTTAGATGATTACCTTAAAGAATAAAATGGACAGAATGGGACTGGAATCACTGCCCCAAATTCCACAGCCACTAAAAAATCATGAGTATAAGATTAAATGTCACAGCCTATAATTTGTGAACATTTACAATGTCTACATTATCGATTTGACCATTCCTAACACCCGCCCCTATTCACTGGTCTTAGAATCTCATTTAACCACAGTATTAGAATTACACATTTAAACATTATACAGATAACAGACTATATATGAGTAGCAACATAAAGATAATTTGCCTCCCCTTTCCCAGGTTTGGAATGGAGAAACAAATCACAAAATTATTCTGATATACTTAATACAGAAGAAAGCAATTTGTCTCAGTGTTAATGATCACTTCCTTCTTAATGTTTTGCAGGTTTTTCTTTTTTCTTTTATTTCTTTGAGATGGAGCCTCACTCTGTCGCCAGGCTGGAGTGCAGTGGCGTGATCTCTGCTCACTGCAACCTCTGCCTCCCAGGTTCAAGCAATTCTCCTGCCTCAGCCTCCCAAGTAGCTGGGACTACAGGCACCCGCCACCACCCTCAGCTAATTTTTGTATTTTTAGTAGAGACGAGGTTTCACCATGTTGGCCAGGATTGTCTCGATCTCTTGACCTCGTGATCTGCCCGCCTCAGCCTCCCAAAGTGCTGGGATTACAGGCGTGAGCCACCGCGCCCAGCCAGGTTTTTCTATAAGACTTCATTTTCCTCTCTCACTCCTTTTTCTTTTTCTAAGAAGCAGATGCACATACTGTTTTTTCAAGAGCTAAGCTACATTGAGGCTTCCCTTCGAGAACCCACTTTTTACCCACACATCACGGAAAAATCAGGACCAGCTTTCAGGTGAGACCTGTAAAACCAAGATTTTGCCACAGTGCGCACAGATCAGATTCTCAAGCCACAGGGTCAGCACTGAAGTGGTAATGTGGGGAGAAGACAGTTTTGTTCTCCTCACTCTCTTGAGAATACAGTGGAGTGAGGAGGCTGAGGGAAGTCTCAAGGCAGGTCACTTCATTTCTGAAATCCGCAAGGCCCTCATGATGACCCTGGTAGCCTTCCAGAGCACAGCCGTTTCTGACATGCAGCCTGGTGTCTCACACATCCTCCAGGAGGGAACCTGTGGAGTGGAACAACTATAAAATAAACAGTACCAGAGAGATTCAATATGCTTGGTTCATTTATTTATTACAAAACAGAGTAGGACAGAGAGAGTAGCGTTTATACTCTTTTCTCCTCTGGTTATCATTTTCTTTGTTGTCATTTGCAAGCAAACCGACAGTGCTCAACAAAAAGCATCTTCTAACAAATGTTCTTTCCCTGAAATCAGTTTTGGGTGCATGCTGCTAACACTGTTCAATTTAGTGGCCTGAATGAGTCCAGTAGTTCAGGCTTGACATTTGCTTAGATCAAGGTTAGATTTGCATGACACCTACCTCATCTAGTTTTAAAACATTCATTCCCATAGAACTGGATACTCGGGGAGAAAGTAAGAGAGTTGCTGAGGAAATAACCATTGTCTTTTCTTTGCCACTATTGCTGGTGAACTCAGATTTAACATGCTAGCCTGCAGAGACAGTAGAACTGCGATGCTTCATGGATAGGCCCTCAACCACAGTGAGAGGCTGCCAGACACAGAGAAGTAAGGTATGGATGGATCAGTGCATACGCACCTCCCTGCTCTCCATCCCCCACCCAATTCATGCACATCGCCAGTACAGTAAAGACACTTACATGGCTTGTCCTAGTCAAAGCTAGGATGTGAAAGCA
The DNA here is from genome assembly GCF_043159975.1 of Macaca nemestrina. NCBI lineage: Eukaryota > Metazoa > Chordata > Mammalia > Primates > Cercopithecidae > Macaca > Macaca nemestrina. The sequence goes on from NC_092125.1 coordinate 80,426,087, forward strand.
GATTCCACAATCCTCTCTCACATTTCTTACAGACATAACATAACGGACAAACTATTCACCCCTTCTAGTCAGAAGAGGATGTGGGTGAGGAGAGCTGTCTTCCTATATGAAAGTCAGTGCTTCCTCATGACTCCAGCAGACCACGACGGAGTCAGAGGGATGAGGGATGACTTTATGCTGCAGGCCAGATCCTGACCAAAAGCACATTCCTCTCTGAGAGCCCTCATGCCTCTTTCCTTATCCTTGCAGCTTGAAAGCAAACCCAAACCCCAACAGCCCCTTAAGGACTAACTTGCTAGTGGGATATGGACAACTTCTTACCCTCCACATTTCAGCTATATGTAGTCATTAAAATAACCATTATTTGCTTGATTTTCCCATAATAGAATTAATCTGTGTTCAATTTAGTCAGGCTAGTCCTGAAATTCATTTCTCACATCTACAATTCTGAGCATGTCAGGGAAGTGAGCTGTGATATAGTCATTCTAAAATAGCATAACAAAAAGGGAACATCTCCAAGCTGCTGCTCTTTGATATATTAGGATGACGGAGTCCAGAAGAAGCTCTCTTAACCGATCTCCACTTAATGGCTTCAGTAAATAAACTACACTCCCCTTCTGCTCTGTTCAACATCACACTAACTGAGGTGGAGGCACCTAAAGGCACAACATGTGACTCTCTGAGTTCCCATGGACTTTTGCTCCCACAAGCTGAAAAGTGAGCATGCCAAAATTCAGTTGCATTTGCTTCCAAACCTGATTATAATAGTTGTTCTTCTTACTATCATTAGATAATTTAATGTAATATTAAGTATAATTAAGAAATTTTAGTATAAAAAGGAAGGAGTAGTCATCTCTGTGAAAGTGACAGTGGGTGTTTTGTGAAGAGTCAATAACCATAACTCTCTAAAGCAGTGCTATCCAAGAGAAGTGAAATCCAAACCACTTAGGTAAATTTACATTCTCTAGTAGTCACATTTAGAAAGTAAAAAGAGGAGCCAGACATGTGACATGTGCCTGTAGTCCCAGCTACTTAGGAGGCTGAGGGGGGAGGATCACTCGAGCCCAGGAATTCAAAGTTACTAAGCTATGACTGTGCCATTGCACTCCAGCGTGGGCAACAGAGCAAGACCCTATCTCAAAAAAAAAGTACAATGGACCAGATAAAAATAATTTTAAGAATTTATTGTATTTTACTCAGCATATTCAAGCGTATAATCATATAAATTGAGATCTTTTATGTTCTTTGTCTGTACTAAATCTTGGAAATCCAGTGGGTGTTTTACATTTCTGCCATCCCTTGCTTTTGACTAGCCACATTTCAAATGCACAGTAAACGCATGTGGCACATGTCTACTATATTGGAGAGGGCAACTCTATAGAACTGCCATTTAATTAATAGAGACAACTGTTAGGAACGAAGGGAATTTTTTTTGTTTTCTGAGACAAGGTCTCTCTCTATCCCCAAGGCTGGAATGTAATGGAATAATCATGGTTCACTGCAGCCTCAACCTCCTAGGCTCAAGGGATGCTCCCACCTTAGCCTCCTGAGTAGCTGGGACCACAGGTGAATGACACCATGCTCAACTAATATATATATATAATTTTTGTAGATACAGTGTTTTCCTATGTTGCCTAACCTGGTAGAACTTTTTAATAGTTACTGTACTCAGAATGCATTGCAAGTGTCTATAAGCTCTCTTTCCACAATAAAGAAACTCAAATTGGAAATGTCAAATTTTTCATTGCGGATATGACTGAAACAAGAAAGAAAACCAGGAACTTGAGTCAATGAATGCAAAGTCAAAGAGGATCTTTGACTCTGCATTCAAAAATCTGACAAATGAATGTAGTTTAAAGTTAAATGGGTTTATGGTATATACAGGACTTTTTATTTTTTTATAAAATGATTCTCCATGTTAACATAACATTTTTGGTTAAACAAAAAACACTGTAACAACAACATTGGATAAAAGAGCATCTATTGTAATTGGAGTGCTTTTAAACTAATTAATTTTAATTGAATTCAACAAATGTTTACTGAGCGTCTTCTATTTGTGAACTTTTTTCCTGACCCTAAGGATTGCACAGATTACTAAAGGACGTAAGACAATAAAAAAAATTGCAACACAACACGTAAGAAACAAGTCAAATGATAGGGCAATTGTGTTTGATTGGAGAATCAGGAAATATCCCATGTTAAAAAAAAATACCTTTTGATATACAAGTCTTGAAGAATGAGTAGATTTTCATCATAGAGATGAATGAAAGAGGAATATTTTTAAATAGAGATTACAAGACTTTCCTGATGGACAACTTTCCTATCGTACTATCAGCACCTACTGTCACATGACCAAAAGATGTATAAGCTCTCGTGAGAAAGATGTGGGTATTTTAATTGCTCTCAACCTCAACATAGGCTAGAAAAGTTTGATGTTCAGTGTGGGAAGAACCAGTGGCCAATGGTTGTTTAGCATACACCTGAGTGCTCAGGGGAACCTCAGGAAAGAGGCAAAGGGAGTTGAGCTGGATCTGTTAGGAAAAGGATTCTCACAGAAAGTAGTTTATGAGATGAATGTTCCAGCAACTGTGTATATATTTTATCAGAACAAGGGGAAAGTAAGAGCACAAAGAGAGGCTGGGACAGTCTAAGTAGGGGCTAGTGCACTTAATTCGGAGTCAAAAGGTAAAGGTTCATCCACACATGCTACCTCTGTAAGCCTGGGCACATCACTCAGCCACTCTGAGCTTCAGTTTCCAATATCCCAGGAGTGCTATAGGGATTAAATGGACAAGCTAGGTGGACATCCTCAGCCAAATGTGAACACTACCCAGATTTTAGGTACTAGTTACTGTGATTATTATTATTACCATTAGAAAGGTTTTGCATTTATCCCTATGGAGGTAATAAAATCCTGGAATGCAGTGGAGGCAAAAAAGCATTGATAGGAGGAAACAGAGGAAAAATACGCTGAAGAGAAAAAGTCAAAGTTGGTCATTGATTGGATTGGTGGTGGCTGGGATCACAGAGCTAAGAATAAAAAATTTTTTTTTTCATTAATGACATAGCAAAGGAAATAAACTTCAGCATATGGGTTGTAGCCATCAAATGGCAGCCTTTTTCACTGAAGCCACCACTTGGATTGCGTTTTATATCCAAGTTAACTTTCCAATACCCTGCCCACCACTTCTATTAGCAATTCAAAATTTTATTTCTCTCCCTCCACACTGAAACTAAACTGCAGAACAGGAAAAAGCATGTGTGCTAAAAGTTATTGTCATTTATTAACTACTACTTTCAAGGCCAGAAATGACAAATAGAATGCTGAGCCACTGCTACTGGTAGAGAAAAAATATGCTCTTAAAATTGATAGGATGCACACCCACCATTCTCCTCATTGTCAGCCACCAATATATAAACTGTTGCCAAGTGAATACAGCCTACAACCACCAGTGGCCAGATATCGATTTCTCTTATAGTCAGCAGCAGTTGAAGTTATACACATGCGTGCATACACACACACTGCACGCGCACACACACACGGTACACTTTAAACCTTATAATCAAATTAATTATGTTTCTGTCAGAAAAAGTATTTTTATTTCTAGGACAACAGGACGAGAGTTTTTAAAAAATCTTTTAAATAGAACTAACTCTAAAATGATATTTCATTAAATTATTTAAAAGGAAGTATAACCACCCCGATCCTGCACTCATTTGTACAACAAAGTCTAGATTGGTACTAATCTTGTGACACTTGTCAATTCCCTGCAATATGCATCATCATGAGTAGATTCTTTAAGCTCAGAGTTAGAATAAGTAAATCATTCACAGGATGCTACAGATACCATGAAACATTATCTTCTCTGCAAATCCAATTGTATATATCTTTCAAGGTTGTTCATTGTTTTGAATTGTGTTGTCCAATTTTCCTCCATTAGAGTAGATAATGGAGCATGAACTACATTTGGTAAGATCTACGATCTAGGAGTAGGGCATACCCTAAGCAACATTATGACATAGAAAAAATGTCTTTAATATCCTTGGATCTCTCTTTTGACCATTTTCCTTACATATCTACCCACCCTCCTTCTCTGTGGCTTCTTTTGGGACTTCTTTCTCCAATGGTATCCCATAATCGAGATATTTCTTGTCTTACCCTGGAATAACAACATTTATATATCTTGTATTTTATTATTTAAAAGGCATGGTCTTCATTCATGAATGCTATACCAAAGAGAATTACCTCAGTGGTAATGTAAGGCTTTGTGGCTAGCCAAAGAGATTTTCCATATTCTTCAAATCATACCCTCTAACATCACACTCAGGGTGATGTGCAGGTAAAGGAAAATATGTCAAAACACCTGGTTAACTTCAAACAGCTCCATAAATGAAAGAAATCATTATTATTATTCTGCCTGCACAAAGGGTTAGTGGGGTGCTGGAGCTGGCTAATGCTGGTTTGCCAGAGCCACCTGTGTACATCTCTTCCTTTAGCTCCATTCAATGACATCAAGTTGGAGGTTTGAAATCACCCCCAGTGAAAATATTTACACCATGATAATTGGTAAATGCTACATATCAAGGCTTTTCCCTGTACCTCCTAGAGAGCCAGTTTACCAGCACACCATTGCATAAGATCATCTTTATGTAGAAAGAGATGGCATCTTGAATTTTTTTTTGATTTTTTGGCCCATCGAGTTGCCCTATTTTCCTGATTAGTCCTCCTCCCTTGCCAACACAACGTGAAAGGATTTGCCTATGCACATACATATCTCAAGTCACTGTAATAATTAGCTTAATCATGGCTTTTCTGTTCACTGGCATATGCTCAGAACCTACACTGCCTAACACATAGAAGGTGAAAATATTGGCCGGGCTCGGTGGCTCAAGCCTGTAATCCCAGCACTTTGGGAGGCCGAGACGGGTGGATCACGAGGTCAGGAGATCGAGACCATCCTGGCTAACACGGTGAAACCCCGTCTCTACTAAAAAAAAAAAAATACAAAAAACTAGCCGGGCGAGATGGCGGGCGCCTGTAGTCCCAGCTACTCGGGAGGCTGAGGCAGGAGAATGGCGTAAACCCCGGAGGCGGAGCTTGCAGTGAGCTGAGATCCGGCCACTGCACTCCAGCCCGGGCGACACAGCGAGACTCCGTCTCAAAAAAAAAAAAAAAAAAAGAAGGTGAAAATATTAATTGATTAAATGAGCACACAGACATCCCACATCTACAATTGTGTGTGAACAGACACACAGACACATACACCCACTGAGTCTGAGTTAACATGAGACAGCTATTTATAAAAAACCCTTCAGTAGTAAAGGGCCATTTTATTTTCTATGTTAGAATATTTACTTGGTTTATTGCCAATGGCCTAAAACTCCTGGAGAAGCAACTGTTAACAACAGACAGGATCAAAAGCTATTTAAATATTGCAGAAAACATGTATGGTACTTTTAAGTTTTATTATCCTCTTAGGAAAAAGACTAATTTTTGAAGTGCAAATCATCCAAAACAAATCTTTTTAAGTCCCCAAGATGCACCAATATGCTTAATGGGCAAAACTGCCTCATATCATCACTGCTTCCAACCTCAGAGTCACCAGCTCTCTCCTTCCTTTTGCTCAAACAACCTTCTCACCGTCTGTTCACTCTTCAGTCAGACCCCACAGAAACCACCCTGTCAAAGGTCACCAATGACTTTCCAAATGGCAATCTCCAGGCCATTTCTCAGGTTTTTAAATCCCTCTGCTGCATTTGACACTGTTGTCTTCTGCTGAGTCTCATTCTGGCCACGTTCAATTTCCCCCAGCCTGCCAGTATGTGTCAGCGCCCCTCCCTGGAGTTCCTCCAGTCCCGCCCCACAGCTCCTGGCTCTCACTTTCCCTTGCCCTTTGACTCCTGACCTCTTGGTGTCCTGCACACTTTGGCTACTATTCCCCTACCTCACTCACAGGATTGTCACATCCCTGTCACAAAGAAGGCTCTTACCTATGTAGCACATAATGAACACAAATTTCATGCCCACACATACACCCAGGTGCACACATGCATGCAGAGGTACGTGCGTGTGCATACAAATATATATTGACACATCCATTATCTCACTTCTTAGCCCTCATCTGTGTGTGTGGACTTCCCCTTCTGCCTTTCAGCATGTCTGGCTCTTCACCGCAATTCCCCTCCTTGCCGCTAGGGGACAAACTGTGCCTCAGTCTCAGACTGATGTTGAAAAAGTCCTCAGTTAAATTCTCCCCTCCCCTTAATTTAGGTGAGATTCCACTCACCTAAATTAGTTACAGGTCCCGCCCCATCTTCTCTTCCCTTAAAGGCAGAGGTGCCTCAGGCGCTGTCTTTGACTTTCTCTGGTCGCTATCCCAAGGTTATCACTTTATCTCATAGAAACCCATGGCTTCAACTATCCCCTACACATATTCCTATTCCCCAAAAGCAAACCTAGAGAAGACCTGAATTAAACCTCTAGTTGTAGCTTCCACTGACACTGAAATCTCAATATGCCCCAATTCAACCTTTTTATCTTCTCCCTCAAACATATTTTACTTTGCATAAATGATCCTAGACCCTGATTACTCCTGTGAGAACTACTAAATGTACTTGTGATTCTCCCCCTTCTCTCTCACCAACTTCCATTCATTTGCTGAATTCTGAAGATTCTCCCTCTGCAAGAGTTCTCACCTCTGTCTCTGCATTACCACTGCCTACTGCCACAGTTCAGGCATTGGGCATTTCTCACGTGAACCATCACAATGAAATGATAACTGACCACACCACGATGAGCCTTTCTCCCTCAACGCAGCTGCCATACTCAACTGCTAGACTTGTCCTTCTAAGCCCAGTATGAGGCTGTATGTCAATCTTTGTATTTTCCACTGCCGACAACAATGTCTGCACAAGATTACCAGCAGACTGCCTACATCCGAATCATCCAGGAGGCTGGCTTACAATGCAGATTTCTAAGCTCCACTTCAAGCCAGCTGAATCAAATCAGTAGGTCCCAGAAATCTACATGTTCAGCCAAGTCCCTTTATAAGCCTTCAGCCCATTACAACCGGAGAGGCACTGGCATAGAGCTTCCTCTGTAGGGCATTTAAAGTCTTTCACTATCTGGCCCCTGCTTACCTTTTAATCTGATTTTCGCCTATCCCCTCACCCATGCCCTCATTCTCCACATTTGCCCTGTGCCTTTGGGTGTTTCTCTCCCTGAAATGCCCTCTGCCTTTTGTTGCCAAATCTTACTAAAGCTTAGCCCTAAATTCACATACTCTGTGGCATCGTCTGTGATGCCTCTGGTTATATCCAGTTCCTAGCTCTTCAGGACCTCTGTTGCCCTCAATAAAACAGGATTTGTTCAGCTGGTGAGTAACTCCATGAGAACACAGGTTTTGATCAATAAGAGTTTTATTACTTGGTGCAAGTAAGGAGGACACTGGGAGTGTTCTCCAAAGCAGCGTCTCCCGGAGGGAAGGGAACAGGAGGGTTTTATGGGGCAATGGAGAAGGGAGAGGGTGCATCATGACAGGTAGAGGAGGGGTCCCAGTTGCACAGACATGGTGAGTCATCATGCCAGCGCATGGGTCACATGTCATGGTAAGGCAGGTATAGTGCCTCCCAGGGTGGAGACTTTGGCATGGTAATGAGGAAAGTTCACTCAGGTTCATCTAGAAGTTGCCAGGATCCGTCAGGACCTGGTTTAAACCAACAAGGTGACTGTACTCCACACAGGCTGCAGGGCAGGAGGCTGTAAAACAGACTGACTGCTCACGTTGATTAGATTCCTATCATCCCTGGAGACCTTCCCTGTCTGTTTATACTCTTATATACTTTCTAACGGTGTATCTCCATGCATTATAGTAACTGTTTTAGTACCCCTTTCCTTTTTGGCCAAATACCTCTTAAGGGCAAGAACCAAGTTTTACTCATCCTTTTACCCCAGTAAATGACACATAGTAAGCGCTCAATAAAATGATGTTTGAATGAATGACTGCATAAATATTGTCTTCCACCACTGGAATTCAAACATCAGACTCCATAGATAGCAGCATTTAGAAAAACACTTACATCTAACCATAATGGTTCTGACAGGTTCCTGATAACTCTGGAAGTGTTATACATTCCGTCAGACTGAAAGGACCCAAATTTCATTTCTGAAATTCAGAGGACATCACAAGGAGGCAGTTCCATTTAAATTTCTCTTTCTAATTAAGGGCATAGACACAGATTCAGTTAGTTTGTACTGAAAGAGCCATTCATAGAATAGCCAACAGCTAAAGCCTAATTCTCAGACTAATGAGTAACTAAAGATATTTTTGAAAAAGCTGAATGTCGAGGATATGACAGGGACACCAGAAAAACAAGGCTGTGGATGGCACTTGCCACCTGTCATCTGTCCAACAGGTGACGGCATTGTTTGAATAATCCCTGAGTTTGTAGATTAGTCTTGTGGACCAGAGATAGGAGTGGAGGGGTTAGGAAGAAGGAATTCACAGGGTCCCTTCTTTTCAAGAGTTTACAGTTCTGTTAGAACTACCTAAATGCTGCATATGGCAAAAACCCAGGAATAAAAACAAAGAAGTATGGTGGAGACTGCACACTGACCTAATGTGGAAACAAAGCCCACAGCTGCCGGGAAAAGAAAGAGATTTGAGATTCGTTTGTAATCAAAATTTTGGCACTGGAAGGGCCTAGGGAGACCATGTAATGCAGCGGTCTAATTTCACAGATGAAAACTAAGTGCAGAGTGAAATGACTTTTCCAAAGCCATTCAAACTGTTTATTTAACCCAGAAAGATTTCAGATAGAAATAAGATACACCTGGAAAAAGAGAAGGTAAGTTTTTCAGAGAACTATGTCGGAGGAGGGAAAAACGCAGGTGAGGACAAAAAGAGAAAGAGGTTTCTGCAGAAGGAGAAGAGGCAAATGAGCAAGTTTGGGAGATGAAAGCAAGAATTTCTAGTGCAGTTCAAAGAAAAGTGATGACGAGTGAGACTGGGGTGTCACATGGAAGATGGAGACCAGCCTTTATGAATGGAAAGTCTTAGTTAGAAGAAAGAGGAGGGTTGCTATGAACCCAATTGAGTTCCAGCACTATAGAATGAATTCCTGTGCTGTCAGAATCCAACCGCACTCAATCACAAACTTTTGAAGCTGGAAAGACTTTGAAGGAAAACTAAGGAACTCATCTTAGAGAGGAATAAGCCCAGGTTCAGAAGGAGGCAGGGCAAGTGTGTGGTCTTTGGAAACATGCTGATTCTAGTTTCAACACTCATCAGCCACGTGTCTTTGAGCCACTTATTGAAGCCTTTTGAGCCTCCATTGCCTTTCGTGTAAGAAGGAGATATATTCAACTCATAGTGCTGTTATAGGGGTTAGACTATCATGCATCATTAGCACCTGCCCTAGTGTGAGTCCATAAATGGAATTCAGTGAATGCTCCTTCTGCCTCCCTTTGTGCTAAGAGATGAGTTGCCTTGCCCAGGTCATCAGCTTATGCATAGCAAAGACAAGGCAGAAACTTTCATGTTTAAACCTGAAACTCCAAGCTACAGCCCTAAAACAGGCTGCCCCTCTTGCAAACTCCACCTAGGCTCCCACCAGAGTACTTAGGATCCTTTAGAAAAATACCCAAAGGATTATAAATCATGCTGCTATAAAGACACATGCACACGTATGTTCATTGCGGCACTATTCACAATAGCAAAGACTTGGAATCAACCCAAATGTCCATCAGTGACAGACTGGATTAAGAAAATGTGGCACATATACACCATGGAATACTATGCAGCCATAAAAAAGGATGAGTTTGTGTCCTTTGTAGGGACATGGATGCAGCTGGAAACCATCATTCTTAGCAAACTATCACAAGAACAGAAAACCAAACACCGCATGTTCTCACTCATAGGTGGGAACTGAACAATGAGATCACTTGGACTCGGGAAGGGGAACATCACACACCAGGGCCTATCATGGGGAGAGGGGATGGGGGAGGGGGGAGGGGGGAGGGATTGCATTGGGAGTTATACTTGATGTAAATGACAAGTTGATGGGTGCTGACGAGTTGATGGGTGCAGCACAGCAACATGGCACAAGTATACATATGTAACAAACCTGCACGTTATGCACATGTACCCTAGAACTTAAAGTATAATAATAAAAATAAAAATTAAAAAAAAATAAAAATAAAAAAAAAAGGAAAAGGGCAGTTCTGGAATTGCCATAAGAGACTGGGAATTCACAATCAGAACTTCATTTGCTTTCCTTCCTGAAGTTTGTCTTTAGTGAGCTTACAGCCTTAATGAATGAAGAAACAAACTCATCTCAAACATACAAAAGATAAAGAGGGAAGATCAAAGAGAAGTCCTCCATGAAAGTATGCCAGCTGGGGATAGAGGATAAAAGCTTTTTTGTTGCTGAATGAAAACACTTTCTGGCTCCATGATTCCCTAGGGATTATAATAGTAATGGTCTGGATTACCAATACAATTCACATCTGAATATGCTTCATATTTCTCAAAACCTGAAGATTGGAAACTAAACTGTTGAAAGTCAATCAGTCCTGGCCAGGTATAGGTGCAAGGTAGACACAGGGACTCTTGAGCTGTAGGAAGTTTTATCCATACGACAGAAAAAGCTGGCTTTCACTGGATACCCTTTGAGGGATGAGCTATTGGCATGTGGGCATTTAAGTCCTGGACAGAATGTAAATATTAAGACTTTAAAATAATAAATACAATATGCCCCAAACGAATCTTTCTATCTTCTACCTCAAACACAACTGTGCTCTTATCAATGACCTGGGATAGTGCCTTTTTTTTTTTTTTTTTTTGCTTGTTTTCAGTAATGTACTGCCATTCTGCGCAAATTTGTTAAGCATTTCTCAGGTTCCAAAGAATTTTCTGACACTAGCATTACAAAAGTGACTAAGACATGGTCCCTATTTTCCAAAATCTGTTTAAATCCCAGCTCAAATCATGTCATTCCTCTGACCTAAACCCTGCATTGTTGCTCCATCTCACTCAGACGAAAGCCAACATCCTGGCAGTGGCCACCAGCTCCTACCTGATCTCCTCGGCCCTTCCTCACTGACCTCATCACATACTACTGTCTCTGTTGCTGATACTGAATATGCCAGCATCCTCCTGCCTCTGTTAATGAATGCATTTTTCTTTCAGGAAAAGAGATGAGTTCTATGAGGAAATGCAAAAAGCAATTATAATTTCAATTGTGGAAAAAGAAAACTCAGAAGTCAACTTAAGAACTTGCCAGTCAGACTGCTTTTTGGGGGAGCTGTCTGATGAGCTGGTGTTGCTATGTGAGGTGAACCACCCAGCTAGCTGGGTGGCTTGACTACCTAGAGGGAAAACTTGACCATTCATATGCAAAGAAAGACGTGACTAAACAACACTATCCCCACTACACACTTCCACCCTGCATGACGTCAGTGAATCTTCGACTTCCCTTAGGTTAGCAAAGCATGGAAACTAATTTCAGGCCAAATGATGATACATTCATGATCGTTGGACAGTTTTACTATCTGGATCCTGGGGCAGTGCATGCAATGTTTGTCCTGGAACAACCTTTTTTAAGGGGCCACCTCTGCTTGAGCAACACACTGGAAGCTTCATAGATAGGTAACATTCTCTGGCTTGCTACCTAGCCCCCTTGGTGTCCTGTTTTCTCTTTTCCCCCATCCTCCTGTGTAGTGCATATGCTTTGAGCACATACTCTCCCCAAGGCTCTGTCCCTGTCCCACCTTCCCTTCTCTAAGAACTTCCCACCTCTACTCCTCTCCTTTGGGTGAGGACTTTATTTTTATCTCTGACTCAACACATATGCAGACAACCTGCAGGTCAGACCCTTCTTTGTTGTATTCAGTCTCTAAGATCCTGGGCCTATTTGTTACTCATATTGTCTAGATCTTGGGAGCACAGCCATGTTGGAAGATCATGGAATTCTTTGCACACGCAGTGGACACCTGACCTGCCATCAGGGTGTAGGCTTTCCTGATGCCCCTCCCACCCCAGCCAGGTGTGAGTGGAAGGGATGAATCTCAGAGGGTTGAATAAGTTATGAACCTTAGTTCATGACATATTATCATCTTTGATTTGGGTTAATCTTTGATTTAATTAGCTATCACTTTTATTCCCATTCTTCATTCCCATCCCCCATCCATAGACAATCATATCTACGTGTTTAATGTTTACCTTTTTATCTGTAAATGCCCTTATAAAATATGCATTATTATTTGGGGTACATATATTTTTCACTTACATAGGTAGTATTGACTTATGTATCTTTTTCTCCCCATTCAGCAGTAGGCTTTTAAGGTGCATGCATGTCATTCTGTGAGCTTCTATCTGCAGCGTGGTCAGCCACAGTGTGCATCTGTGTATCACGCTCTCTGCCCTCCCAGCCCCTGATAAACACACACACAATGCTGTGGAAAACATCACAGTATATATTCATGCCTTCATATGAGGGGCATATTCCCAAGGGTGAAATTAAGCCCTAAAAGATGAATGAGCTCTAGATACAGGAATGGAGGTATAGGTAGATGTAGATGGCAAACATAGATATTTAAATTCATATGCTTACCTTGACTAAGAATGTATTCTGCCAGATGCCAGACAGAACCAACCCTTTCTTCCCCCATACCTCTATTCTGTCCCATACTAATTTCCAGCATAGCACCTGCTAGAGCACCCAGAAGGAAACGGGCCCCTTCCTAGCCACTACCTGCACACATATCTCACTCACAAATCACAACCAGCTTTCCAAGTCAAATAATAACTTCCCTACAAAGTCTTCCTTGATCCCCACAGCTGGAAACAATTGCTCTGTAGTCTGAAATTCTTGGTATCTTAGTATCTTTTGTCTGATAACTTAATATTTTTCTAAGGACACCAATCATAGTTACATAGCGGTTTAATCTCTCCTCTAAGCTCTAAACCTGTGAACAAAGGATTACCACATGAGTCATCTCGGTGACTTGGTGGTTATAACATGGGCTTTGAAGTCTAACAGAACTGAGTTTGTCTCTGCTGTGTCATGTATAAGCTGTGTGACTGTTAAACAAGTTAATTCAATTCTCTCAGCCTTAGTTTCCCCATGTTGATATAGCCTATCTTAATGATTTATGAAGAACCAAATGAAAAGCTGCACATAAAACAGTCCAGTGCCTAACATATATGACAAGTTCAGTAAGTGGTAGCTTATTGGAAACATGCTGATTCTAGTGTCAACACTCATCAGCCATGTGTTTTTGAGCCACTTATTGAAGCTCTTTGAGCCTCCGTTGCCTTTCCTGTAAGAAGGAGATATAGTCAACTCATCGTGTTGTTATAGGGGTTAGACTACCTCAGAAACAAAACAAACTAACAAGTCTCAGAAACAAAAACTGGCTTGTCCAAGGTCACCTGGATGGAAACTGTCAGGGCTGGTACTTAAACACAAGCCTTCTTTGTGGTCTACCTTCTCTAAAACTACGCTTACTATTTTTTAGAAAAAAAAAAAAAAAGCTATTTATAAGACTGGAACAGTGAGACGAGGAACTGAATTTCTGTATCACTTCAATCAGAGAAATTGAAACTGCACGTATGGGGGTCAGGGGTTGTGCCAAGTCTCCATCTGGTGACACTCCCCCTCATCCTGGTTGGTGGTGGTGTCAGGAGGGCTCTATGAGATGACATACATGTAGCACACTAGACCAGTGTCAGCAGGTAGCAGATACAGGAATCTGCCCTAATTATTACCAGCCCTTTGACCCAGAGACACAGAGGATTTCTCCTGCTTCTTCCCATGTAAAGCAACCATCTCCCTCCTCAGCCTGAGGAAAACCTCAGTTCAAACAACCTTCCAACCTTTCTCAAAGAAGGCTGGCGGTTCAGATTCAACAAAACACAATCTATGTGATAAAAAAAAAAAAAAAAAAAAAAACTTTTAGCAGCTCATTAAAATGTTCTGTAGGTTTGTAGGTTTCAAGAGCATCAAATGGCTTTTTGCAATCAATATTTTCAGGCTCTGGAGTGAAAGAATTAGAATCATAAAGATTAAACACTTTCCTCCTTAAAAAAATAAAAGAAAGAAGTCTGTCTATAACTGAGTAGAAAGAACTGATGAGACAAGGAACACAGGTGGGAGTAGCCAGGTTCTACTTCCCAAGAAAGGTCCAGCACACTGGCCTGGCCTGTCTGCCACCTACAGGACCCTGTGCTGAGGGAGGCGGCCCAGGGACCAGGCAGGTCCAAGCAGGTTATTCACCCAGAGTTGCCCCGTTATGGATTCCAGTAAAGGAACGACGAGAACTATGATATCAAGAGAAAGTTTTAAATTATACTGTGAATAAAAGCCTGCCTCTAACATCAAAAGATACCCAGGGGCATGTCACCACGGAAGGCTCAGTACAGGTTAGGCCAGCCATTTGGGAGTAAATGTCCTGAATAGAGCCCTAGAGCCCAGGGCTACTCTTAATTGAAGCAGTTCTGCAAAGAAGAAGCTGGAAATGTTTGTTCTACTTAAATCCCTGGAGATACAGGAAGTGTCTTCTTGGGGTGGCCAAGGCCCCAAAAACTATCTCCCCAGACTGCCAAAGGCCGGAATCATAAAGTAAGTTAGAGTGAAGGGGACACTCTGTGTGACACAAATGGAAGCAAGGTCGGAACTGTGTTTGACTGGGGAGCATGGAGCCTCTTGGGGTCCCAGCATCCTGCAGGGTAGGAGCAACAGTGTCATGAATTAGCTACACATCAAGGGTCCATAGGATGCTCCAGCAGAGGTAGGTGGGCTGAGGATGAGTCAGAGTGTTGCAAGGCCAGCAATCGGCAAGGACCTTTGCTAGAACACCAGGCTGGTGGATGCCAATCATTACAAAACAGAAGAGGTCAGGAGCTGTTTCTTCCCTGCACTGTTTTGTTGTAATTGCTCCAGGAGGTCCACCAGGACTCACAGGCACAGGCCACTGACTTGAAGAACATTTTAGTTTCTGACTGAAGTCTGTTCCCAATCACAGCAGAGATGGACCTGCTAGGACTGACAGAGACCCAAATTGCAACAGAGATGAAGTTTAAGAAGGCCAGGTCTGGGACAAACAGCTCTAAAGATCTCCAGGCCCTCCATGAAACCATGTTCATGCTCAGCAAATGCACACCCCGTGAGGGGGAGTCCTGCATGAGTGCCCGCAGCCCCTCTGTGTAATCTGTCACCACCAGCTGCAGACCAAGTGGCTCCCCATGCAGCAGGGGAGATGAACAAAGAATCATGTTTCTCTGCTTCTTTGCCCTGTATGCTGAGTTTATTTTCATCCCTAAGGCTCCATTCAGGCAGAACTCTCTAGCCTGACCTCCCCCAGGGGTGGCATTACCAGCCCATCCATCTTAATGAAATAACTGAAGTGGAGGTACAGAAAGACTTAAAGACTTAGATTGCAGTTGAGCACCAAGTAATTGATCTGATCATTGGTGATAAATCCAATTCAGGCATCTTAACGACTGAAGGCAGTTATTAAGACAACCAGTGACATTGCCTAGTCATGGCTATTTTAGTCTCAAAGGTCTGCATCTGTATGTGAGGCTGTGCCCAACAGCTGACCTGTAAGCAGGAAAAAAAAATTTAAACAGTCCAACAGTGAGGTTTTTGCTCAATTATTTAGGTTAATGTTCATCATAGCTTCCTTCTGCAGCCAGATTCTTTGCTTGCACTGGGAGATTATTCTAAGATGTACACAATGCACTTGCTGCCAAGCCGGATCAGGAGGTGGGGGTGCAGCTTGCAGTGCAATACACAAGTGACACTTCCATAAAAGCCTCCATGCCGTGTTATTCTCAGCCCGTATGAAGACTGCATAGTGGGATTTATGGCAGAAACCCAACCTTATCCCATTTTATCCCCCCTCCCAATACTTGCTTTGTTCATCTGAAGGACCTAATGATACCCAGCAAATGCTAAACAGAAGATTAGGGGAAGGAGAGAGCTGCTCCTGCTGTATTTCAGGTGCCTTTGGTGACAGTGCTGGCTCTGAGTCAATGATGACATTGCCACCACCCAGGGAGCAAAGGAGAGCACAGCTACCTCCTCCACCTCAGGACATGACAAAGCCCCATTGTCCTCTGGTTCTGGTTATTGTTCCCTTGAAAAAAGGCAGGGCTGTGGCTTGTAGTGACCCACAGCCGGTTAGAGTCACTATCCATCCCTTTCCTTCCACTCTCCCAAACCCACACCTCCAAGCCGAAGGTGTGCAGTCCAGAGAGGAACTCACGCATGGGGCTTCCTACAAAGCCACGCTTCACTGCATGAAGTGGGACGTATGAGAGTGCACTCCAGGCACCCTGTGTTCAATGTGCTACTCTCTATAGGCAACTCCCAAATTCTATCACTTTATACCAAAGACACCATTCTACTGATCTCCCTCCTCAAATTCAAGTCTCGATCCCAGGTATCTCCTGACGGTCCCTGATCTCCACTCCTCCCTGCTTCCAGCCCCACCACCCTGCAATTACACAGGAAGCACTGGACCAAGAAGTCAGGGCAGAGAAAGCAGATGAGATGAGGAAGGTCAGTGTGGCATCAGGCGGGGGGTTTTAAAGCCCAAAGGATTAGAGTCTTGCTTATAAGAACATGGATGCAACATGGATCATAAAGTCAAGGATGGAAGAAAATTCTAGTGGCTTCAGAAAGGCAGAGTTAAGAAGAAATTATTGTAATAATGCAGTGACTCTCAAATAACTTTTTAGAAATTGAGCTTTGCTTTCACAAGTATTCTTCCTGGGAACCCTAATATATAGATGAGATAAAGTGAAAGTCTGGTTGGAGAAGAACCTGCCATCTCATTTTCCCTTGGCTACCTCATTCCCTCCTTTGTGGCAACTCTACAACACCCCCCAGGGACCCAGAAGGCTCTGGGGTTGACTGAAAACTACTGTCACAGTGAAGACAAGAAATGAATGAATTAGGTAGCTGTGGCAACAAACACCAACTAAAGGCAATTGCTTAACACAACAAAAGCTTTTTGCTCATCCACACGAAGCCAACTGTGGGTCCGGGTAGCTCTTCAGGCAGCCGTCACATGAGGTGGCTCAGTGCCCCTGGCGTTCTTGTGGCACCTCTGTTCCAACACCTGCCTCCACGATGGGCACAGCGGGAGACTTGTGTCCGTGCTTTTAAGTGCTTCCACTCAGAAATGACACGTCACCTCCCATTCCAGCTCATGCAGGGGAGCTGGGAAATGTAGACACCCATGTGCCAGGAAAGGGAGGAAAGCCAGAAATACTGATGTCCTGATGAGCTTCAGTAATGTTTATCACAACAAATAAGACTTATTAGATGAATGAGCCTTGCATTACATTGACTGAGTGCATTACAACCTATAGACTGGCACTATACATAGTTTATATCTTCTAGGTAAAGAGTCACAGGAGTCACAGGTTTAAAAAAAAAGAAAAAAAAAAGAAAAAAATAAGTTCTGAGACTGGCTTGGGGTCTCACAGCTAAGATTTAGCTGACCCTGGAAATTCCAATCCCAGATCCACAGCCCTTGTCTCTACTACAGAGATTCAGGGAAAGGGAAGGAAGAGCTACTGAGGGAAAATCAGGATGAATTGGTCAGATAAATGCATATGTAAAAAGAAATAGTAAAAATCGCTCCCCAAGTTTTCTCACTTATGAAGGAGAAATAAGAGACAAAATGTAGCCATAGGGGAGGGCTTGGGAGGGACGTAAACTCAATGCACCCCCCTCCGCCTCCCTGCCCAGTCTACCATATTTCAAACAAGTGAATCATCCCACTTGAGGTATCAGGTTGATGGATTTCAAGACAGGCTGGACCAGAGAGGAAAGTTCACTGTAAGTAAGTAAATATGTGCAATCTGTAAGGACAATTTGCATGCACAGAGCACTATGCTGTTTACAAAACACTTTCATATGCAGGCTCTCATCTGTATTCAGAGGCTCACTGGTGCCCTGGGCAGGGATGATATTATCTTGGAGTAATGGCATAACTTAGTCTGTGAATGACACAGGACACATTCTTGGCAACTCTGTAGGACAGGGCATTCGGTCCCGACAGGACACTCACCGGGCTGCAGGGTCTAGCCCCTGCTCCGGGAGGTGGGGATCCAGTGAATATGGCCAACCTCTTGTTGATTCCCATCCTCAGAGTCTGAGGCTTAGCCCCAGACACCTCTAGCCAGCCTGTTTCAAATCTTTGCTCTCTAGGCCTCAGCGAACAGAGAGCTCAGATAATTTTACCACCCAGGACATTCAAAGTGGTTGTGTTGGCCTGAGAGAGGGCAGGGAGGTGTGGCCATCAAAGTTCAGGGTGATCTTACATTGTCAATGGGACTGCTCCCCTGCCAGGGTCTGGAGAACGGGGCAGTGCACCACTCCCACCAACAGAGAAGGGACAAGAATAAGCTGGGCAGAGTGTCAGAGCCAACATCAGAGGAGGACTCTAGACCAAGCAGGGAACAGGTAGGCAAAAAAGACATCAGAGTAGATACGAGGGTCTACAAAGTGGGCTGACAGGGAGCAGGAGGAGATGGGCCAGGTGACCTGCCTTTGTGGCCGGTCTGGCCTCACCAAAGTCCTCCTCTTTCCTCCCTGCCCTGGTCTGGGTAATCTAGAACAGAGCTGGGGGGCCCTGCTAGAAGGGCAACAGTGCCTCTTGCTGCAGGGTGCTGCAGGGAATCACTCAGGACATGCCTTCTGTCCCTGCCTGCTGAGGCTCTTGGACTCCCCGCATCTCAGTGACAGACAGAGCTGCTGGCCAGAGCTGCAGACTCCTCGATTGTCCCGGTGCTGGTCTGAGAGCCTCCATCGCTTTATCTGGAACATGACTCCAACCACTTCGCCTCTCCAGGACATCATTTCCCTTGCTACTGAGGATGAATTTTGCTCACTTTCCTTTGTTGGCAACTCAGCTCCTGTAAGAACTGCTTTGAAGCTCTCCGTCTGCCTTGGATTCATGGCAACTAACAGGCTGGTTCCTCAGGCATCCCCATCACCTTCCAGTCTCAAGGAATTTCCTTTTAATTCAAATGTGCAATGGAAATTCTCACCTCTCCCAGAGACACAGAGCCCTAAGGCTGAGGGCAGAGACCTAAGGCCAGGTAACAAGGGAACAGATGAGCTCTTGGTTAAATCTGACCTCAGTACTTGGGAGCAAAAACTTCCTCCCCCTTCAGGTGGGCAAATCTTTAAGCAAAGGGTTCTCAACCCCAGATACTCATTAGAATCACATGGTGTGTTTTTAAAAATCACTATCTAGACCCTTCTCCCACCACCACCAATTAAATTAGAATGTTAGGGGTTTAAGTCCATGTATTCTTATTTTTTAAAAACTCTCCAGGTAATTATAATGGATAGGTAATTTCCTGCTGACACATCAACTCTTCAATTCATTCTGCTAATCTCAGCCTATGCATTACTTTGTTCCAATCTTTTTATTAATTATTGTACCTTACAATTACACAGTGCAAAACAAAGCATTTTCATATGAATATTTTACTAACTCTGTGAGGCCAGTGTTCTTCCATCTTACCTGGAAAGAAAGGGTCTAGGTCCTATTCACAGTTATATCCCTGCCATGCTGCATAACATCTACATGAAGTGAGTACTTGGTGTCTATTGAATTATAAGATTGCTATAGCATGATTTTATTATTATTATCATCACAGTTTTAAAGTTGATAAAACCGAGGCCAGGTAAGGTAAAATGGCATTGTCTAAGATTATACAGCCAGTTAAGAGGAAAGGCCAAGACTAGAACCCAGATCTTCTAAGTCTGGTGTGATTTCCAGACTTCTCCCCTCTCATTCCTCTCACCAGTCTTTTCGCAGGTCTGCCCATACCCTCATATTAGTCTTGATCTTGTTTTTCAGGAATATGAAGGTTTCTAAACCCTGGGACACAGGTGTGAGAAACACCAACAGACCTGACCACAGCCAAGGAACACATCCCCTTGTCTAGTCCTATAGCTTAGCTTAGACAAGAAACAAATTACAGGGGAGCAAATCTGAATTGTGTACTTAACAAATGACTGTGGATAATGATGGCTGTAGCAGTGATGGGAAGAATGGGCCACTGAAATGCTACCCCTCCATCAATAGATCAAGTACTGTGTCCCGTGGTGACAGGCACAATTCCCAGCTGGCAGGCGTATGAACAACATTGAAGGAATTTCCACAGAAGATAGGTTCTAAACCCATGGATACATTGATGTCCTCAGTTTCCCCTTTGGGAAGTGAACAGCCGCTCTTTGATATGGCCTTGCCTTGAAAGAAATATAAAGGATTCTGGAAAACAGCTTGGGAAAGTGCAGTGGCTTTCAGTGTATGGTCCCTGAACCAACAGTGTCATCATCACCTGGAAACTTGTTAGAAACACAAATCTCCATGCTGCCCCAGACCTACTGCATCTGAAACTCTAGGGACAAAGCTCAACAATCTGTGTTTTATCAAGTGTCTGATGAGGACTAAAGTTTTAAAACCACCAGTGTGGTGGGTAGGGCACCAACTTACTGGTTAGATACATCTGCCCTGAAGCCCAACTCCAGTATTTACTTGGTGAGTAGCCTGGCAGTAAGAAGAAATGGAATAACGTCATCCCTCGGTATCGCCAGAGGATTGGTTTCAGGACACCCATGGATCCCCAAATCCACAGATGCTCAAGTCTCTGCTATAAAATGGTGTAGCATTTACATATAAGCTGCACACACCCTCTCGTATACTTTAACTCATCTCTAAATTACTTATAATATCTAATTATAATGATATCTAATATATATGAAATATATCTAATACATAATGAAATATATCTAATAATAATATCTAATATATAATGAAAATGCTGTGTAAATAGTTGTTATATTGTAGTAATTGTTTTACTTGTATTAGTTTTAGTATTGTATTGTTATTGTTAATGTTTTCTCTCAAAATATTTTTGATCTGAGGTTAGTTGAATCCACAGATGTGGAACCCACAGATATAGACAGCCAACTGTGTATGTGTGTGTATGTGTGTGTGGTGTGAAATATATATATTTATATATATATATATATATATATATATAGAGAGAGAGAGAGAGAGAGAGAGAGACAGAGACAGAGACAGAGACAGAGAGAGCAAGTTCTGAACATGTAGGGGAGCCCACTGACCTCCACATTTGTCCTGGCCAGGCTTTGCACAAGTGCCTTTTCACCCTAACACCCACAGCTGTCTAAGAAATCATCAGGCTTACTCCAGTCTTGCCCAATATTCATGCTTCTCTCAGTAACCATGCAAAGCCCAAAACCACAGGTTATTTCTAACTCCTGGCCTCTATTCCCCTATATTCTATATGTCACCAAATCTCACCCCATTACCCTTTTCTCTTCAACTGTTAAACCTTCCATCTGAAACTCATGATCATCATTAGCAAGATCTCCCACAGACCCAACATCTACTCCTGCACCAATTAAAATACAACTCTATCCACTGAAGACACTAATTCTCCCACAACCCTCTAAAGTAGTGGCTATTTTCTTTCCTACAAGCCACCCCCACCCGGCTTTTTTTTGTGAGATGGACTCTCCCTCTTTCTCCAGGGTGGAGTGCGGTGGCGCAATCTCAGCTCACTGTAACCTCCACCTCCTAGGTTCAAACGATTATTGTGCCTCAGCCTCCCAAGTAGCTGGGATTACAGGCATGCACCACCACATCAGCTAATTTTTGTATTTTTAGTAGAGGCGGGGTTTCACCATGTTGGCCAGAATGATCACAATCTCCTGACCTCATGATCTGCCCACCTCAACCTCCCAATGTGCTGGGATTACAGGTGTGAGGCACCGTGCCTGGCCCCCACACCCCTTTTAATTCTGCTTCTGGATGTGGGGCAGGTATCCTTGTTCCTTATTGTTGCTTTTAGACAATAGTCTCAGTCTCCTTCCTAACATTGTCAGCTGCTCTGAAGCTGAGGCTATCAGACCTGCTGCTACCTCTCATTGTCGGACTCATCTACAGAAGTGCCTTTCAAATTTAAAAATGTGCATATGAATCACCTGGGGAGCTTGTTAAACTGCAGATTCTGCTTTAGTAGATGTTGGGGGAGGACTGAGATTCTGCATTTTAACCAGCTCCCTGTGATGCAGGTGCTGCTGGTCCAGGGACCTCCCATTGTATCAGTCACAAAGATCTACAGGTTTCTGAATCACTCTTCCTCATTTCTTGATAGTTTTATTACCTGGATCACTGTCTTTAACAGCGATCAGTGTCTTTCAACACTGCTCCTGTCATCATCCTTTGTTATTTTAACAAAAATAAATATAAACAA
This sequence comes from Macaca nemestrina, assembly GCF_043159975.1. Classification (NCBI taxonomy): domain Eukaryota; kingdom Metazoa; phylum Chordata; class Mammalia; order Primates; family Cercopithecidae; genus Macaca; species Macaca nemestrina. Next base: position 80,448,403 of record NC_092125.1, read on the forward strand.
TCCATCCAAAACCCTGGCCTCTCAATTCTTTGGTTTTACCTTGAATTATCTTCTTTTTTTTTTTTTTTTCTTTTTTTTGAGATGGAGTCTCTTTTGCCCAGGTGGGAGTGCAGTGGCGCAATCTTGGCTCACTGCAACCTCTGCCTCCTGGGTTCAAGCAATTCTCCTGCCTCAGTCTCCTGAGCAGCTGGGATTACAGGCATGTGGCTAATTTTTTTTCTCATGCCTGGCTAATTTTTTTTTTTTTTTTGTATTTTTGTAGAGACTGGGTTTCACCACGTTGGCAAGGCTGATCTTGAACTCCTGACCTCAGGTGATCTGCCCACCTCCGCCTCCCAAAGTATTGAGATTACAGGTGTGAGCCACCATGCCCAGCCAATTATCTTATTTTCTACCTAACCTCATTTACCAGCTTTCTTGGGTATACCATAAACCTTGTCATTAGCAGCAACTATAGCCCTACCATGATCTTAATTTCACATGCCCCATACTCACTATACCTGCTCCCTCTCATGAATTCCATGCTCCAACAGTGCTGTGACTCACTGAGAGTTCTAATCCACTACACCTGTTAACATTTTTCTTATTCCCACCACCACCCCACATCTACATCATGTGTTTGCTTCCCTCCTTAACTTGTAATTATAATCATTTTGTTGAATTTCTATGGTTTGAATGTGTCCCCTAAAGTTCCCGTGCTGAAAATGTAATTACCAGTGCAACAGTGTTGAGAAGTAGGGCCTTCAAAAAATGATAGATTAATATCCTTATTGTCATTACTAAGGAAGTGGATTTATTATCACGAGAGTGAGTATATTTCAAAAGCAAGCTTGACCCCCTAGAGCTCTCTCTCTCTCTCACAAGCACACTCTTGCCCTTCAGTCTTCCTCCATGAGATGCTGCAGCAAGAAGGTCCTCACCAGATGCTGCCACCATGCTCTTGGACTTCCCAGCCTCTAGAACTATGAGCCAAAAAAACTTCTGTTGTTTATAAATTACCCAGTCTGTGGTATTCTATTATGGCAACACAAAATAAAGTCATGCATACACTGTCAAATCTCTGGCCTCTCTCTAAACTGGCAAAATCTCAAATTTGGTTAAATTAAACTCTTTATTTTGTGTTCCTTCAGTCAGAACACAGCTAGAGAAAAATACATAGGCATACTGAATGGTCTTGCTTTAACATCAGTTGGGCTCATATGTAGTCCTGGTCCATTTGTTTTTCTACTCTCCTAAATTACTCTTCCTTACCTTCTACTCTCCTGTAACTCCTGCCTTCTCTCTGCTCTTCATAGACAGATGATAATCTTGCTTCTTATTTCACTGTGACAACTGAAGCAATCAGAATATCATTTCAGGAAGTGTCCCCTATACTATCTACTCACCTACCTGCGTCTATGCCCATAAACTGCCCCTTTCCCTTTGTTGCTATGGATTGATTTTCCTAAGCTTTTTTGACACAGGCCAGTTTCTTCATCTGTGCCCTTTGGACCCAGTCCTTCTCACCTATCCAAGGACATAGGTCCAGCAATTTTCCTCTCTTGCTTCTGCATCAACAGTTATTCCTTATGTGCTCAGTAATTCCTAACAACACCCAAACACACTTCCCATCTTAAAAAAAAAAAAAAAAAAGGAAAACAACAAAAAAAAACTTCTTGACAACCACAAGCCCTTCCAATTAACCATGCAAGTTTCTGCTTTGCATTATAGCAGAACTCTTAAAACCATTGTCTATAGTCATCTCCAGTTTGCTCCAAAGTTTTGCTTGTCTTATTAGAACTATATTTTACATAAGGAAGACTGAATATGTTGTATAAGTACAGTTTAAAAAACAAATAGGAAGTAAACACTACTCAACATCTCCATTTGGGAGTTTAACATGTATCTTGGACCTATCATGCCCAAAGCAGAACTGTTTAGTTTTGGCCCCTAAATCTTTTCTTCCTACGGTTTTCCTCTTATCTCAGGCATAGAAATTCCAACCTTCAAGTTGTTCAGGTTAAACATCTTGGATTCATAATTGATTCCTGTTTCTCTCATCTTTTTTTTTTTTTTTTTTTTTTTTTTTTTTTTTTTTTTAAGATGGAGGCCTACTCTGTCGCCCAGGCTGGAGTACAGTGGCGTGATCTCAGCTCACTGCAAGCTCCGCCTCCCAGGTTCACGCCATTCTCCTGCCTCAGCCTCCCGAGTAGCTGGGACTACAGGCGACTGCCACCACGCCCGGCTAGTTTTTTTTTTTTGTTTTTTTTTTTGTTTTTTTTTTTTTTTGTATTTTTAGTAGAGACAGGGTTTCACTGTGTTAACCAGGATGGTCTCAATCTCCTGACCTCGTGATCTGCCCGCCTTGGCCTCCCAAATTGCTGGGATTACAGGCATGAGCCACCGCGCCCGGCCTCTCTCATCTTTAACACCCAATCCATTAACATAATATACTGGTTCTAACATCAAAATATATCTAAAACCTAACCACTGCTCACCACCCCAACCTCTACCATCCTGCTCCAAACCTCCGCACAGCAACAAAGTTGTTTTTGAAAAATGCAAACAGATATTACTCCTCTCAAAAACACCCAGTGGCTTCCCATCTCAATTTAAAATCCTGAGTCCCTACAATGGTCTTCAAGCCCCTCATTACATCCCAAATCTCAGCATGTGCCACCCTTGCCCTTCTGCCTCTTCCCTCCATTCTACCACTGGCCTCCTTGCTGCCCTCATATTCACCAAGCAAACTCCTGTCTCAGAGCTATTGCATTTGCTTTTCCTTCTGCCTGGACACCCTTCCCTCAACCGCCCACAAGGCTCAGACTCTTCTTTCCAGCAGATCTCTGTTCAAATGACTTGTTCAAATGCCCTTTCCTGGTCAGTCTTAAAATAGCACTGCCTGACTATCCCTTTATCTTGCTTTATTCTTTTTTATCACATTCATCACCACCTGGTTATGAAATTACAGAGATGATAGATGATAGATTGATAGAGAGAGAGAGAGAGAGAGAGAGAGAGAGAGAGAATATATTATATTTGTCTATTTGCTTTTAGGCTCTTTGTCTGTTGCTGCTTTATCCCCAGCAACTAGAACTGTGCACGGAATATATGTGCTCAGTAAATATTTATTTGATGAATGATGTGCTAGAAACTCTCCTTCTGAGTGTGCTCTTAATCAGTAACCTATACTGTCTGCTAGAAATTTTATTTCTCCAAATCTGTACAATACGCCTAACCATACCTATCTCCTAACCTAAACTATGCTAAATAGCACAACATCTAACATGTAGTAGGGTTTTAAATATGTTAATTTTCTCCCTTTCTTAGTTCCTTTCCCTTTTTATTTTATTTTGTTTGTATGAGACAGGGTGTTGCTCTGTCACCCGGGCTGGAGTGCAGTGCTGCAATCACGACTCACTGCAGTCTTGAATCCCTGGGCTCAAGCCATCTTCCCCACCTCAGCCTCCTGAGTAGCTAGGACTACAGGTGCTTGTCACCACACTCGGCTAATTTTACTTTTTGTACAGAGAGGGTCTCGCCATTTTGCTCTTGCTGGTCTCAAACTCCGGGCCTCAAGCAATCCTCCTGCCTTGGCCTTCCAAAATGCTGGGATAACAGGTGTGAGCCACCTTGTCCAGCCCTTCCTTTCCCTTTTCTAATGGTGAGACTGAGTGTACATCCCAATTTTCCTGGAACAGCACTAGTTTATACCTGTCGTCCTAGAGTAATTATTAGTAGTGCCCCTTTTTCTATCAAGCATTCTGTTCAGTGACAAAAGATACAGTTATCCTAATATTGGTGCAATTGCAAACTGAGGTGTCCACTTAAACTCATTTAGAGTTAATGGCCATGTATGGGGAAGTAATGGGAATTTTCACCAGTTATCATTCTTAGATAGAGTGACATATAATATGCGTTCTCCCTGCCTGCCTCACAGAGCATTTGTGAATAAAAGATGTAGAGATTTTAAATTGCCAATTTATTTTGTTTTGTTTTTGTTTTTAAAGCTACTTATTTTATGTGTATAAATTTATGGGGCACAAGGATAATTTTGTTACAACTCAGGACTTTTAGGGAGATTTCAAATTTCTAGACACATGGAAAAGGATATTAATATTTTATAGACTAGTATGATGTGGTGGCCTTTGAGTCAAAAGACAGAGGTTGAAATCTCAGTTGTGAACTTTTCTACACTGCTGTCTAGAAAACTCATATGACCTTCTTCGTCTGTCAGCTGGGTCCACATCATTTCTTCTACTGCTCACTCCAGGTCATGGGACACAACACATTGGGTAATGTGAATGCTTTGGAAATTCACTGTAGCTTTTTAGTTCCCCAAGGAAACTTTGTTTGATGCTACCGACAAAGAAGTCTTCCAAGACATTTTGGGAGTGTCATCCCATCCACCCCCGAACTCTGAAAGGACCCAGGTGGTGGGAGAGATAGAGAGAGGACTTGGCTTTCACATCTGGCTGAGTAAACACACAGCAGACGGAGCCCAGGGAAAGCAATGCACAGAAGGCATTTCCTTTTCGAAAATCTCTATTCTCCAAAGTTGTCAGGCCAACTTTCAGGAGGGTACAGGAAAAAATGACAGGGGAAAAGTGTAAACAACGTGAAACCAAGAATTCCTTGAAGAAGCGTTAGCAGAAGCAGTAGCACTATACAACACTGTTCAGTCCTCCTGGAAAGTTCTGTTTCTTCAAGCCTCTGAATTTACGGAAAGGGGAGTTGGAAAGCTATGGTGGAGACAGGAGGAGACAGATATTCTGGGGAGATGTGTGTAGATATAATAACTCCACTGTCTATCCCTCTGCTGGTGACATACAGCAGCCATGGGGCAGCTCAGAATTGGCTGTTCCCAGAAGGAACCTCCTTCATCAATGACAGTAGAGAAGGGGGAACCACGATGGGGTAACTTTCATCGTAGGAAAAGGGGATGTCTGCGTGGTTGCTCTGGGGGTTGTGGGAGGAATATTCTTGTGGGCTGACAGCTCCTGCCCCAATTGCAGTCTTCCATTACTCCTGCACCTCATGCCCCCACCCCACCACACACACTAACATACAGAGAATATCCAGGATATCCAGGGCTAAGGATCACCCTCTTCAAAAGTTTCCTGACTCTGAAAAAACTCTTTGGCTGAATACAGGAAAGTTTCCCTTTTCTAATGGTGAGAATAACTCTATGTCCCAGTTTTCCTGGAATGGCCCTAGTTTACATTTGTTGTACTACTATAATTATTAGTAGTACCCCTTTTACTATCAAAATGTCCTGTTTAGTGAGAAATGATATGTTTATCCTAATATTAATGCAATTGCAACCTGAGGTGTCCTTATTTAAGCTTATGCAGTGCTTTCAAAGATAAAACATCTGTCTCTGGAGGGACTCGGCTTCCTCTCACTGGAAGTGTTTAAGCTGAAGATGGTCAGCCTCTTGATGTCTCTTTATGAGGAAATCTAAGGCACAGGAAGAGTAGTAGGAATGGGTGATGTCAAAGACCTTTCTCCTCTCCCTTGGAGTAAATGAGCTTGTTGGAGGTTATCGGTGATTCTGAGAGCCTCCATGAACATGACATGTATTGGATACTGTGACCTCCCAAAGAAGAGGCTAGGATCTCTGACCTCAAAGTCAGAATCTAATAGAAAAACCCGGGACAACAACACATTTAGTAGGTCTGGAACATCAGGCGTGAAGCAACAGCAACAGAAATATTAGCCCAAATTTACAGAAATAAAGAAATAAAGGCTCAGAAAGGGCAAGTAATTTGCCTAAGGCCATGAATAAAGGCAGAGGGAGGGCATCTTCTAAGAATATTTGGTAAATAAAAGGAAATTTAGTTGGACAAGATGGTATGAGACCCATCGTCCCTTCCTAGCAGCCCCTCCTTCTTTAAGTGGTGGGTTGTGAGGGTGGGGGTGACTTATGGCAAAATTCAAGTCCCTCCTGGGACTGGATACTTCAGGCACTGTCTTCCTCTAAACCCCACCACTGCTGGCCCAGTGCAAGTAGGATTCCACCTTAGTTTCCCTCCTTCACCAGTTCCCTGTCCCGTACATTAGCCTGTTTCATGGGGGCTCTCACAGCTTTCAACAAATGCCCCCAGACGACTAGACTCTACCCTTCTATCTATACGACATACCTCTGACTAGAATCATGCTCAGCTGTGGACTGATTAGTAGGAATTCCAAGAACTTCCCATAACCCCACAGGGTTAGTACCTCCCTCCACCTCTCAAGGGTGTTCCTTCTCTTATGACATTGAAATCTGCCTCTTTACAATCCCGCCCACATGTATTGGTTCTCTCTCTGCTATAAGTTTTCTAAATCCTCTTCCATGTGCCAACATTTAAGGAAAGCTCATGTGTCCCTTAATCTTTCTCTTACCAGCCACTGTAACCATCTCCAGTTTTTTTCACCTTTGTCATGTGATATTCTACCAAGACCCTCTCCCCCAGACACACTTGAGCTTAACAGCATTCCTCTTCAACTAGGGGCCTTGGAGAAAGGAGAATTCCCCAAGTCTGTTGTGCCTGGTAAATGGTCAAGGAGATCCACCTTTTCCCTCAGCTTGTACATTCTGTGTCTAAAAGTACAGTTCAGATAGGTTTGCTTTGTTAAAAAAAAAAAAAAAGAAAAAGAAAAAGAAAAGCTTCGCCGAGATATATTCTCATACCATATAATTCATCCATTTAAAAGTAACAAATAGTAGAAGTATACCCATTTAATTTGTACTAAACTCACGTTGTTTGGTATATTACTTTTTTTCTTTCCAGTTGTGGTAAAATATACACAACACACAATTTGCCATTTTAACCATTTTTAAGAATATTATTCAGTGGCATTAATTATATTCGCAATGTCATGTAAGCTTTATCAACATCTATTCCCCAAACTTTTTTGTTACCCCAAAGATAAATTCTATAACTATTAAGTAATAACTTCCCATTCCTCCCTCCTTCTGCCCCCTGGTAAATTCTACTCTACTTTCTGTTTCTATAAATTTGACTCTTCTAGGTGTCTCATATAAGTGGATCATATAATATTTATCTTTTTGTGTCTAGATTATTTCATTTGGTTAATGTTTTTAAACTTCATCCATGTTATAGCATTCATCAGAACTTCATTTTTACTTCTGAATACTGTTACATTGTATGTATAAACCACATTTTGTTTGTTCATTTATCTTTTGATGGACACTTTGGTCATTCCCACCTTTTGGCTATTATGAATAATGCTGCAGTGAACACTGGTGCACAAGTAACTGAGTCTCTGATTTCATTTCTTTGGGCATATATGTAGGAGTGGAATTACTAGGTCATACGGTAATTCTATGTTTAACTTCTTGAGGAACCGCCAAACTATTTCCATAAGGCTGATTATTTTACATTCCAATCAACAATGTCTGAGGGTTCCAGTTTTTCCATATCTCACCAACGCTTGTTATTTAGCATTTTTTCAACTACAGCCATCCTTGTGAGTTTAAACTGATTTCTCATTTTCTCTTTTAAACCTTGTAAAATCAATAGCTAAAACTAACAAACTTTTAGAATAAAACAAAGGAAAAAGATCTTTGACATTGGTTAACTAGGACAAATACACAAACTATGAAAAAAATGAAAAAATGGACTCCATCAAGCTTAAAATCTTTTGCTCTTCAAATCATAGTTTAAAAAATGAAAAGGCAATCTACAGACCAGGAGAAAACTTTTACAGGACATAATTTTAAATACTTGTATTCAGAATACACAAAGAACTTTTACAACTCTGTAATAGGAAAACAACCCATTAAAATGTACATATGATTTGCACACTTTACAAAAGATACATGAATAGCCAATAAGCACACGAAAAAAGCTCAAGATCACTAATCAGAAAGACAAGAGTTAATACCTCTAAATTACCATTCCACAACCCACTAGAGAGGCTAAAGTTAAAAACACTAATAATACCAAATATTGGCAAGGATACGAACAACTGAAGTTTTCATACATTGCTGGTGGAAATGCAAAATGCTACTGCCACTTGGAAAACAAAATGTCAGTATCTTAATACACTTAACACCCACTTACCATATGACCTAGGAATTCACAGAAGAAAAATAAAAACATGTGTTCAAAGATGTATGTGCTAATGTTCACAGCAGTATAGTTTGTAGTTGCCCTAAATTGGAACCAACCTAAATGTTTCTCCACTGGAGAATAGACTATTTGAAATTGTGGTATATTTATACTATAGAATACTATTCAACAATATAAAGGAACAAAATATTAATACACACAACAACACAGAAGAATCTCTAAAACATTATGCTAAGTGATGTAAAGCAAACACATAAACTATGTAAGCTATATTTCCTTTTATATGAATTTCTAGAAAAGGCAAAACTCAAGTAACAGAAAGCAAGTCAGTGGTTTCTTGGGGCCAGGCATGGGGAGAGGGATTCATTCCCAAGAGACTCAAAAGAACTGCTCAGAGTGAGAGAGATAGTCTGTAGCTTGACTTTGGTGCTGGTTACAAAAAGGCACACAATTCCAAAATTTATCAAATATACACTTAACATAGGTGAATTTTACTGTGGGCAAGTAATACTGCTATGGACTGAATGTCTGCGACTCTCAAAATTCATATGTCGAAATCTTAACCCCTCAAGGTAAGGGTATTAGGAGCTGAGGACTTTGGGGGATGATTAGATCATGGGACCCTACCCTCATGGCCTCATGCTTGTGATTAGTGCCCTTATAAAAGAGACCACAGAGGGTGTGGGGGCAGGTGGCTATAGTCCCAGCTACTGGGGAGGCTGAAGCAGGAGAATGGCATGAACCCGGGAGGCAGAGCTTGCAGTGAGCCAAAATCATGCCACTGCACTCCAGCCTAGGGGACACAGCGAGACTTCGTCTAAAAAAAAAAAACAAAAAAGACCACAGAAAGCTAGCTGCCGTATGTGGTTACAGTGAGAAGACGTCCATCTACAAAGGAAACAGGCCCCCGTTGGACACCAAATCTGCCAGCACCTTGATCTTGAACTTCCCAGACTCAAAGCTGTAGGAAATAAATTTCATTTGTTTTATAAGCTATCCAATCTATGATACTTTGTTCCTATATGTTATGCTTAATGTAACTGCCTTAGTCTTAAAATGTCTGCCTTAGTCTGTTTAGACTAAGACAGACACATTAAGCATAATATATAGTAACATTAAACAATACAGTAAACATAGTAACATAAAAAGCATAACAATAACAATAACAGCAACAAAAAAAGTTGGCCAAATCAATGCCAGAGAGTTGCCTTGATATTGAAGAAACTGGAGTGGAAAGGCCAGACTGGCCAGGGCAACCTCTATCCAGGAGTCAAATACCTAACCCTGGGCCACGTGTTCTGCTTCTTCCACCCTAGTTTTGGAAGTTAATTTCAACCTCATCAACAACAACATTAATAGATTCTAAATCCTAAAGGATGCCAAAACAATAAATCTTTTGTGGTTTCATCTAGGTTAGTTCTTGCTTTGTGATTTTTAAAAAAATTCTGGCTATTCATCCTTTCTAAATAACCTGATTACAAGTCTGTAGGTGGGATGGTTTTCCTTCATAATATTTAATGTGCTGTTAAGCTATATGTTCGAAGGAGTTATCAATGGAAATACTAGTTATGTATCAACCAAAGACACTACAGAAAGGAATAAAGCACCTGCAGATATTTGTTAGTGCTGAGTAAACATTTGGTGGGATGGATATTTTGAGATCTGGACCCTAGGCCCAGTTTCACCACAGGCAGTAGTAAGCAGAGAAAAAGAGAGTCTCGCACTCAAGTTGAGCCCTACAGTCAATAATTCCAAAGTACATGAAGAAAATGAACATTAAGAAAAATAATTCACTCACAAACTGGAAAACAAAATCATGCTTAATTAAATAAAAAATAAAGCAATATCAAAATAACTTTAATATAACATTTGAAGAGGAAGACATGAATCAAGAACAAATAGGTACAAAATAGAACCAATTTTTAAATCCTGAAATTGGAAAAATATAGTAATTAGAATTAAAGTTCAAGAGATGACATAAACTCTAGGCTGGATACAGTCAGAAAGAGATGTAGTGAATTTGAAGATACAACTAAAGAATTTGTCCTGTATATCAAACACAGAGATAAAAGTATAAAAATGTGAAGGAAAAGGGGAACTTAATAAGCCTTGATACTAGAATAAGAGTCTTCAAAATACAAACGATGTGAATTCCAGATGGAGAGAAAATATGAGGAGTGGTGAGAAGCAATATTCAAAAAGACACAGGCTAAGAATTTTCTGTGACTGAAGAAAGGCAGGGGCTGGCTGATGGAAAGAATATAGTAAGCCTTTCAAAGTGCTGAGAAGAAATAACTGTGAACCCTGAATACAACAGCCAACTTCAAGTATTCAAGATTTAAAGGATGAAAATTAAAGACCTTGGCTTAATATTTACAAAAATATTATCTCTGATATAATTTATTATATACTCACTTGCTAAGTAATAAAAGCATAAAAATTGTGAACTGAATATACCACAAATTCATTACAGTAGTTGATCTGAAAGGGAGAGAAATTGGACTACGGAGAACATAGGTAACTTCAGTATTATAGATAATACTTTATTTTTCGGAAATTAAAGCTTATACTGTATGACCAAATGTTACCAGGGTACATGGATTTTTACATTACTTTGAATTTTTAATTCTTTTTTTTAATAGAAAAATATTTTAAAGGAAAACACTACAGATCTGGAATAGTTTTGAGGAAAGCAGGAGAATTCATAACGAGTTCATCCAGGACAAGGGCCTTGTCTCACCTTTGATTCCTCTGCATTTGGCAAAGTGTTTATCACACAGGAGATGCTCAAAGATTGTTTAGTAAGTGAATAAAAACCTACCTAAACACCTAATTACATGGGAAAGCCAATTAAAACTAACAACGAGCTTGTTCTTGAACCTATTTCTAACTCAATCATTTATTCATTCTCTCAACATGCCTCCCCAATAAATAGACTGGGTGCTGAGGTCACATAAATGCCTAAGACATGGCCCCTGCTCTTACTGAACCCATGTATAGGTAAGTCCTATTGAGTAAGCTAATAGGACATACAAGGAGAGAGTGACCATAATAATTGGGCACTAAAGAGTCCAGCTCACCAGCTACATACTTTAGTTTCCTTCTAGGACGGTCTTTCGAGCATTTTCCTTTTTTCTCTCAAAATTAGAATCCCATAGGATGCCAATGACTAGTAAAACTGCAAGAAATGCAAGCAGGAAAGGACATGGCAGGAGGAGATATCCAAACCAATCAAGTTTCTCCCTTCTGAAAGTCCCACTGCTTTCCCAAAATACTGAAAGGAAACTAAAGGCAAAGAAAAAATATATTCAATTTCTTGGTCTAAAAAATGTCATTCTGGCATCCACTGCCTTCCGGAGATAAGCTCTGCACTGGCGAGGGACAGGATTGTGCCAGGAAATTGAGGACGTGCGGGTATTTTCCCAAGCTGTATTAACACTTCTTCTCATGCTTTGCAGAGATTAGAACTTTTATCACTGGCTCACACACATTAAAGAAATTGTATTAAGCTGTAATTTTTTAGGGCAGAATGGACGAAAATTGTTCCCTTTCTAAGGATGCTGTGAGATGACGTGGCTGAATATCGACAAGGAATCCAAACACTACCAAGTCAAAGCTCTCCCACTTTAAAGTGGATGTACTTTTCTCATGATGGCGAGACTCCTGAAGGAATGGAATGGAAGAAAAGGGTCACAATTTCCTTTTGATGACAGGCCTCTGGACAGAAGAGAAGCAGGTGTCACCAAGATTATGCCACCTGAAAAAGGTAGTCCAGGAAGTTAGGACAAGAGCATGCAGCTATGAGAGGTAAGAACAGGGTTAAGAGCTGTGCACAGTGGCATGTACCTGTAGTCCCACCTAATCAGGAGGCTGATGTGAGAGGATCCCTTGAACCCAGAAGTTTGAGTTCAGCATGGGCAACATAGCGAGACTCTATCTCTTAAAAAAAAAAAAAAAAAGAGAGAGAGAGAATAGGTTCAAATATCTGAGCCGGCAAGCCATGGGGAGGGTGGGAGTCAGAGAGAATAACAGACAAAATGTACAAAAGGCCAGACAGATGGGAGTAGGGGCAGGCACAGACCAAGAGGCTATGATGTGAGAACACCATGATTTTGATGTGGCCATTTACTGATGGCTTGCCACTGACCACATTTCTTTCCAGTGCTTTAAATCCATGATCTCATTTATTCCTCATCATTATAGAAAGCAGCTATTATAATTCTATATTCTACAGGTAAGGAACATCCACATCACAGAAGTCAAATAGCTAGTGTGGAAGTCAGTCCCTCTAACTCTATAGCCCATGCCATGATGTGACCCAGGCCTCCATGCTGTCCCACCCCACCCCCACCTGACAGGGAGCATCCACACTCTTGCCCAAGCAGAGGACGGTCCAGGGGCAATCAGTCTGAATCTTTGGGTTGAACCCGACAACACAGCAAAGCCTTTCAGGGCAAGGACAATGTCTTGGTGTTTTCTATTTCCCCAGCACCCAGTCTGGTGGAAGGTCAGTACCCAGCTCTCATTGTAGGTGCACCCACAGCACCATTGCTGGCAGGAGGACAGGTAAGAAAGTCTAGGCCATGGGGCTGCTGTTGGTCCAGGCTGTAGTGGAGAGCCGCCACTGCCAGTTACCCAGTCTACCTGATGGCTGGCTGCCTGACTGAACTCATACAAATCAGAGATGTTATTTAGTGCTAAAACAAATTAAGCAGGCTTTAACTATCCGTGAAGAACAATTAGGCATTCCCAGAAGAGCACCAAGGTTTGGAATCCAACTAGAAAGTGGGGCTGCCATCTGTCTTTATGATTAGCCCTTTTCCACGCAACAGAGAAAAGAATTACAGCAAATTTGGTGGCTTAAAACAACAGAAATGTATTCTCTCAGGGTTCTAGAGACCAGGAGTCTGAAATCAAAGACATGTTTCTATCAGTTTATTTCTAGAAATATACTTTTTATCAATTTCCTTCGTGGTTTTACACAGTGGCTCATGTCTCCCACAAAACCCTTAAGAAAGGGACTGGATTACCTTTGACTAGGGGTCTGGTTCTTTCATCCCTGGAGGACCAGGGACTCCAATAGTTCATTGGGAATAGTCATTGCAGGGGTTGGCTCAATCCACAAGGAGGAGCTCCACCTAAATGTGGGACTGTGCAGGAGAGACGCAAAGGGCAAGGTATGCCTCTGACCTCTAAAGTTCAGTCTATCTAGAGTGAGAAGGACAACCCAAGGGACCATATCAATGCCAACCAAGTTTGTATAGTTATGAGCTAGTACAGAGCAGTAAGAGATCACTGGATCCAAGGGAAGTCGAGATCATCTCCCAAGAGAAAATGAGTTTTGCAATGGGCTGTTTAGGATAAATAGAACTTTGGTAAGTAGACAGGAGGGAATGGGTAGTCTAGTTACGAGAAGCAATGGAGCCAAGGCACCCACAGAGGGTTGCTGCAGGAGGGGAGTCTGGAAAGTTGGCCAAGAGTGGCTGCAGCCCAAACCTGGCCACCTTGAATGTCAGTCTGAGAAATTACGAGAGAGGTGTATGCTAGCTATGGCCAAACTAGGCCCCAAGCAAGTCCAAACACTGTCACCATCTGCATTTCTGCAGATGTTTCTGTTCTTCCATTGACAATATGGCAATATTTCCAGGAAAAAGTAGGTGACTTCAGAGAACTATTGGAGTCCCTGGTCCTCCAAGGATGAAAGAACCATACCCCTATAGTCAAAGGCAATCCAGCCCCTTTCTTAAGGGTTTTATGGGAGACATGAGCCACTGTGTAAAACCACAAGGGAAATTGATAAAAGGTATATTTCTAGAAATAAACTGGTAGAAGCATGTCTTTAGACAAAACGAAACAAGAAAGAAAATCCTAAGAAAGAAACTGGAAGAAAGAACTCTGGATCTATAAGAAGGAAAACACTACAAATTCAAATTGCATATAAGAAGATATTGACTGCTCGAAGACAAAAGGAAAAAATGTAGGACCACAATTGTGTAAAGGTTGAAACAGGCCAGGGTAAAGGTACCACTACTGCCATGAGATTAACATTAGAAGGTAGAGGAAAATGTATTAGTTTCCTGTGACTGCCATAACACATTACTGCAAATTTGGTGGCTTAAAACAACAGAAATGTATTCTCTCGGGGTTCTAGAGACCAGGAGTCTGAAATCAAGGTGTCAGCAGGGCCATGCTCCCTCGGAAGCCTCAAGGGGAGACACCTTCCTTGGCTCTTCCAGCTTCTGGTAGCTCCACGTGTTCCTTGGTCGGTGGCTGCATCACTGTAATCTTTGCCTCACTCTTCACCTGGCCTCCTCCACTGTGTCTGTGCCTTCTCCTCTCTGTATCTTATAAGCACATTTGCCATGGGATTTAGGACCCACCTGCATAATTCAGGACGAGCTCATCTCAAGATCCTTAACTGAATTACATCTGTAAGGAGCCCTTTTCCAAATGAAATCTACTCACAGGTTCCAGGGATTAGGACATAGAGATATCTCTTTGGGAATTACCATTGAACCTACTACAGGAACAATTCACTTCCTCTATTTTGTTATCTTGGTTTAAGTTATATTGGACTTTGCACTGTTTCCGTCAATGAACGGGAAAGACGAATAGCAAATATTTTATTGCTGGCAAGCTCCCTATAGCCAGGGCCTCCCAGGGGTCCTGGTAATATGTTGAAGATGGTTGACCCTCTGGCTCAGAGAAATTTGTGATACCTTGTTAAGTTCATAATGTCCACCGGCATCATGGGAAGAAGTCGTTAAACCTTAATCTCAGCTCAAAGGTTTACAACTTTGAGCTTCTTGCTCCAGTGCTCTTCTGAGCCACATACCTCTTCTACTATACCAACCCATGTCCCATAATAAATCATTACAGCCATTATCTAAAAGGGCAGAATGTGGATACATTTATATTCCCTGCAATGGATTTCATTTAAAGCTGATATCCTCAAAAGGCCATTTTTAAACTCTCATCATCTACAGTGATCTTCAAATACCAGTCTACAGAGCAGTGCCGATGTGCCTTCCTAAGAATCACCTGAAGAGCTTGCTAAAAATATGGATTTCCAAGTCCACTGGAGATTTTTAGTTAGAGATGGAGTGAAGCCCATGACTTTTTATTTCAATGAACTTCTCAGCTAACTCTGATGGTTACAATGAGGTTGAAATGTTCTGGCAGTATACAAATGTTTCTATCAATTAAACACAAAAGTTATGTAAATCCTGTGAAACAAATGGCCCTAGGCTTCCTGGACCTCCAGACCCAGGTGATCTGACCCTTTGCTTCCTCAGTCACCACAGTCCTCCCACTCTCCCCCTTGCTTGCCACATGCAGCCACACTGGCCTGCTTGTTCTACTCCAAACACTTCCTCCTCAGGCCTTCACCCTTGCTGCTCCTTCTGCGAAAGACACTCCTCCCCAGTCATCTGCATGTCCCTCACCTATTTCAGATCTCCCGTCCAATGTCACCTTATGAGGGACCCTTTCTCTAGTTAATTTATATGCCAACATGCACACACACTAATGCACACTCACCACTCTCTAGCCCATTATCCTGCTCTATTCTTCACCCAATGATTAGTAATTAATAATTACTAACAATTAATAATTAATAATAACTTTAGAGTTATATTTATTGATTTTTGTCTGTCTCACAAGAATGTGAGCTCCTGGTGAGCCAAGGTATTGTTTATTTGTTTGCTTGTTTTTCTTGGTTATATTCACACTGTTCTTTTGCTAAGAACAGTGCCTACAAGGTGTTGTGCATTCAATTACATTTGATGAATTCATGAATAGAAAAAAAATTCTCTGTCTATCACAAAGGATCAATATGGAGCACAGCTTTTTAAAATACCTTCAGAGATTTAAGATAAGGACATAAAATGTCAGAGAAGTTTTCCAGCTTTTAAAAAAAAAAGACAGGGGGTAGAGACAAAATAATCCTCTGTTTATTTAAGCTTGAGCTTCCTCAATTCTGGTTGAGTCTTTAAAGCTTTAACAGCAGAGTGAAATGAAAGGAACTCAGCTTTGAGATTTTGGAATCCCTTAGCACATCCCAGGAAAAACTGCTGTTCCTAGAAGGAAAGCCAGGAATAAGAATGAGAGAAGAGAACAAGACAAATGTGTTCATCTCCCCAAACTGTCTTCTCTCCTTTTCTGAATCACCCAGATCCTATGGGGAAGGAGGCAGATGGATTCAGCCTTGGTTCTGGAGGCCATTGCTGAGCCACTGAGGCTGGAGGAAGATCTGACCTTTCAAAACATAGACAGGAAGACAAAAAGCAACACCCAGGGATGATGAGCAGAGGAGACTAAAGAGACCCACAGATGGAATAGGCATTACTCAAAGGGCCTGGACAGAGAGCCAAGGCCATGATTTGGGCTACATAAATAAAGGAATGTCAAGAGAGCAAGCAGTTAAACAGTATAGGGATGAGTAAGAGTCAAAAAGCTGCCAGGGGTTTCTGGAAGGTAGAGGCAAAAACTTTTCATAAGGTAGTAGGGAGTTAAAGCACTGAGCCAGTTTTGGCAATGTTGTTGATTACAATGGAGACCTAACATACTGGCAGCCATCAAGAGGCTGCTATGATAATCTCACCTAGAGAAAAATATGTTTGGGAAAAAAAGTGGAAATGAAATGGAGAAGTTTGAAAAAGTTTTAATCCTTAAGATTTCAACTATACTTAGATGCACTATGAAGTTTTTGCTTCTGTAACAGCAATCACATCCCTACAGTAAAATATATACGTGTGTGTGTGTGTGTGCGTGTGTGTGTGTGTTTTCTGGACTTCTCTGGCAACCTGCAACCTGTTAAATGTCTACTGCCTGACACCTTGAAACTACTTTTTAAAAAGGTAGTTGTAACTAGAAAAAAAAATTTTGTTTGGGGGGTTTTTTTGCAATAACTTAATAATTTATTACATTACAGTAGCGTCACAGTAGCATTCAATAATGCCACTTTAGGTAAAAGTCTTTCAGTATTTCCGTTATAGATTCTGTTTACAAGAATTCATAAATTGGTAAAAGTCATTCTAAGAAAACTTGGCAAATAAAGCTTTGGACTGGAATTGGCATTTCTTTCTCTACTTTTAAAAAGTTCCTTGACACTGATCTTGGCAAAAATTTTCTTAGACATGACCTCAAAAGCATAAGCAACAAAAGTGAAAACAGACAAATGGAATAGCACCAAACGAAAAATCTTCTGCATAGCAAAGAAAACAATCAACAGAGCGAACACATAGCCTATAGAAGAAAATATTTGCAATTTATATGTCTGATAAGGGGCTAATATCCAAAATATATAAGGAGTTCAAATAACTCAATAGGAAGAAAACAAGTAACCCAACTTAAAAATGGGCAAAAGACCTAAACAGACATTTCTCAAAAAGAGAGATAGCAATGGCCAATAGATATATGAAAAAAATGCCCAATACCACTAATCAACAGGGAGATACAAGTTAAACCATAATAAGATGTGGTTTTGTCCCCTCATATCTGTTAGAAAAGCTTTCATCAAAAAGGCAAAAGATAACAAGTGCTGGCAAGGATGTGGAGAGAAAGAGAAAACCTCACACATTGGTGGGATTGAAAATTAGCACAGCCTTTACATAAAGCAGTATGAAGGTCTATAGAAAAGTTATAAATAGAACTATCATATGATCTAGCAATTCCCCTTTTTGTGTAGATCCAAAGGAAATGAAATCAGTATGTTAAAGATGTCTGCACTCCTGTATTCACTGCAATATTATTCACAATACTCAACATATGGAATCAACTTAAGTGTCCATCAACAGTTGAATGGATTTAAAAAAATATACAGAATTAAATACTCTTCAGCCTTTAAAAAAGAAAATTCTGTCATTTTCAACAACATGGATGGACAAGTAGAACATGATAGTGAAGGAAATGGGCCAGGCACAGAAAGAAAAATGCTACATGATCTCGCTTATCTGTAAAACTTTAAAAAGTCAAACACATTGAAGTAGAGGGTAGAATGGTGGTTTCCAGGGGTTGGGAGTGGAGACAGGATGGGAGATGTTTGTTGGTCAAAGGATACAAAGTTTTAGTTGGATAGCAGGAACATATTCTGGAGATATATTGCACTGCATGGTGACTATAGCTAATAATAATGTAGTGCGTACTTTAAAATTCCTTAGAGAATACATTTTAATTGTTCTCACCACAAAAAATTGATAAGTATTAAGGTGATGAACATGTTAATTAGCCTTATTTAATTATTCCAAAATGTATTCACATATCAAAACATGTTGATACCATAAATATATACAATTTCTATTTAATTTAAAATGAATAAAGTGTAATATGTAAATAAAAACAAATATAATTTTTTAAAAGGTCATTAGTCATTCTTTTATTTATTCATTCAGTGTTTACTAAATGTCAGACAAATGTGTTTTGCCTAGAGATCACACAGGAAGAAAAGTTAATAAAAACGGAAGTCATCACAAAGTATTATTTAGTCAAGAGCTTAACCATTGAAATTTTACAATTTATTCAACAGCTGAAAAGAATCATTCTGGGCCTCCCCTCACAGATATGACCTGGCAGTGTGTGGAGAACTGATTAGGAAAAGGTGCTATGGCTTGGATATGATTTGTCTGTCTCCACCAAAACTCATGTTGAAATTTGAGCACCATATGGTGGTGATAGTGGGAGATGTGGCCAAGTGGGAGGCATTTGAGTTATGACGGCAGATCCCTCAGGAATGGTCTAGTGCTTTTCTCACAGTAGTGAGTGAGTTCTCGCTCTCCCAAGACTGGATTAGCTCTCACAAGCAAGGATTAGTTCCTGCAACCGTGGGTTGTTATAAAGCTGCCATGGCCCCCAGATTTCCCTCTCCCTTCACATGTCTTTTTGACATTCTCCACTATGCAGTGAGCCAGCACAAAAGCTCTCTCCAGAAGCCAGGGCCATGCCCTTGAACTTCTCAGCCTTCAAAACCAACCATGATCTAAATAAATCTCTTTTTCTTTTTCTTTTTTGGGGGCGGGGGTTTACTTTTAAGTTCGGAGTACATGTGAAGGTTTGTTACACAGGTAAACTTATTTCATGGGGGTTTGTTGAACAGATTATTTTATCACCCAGGTATTAAGCCCAGTTAATACCTGGGCTTAACAGTTATCTTTTCTGATCTCTCTCCTCCCACCCTCTACCCTCTGATAGGCCCCAGTGTGTGTCATTCCAGATATTCTTTTATAGCAATACAAAATGGACTAAAACAGAAGGATGAACTCTAAGTGGAATATCACTAAGATAATAATGTTTCCTTCACTCTCTTCATGATGCTGGCAGAGAAGTTAGAAGTGTCTATTTCTGGCAGCATGGCAGACAAGATTCCTCAAATGATTCTCTCAATAAAAACAATAAAAATGTACTTTAGAAACACATTGGTAAGCTTACAGTACTAGTAAGAAAAATTGAGCAAACACATAAGGAGGTAAGTGAGCACTAGGGCCATCTTTTGTCCTTACTATCTTTGCTAAAATATAGAGCCTCTGAGCTTCTGCTTGGAGAACTATAGAGAGAAATGGGAATAGAATATAAGCTTAGAGGCTGATGAATAGGGAAGTTTAATGAGAGGGCCAAAAAAGAGGGGGCATAATTTCAAAGGGTTATCCCTGAGTGTAAAAGTTAATGAGCAATAAAGTTGGCATGCTAATAAGAGACACATCTATTTTAAAACTAGCACTGGGTAGAAAAAGAAAAAAGAAATCTCACCTAGGAATTTATAAACAAAAAGTTTCTTAATGCCTTTCTATCCAAATTTATGCATTATATGTGATTCAAAAAACCTCTCGTGAAATTTAATTCAAAGTGCCCTGGGAGAGAAGGGAGTCCACGGATATGTCTAAAGCAGTTGTAATATTTCTCCTGAGGAATAACCTCTAATTCAGGCCTCTAAAAATAGCCACAGGTGAAATTCCAAAAAAAAGATAAATATCATATAGTCAAAACACACAAGGAAATAAGGCACAGGGTTGACATCCAACAGAAAAAATAATCAACAAAGTCAAACTACCAAAAAT
This sequence comes from Macaca nemestrina, assembly GCF_043159975.1. Classification (NCBI taxonomy): domain Eukaryota; kingdom Metazoa; phylum Chordata; class Mammalia; order Primates; family Cercopithecidae; genus Macaca; species Macaca nemestrina. Next base: position 80,468,513 of record NC_092125.1, read on the forward strand.
TTTTGAATTGGGCATAACTAGACATAAAGTACAAAATAATTGTGTTTAATATTTCTAATTAAATGGTACTTTTAAAATAGGAACAATAAACAGAGACTGTATAGAACAATGAAGCAAATTTGTAAAGAAACCAAAAGTGTCAAGAAATAAAAATATATTAATCTGTTACTAAAAACCTATTAGATAGACTAGATCTGAGATTTTTCACAGTTAAAGACAGAATTGGTGAACTGGAAAAGAAACTGAAAAATATTCCTCATAATGTAGAACAGAGAGAAAAGAAGATGAAGAATATGAAGAAGATATATAAAGAACTGAGTGACAGACTCTACTAGAGTCTAATTGGAGATTCCAAAGCCATTAATACAGAAGATGAGTAGAAGGCAACCTTCAAAGGGGTAATGACCAAGATTGTTAAAGGATACCAATTCTTAGATTCAGGAAGTCTAACTTACTCAGAGTTCTGTAAATCAACAATAAAAAAAACTTCAGAATATTAAAGGAAAATATTTATAAAAGCATCCTGAGAGAAAAGACAGACCACTTAAAAAAGAGTAACAAGTAGACTAATAAGACTTGTCAACTGCAATTTAAAAAATAAATAGCTTCAAAGTACTGAAAGTAACCAAACACATACGCACAGCAGACTGATTTTTCAAGAAGCACAAAATGAAGTCATTTAGAGAAAAAATTAGAGAATTTATAACCAATAGAATATCAGTAAAATAAACGTTAAGGCCGGGCGCAGTGGCTCAGGCCTGTAATCCCAGCACTTTGGGAGGCCAAGGCGGGTGGATCACGAGGTCAGGAGTCCGAGACCATCCTGGCTTACACGGTGAAATCCCGTCTCTACTAAAAATACAAAAAATTAGCCAGGCGTGGTGGCATATGCTACTTGGGAAGCTGAGGCAAGAGAATGGCGTGAACCCGGGAGGCGGAGTTTGCAGTGAGAGGAGATCGCGCCACTGCATTCCAGCCTGGGCGACAAAGCGAGACGCAGTCTCAAAAAACAACATAACATAACATAACATAACATAACATAACATAACATAACATAACATAACATAACATATTTAAAAAACAAATAAATGAATAAATAAATAAATGTTAAAGGATGTATGTCAGATAGAAGGGAAACTATATGGAAGCTATGTGATGTAAAAATGGATAGAAAGTAAAAATATTGGTAAATAAGTGGTTTATCCTAAAAAATTAACTATATTAAACAAAATAATAAGGTCTAATGTGAAAGGTTAACAAAATAGGAACCAAACTAAAGTATTGCGCTAGAAAAAAAATACATTGATAGGAAGCTATCAGCATGAAAATGTCTTGTGTATCACAAGGTAAGTAAAGATAAGTTCAGATTCTGTTAAGCATATATTTTTAAATGGCTAGAGTAACCATTTAAAAGAAACATAGCATGGCATATGTAACTTCAAAATATGAAGAAGGAAAAACAATAAGAAAAAATATTTAGATTGATTTAAAGACAGATTTCAACTGATCTAAAGAAAGGCAAGAAGGAAGGCTGGTGATGAGAGACCAAAAAAAGTGGGATAAGAAGAAAGCACAAAATAAAATGGTACATATAAATCCATATACACTAGTACTCATATTAATTATAAAGGAACTAAATTCTCAAGTTATAAGAACAATACAGGCATACCTCAGAGATATTGCAGATTATATCCAGACCATCATGATAAAGCAAATATTGCAACAAAGCAAATCACATGAACATTTTGGTTTCCTAGTGCATATAAAAGTTATGCTTATACTGTACTATAGTCTACTAAGTATCTAATAGCATTATGTAAACAAAGTACATATCTTTAATTTTTAAAATACTTTTCTTGATTAAAAAATTGCAAACAACCATCTGAGCCTTCAGTGAGTCATAAACTTTTCGCTGGTGGAGGGTCTTGTCTTGATATCAATGGTTACTGACTGATGAGGATGGTGGCTGATGAATATTGCAGTGACTATAGCAATTTCTTAAAATAAGAAGATGAAGTTTGCTACGTTGGCTCATTCATCCCTTCACTAAAGATTTCCCTGTAGCATGCAATGCTGATTGACAAGGCTGATTGAAAGCATTTTATCAACAGTAGAAACTCTTTCAAACTGGAGTCAATCCTCTCAAACCCTGCTGCTGCTTTATCAGCTAAGTTTATGTAATATTCTAAATCTTTTGTTGTCATTTCAACAATATTCACAGCATCTTCACCAGGAGTAGGTTGCATCTCAAGAAACCACTTTCTTTACTCATCCGTAAGAAGTAACTTCTCCTTCAAGTTTTACCACGAGATTGCAGCAATTCAGTCACATCTTCAGACTCCACTTCTAATTCTAGTTCTCTTGCTATTTCCACCACGTCTGTAGTTACTTCCTTCACTGAAGTTTTTAGTTCCTCAAATTTGTGCATGAGGGTTGGAATCAGCTTCTTCCAAACTCCTGTTAATGTTGATATTTTGACCTCCTCCCATGAATCACAGACGTTCTTAATGGCATTTAGAATGGTAAATCCTTTCCGGAAAGTTTTTAATTGACTTGCCAGATCCATCAGAGGAATCATTACCTATGGCAGTGATAGCCTTGCAAAATGTATTTCTTAAATAATAAGACTTGAAAATCAAAATTACTCCTTGACCATGGGCTGCAGAATGGATGTTGTGTTAGTGAGCATGAAAACAATATTTATCTCCTTGTACATCTCCATCAGAGCTAATGGGTGATGAGGTGCATTGTCGAGCAGTAATATTTTGGAAGAAATTTTTTTTCTGAGCACTAGGTCTCAACAGCCATCTTAAAATATTCAGTAAATCATACTGTAAACAGATATGCTGTCACTAGACTTTGTTGTTCCATTTAGAGAACACAGGAAGAGTAGATGTAGCGTAATTCTTAAATGTCCTGGGATTTTTGGAATGGTAAATGAGCACTGACTTCATTAGAAGTCATCAGCTGCATTAGCCCTTAACAAGAGAGTCATCCTATCCTTTGAAACTTTGAGGCCAGGCATTGGCATCTCCTCTCTAGTTATAAAAGTCCTGGATGTCATTTTCTCCCAATATAAGGCTATTTCATCCACATTGAAAAAAAGTCTTTTGTTTAGTGTAGCCACCTTCATCAATTATCTTAGCTAGACCTTCTGGATCACACTTGCTACACCTTCTCCATCAGCACTTGCTGCTTTACCTTGCACTTTTGTTATCAAGATGGTTTCTTTCCTTAAACTCCATAAACCATCCTCTGATAGCTTCAAATTTTTCTTCTGCAACTTCTTCTCTCTCAGCCTTCATAAAATTTAAGCAAGTTAGAGCCTTGCTCTGGAGTAGGTTTCAGCTTAAGGGAATATTGTGGCTGATTTGATCTTCTATAGACCACTAAAACTTTCTCCATATCGGCAGTAACACTGTTTCACTCTCTTATCATCTGTGTATTTACTGGAGTAGCACTTTAATTTCCTTCAAGAACCTTTTCCAATTTTGTTGATCTTTTCAAAAAAACCAGCTCCTGGATTCATTGATTTTTTGAAGGTTTTTTGTGTCTTTGTCTCCTTCAGTTCTGCTCTGATCTTAGTTATTTCTTGCCTTCTGCTAGCTTTTGAACGTGTTTGCTCTTGCTTCTCTAGTTCTTTTAATTGTGATGTTAGGGTGTCAATTTTAGATCTTTCCTGCTTTCTCTTGTGGGCATTTAGTGCTATGAATTTCCCTCTACACACTGCTTTAAATGTGTCCCAGAGATTCTGGTATGTTGTGTCTTTGTTCTCATTGGTGTCAAAGAACATCTTTATTTCTGCCTTCATTTCATTATGTACCCAGTAATCATTCAGGAGCAGGTTGTTCAGTTTCCACGTAGTTGAGCGGTTTGGAGTGAGGTTCTTAATCCTGAGTTACAATCTACCCATATGACAAAGGGCTAATATCCAGAATCTACAAAGAAACAAATTTACAAGAAAAAATCAAACAACCTCATCAAAAAGTGGACAAAGGATATGAACAGACACTTCTCAAAAGAAGACATTTATTCAGCCAACAGACATATGAAAAAATGCTTATCATCACTGGCCATCAGAGAAATGCAAATCAAAACCACAGTGAGATACCATATCACACCAGTTCAATGGCGGTCATTAAAAAGTCAGGAAACAACAGGTGTTGGAGCAGAAGTGGAGAAATAGGAACACTTTTACACAGTTGATGGGACTGTAAATTAGTTCAACCATTGTGGAAGACAGTGTGGTGATTCCTCCAGGATCTAGAACTAGAAATACCATTTGACCCAGCAATCCCGTTACTGGATATATGCCCAAAGGATTATAAATCATGCTGCTATAAACACACACGCACACATATGTTTATTGCGGCACTATTGACAACAGCAAAGACTTGGAACCAACCCAAATGTCCATCAGTGATAGACTAGATTAGGAAAATGTGACACATATACACCACAGAATACTATGCAGCCATAAAAAAGGATGAGTTCATGTCCTTTGTAGGGACGTGGATGCAGCTGGAAACCATCATTCTGAGCAAACTATTGCAAGAACAGAAAACCAAACACCACATGTTCTCACTCATAGGTGAGAATTGAACAATGAGAACACTTGGACACAGGGGGGAACATCACACATGGGGGCTTGTCGTGGGGTGGGGGGAGCAGGGAGGGATAGCATTAGGAGATATACCTAATGTAAATGACTAGTTAATGGGTGCAGCACACCAACATGGCACATGTATACATAGGTAACAAACCTGCACATTGTGCACATGTACCCTAGAACTTAAAGTATGAAAAAAAGGGAACCCCTTCCTTTGCTTTTACAACTAGGCTAACTGTTTGGCACAAGAGGCCTAGCTTTTGGCCTATCTCAACTCTGAATATGCCTTCCTCACTAAGTTTAATCATTTCTAACCTCTGATTTAAAGTTACTGAGGTGCAACTCTTCCTTTCATTTGAATACTTAGAGGCCACTCTAGGGTTATTAATTGGCCTAACTTCAATATGTTGTATCTCAGGAAATAGGCCCAAGAAGAAGGAGAGAGATGGGAGAACAGCCAGTTGTGGAACAGTCAGAATTCACACAACATTTATTAAGTTCACCATCTTATATGGGCAAGGTTCATGATGCTGTAAAACAATTACAATAGTAACATCTAAGATCAGTGATCACAGACACCCATAACAGATATAATAATAATGAAAAAGTTTGGAATATTGCAAGAGTTACCAACATGTGGCAAGAGACAAGTGAGCACATGCTGTTGAGGAAAAGGAACCAAGACACTTGTTCAGTGCATAATTGCCACAAACCTTCAATTTATAAAACATGCAATATTTGAGAAATGTAATCTATCAACATAAAATAAAATGAGGCATGCCTGCATTGTTAGACTGTATTAAAAAAAAAAAAATGAGAGACCAACCAAAAACAGAAGGACAGAGAAAATTGGAAAGGATAGAAAAAGATATATTAGAATTACTGTGACCTAAAGGAAGTTGGGGAGCTAATGTCTTTAAGACACAAAGCACCATTGTTACAAACCAGGTTACTTCAAAGTGAATTAAAACTTCTAGTCATAAAAAGGATTTGACATTACTCCTCCCCTTCTCCAAAGCAGGCCACTCCCAAACAAGTTTTTCAGGCTAAACACTATTAAATTTTGCCTCAGTTAACTGAATCAATTATTTGGGTTTATGTTGGCACAGACTACACTAACTGTCTTTTTAAATAAATTGCTTTTTAAATAAACTACTTTTAATGGTTAGTTTTATGTAAACTTAATACAAATGGAAAATGCTCTACTAGTGGAGAAAATAAGCATAGCCTGTTTCTTCTACTAACATGTTTCTTTCTTGAGAGGGTAAAAACTGCTTTCAAATAAAAAATATTCTAGTTGCTGAATTGCTGTGATACAACGAAATTAGCATTTCAAGCTGATAATGTCTTCAGTCAGACAACAAGAAGCATTATTTACCTATAAAATGTTATTTAAAATTCCATGGATTTTTACAAGTATATATGAGGAAAAGAAAAAGTCAAATTCACCAGCACTCAAGAGAACAATTAGATCCAGAGAAAACAATACAGTATAATCTTCTTTTGTACGGTTTTTTCATATGCACGCCATCACAGAGGATTTTACCAAATTAAAATTTCCAAAATAGATGACAGCATGTGGTACAAATTACCAAAAGCTACTGGTTTAGTGGGAAGACATTTCACAATAACTATATTAAACCACTAGATCATGAGACTGATAAGAAAGACAGAGAAGTAGCGCTTCAAGGCAGATGGTCAAAAGAGAGTTCAATGAGATCTGAAATGAGAAGTGCTGCCTGGCAGCTCCAGCTAGAAAAGGCTTCGGAGGGACACTCACTCACCAGTCAACATGGAGCTTCCAGAGAGCTCCCACATCTACACCCAGAAGAATTTCCAAACAACCTGGATTTATGTGTTACGTGTGTTTTAAACAAATGAGATTCCTTGAACATGTAACTAAGCTTGACATCATTTTTATAGTTTGGTGAGACCTCTTCTTTAAAAATTCACAAATCAGAAAAAATCAAATCAAACCAAACTTTGGCCAACCACAGCATCTATATTTTATTTTAAAATGTGGTCACTTTAAATCATAGTAAACAGCTATGGTGACACATCTGAACATTTGGATTATTGGCAGTGTTACTGTAGATGAGGATGCAGAGCAAGATGGCTGAATAGAAGCCTCCACTGATTGTCCTCCCCACAGGAACACCAAATTTAACAACTATCCACACAAGAAAAGCACCTTCACAAGAACAAAAAATCAGGTGAGCAATCACAGGACCTAGTTTTAACTTCATATCACTGAAAGAGGCTCTGAAGAGAGTAAACGAAAGAAAGTCTTGAATTGCTGATACCACCTTTCCCCTACCCTCTAGCAGCAGCTGGGTGGAGAGGAGAGAGAATCTGTGCACTTGTGGGAAGGAGAATGCAGTGATGGGGGACTTAGCATTGGACTTTGTGTTGATGCTCTGTCACAGTGCGCAGCAATACCAGGCAAAACTAAACCAGCACCCACAGAGGCAGCATTTAGACCAGCCCTAGCCGGAGAGGAATCACCCATCCCAGTGGCTGGAACCTGACTTCTGGCATGCCTTACCACCATGGGCTAAAGTGCTCTGGGATTCTAAATAAACTCAAAAGACTAAGCCAAAAGGACTGCAATTTCTGGTCAAGTCCTGATGCTTTTCTGGGCTCAGAGCCAGTAGACTTGGTTGGGGGAGGCATGTGACCTAGTGAGATAAAAGGTACTACTGGCACCACACCTCCCCCAACCCCAGGAGGTATGGCTTGCAGCTCCATGAGAGATTTCTTCCCTCCATCTGAAGAGAGGAGAGGAAAGAGTAAAAAGAACTTTGTCCCACAACGTGGACACCAGCACAACCACAGTAGGATAGGGCAACAGACAGAGTCTCCATACCAGGCCCCAGCTCATGGATGCCATTTTGAGACATGCCCTGGGCTACAAAGGAACCCACTGCCTTGAAGGGAAGAACCTAATCCTAGCAGGATTCATCACCTACTGACTAAAGAGCCTTGGACTCCGAATAAGCAGCAGCAGCAGTAGCCAGGAAGGTCTTGCCACGGGACTTGGGTAAGACTCAGACACACCAGCTTCAGGTGTGACCCAACGAATTCCCAGCTGTGGTGGTTACAGGGAGAAACTCCTTCTGCTTGAGAAAAGGGGAAGAAAGAATAAAGGGGGCTTGGGTCTTAGAGCTTAGGTAAGAGCTTGGCCACAGTGGGATAGAGCAACAAACAGGCTCTTAGGGTCCCCAAGTCCAGGCCCTGATGCTTAGACAGCATTAATGGCCCTGCCCTTGACTGAGGGGAATTCACTCTCCCTTAAGGGAGAGTCTCAAGCTTGGCAAATTCGCCACAAGTTGATTGAAGAGCACTTGGTCCCGGACATTGGCTAAACATTGCTGTTAGCCAAGTCATACTCACTGCAGGCCTGGGGTGATGGTGGTCACAGAGGGAGACTCCTCTGCTTGTGGAAAGGGGAGGGAAGAGTGGGAAAGACTTTGTCTTGTCGTTTGGGCTCCAGTTAAGATGCAGTAGAATAGAGAATGAGGTAGACACCTAAGCTTTCTGAATTCAAGGTCCTGGTTGCCATACAGCATCTCTGGACACATCTAGGGCTAGGGGAAACTTTCCATCCTGAAGGAAAGGACAGAGGTCTGGCTGGATTTGACACCCGCTGATTGTAGAGCCCTAGAGTCTGACCCAGCACAGTCCTAGTGGTGGTGGCCACAGGGGTCCTTGTGTCACCCCTCCCTCAGCTCCAGGAAGTTCAATACAGGGAAAGACTCTGTTTGTTTTGGAGAAATTAAAGGAAGAGAACAAGAGTCTCTGCCTAGTAAACCAGAGAATCCTTCCAGATATTATAGAAGACCACTAAGGTGATACTTCTACAAGTCTGCAAGAGCCACAGCATTACTGGGCTTGGGGTGCCCCCTAATGCAGATACAGCTGCAGTGACCAAAAGTTAGATCCCAACATCCAGGTCCTTTCTAGCCCTGGAAAGCCTTCCAAGAACTATGGGTCCAAACAAGCCCAGACAGTGAAGACTGTCATCAGTACCCAACTCTTCAATGCCCACACACTGATGAACATCTATAAGCATCAAGACCATCCAGGAAAACATGACCTCACCAAGAACACTAAATAAATCATCAGGGACCAATCATAGAGAAACAGAAATATGTGACCTTTCAGACAGAGAATTCGAAATCGCTGTTTTGAGAGAACTCAAAGAAATTCAGGATAACCCAGATGTAGTAGTCTGCTTTCACACTGCTGATAAAGACATACTTGAGACTGAGCAATTTACAAAAGAAAGAGGTTTGTTGGACTTACAGTTCCACATGGCTTGGGAGGCCTCACAATCATGGCGGAACGCAAGAAGGAGCAAGTTACATCTTACATGGATGGCAGGAGTCAAAGAGAGAGCTTGTGCAGAGAAATTCCATTTTTAAAACCATTAGATCTCATGAGGCTCATTCACTACCACAGGAAGAGAGCAGAAAGACCCACCCCCATAATTCAGTCACCTCCCATTGGGTTCCTCCCACAACATGTGGTAATTGTGAGAGTTACAATTCTAGATGAGATTTGGGTGGGGACACAGCCAAACCATATCCACAGAGAAGGAATTCAGAATTCCATCAGATAAATCTAACAAAGAGATTAAAATAATTAAAAAGAATCAAGCAGTAATTCTAGAGTTGAAAAATGCAATTGACATACTGAAGTCTCTTAATAGCAGAATGGATCAAGCAGAAGAAAGAATTAGTGAGCTTAAAGACTGGCTATTTAAAAATATACGGTCAGAGGAGGCAAAAGAAAGAGAATTTAAAAAATGAAGCATGTCTACAAGATCTAGAAAATGACTTCAATGGAGCAAATATAAGAGTTATTGATCTTGAAGAGAAGGTAGAGAGAGAGATAAGGGTAGAAAGTTTATTCAAAGGCATAAAAACAGAGAACATTCCAAACCTAGAGAAAGATATCAATATACAAGTACAAAAACGTTATAGAACACCACACAGATATAAACCAAACAAGACTACATCAAGGCATTTGATAATTAAATTCCCAAAGATAAAGGATAAAGAAAAGATCCTAAAAGCAGCAAGAGAAAAGAAACAAATAACAAATAATGGAGCTCCAATGTATCTGGCAGTGGACTTTTCAATGGAAACTTATAGTCCAGGAGAGAGTTGCGTGACATATTTAAAAGGCTAAAGGAAAAAAAATTACCCTAGAATATCTGGCAAATATATATATATATATATATATATATATATATATATATATATATATATATATATATATTCAAACATGAAGGAGAAATAAGACTTTCCTAGACAAATGAAAGCTGAGGAATTTCATCAACCCAGAACTGTCCTATAAGAAATGTTACAGGAAATTTTTCAATCTGAAAGAAAAGAACATTAAAATGAGCAATACAAAATCACCTGAAGGTATAAAACTCACTGGTAATAGTGAGTATACAAAAAACACAGAATATTATAACATTGTAATTGTAGTGTGTAAATCATTCATATCCTGAGTAGAAAGACTAAAAGATGAACATACCAAAAATAATAACTACAACAACTTTTCAAGACAGACAGTATAAGATATAAACCAAAACAACACAAAGTTAAAAAATAGTGGGATAAAGTGTAGTTTTTATTCATTTTCTCATTGCTTGTTTGTCAGATTGTTTTTGCAATCAATGTTAAATTGTCATCAGTTTGAAATAATGGGTTATAAGATGTTATTGGAAAGCTTCGTGGTAACCTCAAATCATCAAACATAAAACAGATATACAAAAAATAAAAAGCAGCAAATTAAAACATACAAGCAGGGAAAATTATCTTCATTAATAGGAAGACAGGAAGAAAGGAAAGAAGGAGGAGAAGGCCACAAAACAACCAGAAAACAAACAACAGAATGGCAGGAGTAAGTTCTTACTTATCAGTAATAACTTAGTCAGTATAAATTGACTAAATTCTCTCATCAAAAGACATGAAGAAAATGAATGGATTAAAAAACAAGACACAACAATTTGTTGCTTGTTTTTTCACTTGTTCCTTACAAGTGAAAAAAATTCACTTGTGAGGAAACACACACATAAAGACTGAAAATAAAAGCATAGAAAAAGACATTCCACACAAATGGAAACCAAAAATGAGCAAGAGTAGCATACTTACATCAGAAAAAAATAGATTTCAAGACAAAAACTATAAAAACAGACAACAATGATAAAGGGGTAAATTCAGCAAAGGGATATAACAGTTGTAAGTATATGTGCACCCAACACTGGAACACCCAGAAACATAAAGCAAATATTATTTAAAATAAAGAGAAAGACAGACTCTAATACAATAATACCTGGAGACTTCAACAGCCCACTTTCAGTGTTGGACAGATCATCCAGACACAAAATCAACAAAGAAACATCAGACTTAATCTGCACTACAGACCAAATGGACCTGATAGATATTTACAGAATATTTCATTCAACAGCTGCAGAATACATATTCTTCTCCTCAGCACATGCATTATTCCAAGGATAGATCATGTCTTAGGTCACAAAAGAAGTAATAAAACATTCAAAAAACTGAAATAATATGAAGTATGTTCTCTGACCATAATGGAATAAAACTACTAATCAATAAAAAGAGGAAATTTGGAAACTATTCGAACACATGGAAATTAAACAATATGCTCCTGAGTGGCCAGTGGGTCAATGAAGAAATTAAGAAAGAAATTGAAAAATATATTGAAACAAATAATAATAGAAACATAACATACTAAAATCTACGGGATACAGTGAAAGCAGTACTAAGAGGGAAGTTTATAACTATAAGCACTTACATCAAAAAAGTAGAAAAATGTCAAATAAGAAAACTAATGATATACCCTAAAGAACTAGAAAAACAAGAGCACACCAAACCCAAAATTAGTTGAAGAAAAGAAATAACAAAAATCAATGAACAAGATTGAAATGAAGAAAACAATATAAATGATCAACAAAACAAAAAGTTATTTTTTAAAAAGATAAACATAATTGACAAACCTTTAGCCCAATTAAGAAAAAAGAAATGATAGTTAAATAAGTAAAATCAAAGATGAAAAAGGAGACAGTACAACCAATGCTGCAGAAATTCAAAGGATCATTAGAGGATACTATGAAAAACTATATGCCAAGAAATTGGAAAACCTAGAAGAAATGGATAAAAGCTTAGATATGTACAACCTACCTGATTGAACTATAAAGAAATCCAAAATCTGAACAAATCAATAACAAATAACAATATTGAAGCTGTAACAAAAAGTCTGCCAGCAAAGAAATGCCTGGGACTTGATGGCTTCACTACTGAATTTTACCAAAAATGTAATGAAGAACTAATACCAACCCTACTCAATCCATTCTGAAAACTAGAGAAGGAAGGAACACTTCCAAACTCATTTTATGAGGCCAGTATTACCCTGATACCAAAACCAAACAAAGACAAATCAAAAAAAGAAACTACAGGCCAATATCCCTGATAAACATTGATGCAAACATCCTCAACAAAATACTATCAAACTGAATTCAACAACACATTAAAAAGATCATTCATCATAACCAAGTGGGATATATCCTAGGGATGCAAGGATGGTTCAACATATGAAAATCAATCAATATGATACATCACACCACCAGAATGAAGGACAAAAACAATATGATCATTTCCATTGATGCTGAAAAAGCATTCAATAATTCAACATCCCTTCATGATTAAAAGCCCTCCAAAAACTATGTATACAAGAAACATGCCTCAACACTATATAGCCATGTATGACAGATTCTCAGCTAGTATCATAGTGAATGGGGAAAAACTGAAAACCTTTTCTCTAAGATCTGGAACATGACAAGGATGCCCACTTTCACTACTGTTGCTCAACACAGAGAAGTCCTAGCTAGAGCAATCAGTCAAGAGAAAGAAATAAAGGGCATCCAAATTGGAAAGGAAGAAGTCAAGTTATCCTTGTTTGAAGATGATATGAACTTATATTTGGAAAAACCTAAAGATTTCACCAAAAAAACTATTAGAACTAATAAACAAATTCAGTAAAATTTCAGGATACAAAATCAACACACAAATATCTGTAGCATTTCTATATGCCAAGAGTGAACAATCTGAAAAAAAAAATTTTAAGTAATTCCATTTACAATAGCTATAAATAAAATTAAATACCTATGAATTAACCAAAGAACCGAAACACCTCTACAACAAAAACTATAAAACTTCGGCAAAAGAAATTGAAGACACAAAAATATGAAAAGATATTTCATATTCATGGATTGGAACAATTGATATTGTTAAAATGTTCATACTACCCAAAGCAATCTACATATTCAACACAATCCATATCAAAACACCAATGACATTCTTCAAAGAAATAGAAAAAACAATCAAAAAATGTATATGGAACCATAAAAGACCCAGAATAGCCAAAGTTATCCTGAGCAAAAATAAAACAAAACTGGAGGAATCACAATACCTGACTTCAAATTATACTAAAGAGCTGTAGTAACCAAAACAGCATGGCAACTGGCATAAGAATAGACACACAGACCAAAGGAACAAAATAAAGAACCCAGAAATAAATCTATACATCTGCAGTAAACTCATTTTCAACAAAGGTGACAAGAACACATATTGGGAAAAGGATAGTATTTTCAATATATAGTGCTGAGAAAATTGGAGGTACACATGCAGAATAAAACTAGATCCCTATCTCTCACCACATTCAAAAATCAAATCAAAATGGAGTAAAAACTTAACTATATGACTTCAAAGTATAAAACTACTAAAAGGAAACATTACAGAAACTTTCCAGGACATTGGACTGGCCAAAGATTTATTGAATAATCTTCCACAAGCACAAACAGCCAAAGCAAAAATGGACAAACAACATCACATCAAGTTAAAAAGCTTCTGCACCTCAAAGAAAACAATCAACAAAGTGAAATGACAACCCACAGAATGAGAAAAAATATTTACAAACAATTTATCTGACAAGAGGTTAATAACTAGAATATACAAGGAATTCAAACAGCTCTATAGGAAAAAACATAATAATCCAATTTAAAAATGGGGAAAACAGCTGCATAGACATTTCTCAAAAGAAGACATGCAAATGGAAAATAGGTATATGAAAACGTGCTCAATATCACTGATCATCAGAGAAATGCAAATGAAAACTGCAACGAGATATCTCACCCCAGTTAAAATGGCTTTTATCCAAAAGACAGGCAAAAACAAATGTTGACGGGGATGTGGAGAAAAGGGAAACTCACATACACTGCTGGTAGTAATATAAATTAGTACAACCGCTGTGGAGAATAGTTTGACAGTTCCTCAAAAAACAGAGCTACCATAAGATCCAGCAATCCCACTACTAGGGAAATTTCTACTCCAAAGACAAGTAATCAATATATCAATGAGATATCTGCACTTCCATGCTTATTGCAGCACTATTCACAATAACCAAGATTTGGAAGCAACCTATGTGGCCATCAACAGACAAACGGACAAGGAAAATGTCATACATAAATAGTACACAATAGAGTACTATATGACCACAAAAAAAGAATGAAATTCTGTCATTTGCAACCACGTGGATGGAACTGGAGATCGTTATGTCAAGTGAAATAAGCCAGGCACAGAAAGACAAACTTTGCATGTTCTCATTTATTTCTGGGAGCTAAAAACTAAAACAATTGAACTCACAGAGACAGAGAGTAGAAGGATGGTTTACCACAGGCTGGGAAGAGTAGTAGGGGAGAGGGGAAGTGGGGATGTTTAATGGCTACAAAAAATAATTATACAGAATGAATAAGATCTAGTATTGAATAGCACAACAGGGTGACTATAGTCAGCAATAATTTGTTGTACATTTAAAAATAACTAAGAGTATAATTGGATTGTCTGTAACACAAAGGATAAATGCTTGAGGTGATGGCTACCTCATTTACCCAAATGTGGTTACTATGCACTGTATCCCTGTATCAAAATAAATCCATAAATCTATATATCTACTATATATCCACAAAAATAAAAAATAATAAATTTTATAAAGAATTAAAAAATTACTGTAGAGGTGCAGCCACTAATTGCTACAGAATCACCACAGGTGAAAGTTGCAAAATCCTTTTATGTCTACCCTGATCCTCATCTAGATTACCCAAGACAACTAAGAGCCAATCTCTTTTTAAATATGCTTTCTCTGTCAACAAATATTACCATGAATATTTAGCAGTGTGTTAGAATTTTGAAACTCTCACTGTTGAAGAGTCTTCCTTGGGTCTCACAATAAAATGTCTACACTCTCTATACAATGTTTGAAAGCACTGGGTTTTGGAGTCAACACATCTGGGCTTGCTGATGATGTCTTGGAAAACTTTCCTAAGCCTTAGTTTCCTCAGCCATATAAAAGGGTAATAATATTATCCCAACTCAATGGTTGCTGCGGGAGCTGAAAGAAATCATTTATTTAAAATACCCAACACAGTTCCTAGAGCACTGTAAGTTCTTGATACATGTCACCACCACTTCCAGCCATGACTGTCATCATTACTAGAGCACTATAGTAAGGAGCCCAGCTGGTAGCCTTTCTCTGCATCAAGCTCTCACTGACCTGAATCTCACAAAGGTTTTCTCAGTCTTTTCTTCTGCAAACTGAATCACAACAGCTTCTCTCAAATATCTCAGCTTCCTCAGTTATTGAGTGATGTTTGTTTGTTGCGTATATTTTTTAAGACATAAAAATAACAATACTAGCTTCTTATTCTTATCATCTAGGCAATGCCAAGTTTGTATTTTCCCTTACTTTTATCTTTCAGGACCATCCTTGATCCATAATTCCAATTGTAAATAAAATTGTAAATAAAATATGTATCTTATATAGTTACACTGGTTAGATGATTTTAAATAATTTTCTGCAAATCTGTGTATAAATTACTTTCTAAATAGTAGTCACACTTTAAATACACCAAGAAAAGTGCTATTTGTGTATCCTATGGTGAATTGTTTTGTAAAGCAAAGCATTCATCTTTAATATAATTATTCATTCCTAATCTGTCTGTTTTATTACATTAAATTTTTATCACATTTGCTTAAAACATGACTTATCTGTAGATTTTATCAGCTATTTGAATATTATACCTAGATGGTAAAGCATATTCACCTTTAAGTCTTTAGCTTAGTGCTTTCTTCTCACCTTCCTTATGCTGCATTACACATCTGTGTCTCTCTTTGATCTGAAAGGTTACTAGAAAGGTGACTGAAACTGTCACTTGCCTTTCAAATACTAGGCCTACATAGAAATCAGTAGAACAGATGATTGGAAAGGTTTAAGCTACGTCTCTGTTGATAAAAGTCAAGCTTTAAGAGAATTATAATTTAGTCTTCAAACCACATTTCTTGGGTGAGAGTCAGTATTATAATTGTAATTAAGACAATGATAATTATGCCACTTTAATCCATTTTACATAAATCTGCATAATGCCTGGGCAATAATTCCCAGGCAAGATGGCCGAATAGAAACAGCTCTGGTCTGCAGCTCCCAGTGAGAGCAACGCAGAAGGCAGGTGATTTCTGCATTTCCAACTGAGGTACCCAGTTCACGTCACTGGGACTGGTTAGACAGTGAGTGCAGCCCATGGAGGGTGAGCAGAAGCAGGGTGGGGTGTCGCCTTACCTGGGGAGCTCAAAGTATTGGGGAACCCCCTCCCCTAGCCAAGGGAAGCCATGAGGCACTGTGCCATAAAGGATGGTGCTATCTGGCCCAGATACTATGCTTTTCCCATGGTCTTCACAACCCGCAGACCAGTAGATTCCCTCAGGTGTCTATACCACCACAAAACTGCGTGGCCATTTGGGCAGACACCAAGCTGGCTGCAGGAGTTTCTTTTCTCGTATCCCAGTGGCGCCTGGAATGCCAGCAAGACAGAACCATTCACTCCCCTGGAAAGGGGGCAGAAGCCATGGAACCAAGTGGTCTTGCTCAGTGGATCTCAGCCCCACGGAGCCCAACAAACTAAGATCCACTGGCTTGAAATTCTTGCTGCCAGCACAGCAGTCTGAAGTCAATCTGGGACACTCGAGCTTGGTGGAGGGAGGAGCATCCACCATTACTGAGGCTTGAGTGGGTGATTTTCTCCTCACAGTGTAAACAAAGCTGTGGGGAAGTTTGAACTGGGCAGAGCTCAGGGCAGCACTGCATAGCCACTGTAGCCAGACTACCTCTCTAGATTCCTCCTCTCTCGGCAGGGCATTTCTGAAAGAAAGGCAGTAGCCCCAGTCAGGGGCTTATACATAAAATTCCCATCTCCCTGGGACAGAGCACACTGGGGAAGGGGCAGCTGTGGGCTCAGCTTCAGCAGACTTAAACATTCCTGCCTGCCAGCTCTGAAGAGAGCTGTGGATCTCCCAGCACAGCACTTGAGCCCTGCTAAGGTACAGACTACCTTCTCAAGTGGGCCCCTGACCCCCATGCTTGCTGATAGGAAGACACCTCCCAGCAGGGATCAATAGACACCTCATACTAGAGAGCTCTGGCTGGCATCTGGTAGGTGCCCCCCTGGGATGAAGCTTCCAGAGGAAGGAGCAGGCAGCAATCTTTGCTGTTCTCCAGCCTCCACTGGTGATACCCAGGAAACAGGGTCTGGAGTGGGCATCCAGCAAACTCCAGCAGACCTGCAGAAGAGGGGCCTGACTGTTAGAAAGAAAACTAACAAACAGAAAGCAATAGCATCAACATCCAAAAGGATGACCAAGCAAAAACCCCATCCGAAGGTCACCAACATGAAAGACCAAAGGTAGATAAATTGACAAACATAAGAAAAACCAGCGCAAAAGACTGAAAATTCCTAAAAAAACAGAATGCCTCTTCTCCACCAAAGGATCACAACTTCTCACAAGCAAGGGAACAAAACTGGATGGAGAATGAGTTTGATGAACTGACAGAAGCAGGCTTCAGAAGGTGGGTAATAACAAATGGATCTGAGCTAAAGGGCATGTTCTAACCCAATGCAAGGAAGCTAAGACCCTTGATAAAAGGTTACAGGAACTGCTAAATAGAATAACCATTTTAGAGAAGAATATAAATGACCTGATAGAGCTGAAAAACATAGCAGAAGAATTTCGTGATGCATACACAAGTACCAATAGCTAAATTCATTGAGCAGAAGAAAGGATATCAGAGATTGAAGATCAACTTATGAAATAAAGCATGAAGACAATATTAGCAGAAAAAAGAATGGAAAGGAATGAACAAACCCTCTAAGACATATAGGACTATGTGAAAAGACCAAACCTACGTTTGATTGGTGTACCTGAAAGTTATGGGGAGAATGGAACCAAGTTGGAAAACACACTTCAGGATATTATCCAGGAGAACTACCTCAACCTAGCAAGACAGATCAACATTCAAATTCAAGAAATACAGAGAACACCACAAAGATACTCCTCGAGAAGAGCAACCCCAAGACAAATAATCATCAGATTCACCAAGGTTGAAATGAAGGAAAAAATGTTAAGGGCAGCCAGAGGGAAAGGTTGGGTTACCCACAAAGGGAAGCTCATCAGACTAACAGCAGATCTCCCTGCAGAAGCCCTACAAGCCAGAAGAGGGTGGGGGCCATTATTCAACATTCTTAAAGAATAAAATTTTCAACCCAGAATTTCATATCCAGCCAAAGTAAGCTTCATAAGCAAAAGAGAAATAAAATCCTTTACAGACAAGCAAATGTTGAGAGATTTTTGTCACCACCAGGCCTGCCTTACAGAGTTCCTGAAGGAAGCACTAAATATGGAAAGAAAAAAATGGTACCAGCCACTGCAAAAACATACCAAAATGTAAAGACCATTGGCACTATGAAGAAACTGCATCAACTATTGGGAAAAATAACCAGCTAGCATCATAATCACAGGATCAAATTCACACATAACAATATTAACCTTAAATGTAAATGGGCCAAATGCCTCAATTAAAAGACACAGACTGAAAAAATGGATAAAGAGTCAAGACCCATCAGTGTGCTGTATTCAGGAGACCTATCTCACATGCAAAGACACACATAGGCTCAAAATAAAGAGATGAAGAAATATTTACCAAACAAATGGAAAGCAAAGAAAAGCAGAAGTTACAATCCTAGTCTCTGATAAAACAGACTTTAAAACAACAAAGATCCACAAAGACAAAGAAGGGCATTCCATAATGGTAAAGGGATCAATGCAACAAGAAGAGTTAACTATCCTAAATATGTATGCACCCAGTACAGGAGCACCAGGATTCATAAAGCAAATCCTTAGAGACCTTCAAAGAGACAGGCTCCCACACAATAATAATGGGAGGCTTTAATTCCCCACTGTCAATATTAAACAGATCAATGAGACAGATGGTTAACAAGGATATCCAGGACTTGAACTCAGCTCTGGACAAGTGGACCTAATAGACATCTACAGAACTCTCCACCCCAAATCAACAGAATATACATTTGTGTCAGCACCACATCACACTTATTCTAAAACTGGTCATACAATTGGAAGTAAAACACTCCTCAGCAAATGTAAAGGAATGGAAATCATAACAGTGTCTCAGACCACAGTGCAATCAAATTAGAACTCAGGACTAAAAAACTCATTCAAAACTGCACTACTACATGGAAACTGAACAACCTGCTCCCAAATTACTACTAGGTAAATAATTAAATTACGGCAGAAATAAATAAGTTCTTTGAAATCAGTGAGAACAAAGACACAACGTACTAGAATCTCAGGGACACAGCTAAAGTTGTGGTTAGAGGGCAATTTATATCACTAAATGCCCACAGGAGGAAGCAGGAAAGATCTAAAATTGACACCCTAAAATCACAATTAAAAGAACTAGAAAAGTGAGAGCAAACAAATTCAAAAGCAAGCAGAAGACAAGAAATAACTAAGATCAGGGCTGAAATGTAGGAGATAGAGACACGAAAAACCCTTCAAAAAAATCAATGAATCCAGGAGCTGGTTTTTTGAAAAGATTAACAAAATATATAGACCACTAGCCAGACTAATAAAGAAGAAAAGAGAGAAGAATCAAATAGACACAATAAAAAATGATAAAGGGAATACTACCACTGAACCCACAGAAATATAAACTGCCATCAAAGCATACTGTAAACACCTCTATGCAAATCAACTAGAAAATCTAGAAGAAACAGATCAATTCCTGGACACATACACCCTCCCAAGACTAAACCAGGAAGAAGTCAAATCCCTGAATAGACCAATAACAAGTTCTGAAATTGAGGCAATAGCAAATAGCCCACCAACCAAAAAAAGACCAGGACCAGATGGATTCACAGCCTAATTCTACCAGAGGTACAAAGACGAGCTGATACCATTCCTTTTAAAACTATTTCAAACAATAGAAAAAGAGGGACTTCTCCCTAACTCATTTTATCAGGCCAGCATCATCCTGATACCCAAATCTGGCAGAGACACCACAAAAAAGGAAGAATTCAGGCCAATATCCCTGATGAACATCAATGTGAAAATCCTCAATAAAATACTGACAAACTGAATTCACAGCCCATTAAAAAGCTTATCTACCACATTCAAGTTGGCTTCATCTCTGGGATGCACAGTTGGTTAAACATACACAAATCAATAAACGTAATCCATCACATAAACAGAATCAATGACAAAAACCACATGACTATCTCAATAGATACAGAAAAGACCTTCGATAAAATTCAACACCTCTTCCTGCTAAAAATACTCAATAAACTAGGTATTGATGGAATATATCTCAAAATAATAAGAGCTATTTATGACCAACCCACAGCCAATATCATACTGAATGGGCAAAAGCTGAAAGCAATCCCTTTGAAAACTGGCACAAGACTAGGATGCCCTCTCTCACCACTCCTATTCAACATAGCATTGGAAGTTCTGGGCAGGGCAATCATGCAAGATAAAGAAATAAAAGTATTCAAATAGGAAGAGAGGAAGTCAAATTATCTCTGTTAGCAGATGACATGATTGTATATTTAGAAAACCCCATTGTCTCAGCCCAAAATCTCCTTAAGCTGATAAGCAACTTCAGCAAAGTCTCAGGATACAAAATTAATGTGCAAAAATCACAAGCATTCTTATACACCAGTAACAGACAAACAGAGAGCCAAATCAGGAATGAACTTCCATTCACAATTGCTTCAAAGAGAATAAAATACCTAGGAATCCAACTTACAAGGGATGTAAAGGACCTCTTCAAGGAGAACTACAAACCACTGCTCAGTGAAATCAAAGAGGACACAAACAAATGGAAGAACATACCATGCTCATGGATAGGAAGAATCAATATCGTGAAAATGGCCATACTGCCGAAGGTAATTTATAGATTCAATGCCATCCCCATCAAGCTACCAATGAGTTTCTTCACAGAATTGGAAAAAACTGCTTTAAAGTTCACATGGAACCAAAAAAGAGCCCGCATCTCCAAGACAATCCTAAGTCAAAAGAACAAAGCTGGAGGCATCACGCTACCTGACTTCAAACTATACTACAAGGCTACAGTAACCAAAACAGCATGGTACTCATATTAAAACAGAGATATAGACCAATGGAACAGAACAGAGTCGAGTCCTCAGAAATAATACCACACATCTACAGCCATCTGATCTTTGACAAACCTGAGAGAAACAAGAAATGGGGAAAGGATTCCCTATTTAATAAATGGTGCTGGGAAAATTGGCTAGCCATAAGTAGAAAGCTGAAACTGGATCCTTTCCTTACTCCTTATACGAAAATTAATTCAAGATGGATTAGAGACTTAAATGTTAGACCTAATACCATAAAAATCCTAGAGGAAAACCTAGGTAGTACCATTCAGGACATAGGCATGGGCAAAGACTTCATGTCTAAAACACCAAAAGCAATGGCAGCAAAAGCCAAAATTGACAAATGGGATCTCATTAAACTAAAGAGCTTCTGCACAGCAAAAGAAACTACCATCAGAGTGAACAGGCAACCTATTGAATGGGAGAAAATTTTTGCAATCTACTCATCTGACAAAGGGCTAATATCCAGAACCTACAAAGAACTCAAACAAATTTACAAGAAAAAAACAAACAACCCCATCCAAAAGTGGGCAAAGGATATGAACAGACATTTCTCAAAAGAAGACATTCATACAGCCAACAGACACATGAAAAAATGCTCATCATCACTGGCCATCAGAGAAATGCAAATCAAAACCACAATGAGATACCATCTCACACCAGTTAGAATGGCGATCATTAAAAGGTCAGGAAACAACAGGTGCTGGAGAGGATGTGGAGAAATAGGAACACTTTTACACTGTTGGTGGGATTGTAAACTAGTTCAACCATTATGGAAAACAGTATGGCGATTCCTCAAGGATCTAGAACTAGATGTACCATATGACCCAGCCATCCCATTACTGGGTATATACCCAAAGGATTATAAATTATGCTGCTATAAAGACACATGCACACGTATGTTTATTGCAGCACTATTCACAATAGCAAAGACTTGGAATCAACCCAAATGTCCATCAGTGACAGACTGGATTAAGAAAATGTGGCACATATACACCATGGAATACTATGCAGCCATAAAAAAGGATGAGTTTGAGTCCTTTGTAGGGACTTGGATGCAGCTGGAATCCATCATTCTTAGCAAACTATCACAAGAACAGAAAACCAAACACCGCATGTTCTCACTCATAGGTGGGAACTGAACAATGAGATCACTCGGACTCAGGAAGGGGAACATCACACACAGGGGCCTATCATGGGGAGGGGGGAGGGGGGAGAGATTGCATTGGGAGTTATACCTGATGTAAATGACGAGTTGATGGGTGCAGCACAGCAACATGGCACAAGTATACATATGTAACAAACCTGCACGTTATGCACATGTACCCTACAACTTAAAGTATAATAATAATAAATAAATTTAAAAAAAAAAAGAAAAAAAAAAGAAAATGTGGCACATATACACCATAGAATACTATGAAGCTGAAAAGAAGGATGAATTTATGTCCTTTGCAGGAACATGGATGAAGCTGGAAACCATTATTCTCAGCAAACCAACACAAGAACAGAAAACCAAGCACTGCATGTTCTCACTCATAAGTGGGAGTTGAACAATGAGAACACATGGACACAAGGAGGGGAACATCACACACCAGGGCCTGTTGAGGAGTGGGGGGCTAGGGGAGGGAGAGCATTAGGAGAAAAACCTAATGTAGATGATGGGTTGATGGGTGCAGCAAACCACCATGGCACTTTTATAACAAACCTGCATGTTCTGCACATGTATTCCAAAACTTAAAGTATAAAATATATATATAATTGTAATTAATACTATGATAATTATGCCATTTTAATCTATTTTCCATAAATCAGCCCTAACCTTGCATATGTAATAATCAGTGCAATTAATTAGTATAAATGTATTCTGATTCTATATTTTTGACATGACAGACATGAAATGTACAAAAGTGCTTGCAATGAATCAGCTGAATTACCTTCCAGAAGACATTCCACGAAGACATTTTGTATGAGGCAGTCTTCTATTCCTGAACATTGAAGTGTCAAATTAAATAATCTGGACCTCAAGAGAAGACTACTCTGATTAGGAGTTTAGGACTTTGAGGACATGTTGAATGCAACATTAGATTGGGGGTGCATGTGTTTGGGGTTGCTATGGTTTGAAAGTGTGCCCAAAGTTCATTCTTGGGAAACTTAATACCCAGTGCAACAGTGTTAAGAGGTAGGACCTTTAAAAGGTGACTCTGTCATGAAGACAGAGACCTTATGAATGGGTTAATGTCACTACTATCATGGGAAAGGGTTTGTTATAAAAGTTAGGTCGGCCCTCTCTTGCTCTCTCTTGCCCTGTCTTGCTCTCTCTTGCCCTCTCTTGCCCTCTCACCTTCCACCATGGAGTGACACTGCAAGAAGGCCCTCCTATCAGATGTGATCCTTCAATCTTGGACTTCCCTGTCTCCAGAACTGTAAGAAATAAGTCTCTGTTCTTTATTAATTATCTAGTTTCAGGTATTCTTTTACAGCAGCAAAAACCAGACTAAGACAGGAGTAAAAGGAGAGCAGATGTCTGGCTTAACTAATAGAAAGGAGATAGTTCAGTAGGGGTGCAGAACCTGGGATTCCCACAGGCTCAAGAATAGGCAACATCAGACTAGTCTAATAAAGCCCTGTAACACGCAGTATGTTCTAACTCTGTGTCAGACACATTGCTAAGCATTGAGCAAGCATTTTTACCTCTGTCAATCCTCACAACTCTTCCTCAGAGATAAGCACTATAGTCTCCATTGCACACAGGAGGAAAGTGAGGCTCAGAAATGTTAGTTTGCCCAATCTCATGCAACTCCGCTTCAGCACTCTGCCTTTCCAGGGCCTACTCCAGCTGCAGGATGTTCTGCTAATGAGTTTGGATCATTCCATAAAGTATCTTCTTTTCCATGTCTTCATCTATTCTTTTCCTAAGAAGCAGACTATGCAAGGTCACAGATGTTGGAATGTCACACTTGTCACTGTAACTCCATTAGATCATTGTGTCCTGCACATCAGCAGCCCTCCACACATAGGCTTAAAGAATGAAGGATGTGGCTGAGCACAGTGGCTCAAGCACATCATCCCAGCACTCTGGGATGTGTTGGGATGTGCTAAGGCAGGAGGATTGCTTGAGCCCAGGAGTTCAAGATCAGTTTGGGAATATGGCAAGATCTTGTCTCCACAAAATATTTTAAAATTAGCCAGGTGTGGTGGTGCACACCTGTAGTCTCAGCGACTCAAGAAGCTGAGGCAGAAGGATCGCTTGAGTCCAGGAGTTTGAGGCTGCAGTAAGCTATGATTGTGCCACTGCACTCCAGCCTCAGTGACAGAGTGAGACTCTTATCTATTTAAAGATAGAGAGACAGAGAGAGAGAGAGAGAGAGAGAGAGATGCTGCAAATCCTCTGTGATGATCCATGCTGGATATAAGGGGATTGACTAAGTGTTGGTTTGAGATTTCAATTCTTTCAAATGTCTGAGAAAGAGGCACAGATCTGGGCTGGATGTGTTTATTGAGGAACAGCCTAACACCACCAACTCCCAAGAAGCTAGAGTTCAAGCAAGTGACAAGGGCAGGAGCTGGTCATGGTAATGCTGATGTCACACTGATGTGACAACATGACATCCCAATGCTGTGACCCAAGGAAACTTTAAGTAAGCTAGTTACCTATCACATTGTTCCTTGTATTTCCCTCAAACAGGTCTCTCTCTGACCCTGAGGTACTTTTAAAATACACATTCTTTGTTTTTCGTCTTCTAAGAACTTACAGTGTAAGATAACTGGTGTGCTAGACAAAAAGGATATAAGGATATACAATTTCAATAGTTTTTCTTCTTTTTGTCTCTCTTTTGGGAGCAGGAAATAAAAGTAAAAATAATAATAACAATAATAAGACTTGTGGGAAATCTGCTAGTCATGGATCTCAGTGTGAAAAACGAAGTTCCCTGGCTCACGTCTGGTTGTTGGTGTAGCCATGCCTTTAAGTGGTTTCATTTTTCTAGAACGTCTTTACCACCTTTTTTCACCTGGTATCTCACTAGTTAGTCAACACAGAATCTGCTCCTCCATGGCACTCCCTGTCAGGCCTGGCGCCACCCCGTGCTCCTGCATTGTCCTCAGCCTTCCTCTGCCAGAGCCTGCACCACACGCAGCATCGCATCCTCTATTCACTGCTTTGTTGCCTCTCCTCCTCAGTGAGATCCTCGAGAGTGGTGCAGTGTCTTACTCTTTGTCTCCACAGATATTGGCAGAGTACCTGGCATATGATTACACTCAATTATGATGAACTGAACTACTCAAGGAAAGAGTTGGTGGAACAACTTTAAGTCTAAGAATGGCGTGAACCCGGGGGGGCGGAGCTTGTAGTGAGCCGAGATCGCGCCACTGCACTCCAGCCTGGGGCACAGAGCAAGACTGTCTCAAAAAAAAAAAAAAAAAAAAAGAATGCACGGATATATTATGCAGTGTGAAGGATATCAAATAAGTACTGTCTGTGCCTTCTTTTCCCCAAAGCAAACCACTCCCATATCAAGAATTCTGGGGTAAGGATTTGCCCACTTTTTAAGCTGACAAATCCCAGCATATGTCTCTAATATACAAGTGGGATATGACTAAGAGCTCTAAGAGATCAAAGTTGTTAAAAATTGAATTTAGTGGCCAGGGATAGTGGCTCATGCCTGTAATCCCAGCACTTTGGGAAGCTGAGGCGAGTGGCTCACTTGAGGTCAGGAGTTCGAGAGCAGCCTGGCCAACATACTGAATCCCCCACCTGTACTAAAAATACAAAAATTAGCTGGGTGACGTGGTGGCACGTGCTTGTTGTCCCAGCTACTCGGGGGACTGAAGCAGAATTGCTTGAACCTTGGAGGCAGAGGCCGCAGTGAGCTGAGATCATACCATTGCACTCCAGCTTGGACAACAGAACAAGACTCAGTCTCAAAAAAAAAAAAAGAGAGAGAGAGAGAAAAGAAAGAAAATTGATGTTAGAAATGGAAAGAAACATACAAAGTCATGTTTACAAACATACATACTCTGATCCACCGAGGAAGAAGTCTGAAAGGAGACCTGGAAATAGGCAGGAATCCAGAGAGTGTTGTTTTGGTATTAGAAGTTCTCAAGAAGAGAAACCATGGGCCATGAACTCTTTTAAAAGTGGGAAATTAGAAAACTAAGGCCTTGATGATAGGGTTACCAAATTCAGCAAGTAAAAATACGGGATGGCTAGATAAACTTGAATGTCAGATAAATTTTTTTAAAAATTTTTGTTTTGTCAGTATGCTCCACAGGGTATCTTGTATTTTATCCAGCAACCCTACCTAGGGGAGAACTTCTGGGACATGTATCCAGAATAACTTAACACTCTGAGGTGACTATCAATTCCAGGTTTCTCATGGAGGAAAACACTAAGCACTGCTCCCTATCCAAAGTGGTGGAATGAACAAGAAGAAATGGGGTCAAATCAAAGACTGAGAGTCCATTTGGATATTCACTAAACCCCTCTTATGTTCTGGCACCTCAATAAAAATTATTTCAAATACCTCCAAAAATTCTGAAATGTATAAATTGTATCACTTAATGTCAAGGTAATTGATGCTCAAAAAGCTAATAGGTGAGGGAGGCAAGAATTTCCAGCCACTCCGTCTGGCTCCAAAGTCATCCCTGGGTTACTGCTGACTTTCCACCATCCCCTCTCCTTTCACATCTCTGTACCTTTCCTGAAACTCTGAGATCTGCCTTCTTGTTTGGAAAATAAAAACACCATATTCTTGTTTAGGAAAAGTTTATTTCAGAAAAAAAAAAGTCCTGGGTGCATTTTATAGAGTGGGTCAAATAGGATCTGGTGCCAGGAGAGCACTATGGCACACCCCTAGACCCCCATGGTTCTTACTGCAATCCTAACACTTCGTGCCTGTACCTATTTGAAAGAAAGAAACTACTTGGGAATATTTTTTACTTTCCTTCAAGTTTCAAAATTCCTTGAGAAAAATAAAATTTACACTCCCATAAATAATTCAACACATCCCAAAAGGTATAGACAGGGCCTTCCTGTGTACCTAAGAAGGTAGTAGCACACATGGAGTGAATTCATGTTACCCAAGGGTCTTTTCCCAAACCTCCTCCTCCTGGCTCCAGGGGGAGAGAAAACCTGTCTACTGTTTTTGAATTCCTAAAGCCTGGCAGAGTACCTGGAACACTTCTGATGCTCCACATATATTTGTGGGAATGAAATGTCTCAATGCTCAGGTGCCCCAAATTGCATTCATTCTTTTAATTTTTGAGTTTAGCCTGTTCATGAGAAGAACAAAAATTATCCACATGCTGACCTGAAAGAGCTCTGAGCTTTTTCTAGAAGGCAGGAAGTTGGGAGAACAGTCTCTTAAGAGTGAGGAGAATGTCTTAGAGACACATCCAACAGATGGGCTGAAAAGGGTGGGTGCCGAACCTGACAGGTTGAAAGCCCCAGCCTGCTACTTTTTGGCTGGTGGCCTTAGGTAAGTAACTTAGCCACATTATTTTGCCTCATTTTCTTCACTCGTAAATGGTGTCAGTAACAGTACCTCCTTTACTAGTTTGTCTTAAGGATTAAAGAAGAATCTTAGAACAGTACCTGGCTCATAAGTGCTCAAATGAATGCTAACTGTAGCTTTTCCCAAAAAGAAGACCAAACTGAAGTAGCCTTCAGAAAATATTCTCAACTTTGAATGAAAGCAAAATTTTGATGTTTGAAATGTGTCTCTTTAACGGTCAACACAAATGACTAAAATTTGGAACTTTAGGAGAAAGACGGAAAAGGAGAGAGTAAAATGTAGAATATTAGTGCCCGCCGGGCTGGTGGCTGCTCCCCACTCTATGGCGTCCCCAGGATGGAACTCTTATATCTGTCTCTCTGCACACTTACCTGGTTGGACAGCACTGTTGGTGTCCTGGGTGTGTGCCTGGCACTCATTTGTGAGTTCCTGAAGGTCAGGGCTTACAATATTCTTCATTGCATTTCTAAAACCCTACATGGAGTTAGGCATGTTAGAACAGGCTTACAATTTGTTGTTTTATTCATTCAGCCAAGAAATGTTTTTTATTTTTTTCAACTTAGCTAATTTGTGTCAGGCCCTGAGCTAGGTGTGGGGAATAAAATAATGAGCACCTGGACACACAGCTTTTAAGGCATCTTGGGAGACTGGGAGTGATACAAGATGGCTCTCACCCTCTCCTGCCCCTCTCCTCTCTCAGAGCTTGACTACCATCCCCCATCCCACCCACCCACCCCCACCCCGACACACACCCACTACACTACCACCATCAGGAAGCCTTCCTGGCTTGAAACCAGTTGAAATTACAAATACATGTTCATTTATGTGTGCTTGGCTCTCAAATTCTACAAATCAGAACAGGATTAAGATGAGTCTTGAGAGGAGCAACTCAAGGTGTGTCTTTACAGCACCTTCCCACTAAAGCCATGAGTCTCCCTAAAGTTTGTCTCCTCAATTCACTCACAAATGCAGATCAACCACTAACAGGGACTCCGTCCTTGATCAAACTTTAGTCAAGCTCATCTGAGCTCCTTGGCTAGGCCTCATCCTTGGACTGCTGGGCCCAGCTGTAGCAAAGAATCCTGCTAAGCCAGTGTATGGAGAATCTCCTTCACCCTTGATACCTTGACATCCAATCAAGCTCTTCTTCCTCCATCCTTAATGTCTAATCATGTTCCTTTCCTCCCACATATCCCCAACCTTTAATTCCTAGCCAAGTTCCTCTTAGCAATTTTCCATCCACTTCCTCATGCTACCATTTTGCTATAAATTTCCACTTGTCTCTACTGTATTCAGAGTTGAGTTTAATCTCTCTCCCCATTGCAATAGCCTTGCATAAAGTCTTCCTCACCATTTTTATAAAGCATGTGAATAATTGCTCTTTAATGCTGCCTTCCCTTTGCCTGCCAGGCCCTCAGCTCAGTCTTGAGGACACAGAAGAAAAGGAGGTGGCTCCCACCTGAGTCAGGAGGGCACCCCTTCTACAGAGTGCACCACCTCTGCATAACTACTTGTGGGGCAAAGTCAAGCGCTGTGAGTTTACACTCCCTGCTCCATCCTGTGCCATTCTACTGTGGTTGAGGATGTTCAGGAATCCCCAGCCCACTGTACTGTTCCATTCCCAAATCAACCCAGTTTCAGGAGGAAACAGAAAAATTCAGTAGAAGAACCCAGAATAAAGTTAGAAATTGTTTCTTCCCCTTCACACCTTTACATCATAATGTTGAATGTTACTGCCTCAACCCAAAAGTCAGAAGTTTGACTACAGAACTTACTTGCTGTAGCAGCTATTAACATCCAAAGTAACTCAGTGGCAGTGCTTTATACACTATGAAGCAAAGGATTCTTGTTATTTTTATAATTGGTCACCCTCACAACCATACACTGTAGACATCCAGCTCTCCCATGTCCTAAAAGCCTTTTGTTTTTTCCTGAGGAAAAATCCAAATATCCAAAAATTCACTACTCCAGTAACTCTCTTCCTTCTTCAAAAAGTACCCCATTTTTAATTCTCCCAAGGGACCAAGGGAAGGGGCACGGAAGGTGGAGCTAGGGGTGGAATATGGATGGTAAAAGATGTGGCATCTGTGGGGTTATTGTCACTGCCCCTGGCACTGTCCCCCTTCTCCAGGGTAGAGCCATCACATGCTACAGGATGAATTCCATTATCTTATAGGGCAAGAAGTTTTACCAAACGGATTCCCCAGCAGGTTCCCCTGAAAGCCCTGCAGAGTATGGAGCCTCTGTTATATCCAGAAACCTGGGAATAGGAGGCAAAATGGACAGTTCAGGGGAGTATGCACTGGACCATGGCCTGAGCACCAAGGCTACAAAGACTTCTTCCCCTGAAACTGTGGGGCCTCTGGCTCAATGGGCGAGAGGAGAAGGGTTTGATTCTTGCCTTGGCTTTGGTGTCCAAAACAAGGGCAGTGAAAGCCAGACAGTGAAAGGACCAGGGGAAAGGAGGAGGCTCAGGCCAGAGTTCCAGACCAAGCCTATTCTCCACTGTATATCAGATACCTACCTGCCAAGAAATGCTATGGGACCTTTGGCTTGCACACCCCTTCAAATGAAAAGCCTCAGAGCACCCTACAGTGAGTGCCCCCTGGCCGGTCACTGTGACCAGCCAGGGGGCACTCAAGGGGGCACTCGCTGTAGGACACATCAGCAAGGAAAACTGGGCTCTGCCTCAATAGGCCCTTGGGTCCCCTCTGCAGCATCCCCCTTTGCTGGTACAAGTGTTGGGTCACCCCCAAGTCACTGTTGAGCACTTTACCCAGGAGCTTAGGATCCTTCTCCTGTACCAGAAACTCCTTCTCTCTTACTGGCTTTTCCTTCTGAAAACTGCAATTTCTTCCCTTCTGAATATTTGGACTGTGTCTAGAGTTCAGTTTGCAGGAACTTACTTTTGTATCATCACTAAAAGGGAGACACCTTCTTGTGTATCTATTTCTACCCTTATACTTTGGGAATTCTCATAGCAAGCAGAATTCTCTCTCTACTTGTTACTAGTTATTTAACTTTTCTGAGCCTTAGCTTCCTCAGCTGTAAGAAGAGAATAATATTGTTTTACAGGACTGTTTTTAGAATATATATGAAAGAACTTAGCATTGTTGAGGTCCCCACAGATATCCAGAAAATGGTAATTGACTCAGCTCCTTCTTTCTGGTGGTGACCACCTTCTGGAGTGTGTGATTGGAGGCCTTCCAGAGATGACCCTAGAGCATATCACATAGACACTGGCAGGCTCTCTGGCACCATCAATTTACATATATCAGTCTGTGGGCAAGTTCATAGATTTCCCAGGGATTTTATGTCCCAGTTATTCTGCATTGTTCTCATTTATTTTATATAATATTATACATATAAGAGAAAAGTGGCAGGTGAAAAATTTTATTGAATTTATTTTATTGTGACCCAGATAAGTAGGAAAGGGTTGTTTTATTTGAGCCTTCATGACTTTAGTTTCCAACACTAATAATATTATTGTTACATATTCTTATGGGAACCTTATATTTACACAGAAAGATATCCCCAATGGCAACAGAAGTTTTCTTTGATGTCCCATTTGTCTAACATATGCATATAACCACACACACATATTTTCATATCTATTTTCATAGCTTTATTATATAATAACCAAAGTTATGTATTTCAAATGGTTAGAAAACCAAGGTGCTGCCCTTTATGGGTACCCTCACCACATGCATGGGGAGAGAAGAAGGTTGAGAGGCTCCCTAGCTGGCTCTGCTCCTGGCTCCCCTGGAAGACTGAACCCTGGAGCCTGCAATCCACATCTCAAGGCAGACTTAGGCCATGGCATGTTAATCCTCCAGTCATCTGCACCCTCCACCTTGGAGACTTAGTATCTGCCTTTTTGCTTCATGACTGAATTCAAAATCAATAAAATGTGATGGAAATGCTTGGACCACTGGACCGAGGAAGTTTTCCAAGACCCCCACATGAATTTGCCCACATTGGGCAAGATCAAAACAAGGTGGCCCTATGAAAGACCATTTGAGGCCAGCTCCTGAGTTTCCTGTTTCCCATTATAGAGCAATTTTGGGAAAGCCTTTTCATAGGAGATGGAAGTTGAGGCAGGACTTAAAATGCATGTAGAATTTGGATAATCAACAGGAAGGAAAAGAGCATTCCAGGCTGAGGTTTGAAAAACATAATATAGTAATTCAATATGTAAACCTAAAATAAAATCCTAAGCCCCCAACTGACTGAACAGACTCCTTCTGGGCCATGGGAAACCTGAAAAATTGAATTCTCACCCATGACAAGAAGAGAAGTCAGACACACCTTGATATGCTCTCCTGCCTTTTGGAGCTTAGGCAAAATTGACCAGAACTAATATTAAAATAGAGATCCTAAGACTGATAAAGACTTTTTGTGATAATAAGATAGAAAATTTCAATATGATTCTGGTATAGCATCACATGATAGATAGTAGGCTCTGAAGGAAATCAAAATTTTTTACCCCAAAATACATTTCTTTGACATTTAGAAATGGACCTGCAAAGCCACCTCTTGTGGGGAAAATTTGCATCTGTAGAGAATCTCTTCCCATTTCTAGGTCTTTCTGGATCCAGAAGAGATAAAACTAACAGTCTGACACCTTTTAAGATACCAAAAGAGACACTTATTATCTCTCTGTCTGAAACCTGCTACTTAGAGGCTTCATCTATGTAACAAGAACCTCAGCTTCCACAACCTCCCTTATATTAGCTCAAGCATTTCTTTCTACTGTCTTCAACTCTTTAGGCAAAGCTTAACTATTTCAATCAATTGCCAATCAGAAAATCTTTGAATCTATCTATGATCTGTAAGCTCTCACTTGAAGATGTCCCACCTTTGTGGGCTGAACAAATGTATATCTTACATGTATTGATTTATTAATATGTCTTTGCCTGTAATTTCTATCTTCCTAAAATGTATAAAACCAAGTTGTAATCTGATCATGTTGGGCACACTTTCCAGGACCTCTTGAGACCACATTCCAGGGCATGGTTACTTATATTGGCTCAGAATAAATCTCTTTAAATATTTTAGACAATTTGATGTTTTTCATCAACAAATGCTTGATAACTAGTTTAGACTCTCACCTTATCTGCCCAGCTCATACCATGACAAAAACCTTAGGAAAGAAGACAGAGTTTATCCTAAACATTTATTCTCTATTCCCCTAAAGCATCTACTCAGGGTTGGACACACAGTGAGTTCCTAATAAACATTATAAATTATTGCTCTCAACATCACCGTGTGAGACATATATAGGCACAGAAGGCTGGATTTTGTGATTATCCATAAGGAGTGCTTAGTTGTTATGTAAAATGAATAATGTGAACATGCTGAAACATAAGAGGATCAAATTATGCCCTAACCACTGCTTGTTCACAAGTGAAAACCAGCAAAAATGGGGATGACTCATCTTAAATCCACCATCAAATGAACAGTGTTTCTCCATTTTCAAAGCTCCATTTGGGAATTAGAGTCAGGATAGATGAACATAATCAGACTCTATATGAACATAATTGGAGGACAGGGGCTACCAAAATTGAAACTAGTAAACTGTATCTGGAATACTCTTGCTGTTTCTGGTGGTGTGGATAACATGTGCTATTAGCATAGGGGTCAGTTTCCACTGTAATCAGAATCTTCCCAGAAAACTTAATATTATCAGAGTTCATGAATAGTCTAAGACACACTGTCCTAACATGCAGTGCCCCTGTCTCCTTACAAGGACAATCTTTGAAAATGCTCCACAAATTAATAATAATAACTTCTATTCTCCATTGAGTACCTCACTAGGTGACTGTCTACGCTTCTAAGCATTTAGGTACATTTCCTCATATAAGCTTGTCAGCAGCCCTCTGATATGGACATCATGAGACCCAGTTTGTAGATTGAGAAACTGAAGCTTAGAGAAGACAAGCAGTTTACCCAGTTTGCTCCTTAGCATCCTGCTTCCAAATCTATGCAGCCGACCATTAATCTTCCTCTTCTCTCTGCCCACTTGGACACCAGGGTCCAGGCAGCCAGTGTAGAAAGGGCCTAAACTTTATCTCTCTGCCATTCCTTCATCTTTATCTTTCCTGAGGATCCATACAGCAAACAGCAAGCTAGAGAGTTAAGCCTGGGTTTAGATTCCCCATCAGGGAGCAGTTAGAGTGAGCAGTTATTTTTTATCTTTTATGTGTTCTCTGCAGGTAAAGGTCTGGGATCTCATGGTTTAGTATGGTGGTTCTCAAAGTATGGTCCTGGCACAAGCAACATCACCATCACCTGGGAGCTTGTTAAAAATGCAGAATCCGGTGGAGCAAGATGGCCGAATAGGAACAGCTCCAGTCTCCAGCTCCCAGCACAAGCGACACAGGACGGGTGATTTCTGCATTTTCAACTGAGGTACCAGGTTCATCTAACTAGGGAGTGCTGGACAATCGGTGCTGGTCAGCTGCTGCAGCCCGACCAGGAAGAGCTGAAGCAGGGTGAGGCATGCCTCACCTGGGAAGTGCAAGGGGGAAGGGAATCCCTTTTCCTAGCCAGGGCAACTGAGACACACAACACCTGAAAAATCGGGTAACTCCCACCCCAATACTGCACTTTACCAAGGGTCTTAGCAAACAGTATACCAGGAGATTATATCCCACACCTGGCTGGGAGGGTCCCACGCCCGCTGAGCCTCCCTCACTGCTAGCACAGTAGTCTGCGATCTAACTGCAACGCGGCAGCAAGGCTGGGAGGGGCACCCGCCATTGCTGAGGCTTAAGTAGTTAAACAAAGCCTCTGGGAAGCTCGAACTGGGTGGAGCCTACAGCAGCTCAAGGAGGCCTGCCTGTCTCTGTAGACTCCACCTCTGGGGACAGGGCACAGCTAAACAAAAAAAAAAAAAAGCAGCAAAAAACTCTGCAGACGCAAATGACCCTGTCTGACAACTTTGAAGAGAGCAGTGGATCTCCCAACACGGAGGTTGAGATCTCAGAATGGACAGACTGCCTGCTCAAGTGGGTCCCTGACCCCTGAGTAGCCTAACTGGGAGACATCCCCCACTAGGGGCAGACCGACACCCCACACCTCACACGGCAGGGTACACCCCTGAGACGAAGCTTCCAAAGCAAGCATCAGACAGGTACACTCGCTGTTCAGCAATATTCTATCTTCTGCAGCCTCTGCTGCTGATACCCAGGCAAACAGGGTCTGGAGTGGACCTCAAGCAATCTCCAACAGACCTATAGCTGAGGGTCCTGTTAGAAGGAAAACTAACAAACAGGAAGGACACCCACACCAAAACCCCATCAGTATGTCACCATCATCATCAAAGACCAGAGGCAGATAAAACCACAAAGATGGGGAAAAAGCAGGGCAGAAAAGCTGGAAATTCAAAAAATAAGAGCTCATCTCCCCCTCCAAAGGAACGCAGCTCATCGCCAGCAATGGATCAAAGCTTGATGGAGAATGACTTTGACGAGTTGAGAGAAGAAGCCTTCAGTCCATCAGACTTCTCAGAGCTAAAGGAGGAATTGAATACCCAGCGCAAAGAAACTAAAAATCTTGAAAAAAAAATGGAAGAATGGATAACTAGAAAAATCAATGAAGAGAAGGCATAAACGAACTGACAGAGATAAAAACCATGACACGAGAAATACGTGACAAATGCACAAGCTTCAGTAACCGACTCTATCACTGGAAGAAAGAGTAACAGCGATTGAGGATCAAATGAATGAAATGAAGCAAGAAGAGAAGTCTAAAGAAAAAAGAGGAAAAAGAAATTAACAAAGCCTTCAAGAAGTATGGGATTATGTGAAAAGACCATATCTACATCTGATTGGGGTGCCTGAAGGTGAGGGGGAAAATGTAACCAAGTTGGAAAACACTCTGCAGGATATCATCCAGGAGAACTTCCCCAACCTAGTAAGGCAGGCCAACATTCAAATTCAGGAAATACAGAGAACGCCACAAAGATACTCCTCGAGAAGAGCAACTCCAAGACACATAATTGCCAGATTCACCAAAGTTGAAATGAAGGAAAAAATCTTAAGGGCAGCCAGAGAGAAAGGTCGGGTTACCCACAAAGGGAAGCCCATCAGACTAACAGCAGATCTCTTGGCAGAAACTCTGCAAGCCAGAAGAGAGTGGGGGCCAATATTCAACATTCTTAAAGAAAAGAATTTTCAACCCAGAATTTCATATCCAGCCAAACTAAGTTTCATAAGTGAAGGAGAAATAAAATTCTTTACAGAGAAGCAAATGCTTAGAGATTTTGTCACCACCAGGCCTGCCTTACAAGAGACCCTGAAGGAAGCACTAAACATGGAAAGGAACAACTGGTACCAGCCATTGCAAAAACATGCCAAAATGTAAAGACCATCGATGATGGGAAGAAACTACGTCAACTAACGAGCAAAATGACCAGTTAATATTATAATGACAGGATCAAGTTCACACATAACAATATTAACCTTAAATGTAAATGGACTAAATGCTCCAATTAAAAGACACAGACTGGCAAACCGGATAAAGAGTCAAGAACCATCAGTCTGCTGTATTCAGGAGACCCATCTCACATGCAGAGACACACCTAGGCTCAAAATAAAGGGATGGAGGAAGATCTACCAAGCAAATGGAGAACAAAAAAAAGCAGGGGTTGCAATACTACTCTCTGATAAAACAGACTTCAAACCATCAAAGATCAAAAGAGACAAAGAAGGCCATTACATAATGGTAAAGGGATCAATTCAACAGGAAGAGCTAACTATCCTAAATGTATATGCACCCAATACAGGAGCACCCAGATTCATAAAGCAGGTCCTTAGAGACTTACAAAGAGACTTAGACTCCCATACAATAATAATGGGAGACTTCAACACACCACTGTCAACATTAGACAGATCAACAAGACAGAAAGTTAACAAGGATATCCAGGAATTGAACTCAACTCTGCACCAAGCAGACCTAATAGACATCTACAGAAATATCCACCCAAAATCAACAGAATATACATTCTTCTCAGCACCACATCGCAATTATTCCAAAATTGACCACATAATTGGAAGTAAAGCACTCCTCAGCAAATGTACAAGAACAGAAATTATAACAAACTCTCTCTCAGACCACAGTGCAATCAAACTAGAACTCAGGACTAAGAAACTCCATCAAAACTGCTCAACTACATGGAAACTGAACAACCTGCTCCTGAATGATTACTGGGTACATAACAAAATGAAGGCAGAAATAAAGATGTTCTTTGAAACCAATGAGAACAAAGATACAACATACCAGAATCTCTGGGACACATTTAAAGCAGTGTGTAGAGGGAAATTTATAACACTAAATGCCCATAAGAGAAAGCAGGAAAGATCTAAAATTGGCACCCTATCATCACAATTAAAAGAATTAGAGAAGCAAGAGCAAACACATTCAAAAGCTAGCAGAAGGCAAGAAATAACTAAGATCAGAGCAGAAATGAAGGAGATAGAGACAGCAAAAACCCTCCAAAAAATCAATGAATCCAGGAGCTGCTTTTTGAAAAGATCAACAAAATTGATAGACCACTAGTAAGACTAATAAAGAAGAAAAGAGAGAAGAATCAAATAGATGCAATAAAAAATGTAAAGGGGATATCACCACCAACCCCACAGAAATACAAACTACCATCAGAGAATACTATAAACACCTCTATGAAAATAAACTAGAAAATCTAGAAGAAATGGATAATTTCCTGGACACTTACACTCTCCCAAGACTAAACCAGGAAGAAATTGAATCCCTGAATAGACCAATAGCAGACTCTGAAATTGAGGCAATAACTAATAGCCTACCAACCAAAAAAACTCCAGGACTAGATGGATTCACAGCTGAATTCTACCAGAGGTACAAGGAAGAGCTGATACCATTCCTTCTGAAACTATTCCAATCAATAGAAAAAGAGGGAATCCTCCCTAACTGATTTTATGAAGCCAACATCATCCTGATACCAAAGCCTGGCACAGACACAACAAAAAAAAGAGAATTTTAGACCAATATCCCTGATGAACATCGATGCAAAAATCCTCAATAAAATACTGGCAAACCGAATCCAGCAGCACATCAAAAAGCTTATCCACCATGATCAAGTGGGCTTCATCCCTGGGATGCAAGGCTGGTTCAACATATGCAAATCAATAAACATAATCCAGCATATAAACAGAACCAAAGACAAAAACCACATGATTATCTCAATAGATGCAGAAAAGGCCTTTGACAAAATTCAACAGCCCTTCATGCTAAAAACTCTCAATAAATTCAGTATTCATGGAACGTATCTCAAAATAATAAGAGCTATTTATGACAAACCCACAGCCAATATCATACTGAATGGGCAAAAACTGGAAAAATTCCCTTTGAAAACTGGCACAAGACAGGGATGCCCTCTCTCACCACTCCTATTCAACATAGTGTTGGAAGTTCTGGCTAGGGCAATCAGGCAAGAGAAAGAAATCAAGGGTATTCAGTCAGGAAAAGAAGAAGTCAAATTGTCCCTCTTTGCAGATGACATGATTGTATGTTTAGAAAACCCCATCATCTCAGCCCAAAATCTCCTTAAGCTGATAAGCCACTTCAGCAAAGTCTCAGGATACAAAATCAATGTGCAAAAATCACAAGCATTCTTATACACCAGTAACAGACAAACAGAGAGCCAAATCAGGAATGAACTTCCATTCACAATTGCTTCAAAGAGAATAAAATACTTAGGAATCCAACTTGCAAGGGATGTAAAGGACCTCTTCAAGGAGAACTACAAACCACTGTTCAGTGAAATAAAAGAGGACACAAACAAATGGAAGAACATACCATGCTCATGGATAGGAAGAATCAATATTGTGAAAATGGCCATACTGCCCAAGGTAATTTATAGATTCAATGCCATCCCCATCAAGCTACCAATGAGTTTCTTCACAGAATTGGAAAAAATCTGCTTTAAAGTTCACATGGAACCAAAAAAGAGCCCGCATCTCCAAGACAATCCTAAGTCAAAAGAACAAAGCTGAAGGCATCACGCTACCTGACTTCAAACTATACTACAAGGCTACAGTAACCAAAACAGCATGGTACTGGTACCAAAACAGACATATAGACCAATGGAACAGAACAGAGTCCTCAGAAATAATACCACACATCTACAGCCATCTGATCTTTGACAAAC
This sequence comes from Macaca nemestrina, assembly GCF_043159975.1. NCBI lineage: Eukaryota > Metazoa > Chordata > Mammalia > Primates > Cercopithecidae > Macaca > Macaca nemestrina. The sequence goes on from NC_092125.1 coordinate 80,507,440, forward strand.
CTGAGAAAAACAAGAAATGGGGAAAGGATTCCCTATTTAATAAATGGTGCTAGGAAAATTGGCTAGCCATAAGTAGAAAGCTGAAACTGGATCCTTTCCTTACTCCTTATATGAAAATTAATTCAAGATGGATTAGAGACTGAAATGTTAGACCTAATACCATAAAAACCCTAGAAGAAAACCTAGGGATTACCATTCAGGACATAGGCATGGGCAAGGACTTCATGTCTAAAACACCAAAAGCAACAGCAACAGAAGTTGACAAATTGACAAATGGGATCTAATTAAACTAAAGAGCTTCTGCACAGCAAAAGAAACTACCATCAGAGTGAACAGGCAACCTACAAAATGGGAGAAAATTTTTGCAATCTACTCATCAGACAAAGGGCTAATATTCAGAACCTACAAAGAACTCAAACAAATTTACAAGAAAAAAACAAACAACCCCATCAAAAAGTGGGCAAAGGACATGAACAGACATTTCTCAAAAGAAGACATGCATACAGCCAACAGACATGAAAAAATGCTTGTCATCACTGGCCATCAGAGAAATGCAAATCAAAACCACAATGAGATACTATCTCACACCAGTTAGAATGGCAATCATTAAAAAGTCACGAAACAACAGGTGCTGGAGAGGATGTGGAGAAATGGGAACACTTTTACACTGTTGGTGGGATTGTAAACTAGTTCAACCATTATGGAAAACAGTATGGCGATTCCTCAAGGATCTAGAACTGGAAGTACCATATGACCCAGCCATCCCATTACTGGGTATATACCCAAAGGATTATAAATCATGCTGCTATAAAGACACATGCACATGTATGTTTATTGCAGCACTATTCACAATAGCAAAGACTTGGAATCAAATGTCCATCAGTGACAGACTGGATTAAGAAAATGTGGCACATATACACCATGGAATACTATGCAGCCATAAAAAAGGATTAGTTTGTGTCCTTTGTAGGGACATGGATGCAGCTGGAAACCATCATTCTCAGCAAACTATCACAAGAACAGAAAACCAAACCCCACATGTTCTCACTTATAGGTGGGAACTGAACAATGAGATCACTTGGACTCGGGAAGGGGAACATCACACACCGGGGCCTATCATGGGGAGGGGGAAAGGGGGAGGGATTGTATTGGGAGTTATACCTGATGTAAATGACGAGTTGATGGGTGCTGATGATTTGATAGGTGCAGCACACCAACATGGCACAAGTATACATATGTAACAAACCTGCGTGTTATGCACATGTACCCTAGAACTTAAAATATAATAATAAAAAAAAGAAATGCAGAATCTTGGGCCATAACCCAGATATAGTGAATCTGAAATTGTGCAGATAGAGCCCATTAATCTGCATTTTTAAAGCCCTCCACATGATTCTGTTGCACACTAAAGTTGGAGAAACCCTGATTTAAACAAACAAACAAAAATCAGAAAGCAATTAGCACTGAAGCCAGTAGAATGCAGAAGTTTGGGATTTTCAAAATGAGTCTTATGGCTGTCATATTTAGAATCACAATATCCTGTCTAGGCACAGTAGTTCACATATAATCTCAGCATATTAGAAGCCTGAGGCAGGAGGATTGCTTGAGTCCAGGAGTTCAAGACCAGCCTGGGCAACATAGTGAGACCCAGTCTCTAAAAATAAAAATAAAGATAATTAGCTGGGCGTGGTGGCATGTGCCTGTAGTACCAACTATACAGGAGGCTGAGGTGGCAGGATAGCTTAAACCCAGGAGTCTCAAGCTAGACAGTGAACTATGATCATGCCAGTGTATTCCAGCCTGGGCAACAGAGCAAGACCCTGTCTCTAAAATGAATAAATAAATAAAATCACAATATTCTAACACTTAAAATGTAAAAAATAAATTAGAGGCTTTCTAACACAAAGTGTTCATTTTCCACTAGAGAAAACTGAGGCCCAGAGAAGCAAAACATGTTGCCCCTTGTCACACAGCAAAGTTGTGGCAGAGCTTTACAGCAGAACCCAGGCCTCCCCTCTCCAGTTCTAAGTCACCTTCTGCAATCCAACTTCCCTTCCAATGTCCAAATACACCCTCAACAATTCTGGCTGCTCCCACATCTGTGCTTAGAGCTGTCTGATAGTCTATGCATGAGGGAAAAAAAAAATTTCTCCTTTTCTGAACGTAAATATAAGTAGCAATTTCTTTTCTTACATTTCTACTCTGGTTCAATATTATACAGTCACAACTTTTAAAGCAATCTATCAAACATTTTATTCAAATTAGTATACAAATTTTGGTTCTTCTTTCAACTCCTGGTGGGGTTAGGATTTAAATTGTTACATGGTTTTTTTAATGCATTTACATAATTTTTTCTGACGAATTCAGAATTTTGTTTCTTTATCTCTCTGGAAGATAATCATCTCAGATTACTCTAATCATGATGTGCCCAGTAACACTGTTTGATTCTCTTTGCTGAGATGTGGGAAGTCACCTCTCTAAAACTGTTCATCCTCAGAGCAAAATCCACTCTTTCCTACTCTCACATAGCAAACCAGATGCCCAAAAATCCAGACAAAGTGAGTTATTTGTGTTCCAGTTAAAATGGCTTATATCCAAAAGACTGGCAATAACAAATGTTGGCAAGGATGTGGAGAAAAAGGAACCCTTGTACCCTGCTGGTAGGAATGTAAATTAGTACAACTACCATGGAGAACAGTTTGGAGGGTCCTCAAAAAACTAAAACTGGCTGGGCACAGTAGCTCATACCTGTAATCTCAGCACTTTGGGAGGCCGAGGCAGGTGGATCACCAGAGGTCAGGAGTTCGAGGCCAGCCTGGCCAACATGATGAAATCCCATCTCTACTAAAAATACAAAAAAAAAATTAGCCAGGCATGGTGGCAGGTGGCTGTAATACCAGCTACTCGGGAGGCTGAGGCCAGATAATCACTTGAACCCGGGAGGCAGAGGTTGCAGTGAGCTGAGGTCATGCCACTTCACTCCAGCCTGAGCAACAACAGCGAAACTCCATCTCAAAAAAGAAAAACAAGACAAAACTAAAACTAAAAATAGAGCTACCATATGATCCGGGTATACCATATATACCACTGCTGGGCATATATCCAAAAGAAAGGAAATCAGTATATCGAGAAGATTATCTGCACCTCTGTGTTTGCTGCAGTGCTGTTTACAATATCCAAGATTTAGAAGTAACTTGAGTGTCCATCAACATTCAAATGGATAAAGAAAATGTGATACATATACACAATGGAGTACTAATTCAGCCATAAAAAAGAATGAGATCCTGTCATTTGCAACCACATAGACAGAATTGGATATCATGTTAAGTGAAATAAGCTAGGCACAGAAAAACAAACATTCCATGTTCTCACTTATTTGTAGGATATAAAAATCAAAACAATTGAACTCATGGATATAGAGAGTAGAAGGATGGTTATCAGAGTCTGGGAAGGGTAGTGGGGGGCTTGCAGGAAGAGGGGGATGGTTAATGGGTACAGGAAAATAGGATCAAATTGACCTAGTATTTGATAGCACAACAGGGTAACTACAGTCAATAATAACTTAATTGTGTACTTTAAAATAACTAAAAGGGTAGAATTGGATTGTTTATAACACAAAGGATAAATGCCTGAGGGGATGGATACCCCATGTTCCATGATGTGATTAATATGCATTACATGTTTGTATCAAAATATCTCATATGCCCCATAAGTATATATATAGCCACTTAGATACCCACAAAAATTAAAAATATTTTTTAAGTGAGTGATTTGTGAAAAGATCTTGGTAATCGGCACTCAAGGTGGTGGGTAGTTTTCAGAATTGTAATATTTCCATCCAAATATTTGCAATCTTATAGGTGGGTTATTGGCTGAGTTGTTCTTGTTGTACTTAATATCTTTAGTTCTTCCTTTCTTGACAAGTATTTGAGAAAGCCATCTGTTCAGAAACATTCCCGTTCACATTTAACTCTACGGATGCTCTGGAACTCTCAGAGCTGGGCACCTTTCCTCCAGGGTGGGAGTGGCTCTCCAATAGAATCACTCAAGCTCTACCTTCACAAGGGCCACTTAGTTTTCAACTTATTTTAAGCTTTAAAAAAAGCAATTTAAGCACTTGATATGCTACTTTTTTAGGAGGGGATATTGGGAAGTCTCAGAGAAATAATGTTGTAAATCCAGGCTCTGAGAGCTTGCCATCTAAAACCAATAGCAAGAATACAGACACCAATAGGAACAGAGAGAATAAGTGGATGTCGAAAACAAGAATGCATTCTGCTGTTTGGCACTCTAGAGAATATCCTGGCTCATAGCAGTGCAAATTGCTCTTGCTTTAGAAAAATAACCCAGCTGAACATCTGCTTTGTGTGAAAGGTAAGTCTTCCTTCAGGCCATGAACTGGAAGAAGTCCTGAAGAAGGAGAAAGCAAGAGGGCTAAATTTTCTCTGTTTGAGGAAATTTGGAATTTCAGAGCTGTTCAGGAACAACCGGAGACAAGAAGAGGGGGCAAGACAGAAGAAGGATGTGAGGAACTGACAAAAAACTAGAGAGGTCCAAGTAGGAACTGAGGCACCAGCCAACAAGAAATGCCCTAGTCCTGTGTTACTGAGAGTTAAAGAGATAAAACCTAGTGCGGGGCAAAATGGGATGTTAGAAAGGATGGCACAGAAAGCTTTCATGCTAAAGTCAGGTGGGTCATTCATGTTCTCAGGTCCAGGGTTAATTCATATGAAGTCTTTAGGGCATGTAAGAAGAAAAGTGATTCCTCGATTCCTCGGACCAGGTCAATTGACACTGTAATTAAAAACCAATTGTCCTCTTTCAAAACCCTAAAATGATATGCCAGAGTAAAGCTGGTGACTCCAAAATCTAAAGAATATTTAAAACTACAGGCCAGGCGCAGTGGCTCACGCCTGTAATCCCGGCACTTTGGGAGGCCAAGGCAGGCGGATCACCTGAGGTCAGGAGCTCGAGACCAGCCTGGCCAACATGGTAAAACCCCATCTCTACTAAAAACATAAAAAAATTAGCCAGGCATGGTGGCATGCACCTGTAATCCCAGCTACCCAGGAGGCTGAAGCAGGAGAATCACTGGAACCCAGGAGGCAGAGGCTGCAGTAAGCTGAGATTGCACCACTGCACTCCAGCCTAGGTGACCAAGCAAGATTCTATCAAAAGAAAAAAAACAAAAAACAAAAAACACCTACAAAGTACTTTTTAGACCCAACATAGACCCTCTTAGGCCAGGGGTGATTACAAGAGTATGTTTTTTGGAGATTTCGATACATATCCAGTGGTCTGCGCCTAAGCAACTTGAAAAATATATTGAAATTTCAGAAATAATTGTTGAGGCTCTTTGTCAAAAACAGTGGCACATGTTGTGTAAGGTAAATGCACACAGTGTTATTTGCCAAATTAAAAACAAAAAACAGGACCAAATTCTGAATCCTCCTCCTGAGGTTTACCACCATTGTTCTAATGTCAGGCTTCTCCAGCTACTTTCATCTACCGATTAATTCAGAAGGAGAAAGTATGTATGAAGCAACCTCCATGTCAACTACAAATAGCTGCTGAAAGAAATAAAATAAAAAATATATTACCAGAATGGAACAGAAAAGTGAAGGATAAACCAAGGATCAGGGTGAGTTATTAACAATCTACATGAAAAACGAGGCCTTGGCTCACAGGACACGCTAGCTGTAGGCCATCCATGGTACTCTGATTCCCTCCTGGGAACAATGTCCTGGGAGACCAAATCATGAATCTAAGATAACAATATATCTTACAAAATAGGCAGGGAATGTCAAGGCAAATGTGCCATTCGTACCCAGTGCCCAAAAAGGGGCCTGTTTTCCCTGTTAGCATGAGTCTGACTCATATCCCACATACTAAGTGGGTTGAGTATTGGGGTTTTGAGAGGTGAGTCAAGAGGCTCCAGATGCCCACATGTTATTTTCACTGTGAGGTGGGACACTCATCATTAGAACACCCTCCAAAAGAGCTATGTTGGTCACTTGTTCATTTCGGTGTGCATGATCTAAATCGTAATAGTTTTTAGAAAGTGTATAAGCTGCCTATTAAAAAGTCGACCTCCAAAGTCACAATAGTTTTAAGACTTCCATTGTGAAACAGGTGCTTAGAAAAATCAATCTATAGCAAGAGTAAATTAACTGATTTTTAAAAAATTTTAATCACCCTAGACTACTTTTATTCAATGAATGTGACACCAAAGACAGTGAGATTTGCTTTTTCTTTCTTTAAGGAAAACAACAAATGCCAGAAAAAAAAGGCAAAAGGATGAAATGATCTTTCCAGGTTACTAAATTATTGGTCAAATTAATTATTCATTATTGTCAATGAATATTGATTAAACAGTCACAGTTTGATTAGCACAATATGAAGAACTATTTTCTTTTATTTCTTAGACCTCTGTCTAAGCCTGAGGTCTTTAATCATTTATGTCCCATTTCTACCAGAAAAATGCTTGTGAAGGACAGTCTGGTCACCTCTTTCTTACTCAAAACCCCCCATAGTTTCTCCCTTGCCGACCAAGTCTGAAAGCTTTCCAACATTTTCTGACTCACTTTTACTCTTCTCCTCATGCACTCTACACTGTACCTTCCTGGAACTACTCACTGTCACCTGTACAAATTCCTGCATTTACTCTAACCCTTTGCTCATTCTGTTTCCTGAGCCTGGAGTGCCTCTTGCCCCAATCTTCATAATCTTCACCCAATTTACATGTCTTTTTCTCCCCATCTTCATTCTCTCCTCACAATGTAAAAATTAAATATCCACATGGTTATTTATCTTTGCCTTATGTATAACAAATCCCTTTTCCAGTATGTCATTGTTATTTTGTTTTGCTTACTAGATAATGTTATTATCTAGCAGAAGACTAGCTATCTTGGTTTTAACTTTGTAACCTGGTGTCTTCCCTGGTTTCTGGACCATAGTAGGTGTCCAATATGCATTTGTGACTAGAAATACAGGGGCAGCAAGAAAAGGAAAAGGGAAGGAGGAGGAGGAGGCAAGGAGGAAGAACAGGACGAGAGGGAGAGACAGAGAGAGAGAGAAAAGAAGGAGAAGGAGGAGGAGGAAGAGGAGGAGGAGGAGAGAAAAACTGGGAGGAAGAAGGAAGTGAATGAAGGGAAGAGGGAGAAAGAAATTCAGTTTGTTCTAGTCTAATTGGCATTTAGGAAAGTTTCAGATGTGGGCTCTACCTTCCCTTGTCTGCTCTTTCACCTCCTATTCACTTCTTATTCACCCAAACTTTGTTCCCATCCCTCCACTGAAATGGTCTTACTAAGGTCAACAAAAGCCCCTTGATATGGTTTGGATGTTTTCTTCTTTCAAAATCTCATGTTGAAATGTGACCTCCAATGTTGGCAGTGTGGACTGGTAAGAGGTGTTTGGATCATGGGGGTGGATCCTTCATGAATGGCTTGATGCTGCCCTCACAGTAATGAGTGAGTTCCCACTCAATGAACTCATGTGAAAGGTTGTTTAAAAGAGCCTTGTACTTCCCCGCTCTCTCTCTCGCTGCCTCTCTCACCATGTGACATAGTGTCTCCCTTTGCCTTCCACGATGATTGTAATCTTCCTGAGGCCCTCACCAGAAGGAGATGATGGCACTAGGCTTCACGTACAGCCTGCAGAACCATGAAGCAAATAAATCTCTTTTCTTTATAAATTACCCAGTCCAAGGCATGTGTATGTATTAGTCTGTTTACATAGGTGGGTATTAGTTTGTCTATAGTGACACAGACAGACTAACACATAGCTACTTGCCAAATCTGGAGGTAATCACCTCCATCACTCTTTTCTTGGAAATCTCTCCACATCTGAATTTTGTGACATCCTCTTTCTTGCTTTTCCTTATATCTCTTTTATTCTTGCATCTCTGACCCCTGTGCTGCATCCATTTCCTCTAACCATCCTTTAAATTTGGCGATTTTCAGTATTCTTCATCTTCCCTTTCCCCCTTTCATGCTGCATACTCTCTGGTTAAACTTACTCGTTCCCAAGGTTTCAAATTAGTTGCCATAGTTAATAATTCCCAATCTACATTCCTGACCTTCTCATCTCCTGAACTCCATTCATATCTATGTTGCCAAGCATCTATGATACATCTCTTCCCAGCCACCAACTTAAGTTTACAATGTCAAAAGTGTCAGTTTTTTTTTCCCAAGATGGCAGATTAGAGACTTTCAGTGTGCCTCACTCATGTGGAATTAGTGAGATAGTACATAAATATCAACTCTGTGAGCTTTAATTCAAGAAGAAAAATAGGAATCCACCATCATTGTGAAGGACACCCCAGATCCCAGAGACGAGAACACCAGAAAACAGTCCCTGTGACAGCATCCATCTGATAAAAATGAGTCAAGCCCCAGTTCATGAGAGGGGCAGAGATCCTCCCCTATAACTCTCCCTTCCAATGGGAATTTGAGCAACCCAAGCTTAGGGAGAGTTATTTTGTTTCTCCCAAGCCCTGGAGCTAACCTGAGGAGAGGCTTAGAGATGCTGTGACAGAAAGATACCATGAAGAACTACAGACATTTTCTCAGACCCAAAACTGAGAGCAGGAAGTCATTTTTAATCTGGACATATAAAAAGTTCTTTGGTAATCCGGCAGCATGACCATGGAGGCACTTTAGTCACAGGCCAGAAATTGCAGCATTTGCTCTGAAACAGGGCAGGAGCCTTCACAGCCAGAACTATGGAAAGCATCTCAGCAGTAGGTGTTGGAAGTGTGCTGTCTCCCGTCATAAGCCTGGGGTGGGAGGAAAGCTGCTATACCTGCAATTTCTCCTGGGTGGCAAGACTTGCAGCCAGAGCCAGCTTGACGACTTGGAACAGGTCTGCACGTGCCATGGCTGGATGACCCATCTTGTTCCTCTGAGATTGTGGTGCAGCAAGGCCCTCTCTGCTCCACACTCAGGCAGAAATCCAGGTGTCTGGAGCACTTACTTGCCTGGAACAGCAGACTGAGCTTCCCCACCCTTCATGGGCATAGATGGTGGTACAGTGGGACTCTCTCTGCTCCATACTCACACAGATCTCCGGAAATTCAGAGCACCCACTCACCTGGATCAGCAGCCTGACCTGTACCACACTTCCTGTACAGATATTCTGATGCAGAGAGGCCCTGTCTGCTTCATATCCAGACAGATTTCCAGGAATTTGTAGCACCTGCATTAGGAAGCCTCATCAGCCCCACCCTTCCTGGACATACACTGCGGTGCAGGGGTGCCCTCTCTGCTACACATCCAGGCAGATCAGGCATTTAGAGCACTGCTCTCCTGAATGAGAAGCCTGAGCCACCCTACCCATCCTGTGCAGATATCTTGGTGCAGGGGGACCCTCTCTGCTCCACACCCAGGCAGATCTCCAGGCATCTGGAGTTTCCACTCTCCTAGATTAGGAGTTTAGGCCACCCCACCCCCCGTGCAAAGAACTGGGAACCAAGGATGTTTCCTAGCTCCACACCTAGGCACAACTCTGAGTACTTGGTGGCTGCCACTGGATTCTACCTCAGCAGCAGTGATGGTGCCTGCTATCAGGGGACATATAAGTAAACCTGCCTAATCCACCCCTACTCTCCATGGCCCCTGCCACACTAGAACTGAACAGTGAGCTGAGACCACTGTGTATTCCACATATCAGCCCATTACCTGAGGCAACAGAGAGCTTCTGCCAATAAACAAGGATCAAGTACGTAAGCCGCTGTGTTGGCTGCAGCTAGGTCTTACCTATAAGCACCATCTACTGGCTTGCAGGTTGAACTGCACAACCCAATATAAAATCTATCTAAAGATCTGAATAGGGCTATAGAAGTAAAGCCAAAAGACCCTACCCAACATACTCTATAGTCACACTCCTAGGGAAGGGGAGAAAGAGAAAGGGAAAGAAAAAGTAATATTATTATAGAGAAAGAAAAAGAAAGAAAAAATCTATCTACACAATAATAATTATAAAAATTAGAAATGCTAGCATCTCCAGATGAGAAGGAAGCAGCACAAGAATTCTGGAACTATGAAAAATATAAATGTAGTGACACCACCTAAGGACAGCACTAGCTCTCCAACAATGGTCCATAACCAAAATGGAAGCTCAGAAACGACATATAGAAAAATGAAAGCATGGATTGCCAAGAGGCTTAATGAGATCCAAGACAAGGTTGAAAAGCAACCCAAAGAGAAGTCTATAGTGATCCAGGAAATTAAGAGATAAATATCTTAAAAGGAAGTCAACTGGAATTCTGGAACTGAAAAACTCACTTAGGGAATTTAAAAATACAATTGAAACCTTTATCAATAGACTAGACAAGCAGAAGAAAGATTTTCAGAGTTTGAACACTGGTCTTTCAAACTAACCCAAGTCAGATAAAAATAAAGAAAAAAGAATTTAAAAAATGAGCAAAGGCTTTGAGAAATTTTGTGATTATGTAAAGCAACCAGTTCTACAAATTACTGACATTCCTGAGAGAGAAAAAGCAAGCATCCTGAGAAATATATTTGAGGATAATTCAAGAACACTTCCCTTATCTTGCTAGAGAGGTAGACATCTATATACAAGAAATCCAGAGAACACCTGCAAGAAACTGTATAAAATGAAAATCAGCAAGACCCAAGGCATACATTCACCAGACTGTACGAAGTCAATGCTAAAGAAAAAAAGTTTAAAGGCATGCAGAGAAAAAGGACAGATAATTTAGAAAGGGAATCTTATCAGGTTAACAGCAGACTTGCCAGCAGAAACGTTACAAGCCAGGAGAGATTGTGGACCTATTTCACATATTCTTAAATAACAGGAATTCCAACCATGAATTTCATATTGCACCAAACTAAGCTTTATAAATGAAAAAGAAATAAAATATTTTTCAGACAAGCAAGCACTATAGGAATTTGTTACCAGTAGACTAGCCTTACAAGAGAGCTTTAAGAGAGTTCTAAACATGAGAATAAAAGAACAATACCTACTGCCACAAAAATGCACTTAAGCACATAGCCTACAAATCCTATAAAACAACCGCACAATAGAAACTACAAAGTAACCAGCAAACAACTTCACAATAGGATCAAAACCTCTTATATTAGTATTAACCTTGAATGTAAACAGTCTAAAAGTTCCATATAAAAGTCACAGAGTGGCAAATTGGATTAAAAAACAAGACCCATTCATCTGCTGTCTTCAACAGACCCATCTCACACATAATGACCTCCATAGGTTCAAAGTAAAAGGTTGGAGAAAGATCTACCATGCAAATGGAAAAGCAAAAAAGAGCAGGGGTTGCTTTTCTTATATCAAATGAAAAAGACTTTAAACCAACAATAGTAAACAAAAAAAGGAGACAGATGGGCATTATGTAATTATAAAGGTTTCAATTCAACATTTAACTATGCTAAATATGTATGTACCTAACATTGGAGCACCAGAATTTATAAGACAAGTACTTCTAGATCTATGAAAAGACTTACTCTGCCATGCAATAACAGCAGAAGATTTGAACACCCCACTGAGAGCATTAGATAGATCACCAAGGCAGAAAACTATCAACAAAATTCTGGACTTAAATTTGACACTTGACTAATTGGACCTAATAGACATCTACCACATGCTCCACCCATCAGCACAAAATATCCATTTTTCTTATCTGCATATGGATTGACCATATGTTCAACAATAAAGTGTGACTCAAAAAATTTAAAAAATCAAAATCATACCATACTCTTGGACAACAATGAAATAAAAATAGAAATCAATACGAAGAAGACAAGAAGATCAGTAAAAATCACACACTAACATGAAAATTAAATAATTTGATCCTAAATGACTTTTGAGTAAACAACAAAATCAAGACAAAAATTTTAAAAAATCATTTAAATAAATGAAAACAGAGACATAATGCGTAGGCTGTCCTTGTACTGCTGTAAAGAAATACTTGAGACTGGGTAATTTACAAAGAAAAGAGGTTTAATTGGCTCATGGTTCTGCAGGCTATACAGGAAGCATAGTGGTTTCTGCTTCTGGGAAAGCCTCAGTAAACTTACAAACTTACAGTGGTAGAAAGTGAAGGGGAAGTAGGTACATCTTGCATGGCAGAAGCAGGAGCGAGAGAGAGAGCGGGTAGGTGCTACTCACTTTTAAACAACCAGATCTTGTGAAAACTCTATCAGAGGCATAGCACTAGGGGGTGGTACTAAACCATTCATGAGAAACCACCCCTATGGTTCAATCATCTACCACCAGCCCCCACCTCCAACATTGGAGATCATAATTCAACACGAGATTTGAGCAGGGATGCAGATCCAAACCGTATCATTCCACCCCTGTTCCCTCCCAAATCTCTTTTCTTCTCACATTTCAAAATATAATCATGCCTTCCCAACAGTCCCCCAAAGTCTTAACTCATTTCAGCATTAACTCAAAAGTCCAAAGTCTCATCTGAGAAAAGACCAGTCCCTTCTGCCTACGAACCTGTGAAATTAAAAAAAAAAAAAAAAAAAAAAAAAAAAGTTAGTTACTTCCATGATACAACAGGAGTATAAGCATTTGGTAAATGCTCCCATTCCCAAAGGGAGAAATCAGTCAAAAGAAAGTGACTTCAGGCCCCATGCAAGTCCAAAACCCAGCAGAACAGTCACTAAATCTTAAAGCTCCAAAATAATCTTCTTTAATTCCATGTCTCACATCCAGGGCAAACTGGTGTGAGGGGTGAGCTCCCAAGGCCTTGAGAAGCTCTGTCTTTGCGGCTTTGCAGCATTCAGCCACCCTTCCAGCTGCTCTCATTGACTGCTGTTGAGTGCCTGCAGTTTTTCCAGGCACAGAGTACAAGCTGTTGGTAGATATATTATTCTGAGGTCTGGAAGCTGGTGGCCTTCTCATAGCTCCACTAGGCAGTGCCCAAGTGGGGACTCTGAGGGGAATCCAACCCCACATTTCCTCTCTGCACTGCCGTGGTAGAGGTTCTCCATGAGGGTTCTGCTCCTGTAGCAGGCTTCTGCCTGGATATCCTGGCTTTTCCATATATCGTCTGAAATTTAGATGGAGGCTCCCAGCCTCAGCTCTTGCATTTTGTGCACCCACAGGCTTAACACCACATAGAAGCCACCAGGACTTACGGCTTGCACCATCTGAAGCAGTGGCCTTATCTGTACCTGGGCCTCCTTGAGTCAAGGGCCCCTGAAACCAGAGTAGGCAGGATGCAGGGAGCAGAGTCCCAAGGCTATACAGGGCAACGGGGCCCTAAGCTGGGCCCATGAAACCATTTTTCCCTCTTCTTTACATCAGTTCCCAATAAGTTCCCCATCTCCATCTGAGACCTTCTCAGCCTGGCCTTTTATGTCCATAGCACTATCAGCATTTTGGTCACAACCATTCAGCAAGTCTCTAGAAAGTTCCAAACCTTCCTTCATCTTTCTGTCTTCTGCTGAGCCTTCTACACTCTTCCAACCTTTGCCCATTATTCAGTTCCAAAGTCACTTCCATATATTCAGGTATCTTTACAGCAATGTCCCATACCTAAGTACCAATTTTCTGTATTAGGCTGTTCTTGCACTGCTATAATGAAATAACTGAGATTAGGTAATTTATAAAGAAAAGAGATTTAGTTGGCTCAGACTTCTGTAGGCTGTACAGGAAGGATAGTGGCTTCTGCTTCTGGGGAGGCCTCAGAAAAATTACAATCCTGGCATAAGGTGAAGGGAAAGCAGGCATATCTTACACGACAGGAGCAGAAGCAAGAGAGAATGAAGAGATGCTGCATACTTTTAAACAACCAGATCACATGAGAAGTCTATCACAGAACAGCACTGTGGGGATGGTGCTAAACCATTTATGAGGAACCATCCAATGGTCCAATCACCTACCACCAGGCCTCACCTCCAACACTGGGGATTAAAATTTGACATGAGATTTGGGTGGGGACACAGATTCAAACCATATCACATAACATAGCAAAATCTCTAGGAGGCAGCAAATGTAATGTTAGTAGAAAAGTTTATAAACCTAAAAACATACCCCCAAAAAGTTAGAAAGTTCTCACGTGAATAACCTAACATTACACCTAGAGGAACTAGAAAAACAAAAACAAACTGACCACAAAGCTACCAGAAGAGAAGAAATAACTAAAATCAGAGTGGAACTGAATGTATTTGAGATCCAAAAGTCCATAGAAAGAATCAACAAAACCAAAAATGTCGGTTTTTTTAAAGATTGACAAGATCAATAAACTGCTAGCTAGACTTACAAGGAAAAAGGAGAGAAGATCCAAATAAGCACAATTAGAAACAACAAAGGAGACATTACAACCAATTCCACAGAAATTGAAAAGATCCTCAGAGACTATCATGAACACCTCTATGCACGTAAACTAGAAAATCTAGAGGAAATTGATAGATTCCTAAAAATATACAGTATCCCAAGATTGAATCAGGAAGAAATCGAAACACTGAACAAACCAATATAGAGTTCTGAAATTGAATCAGTACAAACAAAAAAACCCAGATCAGATGAATTCACATCTACAAAGAAGAGCTGATAACAATTCTATTGAAACTCTTGCAAAAAATCAAGGAGTAGTTACTCCTCCCTAAATCATTCTATGAAGCCAGCATCATCCTGGCAAAGACACAACAAAAAAAGAAAACTACTGTCCAATATCCCTGATAGATGCAAAAATCCTCAATAAAATACTAGTAAACAGAATCCAACAGCACATCAAAATGTTAATTCACCATGATCAAGTAGGCTTTATTCCTGGGATGCAAGGTTGTTTTAACATATACAAATCAATAAATGTGATTCACCACATAAAAATAATTAAAAACAAAAACCCTGTGATCATCTCAATAGATGTGGGAAAAGTTTTCAATAAAATCCAACATCCTTTCATGATAAAAAAAATCTCAGGAAAGTAGGCATCAAAGAAACATACCTCTTTTGCTGTGCAGAAGTTCTTTAGTTTAATTAGATCCCATTTGTTGATTTCAGCTTTTGTTGCAATTGTTTTTGGCATTTTCATCATGAATTCTTTGCCCATGTCTATGTCCAGAATGGTATTGCCTAGGTTTTCTTCCAGAGTTTTTATGGTTTTGGGTTTTACATTTAAGTCTTTAATGCATCTTGAGTTAATTTTTGTATAAGGTGTAAGGAAGGGGTCCAGTTTCAGTTTTCTGCATATGGCTAGCCAGTTTGCCCAGCACCATTTATTAAGTAGGGAATCCTTTCCCCATTACTTGTTTGTGTCAGGTTTGTTGAAAATCAGATGGTTGTAAATGTCTGGTGTTATTTCTGAAGTTTATATTCTAATCAGTCGGTCTGTATGTCTGTTTTGGTACCAGTACCATGCTGTTTTGGATACTATAGCTTTGTAGTATAGTTTGAAGTCAGGTAGCAGGACGCCTTCAGGTAGCAGTTTTGTTCTTTTTGCTTAGAATTGTCTTGCCTATATGGGCTCTTTTTTGGTTCCATATGAAATTTAAAGTTGTTTTTTCTAATTCTGTGAAGAATGTCAATGGTACTTGAATGGGAAAAGCATTGACAGCAAAAGAAACTATCATCAGAGTGAATGGGCAACCTACAGAATGTGAGAAAAGTTTTGCAATCTACCATCTGACAAAAGTCTAAAATCCAGAATCTACAAGGAACTTAAACAAATTTACAAGAAAAAAACAAACAACCTCATAAAAGCAGATGATATGAACAGGCACTTCTCAAAAGAAGAGATTTATG